>NC_086153.1:161566863-162305613 GCF_035149785.1 Candoia aspera | reverse complement strand
CTACTATTTGTATCTATTTGTCTGTTTATAATACAGTACTTTAACACTACAATCCTAAACACATTTTTGAGAGTAAGTTGCACTGAACATACATAGGATTGTTCTATAGATTTTTTTTTTCCTGTGCTGTTCAGTTGATGAGCCCTGAAATATCAATATCATCCTTAGGAAAAGTAACAAAGATAACATGACAATAACAACAGGTTGTTTTTGTTTTTCTCCTCCCCCTCCTCCTCCTCCTCCTCCTCCTCCTTCTCCTTCTTCATAGGGGCTGAGAATTGTGTCTTTAGGTTTCCCCTCCAAACCATGGTTTGTGACAGCTTATCTCAAAAACAATCCAGAAATTATGCTGAAAGGTTTGGATTTTTTTTTTAAAGACCAATGGGTTTTCCTTCATTTTCTTTATAGATGATACAGGAGTGCAATATCCTAATTTTCTCTGTGAAAAAAGGAGGTGCTTAAAGGGCAATGTATCATTGATATGAAATAAAGAAAAGAATAGAAAGATGTGAAAAATCTAAAATTAGCAGGAAACCCACCAAATGCAAAACTATCAGCAGCTACAGTTAAGGACTGCAGGGTTGCATGCTTGTTGAACTAGAAATGGCTGCATTTGTCAAGGTATCATAAATAAGATATTCTGTATAGGTGGTGCCTAGGGCTACCATAGCTGAGCTTCAAATATCCAGATAACCACTAGATGGCAGCAGAGTTAGAGTGTTCTGCATTCTTTGCCATCATCTTGTGGTCGTCTGGATTTATGGAGTTCAGACCTGAAAGGTCTAGGGGACCCACCACTAAGAAAGCCTTTACAAATGTTCTCTTACCCATGCCTGTGAAAGCAACCTTTCTTACAACAGATCTTATATTAAAAGATAATCAGGTTCACAAGGGGGAAGATAACAAGTAACCATATGTCATGCCATGTAGAGTTTTAAAGGTAATAAATGGCAACTTGAAGTGTACTTAGAAATGGATTGCCAGCTAGTTTAGTGCAAAAGGTAACTGTGCTGAAGTGATGTGCTGCAGGTACCCTGGAGATTTCCTCTTGGATATTATAAACTCCCCTTGGTCAACAGACTGGTGTTTCCAAAATTAAGGCATGGAGACTATTTGGCAAACATATTAGTAGGACATGAACAGAAACCCCATCCTGTCTTGCAAACCTAGGAGCAAGAGTCAATGCTCAAACTTTGGTGCCTAGTGAACTGGGTACCTGAAACTAGCATAGACTCATAATAGATCCCTGCAACCCTACCACCCTTGAACTGTGGCTATTACTTTTAATTTTGTCTCAGTTTGTGAGCTACCTCAGTCAGTAACTCTAGGCAGCTTGGAGAGATTCAAGACACCATCTTCAGCCAGCTAGAGATCTCTGTAATACATGCCAAATTTGCTTGCTTCATCCAAGATCAATAAAAAGGTTACCTTAGAAATTTTGTCTGAATCCCACAATTTATGCTGATCCAATGCACATATCAATGTGACAAATTTTCTCCTGCACTAGACTATAGGTGAAATGCTTTTTAGCCTCTTCCATCCTGGGATTTCCAGCAACAAACACTTTGGTGGAATCCTTCCCTTTGGCAGGACAAGATAGGGATCTAGGAAGTGAATAATTCTTTTTGGGCAGATGTTAGATTGCTGTTTATAAATTAACTTTATGGGCTGTGCCTGTCATGAGTAAGGATGGCAAGCAGGGGGCTCCCATCCAGACTGTTAAGCGCATGCGTAGCACTGAAGAATTAGGTAGCCATTCAAAGAGACACAGATCAGGACCGCCTTAACCTTTGGGGTTTATATGGCTGGGTTTTTCCCACGCTTCTTCAGTTTGTTAGGATTCCTGTTATGTACAAGCAATAAAACATTAGAGACCAGTTCCTTGTCTCAATGTGTTTCCTGGCAGTTAGGACAGTGCCTGAGCCTGTTTGCAGAACATATTAAAACTTTTCAGTTGCTTAATGCACACTACCTTTACCCCCATCCCATGTCAGATCCATAATCACGATTAGTGGTTTTTCCATGACCATGTGTATCATCTTAGCCCAGAGTGGCTGCCATTTTCATTTAATATCAACCATTAAGCATGGCTCCATATTCTAGTTAATAGGGATAAGAAGACAGAACACATTTTCAAGTTAACTAGACAGTGGTGAATTTGTTATGCAAACCCATCTCCTACCTGATGTGGGTAGAGGGTTCAGTGAACATTGCTGGATCTTGTTCATTTTAGAGCATAGCCTGTGTTCTAAACAGAGTGTTTTTTACAATTTTATATAGGTCATAGTGGACAAAAGAAGGGAAATAATATAAAATTTCTATAACAGATTCAAGTCTCTTAGGGCAGGGTCATTTAAATGATAGAAGCAGTAAGGCCAAAAAACAGTCTTTCCTATATATGAACCAAGTTGAAGGCAAATGCCTCTATTCTACAGTAGCTTAACTCTTGGAGGGCTACGCTATGTGCTTTTAGAGAATCTAAGTGTTGCTTTGAACTTGGTCGAGAATGCGAACTGAGCTCCAGTGTCTCTGGTTGGCCATGTCTCAGCCTCTGTTCTTCATTTGTAATATGCATCCTTTGGTTCTGAGGACAAACAGATGCAAACCTAAAATGCACAACAGATGCCAATATGTCACATTGCCTCCTGATAGAAATAAAAATAGTTATTTATTTATTTTTCAAATTTCTGCCACTGCCCATCTCTCCCAAAAAAGGGACTCTGGGCAGTTTACAATAAAATCAAAATTAAAAACATATAAATTACAATACAATAATATATGCCCTCTAATCAGAGTGAATGCACATTGTATTTGATAAAATGAGCTAGACTTAGCAATGATTCCATTCTCGGCTGAGTGCAGGCAAATTTCCATCCTCAGAAGCAAATAGTAAGACAGTGATCTCAATGACTTCTGTACAAAGAGGGCAGAAAGTGTGAGGGTGAAGATTTGCCTCTCTTTCCCAGACAGTCTGAGTTAAACCCTTCAGAGAAAAACATGCTGAACGACTCCAAGTGTTTTTGCTCCTTTCAAAATGGTGGCTCTTTAGGTACTACATACAACCCACAGTTACTCTACCACCTGTGCTTACGGAACTATTAAAAAGCAAGAAGTAAATAAGCTCCATCAGTAGCAATATAGCCGCTTCCCATTGTGCACCAATCTGAAGTCGCAACTGGACTTTGCACATGTGAGCACTGATCATGCCGAATATATCTTTCCAGGGTTTGTGTAACATGGACAGGTAGAGACACGGTTGGCTGAGAACAGAGAAAAAGAATTCAGTATGCAAATGTCTTTCAATTATCGATTTAATGACCCCAGTGCCCCCCTCGTGGTCTTTTAAGCAATGAATGTAATGGCCTTATTGCTGTGACTGACATTAACCTTGGCAGTTGCTCAGCTGGATTAAACTGGCATTGCGCCAAGGAAGCCAATGAGGTAATTCTGATTTACATGCCGGTTGATGACATCAGCTGCACTGCTTGTTTCACGGGGTGGACATTTGTCTACTAGGAGAGAATAGTAAACACATGGAGCATTTTGCCTATGACAGGTGCTGAGTTTAGGTTCTAATAATTTGTCATGGCCTTGACAACCATCCAGACAGCTGAAAATAAGATACTTTATATGTGATCTCTTGAATAGTATCACTCTTCGTTGTACAATCATTTTTTCTTAATTTTTTTTTTTCTGAATTGGGAAACTACTTTTTCTTCTTTCTGACTGAAAATGAGTTAGGCCATGAAAGAAGCAGTATAAAGAAGAAAACTAATGGAAGAAGAAGGCTCAGATAAAGGATGGTCACCAAACAGGAGTGGGGGGAAAAAAACATTATGCATTCTTTAAAAGAAACATATATCAAATTAATGGACAATAAACTCCAGGAATAACAGAAGAGTGCTTTGCAGATGTTCACTCTGTAATCGTTTGCTGCATTTATTCCTTTGACAAACGTCCTTATTGTGATGGTTGTAACTAGCATTTCAAGAAAATGATCTGCCACACATATTCAGCCTGCTTCATCTGACAGCCGCCAAACTGCTTTTTGCAAAGTAGTTTAGCTCCAAATTAGCTCGCTACAGCATTAAATACCAGCTTGCCAGGAGATCTTTGAGATGAATACCATATATATCCATAATATTCTGGGATTTGAAGCATATGTGCCAGAAAGCTGAGATCACCTCCTTTCGAAAGTACAGTATATTACTCTGGGGTTTGTGTCAGTCATAGCAGTTTTAAAACCTGTTAGGATCCTCTGGAAAATTGGCACTACCATGAATTGAGAATGTTATCGGTAGTCATGATGTTATGATATTGCAATGAATATAGGCTTAAGATGTGGATGTTCCAACTAAGCCACCCAACAGAAAATCATCGGTTCATAGAAATGGTTGCTGCTTTTTTTCTCCCTTAAAAAGCATTGCTATTTTTCAAAAAAGGTCAGCAAAACTGAGTTTGCCCCATGGCAATATGATATGAAAAATGAAAGCCCCTACAGGCCCTCTTGTGACATTATGACCTTAGTCTTTAGCCTGATTGAGATGTAGTGGGAAACCACACTCGGTCTAGTAATTTAATCTCATTTTCAGTTTTATAACAACAGTGCAGCTTTCAGCTTTTAAAAATAATTATGTCTTTAGTCTTTCTCTGTGCACAGCAAAATCTTAATTTAACGGACCATTGGGGGGAGGGTATCCGCTAAACCCAAATGTTTGTTAAATCAAAGTTTACATAACTGGCATTTTACCTTATTTGTATCAGTTTGCATCATTTGTGCAGATCTGACTGTTGCATCTGAAGTCCATCCAATACAGGTTGCTAAATTAAGATTTCACTGTAATATCTTACTGCATGGGAGAAAAGGGTAGACAAAGTAACTCAGTTTGTTATATTGAGCTTTTTAATATAATAATATATTATTCAGTCTCCAGTGGCCATATTTTATGCTTGATTGATTTACTAAACCTATATATATTGTCTCTTACCCTTCTCTTCCAATGTTTAAAATAATTGTCACTATCCTACATGAAGTTCAGCAGGAGTTAATAATCCAAGTATGGATGTAACTTGTTTTCAGGTAACACAAGAGTAGAGGTCCAAGATGGACAGGCTAGCTTTCAGAATTTGATTGTGTCCAGCTCTTGCTCAGACTGCCACCTCATTTTCAGAGTTACTTCTCCTCCAGGTAAGGTGCTTATCTAGTGAAAGTTCCAGCTTTTCTGAAATTAAGTAGGCAATGGAGAAGATCAAAGCCTTGATGTAAGCTGCTCTTGAGCTTCCTCAGGGATATCAAAACTGCTCATGTATTTGTATGTGTGTATACCTCTATACGGAAGCCTCGTGTGGCGCAGAGTGGCAGGCGGCCGTATTGCAACCGAAACTCTCCCCACAACCCAGGTTCGATCGCAGAGGAAGCTGGATTCTCTCTTGGGTAGCCGGCTCAGATCAACTCAGCCTCCCATCCTTCCAAGGCCGGTAAAATGAGCGCCCCGCTTGCTGGGGAAGGTGACCACTGGGGAAGGCAATGGCAAACCACCCCACTCTATAGTCTGCCAAGGAAACGTCACGAAAGCGGCGTCCCCCCAAAGGGTCAGACGTGACTCGGTGCTTGCACAGGGGACCTTTCACTTTCATACATATATACAGCATATATACACCAAAATAATAATCTCATTAGAAATTTTGTTGTTTTTTAAAGAAATTATAGAGAAAAATAGATGTTTGTATTTCAGTTTACTAACATCTTCAGATCCAAACTGTACAATAGTTCATTAATACTAAAGATTTTGATCACTTTGTAAAACTTTTCATTAGATGTGTAGCATTTGCGTATGTCTATCTATATCTATCTACCTATCTTGCAGCAGATTTGGGTTTGTTGTCAATTTAGATAGCATCAAAATTTCAGCTTCTGGTGTGAAATAAGGTCTGCTCTAGCGTGTTTCTAGATGGATTCCAAGAGTTGGAAAAACAGATGCACGTATTGTGCACACCCAAAGTAATAAGAGAATTTTCCTCGTTTTCTTTGCTGTTTGTTATTTCTCCTGAATTCTGAGTTGACTCAAATAATTCAGTTTAGGAATATAATTGGTCCCAGATTTTAATTCCTTTAGTTCAAAGAAATATTTCTTATGTATTTTTATCATAATGCAAAAGGCAAAAAGTCACGTTGCTATAATTTTATCATGTACATAGTGTCCTTACACATTGATAAAAATCAAACACAAGAGTACATGAATATCAATAAAATTGCTTATGATAATTGTAGGTTGTTGTTGTTTTTCTCTTCAGTATTGGAATATAGGAGCAAACTGGAAATTCACTGAGCTCTGGGAAACTCATAATGTACTGATTCTACTTTAGAAACAGGATTTGGAATTCTAAATTTGGGAAATTTACAGAGAAAAATACTGCATGATGTAATGAGTGGCAGAAGCATGGAAGGTTTCTTTTTGTAGTATTGATTAATAAGTGACAGATCAATTTGTATCAGTTCAACATGTTGTCAAAACATTTATCAAGAGACATAATTCATTTTACATATGAAATTCTTAGCACACCTGTCACAGGAGATCATTCAGTTTTCCTACTGACAAGTATCCTCCAATGCGAAGCTATCCATTGGCAAGCCACCTTGCTTCTCAGAAAATAATCATGTCAAGAAGAGACTGACTTTCCTCCCTTGCTCCTGCCAAAGAAAGAAAAATTGTGGAGAATTTTTGTGCCTACAAGAAAGATGGAATACTCCAGTCATAACTGGCAGTGAAGCATGAAGCAGGAATTGGTCCCATCAACAAGCCAGTTAGCCAAAGGACCATAAAATGCTACCCTTGGAACAATACTAATAAGGAAAGACCAGCCCCATCTGAACTGTACAGATATGCGGCATATTGCTCTCCATTTCCCATCCTTCTGCTTCCTTTTCAATAAATATTTTCTCTACTATCCATGCGGGAAGGAACAGGAAGGAAGGGAAGACATGACAGGTCCTCCCTCACTACTTCCAAAACTATGTAACAGAACTCTAAGAGAGACTATAAATATATTTAAGTGTCCTTTGAGTCAAAGCTACAACCCTAGTAATTTCATAGACACCTCCATGAAGTTTTCTTGGCAATGGAAATGGTTTCCTATTGCTTTCTTCTAGGAAGTTTTTTGGATTTCCTAATCTAACTTACAGCCCTGGGATTCACTTGAATATCCCATCAAAGTAATATCCTGGCCCATCTCTGATTAAAGTCCAAATAAGTCATAGTTGGAGCTCTCCAAATGGCAGTCAAAATTGCCCTGTGAAAGCGATAGATGCAAAGAATAGGCCAAGGCACTAAATTAATTATTTGCACCAGTACAAAGAAGATGGATAGATTGTCTGTTTCTGAATTGCTTTTTTGTAAAACAGTATGTCTTTGCAGGTGCTTTCAGCTTCATTTGCTGACACTTCTAGTTAAAGGGATAACTGAGACTGGAGAGGTCTTTTCCCTAGGACTTTTAAATGAGTTGTAAATCAGATATAGGGACATGGTGGCGCTGCGGGTTAAACCGCTGAGCTGCTGAGCTTGCCGATCGGAAGGTCGGTGGTTCGAATTCGCGTGACGGGGTGAGCTCCCGTTGCTAGTCCTAGCTCCTGCCAACCTAGCAGTTCAAAAACATGCAAATGTGAGTAGATTAATAGGTACTGCTTTGGCGGGCAGGTAACGGCGTTCTGTGTAGTCATGCTGGCCACATGACCACGGAACTGTCTACGTACAAACACCGGCTCTTCGGCTTTGAAACAGAGATGAGCACCGCCCCCTAGAGTTGGACACGACTGGACTTAATGTCAAGGGAAACCTTTACCTTTACTTAAATCAGATGTTAAGGAGGATATAAAAATATTAGCATGATGATGATATTTATTATTAATATTCATAGTGACTTTAGTGCTTCATTGGGTGAAACAGTCTGAGATACAATTTCTTTTAGGTGTGAAACAGTCTGAGATACAATTTCCTTCCTTGTCATGATATCTCTATTGTTTGGGCTTAAAGCATATGTTCTTTGTTGTTTTAATTGCTTTACTCTATATTTTTATTTTTTTTCAGGAGCTGCCTTATCTGTTGAATCAGATTCTTTTACTGTTTCCCCTATTGCTGTGTCAGAAAAATCCGCCATTATCTTTACTGCTGTCCTGTGTTCAATAGCCTCCATGCTTGTTTTGGGATTTGCTGTTATTTGTTGGCTCAGGAAAAGTAAGAAAAAAAGTAAGTCGCAAATTGGAATGATGATCATATCCCCTTAATCTGCTGTGGTTTACAGAAAAACAGCCTTTGCAATTGGCAATAGCTGGTGAAAGAATGTTGCAGTCCCCCAGTTACTACAGAACTACTAAGGAAAAAAAATTCCAAAACTACTTGCAGTAGAAAAAGTGTATATGAAAAAGTGTATATTAGGAGCAGTGATTATGAAAAATGTGCTACAGTGACATCATTGTTTTCTTTAAAAAACAACTATCTCCCGAAGAAATAGAATGAAACAAATATAAGGATGGAAAAATGAGATACGGAGTAAACCTGAACTTTATCCAGATTCACCCATCCCAATTGTGCAAGATTTATTCTGCTTAAAATATAATGTATTTGATGTTTCTTATTACGTGTTGCCCTGCATTTCTTTTACTTTTCTAACATCCCCATGGTGTAGAGTAAGACAGGGACTTTTCCACGGTCTCCTAGTGAGTTTCATGGCAGAAAAGAATCCAGCAGTGCTCGGCCAAAGCCTCTGTTAATATAGTCCTTTGGGTGTTGGAAGTAGTACTGAACTCACTAAAACGTTCAAGCCATACAATAGAGTTGCATTTCTACCAACCAGATACTTAATCAAGTGTTTCAAGTAACATTCATACATATAGTTCTGAAATGTTGCAGTTTAATTCAAATTAAAGGTGTCTCGATATTTCAAACAGTTGAAATGTCATCATTCAAACATTTGTGTTTTAATTTTTTTAATTATAATGTTTAAAATTCTTTTATTTGTCAACCCATTGCTCTGGAGAAAATGTTCCCTTAAAAATCAACGTTATTCATAAAAATGGTTCTAGACAGACATCTTAGTATAAATAACTGGTGAATTAATGAATGGTTACTGTTATTCTCATTAAGTTGTTTTTAATATTTTGATGTAGAAAGCATGCTCGGACAAACTCTGAAGAATAAAAAATGCTCCCAAACACAGGAAAATCAAGCAAATTTCGCTATCCATCAGTACTGTGTTGGAAAAGAAAATGAACATTCCACTTCTGTGAGAGAAGGTGAGTTTATTGAATACCAAAAAAGGTTGCATCCCATTACAAAGCATATTTTATCTGAAACAGTTTAGGTATGATAATTTAGAACTCTGCCCCACAGAGATGTAAACCTCTCTCCCAGCAGAGATTTAAATCTCTGAGCTGGGCTTTCCTGATACAGTTCCCCCTTGCCAAATACATACATACATACATACATAGACACACATGCGCGCACACACACACACATTGTGTTTGTGTGTGTGTGTGTGTGTGTGCCTCTGTTGTAATTATTGTTTTAGATGTTCACTCTGAGATTTTTGAGGGGAGGGCTATCTCCTGGAGAACAGTTTCTGTTTTCTGCTTAGTCTCTTTTATCACAAGCAGAACAACACAGATCTGATCCTCCAACTTCCCAGGTTCTGAAGAGACAGAAAAGAAATCTTAGATTTTGAAATGGTAATATTGAGCAAAATGGATCAATCATTTTTGAACTGTGTTTCTTATACTTCTCTGAACTGTCTTCTTGTGTGTCCAATTTGATTTATTCTGGAGAAAGGATGTCTAAGATTGATAATTGCTATGAAAGAGAAAAGTATTTTATTGAAATTTGAGTGTTCACAACCAAATACAGGTTATTTTGACTTGCAAGTCACAAATTGTTTTTTATTGATATAAAGATTTTTAAAAATGCTCTAGCGTTTTATTACTTTAAATAATTGTTATTAAATATTGATTGGCTAGACTTTGCATTATCTATATTATGGACATTTTGATATAAGTTGTTTTGGTCAAGCCTTTGTGAGTTTAGTGGATCTATCTACCTACCTATGAAAGATCATGGCAATTATTTTGTTTAAAAAGCTACTTAAGAACACATCTTATTGTTTTGATATGTGCAAGCATCTCATTTTGTCATAACTCTTCTTTAGAGAAACAGACAAATTATGTAAAGCCATATGGGCAATTTTATGAAAAATGTGTGGATAGCTTATTGAGTCAATTTTACATTTAAAGTTTCACAAAAAAGGAGTATCTGGAATGGAAGTGGGGGAACCCCACTGGTAATGTTGTTTTGCAGATGTTTGCAAAACAATAAATGCAGGGGGGGGGGGGATTTCTTCTTCTTCTTCTTTTGCAAGCGGTTGTGCAGATTCTTATGTAACTTCTTGCATAAGCAGAAAATATTTGTAGAATACTTTCATTTTTCTCATATAACACTTACATGGTGGAATAAAGACTTTCTCTGGAATGAAGACTGTTTCTGCAAGTGAAGTGGCATCTTTGGATACAGGTTTTTATGTTTCCACATGTTCCTTCAGTTAGTCATGTTGTCTGGTTGATAATGCAAATTTAAACAAAATTAGGAACTTTTTAACTCTATCCATGGTTATTTATTTTCTCTATATTCATAAGAATCAACCTTTACCTGGAAATTGCAACTAGCAATTTGCATACTCTTGAGTCAGTTAGGTTGTTTTTTATAAACACTTCCAACAGTTCTTCATTATTGCTTATGTCTCCTAGACTATGCACACTTTAAATAGATTTTAAATCTATTCCAAACTATTTTCCGTGTTCATTCTTTGGGGATCTTTCACAATATTTTTCCAATTTGAATCCATCCAATTGATACAGTGTATCTCAAAGAATGTAGCTGGCTACAAGTTCTATCATAGAATTTGGTTTCCATTCACATTCTGTAATGATTGCCTATTCTAACGGACTCAGTCTCACAAGCAAGGGCTTAAGGATAACTGATTTGTTGAAAGAATAGTATGCAAATACAAAGAAAGCTGAGAATGAGCAAAAGCGTGCCAAATACAAACTAAAAACCCTCGCTTCAAATCTAGTCCCACCCTCGCTCCCTCTTAGCAACCACCCCCTCCCAGGTGTTAGCAACCGTTACCCACATCGGCCTGAGAAAGTAACCTTGGACAGAGTCAATAACCCAAACATACATTCCACAGTGCAGTAAACAGATTACAGCCTGGCATAGCTGGAAATTTCCCTCCAGCAAACCCGGGTCAGGAAAATGACATGCGAAACGTTATGATGTATTCAGAATATTGAAACGGTGAACGTGACACATTCTAGGTTGGAGGCAAAGAAGGGCTAGGTTGCAGTTTGTAAATAAAAGTTTAGACTCCATTTTTTGTCCCCTCTAAAAATTGTTGCTTGAGAAGGGACAAGTGTGTGTGTGTGTGTGTAATTGAGGAGAAGAATGGTAAGTTATTCTACTGAAGGTAAGATTAAGAGTAGAATGCAGAAAGGATTGCAGGTGCTTTTCTGGACTCAAACTTGTTGCATATGAAGGAAGCAGAAAGAAGCTAGGTTTAAGTTTCATTTTCTGATTTTAATTAATATTTATTGCAGAAGAGCAGAAGGAGCAAAAAAGGAAATGCTACAGTTTATATGTTTTGATATTTGCTATACTGTTTCAAAATACAGCATTCAGCTGTATGCCTTAGGATACATATCTGCTATAAATTCATTTTTTATCTAATTTGTCTGAGATCTAAGCTTCCTGTGGAGGTCTGAGATCAAAGGATCTGATTCTTTCTGATGTTGGCTCTGACATAGAATGTGTGCTGACTTAGTTCTGTCTATAAAATCGCAGTAGGAGACTGTCATAGTCCTTTGGAACCTTTACATAGTAGACTTTCATTTCAGCCGGTAAGGATGACAGGTACCACATTGATTGGAGCTAACAGGTAAATAATTAATGGGCAGAACTCCCCCCCCCCTCTCTCTGCAAAAGGAAATCCAGGCCTTCAGTTATTTTTTAAAAGAAATTGCTGCAAGTTTATTAAAAATCCCTGATATATTCAGATTTAAATAAGAATAACAATATATTAAGCTAATATAAAATGCATGACATGAAATATTTAATTTCTTAAACACCCCCTCCCATTTAAAAGGTTGTTGCTTTTGAGAACTGAGAGACCGTCAAAGGTAGTTATTTCTCCTTCATTTCTGCCAGCTAATTTTATTTTCCATGGAATACATTTGATCCAATATATTTTTTGGCATTTTAACTAGTGTTTAGGGATATAAAACAGGGTAAATCAGTTTAGAACTTAATATAACATAAATCATCTAAGAGATTAGATTTGCTTTGATTTAGCTACTTTTATCCAACTGTATAATGACATAGGACCAAATCCAAATAGTTTCCCTTTGTTGATAAAAGACTTTAATCAACAGGTTGGGGAAAGGTATGATTTTCATCCATTTCCCTTCCTTTGGCTTTGCACAATTTCCAATTCTGTTTCAGAAGTATACTTTTTAAAGCCAGTCATACACTGATTACCTCTCCCTGTTCCATTGAGGGAAGCTTTCCACTGGCACAGGAAATTAACTGGATTCTACTCATGGTTTTAAAGGATCACCTTATGTAGGCCATCATAATGAGAAAATATACATCCTCTTTTTTTCCTTCTTTGTTTTATTTCTGGAGTATAATCACCATTTGGGGATGATTAAATATGAAAACAGTAAATAAATGTCACAATAAATAACTAAAAAAATAAAAATAAGGTTCAAACTGGAGCAAAGTGTGAAAAGGAACATATGAAACATAAGTTTTGTTAGTTCCCTTTCTTTTTTGGCATCTAGGCCCAATACACAGTCTTTTCATCACACATCATTACAGTAGCTGTAGAGTGGCTTTTAAGAAAGCTAAGAATTTACTAATTTACCATTATCACTGACTGACCATGTATTTTCTAACAGATATAAAACTGTGTGGAGAACTTACAAATACAGAAAAGCCATTAAAGAAGTTGCATCAAGAAACATTGAACAGCATATCAGCAGGAGCAGCAAATGAAATCAAACAAGGCCATTGGCTCAATAAAAGGAAATCAGCCAGGGATTCTCTGGAGCTTCAGGAACTTGGCATCAAGGAGCTTAATGAATGGAAGAAGACCAAACAGCATATCTTTGACTATGTTCAGTACAAAGAAATGAAAGGAGAGCAACTCATAGATGAAAAATATAAAAGACACACAGAGATGCCTATGACAAGGTCTGAAGAAGATGTGAGGGGAAAACAGGAAGTTACAGTACCATAATATCCAAATGTTCCTGAGGATTTGACTGCTTTTGGAATTTCTCATTGTTAATGCAATTGTACATTTTGAGACACAGAAAGTGGAGACTTGCTTAAGTTTTAGAGAGAAATTAAGAGCTATAAACCATGAACAAGCAGTACTCCTATGAACTGCTTCTAGCACAAGTCACTGAAGATGGTTGCAATGCTGATTTTGCTATCTCATGATCATTGTCATTCCTCTTACTGATTTTAGCCATATTGTTATATACAGCAGATAGACATTGATTCACAAAAAGCTGGGGCAATGTAGTGACTTCCCTCACCTTCAGCATGAATGGATGTACAGAATTTCAAGTGAAGGCTTTGAATCATGCCATGATTTCTGATAAATTATACTCAGTAATGTAGCTTTACCATTCGATTATTACTGCATATACATTGTGGTATTACTGCAATTTCTACTGAAAATCATATGAGTGTACTTCTGTGTACATATATGCACACAATTATGGGTCACATTTGGTTTACAAATTACTTTTTATAACCAAGACATTTTAGTTACTATTTTTATCTGGAATCAAAGACATCCAATCCATATTAAGCGTACATTACATGCTTAATTTCTTAAACTGGGTTGCATTGACATAATCACAGTTTCTCAACTGTCTACACACAGCTTGGGAGGTTTGAAGATCTGAGTCAGATTTGGGGAATACAAATTGCCCATTGAATGCCTGAAAGTCCTTCTGCATCACTGTTTCTAACCCATATGTATGGCAAAGTTGTTTGATTCATTATTTCAAAGGGTTAGCAAGGACTAAGAATATGTTGAATCTGTCAAATAAATGATTGTGTCAGTATATTTGTTGTTTTGGAAAATTCAGAAGAACAGAGCACAACCCTGAGGAGAAAGAGCCAACTGTTTATTCAATAATCACTGGATCCCGACTTAACAAGGAAGAGGAACCCTTAATGGGAAATCAAAGACTTTTATAGCAGTTGAGGGCTACAGAGTAAGAAATCCTAGGGATCTGATTGGTTGGCTACTTTTGGGGAAGCTGGGCAAGTCCTTATCAGTGTACATGGGTTATTTCTATTGTTAAGTAAAACTGCCCTTTCAGGAATGGCAGGAGAGCTGGGAAAGTCCACCATTAAGGAGATGGAACATTGGAGGGTATCTGATTGAGGATGGAATGTTGCAGTTTCTCACCTTGTCCCAATTCCCTTATTCTGGTCCTTGGGCTGTACTGTGAGTGGGTAAACAAGGCTTCAATTCTTTGGCTCAGATGGGATTGCAGGGGGCTTTGTCTGGGGGCAGGGAGGGTCAATTTGGGTCTGATAGGAGCAAAGTGAGAGGAGCTGGGTTTGACCCCAGACAGATCCAAAAGACAGGGAGGAAGGGGGAGCAGCATCCATTTTGTTTCTTACATACATTTTCTCACCACATTTTTATACAAGAAAACGTCTGTGGCCAAAACCATGTTAACAAGCCCTTTGATGTCGCTATGAGTAATAGTTTAGGGTTTAAATTAATCCTTTCATTCCAATTTATTTCCATTTATTCCACATTTTGAAAACAGTACAGATTATGCCTTGCTTGTTCCTAGTAGGAAAAAAAAAATAGAGAATAGCTCAGTTGTGGATTGTGGCTTTTAGTTGTGAATACATTTGTTGAAATGAATTCTGCATCTTACCCAGCCTAGTGTGATAGAGACGAGGGTTTGACCTTCTGTATGACATCATTTCAGATACTTGAATAGTTGTATCATATCCCTCCCAACACAGTCTTTTCTTCTCAAGGCTAATTATTCCTAATTACTTAAATTTCTCTTGAGAGGACTTAGATTTTACTCCTCAATCATTGTTAATCTTTCTCTGAGCTTACTGAAATTTCTCTGATTTTTTTTTTCAAATGCAGTGTCCAGAACTGGATATTCTGGACCCAGTATTCTGATCACTGTCAAATAAAGGGGACATGCATGCACATTAAAAAGGGACAGGGTTTTGACAATTTAGGAAGCAAAGTGACTGTGGCAGATCATCCCCTTTCATGGTAAATTACAACTAGTCTGCAAAAGCCTAAGTAATAGTTCAAAATTTCTATAGATCTTTGAAGATATTTTAACTTGTGATGCCAGTCATTCCATTAATATTATAGCATGATTATTGCTTGTCAAGGTAGCTTATCTTCTTCAACTTCAGCCAAGAGTATTCTTCTTCTTTTTCCTAACCACCATGAAAATATTGAGTGAGGAAAGATCTGAAGTAAGCTCATTCAAGGCTACTCTAGCTTCTGAAGCCTGAGTACAAAGGAAGAAGAAACACCAACAGCAGATACATGTTTCAGGATAATGGCTTTATCAAGCCCGAGTTTGGAGTAGTGGCAGCACACAGGACAGCTAAGGTGGCAGGGGTCTTCAGAGATACCTTTCTTCCATGCAAGTTGGACTGGCATCAGTCTAGCATAAGCCAAGAGTCTGTAATGTGGCTTACATTAGGTAGGTGTGCATAGGAGCATTCAGTGTCACAATCTAGCTGTTGTTTCTAGGGCCTCTCTTCTAGCCAGAGATGTACATTGTAGAAGAGATGATTGGTCCCTTAGATAGTTGTTAAGGTTTAAAGACCAACACCTTAATTGCATCTGATAAGCAATTAGCAGACAGTGCAGATTGTTCAGTTCGTGTGATTCTGGTACATTGTGCTGATTAGCAGATTAGTTTATTCATGTTGTACCACTTGCAACTTCCAGACTCTTTGTAAGAGCAGCCTGACACAGAGCACACTGAACTAGACAAGATGGAATATAACCGAGGCATAGATACCTACTGCCACATCTGACATGTCCTTTATCAATAGGGTACAAGCAATCACCAGCCCAGAATACTTCCCAACTCTCCTTTTAGCCACATAAAAATACAATAAGAGTGTACGCCCTTGCTCCCAAGTCCTCCCTCAGAAATCGCTAAGGAGTTGTTCCTTCACTGATCTTGCTGATGGAGATCTTCTCACCTAAGGAAAATCTTCCAGTTTAGATCCAGACCCAGGAAGTGAATACAGTCATTGGCAGAAAGCCTCTGCTAGGAACAGACATTCCAGATGCAGATCAAAAGCAGCAAATCAGCAACCAGACTGGCAAAGTAACCAGATAGTACAGTGTGCTTTCCTTATCTCTCTTCCTCTAGCATGGTCACATGTTGATAGTTTTATTAGTCTGCAGTCACAGGGTGGGGTAATGATCATAGGCAAGCTTTATATAAGGCCTCTGTGGTAACGATGGTGGATTTTAGAGGATGACTATAGAGTTGGGTGAAGCCTCAGGTTCTCTTGATATTAGGTCATAATTCACTTTCATGTGTCCAGTCTCAATGTTTCAAAAGTAGGGTAAGCAGCATCCAAGGAAGTCATGCTGTAAGAATTTGCTGCAGAAGTTTTTTAGCTATTTGTTTAAGAAAAGTCTACGCAACACTATGATTTGGATAAGTGGTATAAACACCAAACCTGCAACACTTACTTAGCTATATTAAAATCTCAAGTACTGAAAGTTTCTAAAGAAAACTGAAATACATGATGAAGCCAAAATTATTAATTGGCCAGCCAAAGTAGTATTTACATCCACAGGGCATTCTAAAGTTGGGGTGTCACCACGAGATGGAACTGTCTTTTATAGATGCACCGTGCCTTTCTTCCAGTTACATTTTATGGCAAAGGCTTCTGCTGAAGCTCTGTTTGCATAAGCAGGACGATACAGAAGGAGGTGCTATTTCAGATAGTTGGACTTCATTAACTATTTAGGAACTGAATTGGCTTGGAAATAAATTGAGAACCAAGTTAAGTCCTTGGAATGTGGTTACAGCTAGATGCGTTGGTTGGAATTTTAGCAGCTGAATTCTGAATCTGTTGAGTCTTCCAAGGGTCAGCCCACATATAATATTCTATCATAAACCTACTTAAAGTACCAACAGATAGAGTTCTATGGCTAGCTATTGCTATCTAGGAAAGACTGTCACTGGTGAAATATCAAATCCATTTGAATCTGTAGTGACCATACTGGAGCAAGAATAAATCTCTCTATCCCAAACAAGTTGTACATATTTGTACTATGACAATATGATGCAATGTTTAATATAATTTACATTTCATTTTCTCACTTGACACCAGTCTCCTGCCACTCATCAAATGAAGGAGGTTTAGCAAATAACTTTTGTCAACATGAGAGAAGAGGGGATATTTCTAGTAATTTCCCCCCCTCTTGTATTATTAATATGCTGGACATACATACATATCATATATGGTAGAAATTGATAATGGGACATTGGTTGGAACCAATCAGTAGCCAGTCTGAAGAGCATCAGCATGACAGGTAGACTTATTTTCATCCCCCCCACCTTTGACCCTTAGAACTATTAAGATCAAGTCTGCAGTCCTAAGTAGATTCTCACAATGGTGGAATTCTTTTCCACTATAGACAAGGAACAGCGTAATCAGAGATCTCTCACCTTGTCTGCTGAAACAAGCATGTTAGACTAGGGCTGGAAAAAACAGTTCAAGCCTGCCTTCTGCCATGGAAACTCACAGATGATTTTCGGCCAGTCACACTCACACTGAAGATTCCTGTGAGGATAAAATGAAGGGAGATCTCTTTGCAAGTCACCTTGAGTTCTAGCCACATAGACTAGAAATCTAACAAGCAATAAACAAATAAACATAAATGTATGCTTCTGGAACCCCATTTCATATGAACTGAATGTATAATTGATGGAAAAATACGGCCAACAAACAAGTAGACAGAAAAGCTGGCTTATACAACCATGCTTGTTTGGTCTAGTGGTTAAGGTGCTGGGCTAGAAAGCAGGAGGCTGTGAGTTCTAGTCCTGCCTGAGGCACAAAAGGCGTCTGGATGACCTTGGGCCAGTCACTCTCTCAGCCCAACCCATCTCACAGGGTTGTTGTTATGGGGAAAATAGGAGGAAGGAGGATTAGGTACTATATGTTTGCCACCCTGAGTTATTTATAAAAATAATAAAGGCAGGATAGAAAATAAATAAATAAATAAGTCCCATTATCAGTTTCTACCATATATGATATGTATGTATGTCCAGCATATTAATAATACAAGAGGGGGAAAATTTCTGGAAATATCCCCTCTTCTCTCATGCTGACAAAAGTTATTTGCTAAACCCCCTTCATTTGATGAGTGACAGGAGACTGGTGTCAAGTGAGAAAATGAAATGTAAATTATATTAAACACCTCTCTCATCTCTGGGTACCAATCCAGATTCCAAAGTAACACATCAAATCAAATCCTGTCTTCGCCTAAGGGCAAATGAAGAATCATTTCTCTTTAATACCACTCTTTTCTAGTAAAATATTTTTTCTGTTTAGTAACTGAAAAATTAAAATTTAATCCCCATGTTAATCCTAGAGGGGAAAAATGAATATTTTTAGCAACAAGGAAAGCTGTGATTGTATTTTGTGCTGTTTTTCCATCTTCATGCCTGACCAGCATTGCTTGGTAGTAATTATTGATTCCATGCTACATAAAATGGCAACTTTAAAATACTCCAGTAATTTTCATTGCAAACATTTTATCCCTTTGTTTACTGTGAAGGACAGGAACGGGATTGTGTTTTTCACAATGACGAGTTTATTGGCACATTTAGACCAAATTGCATTATAGCTAATGTCCTTGTCTATGAAAAAAAAATCAAAAACAGTTGCTGTCATGTGAAAATGAGTAAAAACCAGTGGAGAATATATATAGCTGAACTAATTCAAAATTGTCTATGCCGTATGGAGTTCTGACTCTGATGAGATGGGTAGAAAAAAGCAGGACACAGAATTTGTTTCTGATGTCTTTCCCTGTGGACAAGGGTAAAAGTGGGGAAGGGTTGGTTCTCTGGGTCAAAGGAACTTGGATATCCAAATGTTTGGAAAACACTGCCAAAAAAGGAATGAAGGTGGCTTCTATCATTCCCCCTGATATTTCAGACAAATTATTGAATATCTTATTATTGGGGGGGAATGGAGCCACCTAAAGTGATGGTTTCAAATTCTCTGGGATTCTCAAGGCATGAAGCAGTATGTAACACCACAACTTACAGCTATGTTGTTGCAACACCCCAGTAAATGAACCACACTTGTGTGGCTTAGAAATATAGTGGTAGAACAACTTTAGTTGTCCTTGCTGTCAAACCTTTGCCTACTTTGAGGATTCTATAGTTAGGTGCCTACTTCTGTAGTCTTTCCCAACCTTTGAAATCTACACATTCTGCCTTAGAGTGGTCAAATCACATGACTTTCAAATTCTTTAATTGCCCTATTCCGTTTCCCACCTTACTGACTGAAATTCTCCCAGATTCTGAGCTGTATATAAATCCACACAAGACTTCCGTCATTTCTCATTGCCAATGGGGCTTTTCGCTACTCCAATAGAGAACCAAGTGCACGCTATGACTAATAACATTGACTGAGTGAAAGAATTATTTATAAAATGATAGAGAAAAGCTTCCTTGGATTTTCGTATGTTGCCTCTATGGAACAAGCATAGCAGTTAGGAGAATTTGAACTGATGATGATCCTGTTACTGTGTAGAGGCTTTGTGCCAGAAGACCACTTCATTCTTCCCAGAGATTCAGAGAGAACAGTGAGAAAAGTCCTGAATATATTATGGGGAATAAGCTACATGGGGCCCCATTGTCTTGCCTGGCTAAGGTCAGCAAAGTCGAGCTGGAATATGTAATTTAAGAATCAATTTGTTGGACAGTTAACAACATGGACAAACAGTGGAAATGGCCCTCCTCGCTTGTCTAGGATCCTGGCTACCCATGGTGGTATCTGAAGCAGGTGGGCAAAGGGTGGCAAAGTCTGAAACGAGCATTGCATTATTACAATACAAGTTCTGCCCCTTTTATATATGTGTCACAATGGCACACACCCTTGTGCAAGGGATGGACTTTGCACTGAGACATCACAATGCTTATTTTGCCATTCTGGCAAAACCATCTGATTTTGTGGGTGCTTCTGATTATCCACCAGGAACGCAACTATAGCTGTGCAATGAGCAAGCACATTAATGGGGCAAAATATGAATGGGCTTCTGTGAATTGAAAGACAAAAGGGACCTGTTTAGCGTGAAAATAAAGAAAAAAGGTGTGAGAAATTCAGCCTTGCTTCTAATATATATAGAGCCCTTGTTGCTGTTTCTCAGACCCAGTTAGAATTCAAACAAAATGGGCACGCATTTAGAAATAAATAAACTAATCTCTTTTGCTTTGGTTTCTTTGTTACTCTTATCTCTCAAAGTCAAACTCATGTTTGAATTTGAAAGCTGTGCCTCTATTAACTCGTCACGGCACTGGATTCCAAAATATGGATGGAGAAGCTCATCTGCTGAGCTTCTCCATCCAGAGTCCCTCCTTAGGAGGGAGATTTGTTGTTGTTGTTTATTCGTTTAGTCACTTCTGACTCTTCGTGACTTCATGGACTAGCCCATGCCAGAGCTTCCTGTCGGTCGTCAACACCCCCATGAGTCTGTCACCTCTAGAATATCATCCATCCACCTTGCCCTTGGTGGGCCCCTCTTCCTTTTGCCTTCCACTCTCCCTAGCGTCAGCATCTTCTCCAGGGTATCCTGTCTTCTCATTATGTGGCCAAAGTATTTTAGTTTTGCCTTTAATATCGTTCCCCCAAGTGAGCAGTCTGGCTTTATTTCCTGGAGTATGGACTGGTTTGATCTTCTTGCAGTCCAAGGCACTCTCAGAATTTTTCTCCAACACCACAGTTCAAAAGCATCGACCATCCTTCTCTGCCTTCCTTATGGTCCAGCTCTCACAGCCATATGTTACTACGGGGAACACCATTGCTTTAACTACGCGGACCTTTGTTGTCAGTGTGATGTCTCTGCTCTTAACTATTTTATTGAGATTTGTCATTGCTCTTCTCCCAAGGATTAAGTGTCTTCTGATTTCCTGACTGCAGTCAGCATCTGCAGTAATCTTTGCACCTAGAAATACAAAGTCTTTCACTGCTTCTACATTTTCTCCCTCGATTTGCCAGTTATCAATCAAGCTGGTTGCCATAATCTTGGTTTTTTTTAGGTTTAGCTGCAAGCCAGCTTTTGCACTTTCTTCTTTCAGCTTCATCATAAGGCTCCTCAGTTCCTCTTCGCTTTCAGCCATCAAAGTGGTATCATCTGCATACCTGAGATTGTTAATGTTTCCTCCAGCGATTTTAACTCCAGCCTTGGATTCCTCAAGCCCAGCATGTCGCATGATGTGTTCTGCATACAAGTTGAATAGGTAGGGTGAGAGTATACAGCCCTGCTGTACACCTTTCCCAATCTTAAACCAGTCCGTTGTTCCGTGGTCTGTTCTTACTGTTCCTACTTGGTCGTTATACAGATTCTTCAGGAGGCATACAAGATGACTTGGTATCCCCATACCGCTAAGAACTTGCCACAATTTGTTATGGTCCACACAGTCAAAGGCTTTAGAATAGTCAATAAAACAGAAATAGATGTTTTTCTGAAACTCCCTGGCTTTTTCCATTATCCAGCGGATATTGGCAATTTGGTCCCTAGTTCCTCAGCCTTTTCTAAACCCAGCTTGTACATCTGGCAATTCTTGCTCCATGGATTGCTGAAGTCTACCTTGCAGGATCTTGAGCATTACCTTACTGGCATGTGAAATGAGTGCCACTGTTCAATAGTTTGAACATTCTTTAGTGTTCCCCTTTTTTGGTATGGGGATATAAGTTGATTTTTTCCAATCTGATGGCCATTCTTGTGTTTTCCAAATTTGCTGGCATATAGCATGCATTACCTTGACAGCATCATCTTGCAAGATTTTGAACAGTTCAGCTGGGATGCTGTCATCTCCTGCTGCCTTGTTATTAGCAATGCTTCTTAAGGCCCATTCAACCTCACTCTTCAGGATGTCTGGCTCTAGCTCACTGACCACACCATCAAAGCTATCCCCGATATTGTTATCCTTCCTATACAGGTCTTCTGTATATTCTTGCCACCTTTTCTTGATCTCTTCTTCTTCTGTTAGGTCCTTGCCATCTTTGTTTTTGATCATACCCATTTCTGCCTGGAATTTACCTCTGATGTTTCTAATTTTCTGGAACAGGTCTCTTGTCCTTCCTATTCTATTGTCTTCTTCCACTTCCGCACATTGCTTGTTTAAAAATAATTCCTTATCTCTTCTGGCTAACCTCTGGAATTTTGCATTTAATTGGGCATATCTCCCCCTATCGCTGTTGCCTTTTGCTTTCCTTCTTTCTTGGGCTACTTCTAGTGTCTCAGCAGACAGCCATTTTGCCTTCTTGGTTTTCTCTTTCTTTGGGATGTATTTTGTTGCCGCCTCCTGAACAATGTTGCGAACTTCTGTCCATAGTTCTTCCAGGACCCTATCAACTAAGTCCAGTCCCTTAAATCTATTCTTCACCTCCACTGCATATTCCTTAGGAATATTAGTGAGCTGATTTCTAGCTGATCTGTGGGTCTTCCCTAATCTCTTTAGTCTGATCCTAAATTGTGCAGTAAGAAGTTCATGATCTGAACTACAGCCAGCTCCAGGTCTTGTTTTTACCGACTCTATAGATGTCTGCCACCTTTGGCTGCAAAGGATGTAGTCAATCTGATTTCGGTGTTGTCCATCTGGGGAAGTCCATGAATAAAGCTGTCTCTGAGGTTGTTGGAAGAGAGTGTTTGTTATGCAGAGTGAATTGTCTTGGCAAAATTCTATCAGCCTATGTCCTGCTTCATTTTGTTCTCCCAGGCCATGCTTACCTGTAATTCCAGGTGTCATTTGACTGCCCACCTTAGCATTCCAGTCTCCTGTGATGAAAATAGCATCTCTTTTAGGTGTGTTGTCCAGTAGGTGCTGCAGATCCTCATAGAACTGTTCTACTTCAGCTTCTTCAGCATCTGTGGTTGGGGTGTATATTTGGATCACTGTGATGTTAGAGGGCTTGCCCTGAATTCGAATTGAGATCACTCTGTCATTTTTTGGATTGTATCCGAGCACTGCTTTAGCCACTTTACTATTAATTATGAAGGCTACTCCATTTCTTCTGTGGTCCTCTTGTCCACAGTAGTAGATCTGGTGGTCATTTGATGTGAAGTGGCCCATTCCAGTCCATTTCAGTACACTGACGCCCAAAATGTCTATCTTTAATCTTGACATCTCACCAATAACCACATCCAATTTGCCCTGGCTCATAGATCTTACATTCCAGGTTCCAATGGCGTGTTGATCCTTAGAACATCGGATTTGCCGTTCACCACCAGCACCGTCGGCCGCTAGGCGTCCTTTCGGCTTTGAGCTAGCTGTGTCATCACATCTGGGGCTAGTTGAACTCATCCTCTGTTCCTCCCCAGTAGCATTTTGACCATCTTCCGACCTGGGGGGTCTCATTTTCCGATGGTATACCGACATATCTCTGGTTGTACTGATCCATTTAGTTTTCATGGCAAGAATACTGGGGTGGGTTGCCATTACCTTCCCCAGGGATCGCATTTAGTCTGACCTCTCTGTCATGACCTTCCCATCTTGGGTGGCCCTTCACGGTTTAGCTCATGGCATCATTGAGGTGCTCAAGTACCACGACAAGGTAACGATCCTTTGCTGAAGGGGAGGGAGATGGGCGGGGATAAAATTTGATAAATAAAAAAAATAAAAATAAATACTGGCTAAGTATCACTGTGACCCCTTAGTGTTTTTTTTTTAAAAATATCTCTTGCTTCGTCTCCAATCCAAAGAAAGGATTTTTATTTTAATAAAGGCAGCAAACTAAGGCCGTGAGAAAATAGGTTAGCTGCACCAAGTGAGGTAGCTTTATGTATCAAGGCTAGCAATTACCCTGCAAACACCTGAGCAAACAAATAGAGCAATAGGAGACAGAGAATGGGAAAGAATGAAAAGCTTCCCCATAAAAGGGCACTGAAGAGAAATAACATTAGGGAGAGAGAGACAGGTAATCCTCCATTAGCAACTGAAATTGGGACTGGCAACTCAGTCATCAAGCTAAGTGAAAAATCATCTGACTGCGACTGTGCTTACGATTTTACACAGGACAACACACACTAACCGAATGTAATGGCAAACATGTGACTTATTCTGAGAAGGGGGAAAAAAAACCATTTTGTGGGTTCCTTTTTTTCATAGTTTTTCATCTTTACAGTGCTTTGGGCACAGCTTGTAGCCAGTTCTTGCAATGCAAGGGGGATTCTGGCAACCAGGCATAGCGATGTTCTTTTCTGATTACACCTAATGACAGCTCTCATCTGTTGGCTGTCTCCTTGCTCTTCTACAAAGAAGAGAGGATGGTCTTACCTTGAGGGAGAGACTGTAGAAGTGGAAGTGGAGGGCTTCAACGGTAATGGAAGAGAGTCTATCAAGGGAAAGTAAAGAACGTCCTACATGTCATTCTAATTAGTAATACCCCTGGCTGGCTCTTTTAATGTCTTAGGGAGCTCCCTCCCTCCTACCTTTCTTTCTCTTGAAAGGAAGAGAAGAATTAAGCAGAATTGGCTAGAAGAGATGGGAGCAGAATCAAAGTAGGAAATCTTGCATGTGGACTACCTGCCTCATTAGGTCTTACGTTAGGAGTGGGACACACAAGTCAAGTATGGCCTTTTATTGAATTGAGTATTCCTTTTATTAAATTTCCAAACCCCAACCAAATAGTCCCCCTTGTGAAAGTACCAACATGCTTTATAAATCATATATGGCACTAACTCTAATATGCCCATTCCGTTCTTTTTACAAAAACTCATACGTTTCTTTCAGGTTTTTTCCACTGGTTTCCTGGCTGAGATCTCTAAATGTATTCCATTTGCATGATTATTTAGTGAAACCGCTCCAGGTTTACTTTCTTGTTTGCAAGATGGGAGCAGAGGTAGGAATGAGAACTTTGTAAAACAAGGGAAAGATTTATTCTATCTGCTGGGAAATATATTCAAATCCAATGACTTAGTTTTTTATTCCACATTAGATTTGCTTGGAGCCTTTGAACATTGACCATAATTAGTATTTCATTCAATATTGTTTGCATGCAGACTTTGTATTAAATTTCTTTGCAGTAAATTCAAATGGCATAGAAGTAGCCTTCACACAAAATCCATGTCCTTGATTTTCTTAGGATTGAAGCAGGTGAGGTTCTATTCCTGCCAAGACATAGCAATTAGCCAATAATACTAATTGCCCTTAACTAACACCATATCTTCCAAGATCACTATGACTAGCTCACTAATCTAGAATGTCCCTTCACTGGCACTGAATATGCCTATCCAGATTGCAGTCTTCACTGGGTCAGTAATTGTTACAGTTGTTAAAGATTTACAAGCCAACTTCAAAGGGGAGGGGAGGGAAACAGCAGTTACAGTTGCTTGGATGAAGAGGAGCAGGCAATGTTATTAGGCAAGCTTAGTAAGAAAGACACAATGCTTGTAGACAAGGGAAGAAGAAAAGGAGTGTGTTTTGAAGAAACACATTACTTCCAAGATGAAGCAATAATAACAATGACAATCAATTATCATGGTAGAAGACAAACAAAGAGGTGGCTACCTAGAATATTGAACAATATGTCACATTTAGGAATGTCTGTTGGAAAGAAGTTGTCAGTATGTGCTCATTAAAATTAACTTTTGGCCTTCACAAAGTGTTTTATTCATTTTCAGACAATATTTTCGACCTGGAAAAGCTAAGAGTGGTAGCATTTTTCCACTGCTATTGTGATAACTTCTTTGCTGTCGTAGAGCACATAGGTTTTAGTAAAGAAGGATATCACAAATACTTCTTTTGAAGGGAGCCATTCCTTTGGTAAGTAACAATCATTATCTCAAGCTAAAACTATACTTCCAGAGCAGGAGGCAATTTAAGCATCAGAGACTGAATTTCCAACAGGCTTATGGACTTCAGAATGACTTGTCTACCTGATGTGAATATTTCAGGTGTTGCTTATCTCCTTGATACTTGGTTTATCTGGGACAGAGTCGACAATCATGGGACATTCTGACACCCATGAGACAAGAAATGTAGCTATGAGTCCTGGAAGATAAATATGGGTTCATTGATGACTAAAGGTTGAATGCCAGAACCACAAAACGTATTCTCTGATATGCCAGCTGTTCCCTGTTCTAGATTAACTGAAGGTTGAGGGGAGAGAGGAGACTCAATGCCTGTGAAGAGGGCATATGAGGGCATTAGAGGTTGGGCTACACTTTAACTGGAATGGAACCAGAGAACTGGTCTCAAGATTTTTTTAAAAAGAGCAACACTTTTGTTAAACTGAAACCTGGGTGGGAGAACTAACAGGACCTGGGGTGTTCCCAGTTTACTGAATCATTTCTACAGAACAAGGATGCAAATATACTCAATTGTCCAAATCGAAGGTCTAAAGAAGTCAAAGTTGCTGTCAAAATATGTAATGTATAGGTATTTGGGGGGTGGGGCAAATTCTGGAAGCCACCAGTTAAGACAGCAGCAGCAACATGCTTTGTTTTAAAGAAGAAATTAGATGTATCAAGGAAGATATGGAATACGGTACTCTCTAGATGCAAACTCTGTAGGCAACTTTATTGTTGTAGTGTATAATAACAGAATCTTGAATGCCTGACAGAGTTTCCCTCTGCCACCTCTTATACAGAGAATCAAGGTGGGGTTAACTGTTCACGGTTAGCTCCGCACACCAAAGTATCTCTCCACGCTGGTGGAACAGACATCAAAACAGAACACATAATTTACTGTGTGTTTAGATTGATGCACATTGGCTAACTTTACATTTGGGATGAACTGGACAGATAGAAAGCTGTCCATGTACTTGGATGCTTTTAAAAAGATATTAGGCAAATTCATGGTTGAGAAGACTATAGGTAGTGATAACCTCTATACTTCTATAATTTATAGATGTGGCTGGTGGAGCCAAGATTTTCTACTAAAATTGGCATACGTGGCAAGTCATCCAAAGTTCTTTATAAAGCTTATAAGGCTACTCTTCCCTGCTATAAGACATTTCATCTTACCCTGATACTTCACCCCACACCACCACTTAAAGTAAATAAGGGAGACAGGAAAGATCAAGCTTTATTTCTTTTCCCCACAACCTTCTTTAATATAAAAAATTAGAAGGAACCCCCCACTATATATAAGGTTACCAGACATCCGGCAAAAGGAGGACATATCCTCATTTTTGTCCTCATGTCCTCCATCCAGCAGGCATAGCCTCAAACTCAAATATTGTCCAGCTTTTTTAGTATCTTAGGGTTTTATTAAATTTTGGACTATTTTCGCAACAGTAGTCATTCAAACTTCCGTATATTGTGACCTTGTAAATTCTCTGCTTCTTTCTTTCCCTCATCCATCAACAGGCTCAACAGCCTAGATTTACAATATTTAATTTATTTCTAGTTTCCAGAAATAAGCTTCAGTCCAGGCTCTTCAAATCTATGATCACTGTAGTCTGTAGATCACATGACTCACTATACATTTCTATGGTGAAATTTGAAAAGCACATCATTGTCTCTTCTATATTATTGCTAGCATTTTGCCGGAAAAAGTAATTTCTTATTTATTTATTTATATTTCAAATTTCATCACTGCCCATTTTGCACAAAATGACTCTGTGTGGTACATGTAGTACTTATTTTTCAGTTTTTCACTGTGATTTTTGATGTAGATGCCAAGTAAGTTAAACAGTTAGTTGTCCTTCTTTTCCCCCATTTGCCCTCCTTTCCAATTGTCTGTGTCCTCCTTTGCCTGTTCAGATATCTGGTAACCCTAGCTATATAGGTATATAAACATATTCACATCTGGTTTGACATAGTTCACATTCCGTTTCCACTCAATTTTATAGCAACTAGGAGAGAAAAAAATGATTCTATTAATCCATAATCATATAAAGTTTCTCTTTAAGAGCAAACATTTGTGAATGACTCCAGAATGACATGGTTGGAAAGGTAATGGAAATACAAGTCAACAAATGATGGGGAAGCACAATTTAACCTAAAATTGATATAAAATGTGGAGATGGCATATGGAAAGATCATGTTGGAAGACATCAGGTTCCATTCAGCTGAAGGCTTTGGAGGAATGAAATGTTAACTATCATTCCCTTGGTCTGAAAATCCAAATACACTAAAGATCTTATCTCTAGCAGTCCCTGGAGAGCTACAGCAGATTGCATTCAGCCATTCAGCCAGGATATTTCAATCTTTGTTTAAGTCAAAGTGACTATATAACAGACTTGCCAAGCTGTGATGATGATGCAAGTGCAGCACATCCTTTAGGTACAGGACACAGGGAAGGTGGCTGGCTTTGCCTTTTGTCCCTTCCTGCTGATGGCCCTGTCACCTTTTCTCAAAAATAAACATCATCAGGCTTGGCTCAAAGGAAGATCTTCTTTCAAACTGCAGGCAGAAGAATGTTTTCTATCCATTCCCTGGGCTTAAAAGGGAGCCTCAACTGAGTGCCCACATTAACATTCTGCTGGCATTGCCTGTGCGCCATAATAGACACGCACATCAGCTAGGCCCAATATTAGTGATGGTACTGGGAAACTATCCTTCCTTTTGGCTGCCTGAAGGCAGCTGTGATCCCCAGCTTGTCCTATCTGTCAGTCTATTTGATCTCCAAATGAATTGCTTTTGATAACAGCTATATAAATGCAGAACTGTTCCGCTGGGCCTTCTTAAATGAGAGTCCTCTCTTTCATCTCCTAGTCATTTCAAAAAGCAGATAGACTTGTTAGAGGTTTTTAATGCAATGATTTATGTTTTATCTTGCCTGGTTCGAGGCAGCATTTATTTAGCACTAAATTCTTCCCAAGACTATATATGAGAAGAAAAGCTTGAGCACCAGATTGAAAATTCATAATATTACATATTCTATATATTTATGTCCTATTCATATGAACATCTAATATATATATAGCATTTAAAAACCCATATACAGAGAGAAAATGAGATAATTACCTAAACTGTGAGCTTCATGGCATGTGTAAATATGCATATGAAAAATGTAGTGAGGAAAAAGTGTGCCTGTATATGCAAGCCTTTCTAACAAATTACCATTTAGATTTTTATTCAGGGTTGTGCTCTTTGATAACAGTAGCTTCTGTTCCTACCTTCTTTCTCAAAAGAACACATAAGTAACACTTATGCAAAAAGAAAGAAAACAAAAAAATATTTAGAATCACTACAAAGGTAACGTCTATCTGAAGTAGATTTATAACATCTTAAATTCATCCCTGGGAACCCCAGTTTTCCAACAGATAAACACTCATGTTTCCTTCATGTATTTTTATACTTTCAAATTTATAGTCCAATCTTTGTTGATATCTATCACCTCAGGCATCTTAATGCTTAGGTGGAATGCCCATCTATTTTAAATAAATAAATAAATAAATAAATAACATGGATTACTTTAAACACAGACTTTTGTAAACAAAGCTTCCATTTATCCAAATGCTCAATTGCCTGTAGATTCTGGATATCTCCCAGGCAATTTTTACAAATGAGGCTGTATTGCCTTTGAAAAGAAAGGAGAAGAAGGAAAAAAGATTTCCTTTAGGTTTCATGAAAACAAATTTCTTGCAGACTTGAATTAGCATATTTGTGCTGCTTATCTGAAGAAAAGATCAATTATGCTGAATAAAATCCCAAGGTAACCAAAGCCTTTTGGAAAGTTTTTAATGGATTGCTGATGAAACTGGGCCCATCTTTGTTTAGGGTATTTGTTAAATATGTGAAATGGCTACATTAAGAGGAAAAGGAATTACAATGGTCTTGGGGATGAGAACAAGAAGCAGAGGTCTAAGCTGGAGGATACAACCTACCCAAACCTTGAGTAACATATTTATAAGTCACTGAGCAAGACTTACTATGTTGACCAATTTATAAATTCTACTTTATGGGAAACAACAGTTTGGTCAAATATCTATTAGAATCTATTAGATATACACACTGGGTCAGGTTACCTCATAAAATGCCACCTAGAGGTTTACTGTTCGTGTAATCAAATGCATCTTTCCCCATCGACCCGTATTATCATCTGATGTGTTTGTGTTCACCACCAAATGGAAGATGCCACCTGCCACATGCAGCAAGTTCCTGACAGGAATTTCAGTGAATATGCCATCAGGGGCAGAATGTCCTATCATGGGGCAACTTCCAAGGAGCTCAAGGAAGCATCTATGGAATTATTTAATTTTATCCCTACAAGTTCACCAATTTGTGAAGTAGATTGGGCTCGGTAACAATGTGCATTCAGTGTGCATCACGCCAAAATGTGGAAGCCCTCAGAAAAGTCTTCTGGCTATTGGAACTGCCAGGGGTGGTCTCAGAAATGAGGCAAAGTAAAGCACCATGAAATTTTAATGAAGGAAAACACTGCTCTGAAGTTTTGTACTACTGTTTATGATACTTAAACAGTAGCACAAAGCTTCATATTCTCATGGCATTTGTAAATTAATACTTTGTTTATTAATTTATTATTAATTATCATGACAGAGTAGAGAAGATTGAGAGCGGATAAAAACACTAAGCTCAGCAACCACAATTCATTGTATCACATAATAAAATATTTTCCTTTGTATTGTGGAATTTTCTCTGTTTTGTTTTGGGTTCCTTCCTCCCTCCCTCTTACCCATATTACTTGTCTCACACTTTGGAAAGTAAGAGGAAGATTGGGGGACACACCAGAGGGGACAGGGGAAGAAAGTGAAGGGAAGCCTTATTATCAGAGTGAAAGTCTGATAGATAAACCTCGTTGTTTCAAACAGAGATCATAACAAAAGCAAAAGTACAAAAATTACTTATGTAGGACATCTTGATAGATAAGGCAGAACACTTTACAAAGCAGATTAAAAAGGACTAATTTAAAAAGTAAATAGTATTAGAATACTCTACAAAATTAATGTTGATATAGTGTAATGTTACCTTGATACTTCTGAATAACGTTGTTCTCCCCCCGCCCTGCCCCCAATATGGATATTTTTGTTACAATGTTGTTATACATGGAGGAATGTAATAAGAAATGGAAACTGGCCCATATCTCCCTATCACTGCAATTCCAACTCCATATCATAAGGAAGCTTCAAATTGTTTCTATATCACAGGCTATAATCCCCCCCCCCCCAATTTGTGCAGCTTTGGGGTATCACAAGGGACAATGATGTTACCAGAGAAGATGCAACTGAATTTTTCAACTGTTTCTTTGATGTTTGGAGATGTGGGTTAAAGCAAAAAAATGTGGGTTAGGCTAAATAGAGGCTTCACACAGCTATTCAGCTTTTGCTTCATTAACACAACTCCCGATCATTTTGCCTCTGAATTTCTGTGATGGTGTTTTGAGAAGTTATAGAAGGCCATTAAAATGGTTCCTAGGATTTATAAGCAGCCCATAGGCCACAGGATTTTCATTCCTAGCCTTTGACAAATATAGGTTAAAAAGCATTTGCCGGAATTTAAAGCTAGCATTATCCTTCACACAGTTAACAACTGCATGGCAGGATGGAGGGAGACCAAGGTTGCTCCTGTCTGTTCCTATGCTCATCTTCTGAAGGAGCCTTGTCACAGATTTTCCAACTAATATTAAAAGGCATCAGCTTTCATGAGCTTACTTTCTCAGATTATAGAAGCTGTAATACTGTATATGATGAAATAAGCTGCAGCTCATGAAAGCTGATGCCTTAAGATAAAACGTGTTGTTTGGAAAAGGCGCTATCAGATTCCTCCTGAGTTTTTGCCCCATAGCAGTGTTTCTCAACCTTGGCAACTTGAAGATGGGTGGACTTCAACTCCCAGAATTCCCCAGCCAGTAGGCTGGCTGAGGAATTCTGAGAGTTGAAGTCCACCCATCTTCAAGTTGCCAAGGTTGAGAAACACTGCCCCATAGACTAATGTGGCTGTCTTCCCACAACGTCTCCTTTTCTGTAGCCTCAGTGTTTTGGAAAATGTCTGTAACAGGGAGCAAATGAAGACATACAGGCTTCTGCTGTGACAGAGAACTGTGATCACTTAGGATCCTAAGTGATGGATTTCAGATGGGTAGAGCCAACTTCCCACTACTAACATGCCCTCAAAGGGGTGAATGGTGGCCGGAAATGGTGGAGTCCTGCTTTGGCCCCCAAATAGGAAGGAGAATACCCTCCTTCGCTTTCCAGGTCAGAAAAAGCCTTCTTCTAAGAAGCTCATTGAACATCCAGCCAGAACTCAAGCCACCCTTTCAGTTCCATCTGCATTTTCTATGGCCCATTTATTCATCTCTCTGTCGATTTTGGGTGGGCACTAAGGTGAGGAAAAGGGAGATGTGATGGGCTCCTCTGTTCCCAGTGTATAGTATCACTTATTAAAATCCTGTTGTCCTGACTATTGTCACTGCCATTGAAGCCTCGTTTATTTCCTTGAAAATCTGATTTGTTTCATTTTATTACTGTGTTTGCAAAGTAACTGATATCAGATTCGGTGGGAAAGAGCTGCTATTTACCAGCAGGCACTGATGGCTCCGTCTTTGTCTGCAGGCTCGATTTTGAGGCCTAGTCTGCCCTGGGGCTCCAGCAGGAATAAGATTACTGGCAATAACTGCTTCAACTGCTTTGAATAACAGACACAACTCAAAGAGCATAAAATTAGCATAAACACAGCATCAGTGTGTTCCCTCAGCAGATTCCAGGCAGACAGGATATGGAAAATTGACTGAAATGGGGTTAGACGATGCAAAAATCTGCAGTGCAGGAAATACTGGCAAAAAGAAGGGGGATACTGTATTTTCATGTTGCAATGGGGGGGAAAATGCAGGCTTAATGATGAAGATATTCAGAGTGAAGAAAATGAAAGAGGTACCTTCTGCAGCCTCCCAACAAGACTGGTGCGGGGTCCTCTGCCAAATAATTTACTGTGCCATATTGTTTCCTTCCTGAGGGTAAAACAACAGTAATAACAACAGTAAACAAAGACGCTGCCCCGTGCTGTGATGGATTTCTCTTCTTAATCCAGAAGGAGGTTCCAGGTTTGTTCGTGAACACTTGGAACAGCACTTCTTAGAGCATCTCTAAATTTTCCCTTCGATTCATAAAATATTAAAAGGAGAGTTGCTCCTGACAGATCCAGTAAAGATGAACATTAACTGAGGAAGTCGGTGTGCCACATATCCTAAACAGAAGCTATAATTTTGCCATTTGGATGACAAGATTTTCATTATCTGCAGAATGGAAGTACCAGAACTAGAACATGAACAACAGCCTAAGTTTTCATATTATCAGTAATCAGACACTGATGCTCAAATGATCTGGAAACAGCGTATTGAGAAGGAAGATAAGGTTTATATAACTAGGAGAGGTCAAAGTCACTCCAACATGGGACAATACCTATTCAAAATCTTCCTGTTGGGTTCCCCAAGCATTTTACCTGGTTTTCTGCAACTACAGCTGACCTTATATTTGTTTATTTGTTTGCTTGCTTGCTTATTTTTAATGTTTCTCTACAGCTTCCCATTAAAAGAATTCTTAAAGGGGTTTACAATTTAAAAATACAATTGCAATTTCTATGCCACTATATTGTTTTTTTTTAAATTAGTGTTACCAAATTACTTCACTCAAAAAATTCTGGGAATTGTATTTTAGTTGGTGCTAAGATTTTTTCACTGGGGAGTCTTGGAACCAAACTGTATCTTTTAACACAGAGTATAGACTTCCAGGTATTTTTTTCCTTATTCAAATGTAAGTGGGAGATTTATTGGTTTCAATGATACATATCAGTTTCCCATATTTATTTCTGAGTTACATAATAGATCAATTATACGTAATGTCTTAAAAGTAAAGTTGAATCTAACTTTCATTTCTCGTTATCCTTTACAGACATTTATCCCCAGTTTTCAGTATGAAATGAGAGTGTTTTAAAATTAAAGCAGTAAAAACTTCTAATATGAATGTGCCATCAGTCATGTATGGCTGCATAGAAATTGACTAAGATATTGCCATCTGAGATACATTAATCGGATTGTCTAGATATGATTATGCAGTGCCAACAGTTTTCACAGGCTATATCCAAAAGCCATACACATTCTTGTTAGTAGCCAGTTGAATTATTACAGGAATATGTAACAGTTTTTGAGTAAGTTCATTATTTTGAAATAAAGAAGTAACTGCTTCCTTTCTCCTGGATAAAAATGGTTGGTGTATCAAAAAGTACATCACCATCCACAACTATTTATTGTAAAGCAAGGTGAAAGTGGTAAACTTTATTTTATATTTTACATATTAAATACATATTTTCATAGGTTATATGAAGTGGTGTGAGAAGCAGACAAGAAAAGACACATTGATTAAGGGAGGACAAAGAAGAATTGCTTGACCAACCTTTGATTGATTTTTACCTACTAGCTAGAGATTTTGTTAAGCTAAGCAGTAAGAGATATACATAGTGTCAGGTTAAACAGTGGAATTGACCAAACTAGTCTAATCTTCTGTCCTATATACAGTACTTTTCTTTGGTAAGATTTTGTTTTGTTGAGCCAGTTGATGTGAACATGCTTTTTGAATTGGAATGGCAAAATAAAAATAATCCTTAAATGAAATAAATAAATAACATCTATTTTTTCCCCCATTTCAATGGTGCCTCATGCACTTATATAAATGAAAAAAGACCATTCTTTAAAAAAATAAAATAAATAGTCAATGATAAAATAAGATGTTCAGAGTTCAGAGAATATTTTGATTGTGTCTAATATACAGTACATAATCTTGCTAATCCCATCAAGTTAATCAGCAGCACACACATCACAGAAAAGGAGTAAGAAATAGCCAAAGAAATAAAAGTCATGGGATAAATAAGAATGGAAATTCTAGTCTACATCATGCCATTCGCCATACCTCTCCATAACTTTCTATCCTTGCAAACAGTCCTTGCTTCCACCACTTCACACATTGCCTTTTGTTCTTTAAACTTTTTATTTGTCCCTTTTTGAAGTTCTTATCTGAACTTTATCTAACTATAACATTCTTAGTCTTCTCTTTCTTCTTGACTATTCACTTTTCTTTCATATAATTGTTTTGCAGATGTTCCTATTCATTCTTTTTGTACATCCAAACCACTTTAGCATACTTCCTTCAAACTGCTCACTTATATTTGTATCACACATTGTTCTCTTACTCCCTGCTTAATTTTGAACCATTTTATCAGCATTCCATTTAGTCTCACATACACTTTTACTGCATTGAGCAACCAACCTTCAGCTCCATAGTTGTGCAAACATTCCATAATTCAAACTTAGTCACTTTATCATATGCCTTCTATATATCTACAAATAAAAAACTTTCTCACATTTACACCTTTTACATTTACACACAGTGGCTGCTGAAGAGCAAAAATATGATCTGGAAATCCCCTACTCAGCATAAAGGCATACTGCACTTTCCAAATTTTGCTCCCTGTCACCTTTCCTATCTTTTAATCAGGATGCAATCAAATACCTTTCTAGATACACTTAGCAAACTAAGTCTCCTGTAGTTTTTATATCTACTCCCCTTTTCTATAAGGGAACAGTAATATCATTCTTCTACTCACCAGGCACAGATTTACCCTTTGTACAAACATCAAACAAGTTGCACAGCTATTCCATAAGCAAACTTCATTGATATCTTAATATTTCTTCAATTACACCATCTACACCTGCAGCCTCACAGTTTTTCAATTTTTTCATGTAATTTATAACTTCCTTTTGATATGTGGTTAATATAGTTTATTTATATTTTCCATTGCATCTGTGGCACACAGCTTACAAAAAGTTTAAGATAAAGATAAAAGTGAAGTACAAGAAAAATAAAACAGAAAAAAGGATAGTAACAGGTTACAACAATAGTTTAAAAAGACGGGGAATCAGGGAGCAATCATCATAGAAAACCAATGCTTGCAAGATTTTTTTTTTCCTTTTCAGTCTACGTCAGATATCAGAAATGCTAAGTCACACAATTTAAAGACTAGATTGCTTTCTATGCCAACATTCCAGCCCTGCAATAGATTTATAAAACTCTAGGTATTGGCTATTGAAATCTATTATAAGAAGCATTTGGTTATGCCAGTGTGTTTGCCATATTTTTTTTTAATCAGTGAATTTTAATACATAGTAGAATAAAGTACATGTGGTAGATTGCTGAGTACATTTTGTCCTCATCAAAGTCAGATGAATCAGCTTATATGCTTATATCAGCTTGTATCAATCTTGTAAAATTGGATAACATTTGTAATATTGTAAACCGCCCAGAGTCCCCCTTTCGGGAGACATGGGCAGTAATAGAAATTTGAAAAATAAATAAAATAAAATAAAATAAAATAAATAAATAAATAAATATGTCCATGTTCAAGAAATACCTATTTAGGTATAATCCATTATTTCTGAGCACGTTGTCTTATTTTTTAATTAATTTTTTCTTGCAAAACTTAGCTTTTGTAGGAAACTGTGTTTGTATTTTGAAAGGAAAGGAAAAGTCTAATGCAACTGAATCTAATCTTGGAAATAATATTTGAGTTACAGATAGTTCTCCTGTAGTCATTCTATATTCTATTTGTTATTTGTTTTTATTTGTTTTTTTTGCAGTCTTGTTTCATTCATTAATGCATTTATAATTCTTGAAAGTAATACAATTGCACACTTTTAAAATCTGAATGCATGCAGGGATAGTTTACAAGTTTTAATGAAGGGAGAAATAAAATAGATTCTTCTGAGAAATTGTACTTGTTCCCTCTGTCTGACATCCTCTTTTTACCTCCTTCTCTCACATCCAAAGTCCTAACGTTATTGGCTCCTAGTCACTCCTGACTGAATAAGAATGAAGAACCTTTGTTCAGAATCTTCATTCAAGTAAATCTGTAACAGTTAGTATGCATCTCCCTGATTATTTTGAGAAAGTTTTCTTTTCTTCTGAAAAGAAGGTCCACAGTTCCACACTCCAGAGCTAACAATTGATGGCATATATTAGATTCCTGCTGAATATTCCCTAAAGCCTTCTTGGTTTTTATTAGCTTTTGTGAAGGCTATGTAGATATCCACATGCTTTTTGGAGTTCAGCGATATTCACGTGAGGAACTCAACAATATCTGAATCCTTGTGAAGTCACATCAGTGTCTAATATATTACAGAAATTAGTGACACTTTCATGTATGTTTTGTGGTCTTTTAAGTGATAATAAGATTTTTGCATGTCCTGAAAGAATTACCTTTTGAGTTTATAGAGATCAATTGATTTGCCCTGGTAATTAATACTTAATTTGTTTGCATAATGGGATTATTTTGTGATTATCACTGTAATTATATACTCAAATAATGAGAGAGAGCATTTCTTTGTTCTGTTAAATAATATTTATGGTACTTTTATTTGCCATTGTTTATATTGCTTGTCAAGTACTTGAGGGGACTATTATTCTGTAAGGAAGGTTATAATAACTGAGACAAGCAAACAATTAAATAAATTCAAAACATGACCAATTAGGCTGCATGGTATGCAATCCCCTTGGTATCAGATGATGAACTATAAGTGAAATTGTAAGCGAGATCTGTTTTGCAATTGAGCTTTTCCTAACCCAAAGAATAGCATTTAGGAGAGATAGAATGTGATATCAGTTATTGATGTGAATTTATAGTAAAAAAACCCTAGCCAATCACTTTGAAGAAACTGATTTTGTTCTGTTTAGAAATATATTGTATCTCCTCTGTTTGGCTCAATTTCACAGAAGAATTGCATGTGCATCAGTGCATATGCTATGTTACATTACCCTAATTCTTCCTGTAATGTTTAGATTGATACTACATTGTGGAACTTTGATACTGTTATTGTGGTTTTTTTCTGACATGACTGTGGCTATGTGGTTTGAGTTTGACTGTCTTCAGGTGGCATTGTTCTATTATTGTGTTATTGATGTTTTGTAGTTATTTGTTATTTTGTTCTGTTGGTTTTTAATCTTGGGTTCCAAATCCAGAGTCAGGATTGCAGTATGGGAAGCTATATAAATTGATATAATAAACAAATAAATACAAAAGTACTGTACATGTCCACACAATTTGCTTATTGGCTTTATGAAAGGATATATATACATCAATTGAATGCAAAAAGAAAAAGCCCCCAAAGGGGAAAAAAATAAGTTTATGAAAAGAACATTTTTTACAAACAGTCATATAATCAAAAATACATATAAATGTCTAGAAGTTATATATAAGCATTTCAATAATTGGTAGCCATATTTCATTGTCATTATCCATAGCTAATATATATCAGTTTGCAATTTGCTAAGAACATCAACTTGCAAATCATTGTAACCATAAATTTATGCCCTGCTTATAGCTAAAAGACTTATTCTTCAGTGTTGAAAGATAAACTATGAAGAGTTTGTAGAGAACGGTGCATGTTTCCACTTCTTCATGAACCCACCAGGAGAGCTGCAATATCCTATAATAATAGTGAAAGCATACATCAGTTTTCTAGTTTGATGTCTTCTCCTGTTTCTGTAAGATTTTTATGAACCATAGCTCATGTTTTGTTGACCATAGATATATCATTTTCCATATAGATATGGAAAGTTCACTGAAATAACATTTTTTCTGTCTTTTCCTCCAGAGAATAGATAGCTTTGATGCAATGGGATTTCTACATTGCACTGGAGATACTAGCTGCTTCCATATCCCTATAATTGTTTCCATGGCCAGAGGAATGTGTTTTATTACCAGAAGCACTTCTTTCTGATTGTGTAGAGATGTCAGTGCAAATGACAACATTCTTCATGGTCCAAAACTACTGTGAACATTCCACATGGTTCCAAGGTTCAGTAAATGAATTGGCTTATTAAACAAATAACATCTCTTCAGAACCAGACAAAACAAATCAAGCACAGGCTTTAAACAGCTAGCCCTCACTATAAATACCAGGAACAATGGACATGATTTAAAGGCAATGACAAGAATACCTCAGTATGTTGAATTCCTTCCTATTAACATAAACAAATATTTTATTTTTAACCAGGGTTTTAAAAATCACTTGTAAGACTACTGATTAAGCCTTCCTGTAACATACTGTATCACTTGTGTTCTTCTGCGTCATGTATATAAATGAAGAATTGGTGCTGGATAATGGCTAGAAGCAATGGCAAACCCCTCCACATTTTTTGGCAAGAAAACAACATGGTTATGTTCATGGATTCAACAGATTAGCTTGATTCAAAGAGGGCCTTACCTTAAATAGCTAAAAGACTTGTCTAACTTAGCATCAGATATCCTTTGTTTGAAACTTGCCTTTGCTGCAAATCAAGTGGGTCACTCCATTTGTAACAGGATTAGTAATAATGTCAAACTACAACTAGGGGTTAACGTAAGCCAGGGTTACAGTAAAATAATGACTACCTGAAATAGGTGTTTCAGTGCTAAGTCCTGTAATAATGAAAAACAGATTTATGCATAGGAAAAGCAATGAATTGTACCATTCTTAACATACAATTAAAGGCACATTATTTCTGCAGGCAGAAAATACAGTTAAATGTCCCACACATCAGCTTCTTATGGGGTTTTGCACCATTATTTTATTAATACGTGCCCGGACTAATACTGCTTTCTGACATAGGGTAATGAATTCCTGCAGAAACACAAATCTGGTGGCCTGTCATCAAGGAATATTACCCCACTAGAATACTTCAGTCAAACCACTTGTGGGCAAAGGGTACAGAATTCTGATGGGTAGAGGCTTGATCACCAGGAAATATTTTCCATCGGAAGTTTCGGTGTATCCATCCTGTGCTTGTCTTTACATCCTAAAAGAGGGTGGGAGAGCATAATCACTTCAGAAAAATACAGATATTTAATGGCCTGGTCATCAGGGAAATTTTGCCTCAAAGAACTATTGAAGTGTATGCAACACTTGTTTTTTGCAATTAATATTTTGTTACACTTCCTACCATATTTCATGTTCTGATTGCTAGAGCTACTCCTTGATTTGTATGTGTGTGTGTATCATCATCATCATCATCATCATCATCCTAGATCAATCCACTGCAGGATGAAGGCCTTTTCATGGAAGGCTATAGACCATATTCTACCACACCAGTTCAGTGCAGATTGGTAGCACAGTGCAGTGCATTTTTTTTTTTTTTTGACTTCCCAGTCCAGGGCTAAGAGAGAATAACTGGTCCAAAGTCATACAGCTTCTGTGCCTAAGGGAGGACAAGAACCTGATCTACCCACTCCTAGTCCATCACCTCAGCCATTACACCACACTGGCTGTTGTGTGTATGTGTATGCACTGATACATAAACACACATACATTTATCTTGTTTCATGATACTTCTGGGGCCTCCTTTGGCACTTCAAGTGTGCACTTAAAGCTCACTGCACATAAGCAGAAACCTCTTCTGGCTACTGAAATGCTGGAGGAGTTTTAAAGAGTGACTTAAAACACTCTGATGAGGGGAATACTATTGTCTCGACTACATATACATATACAATGTATGTACAGTATGTATTTGCCGTTCAATCATATCCAATCCTCGGTGACTGCCTGGATTAGTCCCTGCAGTTTTCTTGGCAAGGTTTTTCAGAAGTGGTTTGCCATTGCCTGCTTCCTAGGGCTGAGAAAGGGGAACTGTCCCAAGGTCACCCAAGTGGCTTTGTGCCTAAGGCAGGACTAGAACTCACAGTCTCCTGGTTTCTAGCCCATTGCCTTAACCACTAGACCAAACTGGCTCGCATATATTAAATATAAATAATATATTATTTATGAAATCATTAATTGCTTAAAGGCAAATTACATTCCAAATACATATAAAATATATTGTTATTGACACATATGTAAAACACTTTCATGAGCTTGATTTTTTTTTTATCCTTTGAACTAAACTACAGCATTCTACATGTAAACTAGCAACCCTTCTGTAGTACTGATTGTTTTCTTCTTTTTCTGTATTTCATGTCTAGTCTGAAAGACATTATATTCTTCCTCTTGTGAAAGGAAGGAAGGAAGGAAGGAAGGAAGGAAGGAAGGAAGGAAGGAAGGAAGGAAGGAAGGAAGGAAGGAAGGAAGGAAGGCGGGAGGGAGGGAGGGAGGGAGGGAGGGAGGGAGGACGGAAGATTTCAAGACCACTAAAGAGTTGAATTTCAAACCTGAAAAAGATTTAGCCCTAATAAAAGTAGCAACATTTGCCTACTTCTCTCCAAAGAAGCTGGCCAGGACACATTGGCATTCCCAGAAGAGATGCCAGTAAAGTAAAGCCTGGAGTAAGATTGGCCTCCTTGCCTAAGGAGGTGGTCCTTGCAGGTCAAGAGGTGATCCAGGCAGGTTCCACAGCATGGGGGATGCCTGCAGCTTTACTGCTTGGCCTGGCTTGATCTTTGGATAAATACATAACTGCTGTCAGTCCAGCAACTCTTCCTGGAACTAGATTTCTTAAAAAAATAAACAAATGAACATTTGTGCTACAGGCATATGAAAGACCTTGCTTCCAGCAATATATTTCTGCCAGGGAACTGTGTAATATTCTTTTCAGGGTCTCTCCCTACTTTGACTGGGGGATGTGGAATGTTAGCTGACCTTCATCCTTCAGTTTGCATACTATTGTGTCTGAGTCCATTTCTGAAAATGTTTCATTCCCTGTGAAACTCTCCTCCTTCCCAGTCTTTTTCACAGGCATCCTTCATTTTGGTCCCATTTCACATGAACTGCTGGAAAAAGGAAGAATAAAAGCTCAGCCCAGCAATAGTATTTTGTGGCTCTGCATGTGTTACTCTCAAGTCTCCCTGCATTTTGTGCTGAACTTATTTTAGAACTTTGTGTGAACACACTTCTATGCCTTTGGGGCTTCTCCAGCCTACTTTATTTCCTAATGTGTCGATGAAGATTCTCTCTAATGTGGTGAAATTTTGCCAAATCCTTGACTAACTGGGTTTATTCTGCTTAAATACCTAACTGTCCAGATTTTGTTGGGGGGGGGGGATCCTATGCATTTATTTGATGAAATGGAATGTAAATTGTCATGTGTACCCCATTTAAGGTTTTTTTTTTAATGCATAGGCATGGGACCGGATCTATAAACTTATGTATAGATGATAAGCTTACCTAACAATATTCACACACCACCTCCAGATTAGAACAGATAATAAAGAACAGGTCTTGTTTAGGCCAGTCCACTGGTATGCAGGCAAAAATATTTAGTAGAGCTACCAGATCTGAGCTGCAAATATCTGGATAGCAATTACACAGCAGAAAAGCATTCGAGTCTTTCTGTATCTGTATCTGATGGCCCTCTGAATTTCTGCAGCCCATATCTGATAGCCCTAATATTCACACAATTGTTAAAGAATGAAATTCTTTTATTACAATTAGCAGCAAGGTTCACAGTGTTATTAATAACAGAGGATTTCAAACCAAAGCACTGGAATGTTCAGATATGTCTCTCCTTTTTCAGGGATTGATTTATTTTGATTGGTTTTGGATTCCAGCTATAAAAGTGGCAAGGTTTTAGGGTTTTAGGACTGACTGTTAATAATGTATTAAGAACATCAATACACAGTAGCAACAGTAGTTCTAAGAACTGTTGTAAACAGGAACTAGTCAAGATCATTACGGACAACTGATCTGAAGAGCATTATGAACTCAAGAAAGCACTGGACTCAATAAAAGTAAATGAAACACTAGCAGGTGGTTTGTATTATGGGCTTTGGGCTAGGAGACACACATCCCCACTCCCAAGGATGCACAATGAATAAAGAAAGAATAAGCTAAGAGGAAGGACCTGTGCCCTTGTTCCTCGTGCATATGTTGCTGCACTTTAGGGGGTCAAAGCATACACAGATCTGATTACTGACATGAATGCTTGCTGCTATTGCTGTATTTTTATACTGTATCCTTAAACTCACTTGGACACGAGAGATTTGGATTTTTCCATTTTCTCTTTCAGCAAGTTGTACAGCTGTAAGATATTCCAGTTGAATCCCTGATTGCCCTTTAAAATGTTTTTTTTTTAAATCAACAACACCCAGTCCTATTTGTTTTTGTCATGTGAGTTTGCACAGCTTGAGATGTGTGCTTTCAAGGAGATTCTTTGGAGACATTTGGTGCCTACTTCTTATAGCCATACTTCTATTTTGTAATGATTCTGTGAACATTTCTCAAGGATCTGCTTCCACAACTTCTTTATTTCTGAGTTATGTGTCCTGGTCAGACAACACATCTGGAAAAGTATCTCAGGGTCTACAAAAAGGGTTGTTTCTGAGCTGTTATACAGTTAAGCCACTGAACACATGAAGGACTATGGTTCTTCAGCTCCATGTTAATGAACATTTTCATCTGTTTAATGGAATGGGGAACATGATGGACAAAAGCAGATAATAATATGAACATGATGAGAAACAGTGATATCGGTAAGTATTGAAAAATCTTCATATTGCTCACCTGTCATGTAAGTTACAGATAAGCAGTACCAGCATGCAAGAAGGCAGAAACAATTTTGCAGAAATAGAAGAGCTATATTATATGTATCCATAATTATTTGAAGGTTAAAGTGAGTTGCCCTTAATGCCCAAAGATATCTTCCTGCAAAAAAGGAAAGGAAAGGAGAGGAGAGGAGAGGAGAGGAGAGGAGAGGAGAGGAGAGGAGAGGAGATGGAGAGGAGATGGAGAGGAGAAGGAAAGGAGAAGGAAAGGAGAAGAGAAGCACATCTCAAAGCTATAAAAGAAAGTGGAACACTTTGCAAGGTGGATGCCAACAGACATCTCTTATTTCATTTTTTATGTACACATTAATGAATGTAATTACAAAATTCTTCACCCATCCCATCTCCATGGAATGTTGTAATGTTATCTGATGATTTCTAGTTAGTGGTGTTAGTGGGGCCTTCCAGTCCTGGCACTTCTTCATTATCAGAAGGAGAAGGAGTTTTTTTAATTTTTATTATTATATTGAACTTTTGAGATGGCAGCTAAGCTGGGAATTCCTATTATGGTTTCCTACTAAGCAAATGGAGAAAGCTTCACAAAGTAGATTTATGAGATAGGTATTTATAATGCTCAAAAACATGTTTGATACTGCCTCTAACATGCAAAGAAGAATCTATCTAGATATTATATGAAGACACATACTGTATATACTGAACATGGGTTACTTTATTGTAGAGAAATAAACTTTGGAAAGGGATGATATTGATATAGTCTTACTGATTACATTTCACTTTGAAATCACTACCTCTGAAAGAAGCTTTTCCTGGAAAGGGGCAAAAGTTCCAGGGCTGCCTGACTAGTGAAGCATCTGCATCTGTTCTTCAGAGCAATCCCCAGGATTAAAATGAGGTAGAAATGGAACTGAAAAAAAGAAAGCTCCTTTTCCTGCCCCTCATTTCAAACCTAATCCATCATATTGAGAAAAGGGGTTCCCTCTGAGATCAATATCCTAAGTAATATCAAGAGGCAAGGACCATAGAACTAGGACAGTTTATGTTAATAAACAATTTCTCCTCCAGATGAAATGCAAAATGTACTTGTCTTTAAAATTTCCAGCTGCTAAGATTTAATAGAGCTCCACACATTTGGGATTGCTGAGTTGCTTCCTCAAGACTAGGGTACAATTAATTATCAATACTAAAAATAAGGTATTTGCATATTACTCCTGAAGAAATGCCCCAGCATTTTAAAATGTTAAGCTAGAGTAGATTTTTGGAGAACAAGTTTAATCCTTTGTCTACTTTCTGGCTCCTACAACTCCTTCCTAGTTTGTCTTCCATTCCTGGTGCTAATGAAGACTGAACTAGGGGAAAAGAGAGAGTGGAAACAGAGACCTTCAAAAGAGTGATAGAAGTGACTTCAGCACATCCTCTTGGCAGCTGAAAGCTTCCCTCCCCTCCCCCCCCCAAAAAAGTGAATGGTGATTCTGTTCCAAGCAGTTCCATCTCTTTACCTTTGCATGCATTTCAGTTGAACACTCTGAGAAGAACCAAATTTCTATAAGGCTGACCTGTTCTCTTTGGTTACTGTCAATTCAACAGAGGAAAAACAATTTATATGCTGAATTAGACCAGTTTTCAATGTTTCTGAAATGGGGTCTTGTTCTTTCGCAGTGGAGGCCAACATTTTGTAAACTAGCCAGACCCTAAGAATCATGGTCAATATAGGCCATGCTCATTCCATTGATCTGAACTTGTGGCTCTCATTGCATTGGACCTCATGGATTGCAGGGTTCATTGATGTCTATTTTAGTTTTACTGAATAAACGGAAATGGCGGTGCCAGTTTCTCATGTAGTACTGACAAAATGGCTCCCATTTCTTAGCTTGTATTTGGGGAAATTGGTTGGGGAAATTCTAGCCAAGCTGAGCAAATCACTTTAATGGAAGCAGTAGCTATAACTCAGGGCCATGCTGGTAGTTGGTTTATCTGCCTAAAGGAGAGACTTTCAGATTGTGTTCAGGTGAAAGCATGCTGCAAAATTACTACTCCAACATTAATTGGAAGTAACTCAGTTTGATCAATGCTGCCAGGCTGCTTGGTTTCTCCTGACAAGTGACCACATCCCAAACTAAGTGTAACTGTCTTTATATTCCTTGCATATGTATAAATACATGGCTAATGCCAGAAGAAAGACTTTTACTTTCTCTGATTCCACATTTGCTGGTTCACAATGTTTCTTCAGCATATGGCTGGCTCTTTTTTGAGTCCAGATAAGCGTTGAAACCCAACTCAGCCTCAGGCTTTGCACCAAGGATTAAGAGAATCTCTGGTAAATAGCAAGTGCTGTGTTAAAATCCTTACCTGATGTGAATTATATCAAAGTACACTCTCACTTCACTGCTGCCACCAACAGGACAATCCATAAAAATGAGCACTTTTCTTACCTTCTGTAATGATAACAATTTTAACTGGGATGGAGAAATCACTGAAATACCGATTCAGATAACTGTTTTAGGGGTGCAAAGCATCTACTTTTAAATACCCTTATTCTGCAGCATCAGAAGATTCCTCCCCCCTCCCCATATTTGCAATCCATTCCTGGTTATTCTGACTGACTGACAAGGCAAACAGACAGAGAGCTACTATGGACAGAGAGATAGGCTGTACAAATCTTTTAGAAGGTATCTACAGTAGCTTCTAAGAGGGAAGTGAAATAGTGCAAATTCTCTCTGAATCATGCAGAGGGATGTGAAATACCTGGTCCAGGGACATCAGGGTAAAAAGAAATGTCCCAGTTCCACAGCACAGTGCTCTTACTCAGGATAAACCCAAGCAACCTCACATTGGTGAAAGAGATGTTATGGATATCAGTTTTATACAGTCTATCACTCTGATATGTAGTATGGTCTTACAAACATAGTGACCAGCTGGAAACATTTGTTTAAACTCCATTCAGAAAAGGCTGTGTCAAGCAAGTATACTTGTGTGTGCAGATATACTCTGCAAAGTGTAATATGGAAAGCACATATGTGTAAACATGCATTAATATGGTGGATTTGGACAGGGATGGTACAAGGGTTTTTGCATCAGTTCCTTAACACTCCTCACTGATTGGTTTCAAGCATCTTCTTCCTTTTACCTCCACCAACCTCTTTCCTTGCTTCTCAGATCAATCCCATTCAGCTTTCTCTCTTTCATCAGAGACATAGTTCATATTTTGTCAGTTGCTTCCAGTAGTGATACGGATGTTAAGGTTTCCTTCTGCCTTGAGCAGCGTCTGCAAGCTGGCAGTTGTAATAGTGTGATCAAATCCTGCCTCTTTGTATAAGCAGATTGCATTGACACAGCTACAAAAGGGATGGGCTTCCATCTTGCTATGATGACCCTGCTATAGATGCCACCAGCAGTTTTTTCACTTCATGCCCCCAAAGTGTGTTGTGATTCATTTCTGACAACATGGTCAGAGGATGTGAAAGCATACTCCAGAGAGGTTTTTCCCATTATAGACTCCATGAATTTCCAAACAGAGACAACCTGATTTATCTTTTACAACATTATTATGTTTTTCTTTTTTTCACTGCTGTTTATCTCATTGCTTGGTTTCTTTTTAACTTCATAAATTATTGTAAGCCACTTTATTGAAAATAATGGTTGCGATTACTACAGAAGCAGGAATTCTCCAACAGAGGATCCTTTTATTAAAAAAAATCTACTCAAACACTTCACTCTTGGTGTCCCTGCAGCATTTTATGAGTCATGTGCGTCCTCTCTGTGTCTTTTCTGCTGTCCCAAATCTTCTATCTGGTTCTATTTATCTTAATACAATCTTTTTACATATGTAAGATGGGATTTGCATTTTCAGATAAGTACATAAGTAATAAGCAGAAGTTTTCTTCCATTCTTTCAACTTGTTCTCATTCAATCTACAGAAACAAAACTAATTGGAAACTCTTTCAAAGGAAAAATTAATTTGGGGGCAAATTCTTAGGAGTTAATTGTGGTGTTCTTCAACTTAGTTGGTTATGAGATGGCCAATGGGTATGTCTGATAGTCCCAATTTTCTTTATATAATTTTCTTTCTAGAAGTCTGTAGACTTACTGATTTCCCACACTTCAGTTTAATCAAAACAAAATATGTTATGGGGGAATGCCTTCTGGTGGTCTTGTCAGTAACAGTGCTCCTGTCACTACTAAAAGGGAGTTCTACTCTTGAGAAATTGTTGGAAAATTTCTCCAACCAATTTGCAATCATCAACTCAATTTATTTGCTCACAAATTTAGCAGAGAACTTCCAAAGGTCTTTTGTGGCAATTTCTAGTTCATTTCACCTAGTTAATGATATGAAGAATTACAATATACTGACTAAAAGTGGAATGGAGGGAGTGCATCTATCCTGGCTCTCTTGGACCTCTCAGCAGCTTTCGATACCGTCAACCATGGTATCCTTCTGGGGTTGGGGGGTGGCTGGGTGGGTGGGGTAGTTTTGCGCTGGTTCACCTCCTTCCTCCAGGGCCGTTCCCAATCGGTGGTGATAGGAGAGGAGAGTTCCGGCCCTCAACCCCTCCTTTGTGGGGTGCCGCAGGGTTCGGTACTCTCTCCTCTTCTAACTACATGAAACTGCTGGCTGAGATCATCTGTCACCATGGGATGAGGTATCATCAATATGCTGATGATACCCAGTTATATATCTCCATCCCGGGTGAAGTAAGTGATGTGGTCTCCACCCTTTCCAGGTGCCTGGGGGCTGTGGGGGCCTGGGTGGGGAACAACAGGCTTCAACTGAACCCTGGTAAGACAGAGTGGCTGTGGATTGATGGCTCCTCGGGTTCCAGGAAGTTGTCATCTTTGGTTCTGGATGGGGTGGCACTGCCCCATTCAGAACCAGTGCGGAACCTGGGGGTCCTCCTGGACTCGCGACTCCTGCTCAAAGAGCAGGTGGCAGTCGCAGCCAGAAGGGCCTTTGCACATCTTCGGGTGGTGCGCCAGCTACGCCCATTCCTGGACCGAGATGCCCTCCGGACAGTCACTCATGCCCTTGTCATCTCCCATATAGACTACTGCAATGTGCTCTACATGGGGCTACCCTTGAAAAGTATTCAGAAGCTTCAGCTGGTCCAGAATGCGGCTGCACGGACAGTTATTGGGGCTGTAAAATCAGCCCATGTGACACCACTGTTACGCGAGCTGCATTGGGTACCAGTTTGCTTCCGGGTCCAATTCAAGGTGTTGGTTATCACCTTTAAAGCCCTACATGGCATGGGACCAGGGTACCTGAGGGACCATCTCGTCCCAATAACATCGACCCATCCCACCCGGTCAGGCAGGGAGGGCATGCTACAGACCCCATTAGTAAAGGAATTTCATCTAGCGGGGTCCAGGAGGCGAGCCTTCTCTGCAGTGGCGCCCGCCCTTTGGAACATCTTGCCCCCGGAGTTTAGACAGGTTTCCTCGCTCTCAGACTTCCGGAAGAAACTTAAGACCTGGTTCTGCCGCCTTGCTTGGGAGGGGGAGAGAGATAGCTCCACCTGGGGATGGCTGGCACCATAGTACCCCTTAGTGATCCATCTCCACTTGGATTTCATGTTTGCTTTTATGTATATTTTAATGTAATTTTTATCTGGCTATGTTTTAATGCTATTTATTGTAAACCGCCCAGAGTCCCCCATTGGGGGAGGTGGGCAGTGATATAAATTTAATTAATAAAATAAAAATAAAATAAAAATAAAAGCACTGGAAGTAGGAATCCCGTGTGCCTTTTTAGCACCTCCAGCCTAACTCCTGCACATACACATTCATGATGATACAAAGGTGTGGAAGTTATTGCACTCTCTTTGCATTTTGGTACTGTCTCTTGTCTTCTGTTAACCATTGTTGGTTTCAGAATATTAATAGCAGTTAACCCATGTATCCCTATTTGCCATCTCACATTTACCTAATTTCTATTTATCATCAATTTATTTCCTTCAACTTGATGACTTGGTCCCATACACCAGTACGTCTTCTACTAAACCATTTCACTCCAACAGATTAAAATCATTAAGTGTTTATATGGTACATGTTATGGAATGTAGTACTTCTTCAGATAATGGAAGATATGCATAGTTCATTTCACTGGGAAAAGAAAAAATTAAGTCCATTGACTAGAAGTCAATTTTCTCCCATCAAAATCCTATTTTCTTTCTTTCTTTCCTTCTTCATGTTTTGCAAACTCTTGGTTAATACTGATTATGTGTCATGGGAAAATATTCATTCTATATCAAATGCTCTGGAAAATTATCCACTGCATATTATACCTCTAAGCAGTTTGCCTATAATGCAATCATTTTCTGACAATCATTGCACAAAAACTTCTAAAGCAGTTGGATTTTCCCCCCTTCCTTCAACACATAAGTAAAAAGCAAAGAGAAAAAAAAAAACATAATCAGGAAACTGTACTACTGAACAGTGGAATGATGGTGAATTCCCATCTCTTCCTTCATAAAACACTGGGGGGTGAAAAAGGTGAAAGGTGAAAGGTGAAAGGTCCCCTGTGCAAGCACTGAGTCATGTCTGACCCTATGGGGGGATGCCACTTTTGCGACATTTTCTTGGCAGACTATAGCATGGTGGTTTGCCATTTCCCTCCCCAGTCATCATCTTCCTCAGCAAGCTGGGTGCTCATTTTACTGACCTCGGAAGGATGGGAGGCTGAGTTGACCTAAGCCAGCTACCTGAGAGAGAATCCAGCTTCCACTGGGATTGAACTCAGGCCGTGGGGAGAGTTTCGGTTGCAATACTGCCGCCTACCAGGATAAATAATGAATAAATTGTACATGGATGGGTACCAATATATTTGTGTCTGTGATCCTGTCAAATAAAATCTGACTTGAGTCAGTTTAGAGCCCCCTTCTGGAACTATTGTAGGAGGAGAGCTATGTTAATCTATCAGAAGGAACGTGGTAGCACCTTTTCAGACTAACACATTTTATTAAAAGGCATAAGCTTTCATGAGCTACAGCTTCACTTCATGCAATTTAAATCTCACCTTAGTTTTGTTGGAAGTCCTGGCAAATCCAGCATGCCTCATTAGCATATGGATGGTTGCTCTAGGATGCAACTCTCCATGTTAGAGGAAGCTGTTTGTTGCCACTCCCACTTCCTCTCTCTCTCTTCCTTCTTCTTCCACTGGGAGCAAAGCAGGCAGTATGCTTTGCTTCTCTCTCCATCTTGGGCCTAAAACCAGGTAGCTTCCTGCTTTCTAGCATGCAGCTCTTAGCAATCATAGGGCTAAGAGATCACTAAGTATAGGGAAAGAACAGAAGAAACAAGGAACATAATTTTTCCACCAAAGATGGATGCAACAGAACCAAGAATAAAAGTCAGTAAGACTCTTTTTACTTTACTTTTAAACCTGCTATGTCTAAGTGTATGATTCTTTATGCTTGGGAGGGCTGAGTGTGTAAGATCAATAACTGTGTTTCTCTGATGTGCTCATTAAAGCTATTTAAGACAATATTCTTTTTCAGTGCACAGCTCCTCCACTGTGTTAAGCTCTGCTCCATTCTGTGGTCCTAGCAGGCCACTAATGGCCTCATGTTTAGCACTTTATGCATCTGATTAAATATGCTATAGTTCGCAAAAGCTTATGCCCTTGGTACAATGTATTAGTCTAAAAAGATGCTACTACACTCTTTCTGACTTCTGGTATTATGTGAACTGACATTCTACTCATGCCCAGAGAAGTGAGGAAGAACATGTTAGTCCTGTCCTTAGCATTGTCTTCCATGGGTCCTCAACTGCACTGGAGAACCTCCATTAATAGAGGAAATTTTCCTCTATTCGTAGTCACCTTCCCTACATAGACATTATCCCAAGAGAAAGTCACTACTTCTCCCTGGAAATACATAGACCATTTTTGGCTTTGCACAATACCAGAAGAGAACCAAAGATCATAATGAGCCCATGTGGCTTGTACTGTAAGTATTCTGCTCAATTCCTAGCGTCTCTAGGTAGAGCTGAAAACTCTCCTTCTGAAATTCTGAAGCTCTGCTGCTGTTCGCTCTCAGACCTGGACCAATGATCAGACTCAGGATATGAAAAGATTTGGCCCAGAGCTTTGATTTAATATAAGTAGTTTATTCTGCTCTTATGACTGCTACAGAGTGAGGAAAGCCAGTGGGGTGTGGTGAGTGAGGGTTCTAGCACAAGGTATTGGGTGTGAGCTCATGCTATGTTATTCTGCTGCTTGCCAGTGTCAAAGTTCCCGTTTCAGCCAATGACTGACTGAGGGCTTCTGCTCTCTGTCATTGCTTTGGTGCAATGACACATATTCTCCAGTGATTAGATTAACACTGGCAAAGCCAATATGAAAAACCCACACAGATTACCACTGTCACCCACAGTAATTACATTTATTCATTTCCACTTACCTGAGCTTTTACAAGCTAAGCAAGGGGCCAAATAAGCAATAAACACAGAAGCAAGAAATTAAAATGCTGCTCTGTTTGCTGTGAAAACAATCAAACCATCATCTTTCTTTAGGCAGCTCATTCATCATCTGGGAGGGCCGTGCTGTGATGATATGCAGGGATGGAAACCTAATGTTATTACATGTAAATTCACTAACATGAAATTACTGCCCCTGATGTGATTTCACTAATAAATTAGTTCATTTCCACCTTTTCGCAAGAGACTTTAGGGACTGTGGAGAATTGCACATCTGTCTTGTAATCTCTCTCGACTGATTGCTATCAAAGTTGGCAATTCTGGTTCTGTTTTCGCTTTACCTTCTGCGTCTGCTCACTTCTGCTCTTCCATTAACAAGAAGCAGCCGTCAGAACTGCCGGACTTGTTGTTGGAGTAGATTGAAGTCCACTCAGCTTCTCCAGTGCCCTTCTCTGCAGCCATCTGTAACTGCCATCATTCATTAAGTAACAATAGATCCATCTGCTAATGCTCATACTTGCCTGGCAATCAAAAGACTGACCAATGGGAAGGCAAAGATGTATGTGGACAAGTGCAGGGATCCAAATTTGTTACCAGGTCTGGTAGAGGTAGGAGGTGTGAAGGATGCACCTGCCACTTGGCACAGGTCAGTCCTACCCATAGAAAACTCTTCTGTTCTTTGAAAATGACATTGGGTGGCTTTTTAATTGTTTTAGTTGTTGCTAAAAAGGGTTTAAACTGGGTTTGGATGCAAGCTTAAGTCAGGAGAACATGTAAACCATCTAGAGCCTGTCTGGATTGAGGCAGTGTATACAGTTCATAAATAAAATAAATTGAATGTTTATTGGATGAGGAAAACTTGAGATTATTTTCCTCTATATGATAAAGATTTCCAAATGTGTATTAGGACAATGCCTTTTTTGACCAATTGAAAAGTCACAAAACTGTGCACAAGTCTTCCCAAACTCTTCATCAGGCAAGAAGTTAAATAAAGCAATGCTCTCCCACTGTCTATGCGGGGAGGGGGCTTACTTATCATCTTGCCTGCCAATGAAATCTACTTTGACAACAGTAGCTTTGGAGAACTGTTTAGTACTTGGCACTTCCTCCTTTTTTTTAAAAAAAAAGTCAGTGATCCTACACACTGCACTGTACTTGACTGGAAGGTGTGTGACTTTGTCAAAATAGTAGCCTGAAATATGCTGGGGTTTGAGAAGAATTAAGGAGAACCCTAGAGAGATTTATTACATGCCATTGTGTTTATTTTGCTTTATCCCCAGTATAAATCCAGGAGCTTCTCCTTTGCTGACTAGTTCTATCATGCTTTTGAAGCAATGCTGGAGCAGATCAAACACCTCATGACACAATGGCTGTTGTTTTCTGTTAGAGTCTTTGGAGGCCTCAGGTTGCTTATACAGCAAATAAAGCATGGCTGGCCTTCTCCTTCTCTTTTCAAGATCTATCAGGAATTTGTCTTACAGTTCAGTCTAGGCAAGAAACTCTTTCTTTTACTAATTAGTCAGCCTTATCCAGTATTCAGAATCCCTCCATGTGGGTAAATAAGAAATAGCATATGAAACCAAATAACACCCCACCACGGTTTGTTTAATAACATGACACTAACTTGCTGAACAACTGTATTTTGTATGTAGTTATTGATTGTAATTTATAATGCCCATTAGCTCTCTAAATTACTGCTAAGTAATGGTAGGCACTGGAGGTTTAACAGCTCTTTCTGATTCTTTGGTGATGAGCTGCCAACAGCCTTTGCCAAAAAGGGGAATGATGGATCCCCATTGGGGAGGCAGTAAATTAGGTTATAGTCTTCTCGATGAAACAATGGTGGAAGGAAAATTAACTATCAATAAAAATCTATAAGGCCACTCTGATTGTTCCCAGTCAATTATAACAATTAGAGATCAAACAGTGAACCCCTGCAGGACTTCAAATAGGACTAAGCAGGGGCCAAAGGAGGCCAAATTGTGTTACAAAATGCAACACCCTGGGCAGCTGCAGGAGATAATCATTGCTGTCATTGACAAAGGGGTTGCTTTATTAGAAATCTGGATATTGCCAGCGGGCAGGCAGGCTTCTGGCAAACGGGGACAAAAGCTCAGCAGTGAGAGAGAGGCTGGCTCCAACCTGGGGAGGGGAAAAAAAAAGTTCCTTGATTGGTTCTTGCTGATGTCTGCCCCTTGCAACCTCTTTGTCATTCAAAAGAGATCAAACTGAATGCTATTCTTCCTTGACCTCTAAGACATGGTTTCTCTATTTGGAAAAAAAATGTCAGTATGGAACAAAGTGGTTCCTCCAGTGCATATGGATTCACCTAGGTCAATGAATTTTAAATGTAGTTTTTGTTTTTTTTTACTTTTGAAATCTGATCTGATTAATTACACACACTACAGTTGATCTTAGCCAAAAGGCCAAGAAGCAATAATTAATTAAAGTCAAGCCTTTTTTTTCCCCCAAAGGAAGCATGTACGTTAATCCAAGTCAAACTATCCTAAGGGAAGGGGTATTGTATTAAAACACCTGAAATGAAGTGATGCTGTGGGCCCTTTAAACTGAAACAGAGTTGCCATCTAAGGTTCTGCCTTAGATATTACCAACTTTTAAATACTATGATATTGTCATGATCATCATCTTACCTTTCTGCTAATAGATGATAGTTATTAATTAAAGATTATTTATTCATCAGGTGGGACACTGTTAGGAGATCTTTTTATTTTGGCCCAGCAAGGTTATGTAACATATATCTTGTTTCACGTTTTAACACAGTGAAGTTGGAATGGCGCTCCATAGAGCAGTGATAGCTCAGATGACTGTTCCCAGTACTAAAGATCCCAGCTGTCCATGGAAGTGGGAAGAAGGCCTTGATAACTTCAGAACTCCCATAGACTTCACATATACCATCTCCACTGATTTCGCTTATTGAAATAATTAGAGGTGGGTGAATTTTCCAATAGAAGATTTTGAAGTACAAGTGGGAAACATTAGGATAACAGATGCAAAACTCCAGCTGATCACTAGATGATATCTGTTTTCTGCCAACTAGTGGTCATTTGGATCTTTGTAATCCAGATCCTGTAGCCCTAGAAATGTGAACTCTAAAAACTTTGTCTCATTTTCACATGGGATCTAACTTTAAAAGGACTGTCCTCATCCAATTGTGTGCTATTCCTGGTTTTACTCAATCAACAAGTCTTGGCTCTGAGACTACTTATCCCACTTGTCCAGCTCTTCTGAGCCTCAGATGAGGTCTGGAACTTGGAAACTTCCTCGTTCAACAGGTATCAGCTACACCTCCTCTCCTATAAATAACCAAGAAAATGCTTTCAGGTGGACTGCTCCTAGCATAACTGATCCAATGCTACTGAACAGTCATTCTATTGTTCCTGCCTTGATAGATTTCAGAGATAGGAAAAAAGAGAGTAGACAAACATGGGACTCTTAGAAAGAGAAAAGCATCTAAGTCAAGACTGTGGACTTGATTACTAGTTCTGGCTTTCCAGGTTTCCATTCTTATCTAGAAATCTGAAGATTTAACTTGGAACTCCTTGTCCATAAAGCAGATGATCCCTCGCAGCAATTGCCTCTCCATTTGCACATCAATCAGCTACATTAATGCCTCTGTTACTTAGCTTATGGGAAGCATTCAAGTGATCAGAATGATTTAATATCCATTAAAACATATAGTAAGAGAGTCAGTTTGGTGTAGTGGTTAAGGCATCAGCCAGAAACTGGGAGATCATGAGTTCTAGTCCTGAACTGGGCACAAAGCCAACTGGGGGACCTTGGGCTAGTCCCTCTCTCTCAGCCCTAGGAAGGAGGCAATGGCAAACCACTTCTGAAATCTTGCCAAGAACACTGCAGGGACTTGTCCAGGTAGTCACTAAGAATCAAACATGATTGAATGGCTATATATATATACATACATACACACACACACACACACACACACCAACAACCCTATAGTATAGTTTAATTTTTTTTAATAATGTGTGTGTGTTTCATTAAATTTGTTGTGGCTGCCCACTCCAAATACAGTATGCCATGTCTAATTAGTGGTTAAAATGCTGGCCTGGCCTCAGGAAGACCCAGGTTCAAGTTCACCCTGGAAGCTCTGTGGATGGCTTTGAATCAATCTGCTCTCTCTCTCTCCCTCCTCCCTCCCTCCCTCCTTCACAGGGCTATTGCTGTGGGGGGAAATGAGAGGGAACACAATACACACCACCTAAAACTACTTGAAGAGGTAGGATATAAATCTAACAAATAAATACATGAAATAAACATAAACATAAAAATGAAATAAAATCTCATTTTATGAGATAAATAGTAAATTGCATGCATTAAATGAGTAATTATTATATTTTATATATTGCCCAAATACATACTATTCTAGTGATGTATTATACTAAGCATAATTAATGCTATGTTCCCTTTGTCCATTTCACTTGATACCTTCTTACTGTTATATTTTTGATCCATGCATTCCAAAATAGCTTCCAATGATTAAAAGATAACCAATTTTTATTTCAGTTTTGTGCAGGTACATATTTTTCTCATTAAACTTTTCAAGCTCTCTAAAATCTAGATGTATGCAAGTTTCCAAATTACTATTGAATTTAAAGTTTAGCATTATAAATAGGGGACATCATTAATGAAATGTTAAGACTAATTATATTCCTTAAATTATCCTAATTTTCCAATAAGACTACTACACCCAGATTATTTTCTTCTCAAATAATAGGTTTTTGAACTAATTGTAGCCAAAGAAATAAAAAGTAATTGGAGTTTTAATACTTGCCCCAGATGAAACAAAGGGCAGGTATTTCAACTTGGAAAAAAAAAGGCATTCCCTTCTATACGAAGATGGAGAGATGAAGGGGTTCAAATGTAGTCCCAGCAGAATTACCTTAGTGGCTTCATATTTATCTGAGTTGTTGGCCTGAAAGCCTCCATCCAAGACTGAATGTTTGAAGATAATCTAAATTTTTCTTCTATATGGAACATCCTGTCTGTATCTTTAGACATGACCTTAGGCTCTGTCCTATACAAATGGCTCCAGAAAAGCAAGGAGAAGCAAGGAGAAGGCCAAAAGAAATGGGGTGAACCAAGTTTTGGAGGCAATCAAGACCTACATAAAAATCTGCATATAACTTGTTTTGTTGTATTTTTCAACATGCAACCATTGTGCCTGAGCTGATATAAGTGTGTGCATCGAAAAGGTCCTATCCTGCTGATCTGTCTTCATGTTACAAATCTCCTTCCTTATCTTCTTCCATCTCTCCTGAACAGCTTTTGTGAAAAGACTAATAGAAAATACTCGGAAATAACAGATGATATAAAAAGTTTCTGGGCTAACTCTCCCCCAAACAGCCCTAGGGCTGAGATTTCCTGATGCATAAAGCTTAGCCCATTTGTCTTTCCACCTTAAATGGATTCCCATTGCAATCTGATTAAAGGATCCTTTCTGAGCACAGAAAGACTGGCATTAAGCAAGAAAATGTACTTATGAAAGAACGAAAAATGGAAAGGGGTGGGGGAAGAGGAGAAAGTAATTTAACCTTTGATGAAATAGAATGTGAGCTTCCAGAGTATGCTCCAAGTTTAGGGTTGTTGTTTTTTTCCCTCCATTGCTGTCCTTCACTCTCTCTTATTAAAGGCCCCAGCAATTTAGCAATTGAGACAGTGTTTCCCGCTTTATAGTGTGGCTGTCAATCTTCTTGCCACTCACCCTGAGTATTGAACACAAGAGGGAGGGAGGGAGGGAGGGAGAGGAAGAAGAGCTCATACTGTCACCAGCTGTGGGTGGGGAGGGACCGCCCTGAGGGGGATTGAGCCTGAGGGAAAAAATCCACCACGGAGCAAAGGCAATAACTGAACTCTGTTGCTGCCTAGCCTGCCATGTAAATGAAACAATCAAGGAAGACGACAAAGGAAACTCCATTCACTTCAGAGGCAAGAGGAGTTGACTGCAATATGTCCTAGCTATGACAACTGTTTTTAGCCAGCTCCTCTTCCAAGCATCTCCCTCCTTCATTTCTATTAAGGAGAAGCACATCATGGTGAAGGACTAGCAGCATGATGGGATAAGAGCATGCTGGAGTCTTCAGTTGCATGTAGGTTTGGCATGTCTCAGTGGTCTGACCTGACATTTTAGTGCCCAGAGTTTTTGTTAAAGTCTCATTTTTAAAGTCTCAACACCAGGTATTAAATCTCAAAATAAGGGGAGGGTATTTTCCCCCTCCTTGGAAAACCCCTCCCCAGTCTCTCTTTGCCCACCTAATGATTTAAAATACCTCATTTACAATTCTTCCATTCCCAATTGTTTTTCCTTTTTTGATGAAAATGGTGGGCAGAGCATATCAGTCCAGCTCATAGTTATAGTTAAAAAGCTATAGCAAGAGAACAGAGGGAGCATTTTCTACAGCTGAGCATGCTCCAGAAATTGTTTGAAAGAAGTATTTTGGATCTTGTGCAAGCCTCTCTGCAATTCATTAAACCAGCTAGAGATTAAAAAAAAATGTTTGCACCAGATTGAAAAAAAAAAGTGTGGCTACTGTAAGAGTCACAATAACTAAAATAGCCATAATTTAGCCACAAGAACATACATACAAGAAACTGTCCAGTTACTAGGGATTGAGGAAGATGGGTTTCTAATCAGGGATAGGCAATCTGGTCCCCTCCAAAAGTTTTGAACTCGAATCCCCATCAGCCTTCACCAACATGGATCATGGAAAGGAATTGTGGGAGTAGTAGTAGTCCCAGATATCTGCAGGGAGTGATATTATGGGTTTCTAATAGATCAGCCCCACAAATGACCTATTACATTCCTAAGAATCCATGGAGACATTAATAGTAGCAACTGTGCCTAAATGCATTACTGTTATAATAGATTTAACTTTATAACCCAGCCTTTTAAGAGTTTAGGGTGTTCTGCTCCTGAACATCAAGGGGTTTATTGCTGAACAAAGGCTGTAGTTGAATTCGAACAATAGCTATCAGAACTGGACTGGCACCAGAATGCAAGGATGCAATGTTTCTGCATCTCTTTACTGCCCTCTAGTGGTCATCCAGAGATTTGCAGCCCAGATATGGTAGGCCAGTCCAAATTAAGATGGTGGTTTATAGGTTTAAAAGCATTTGTTAAGTGGTTGGATTATTATTTCTAAGATCAAGGCCTTGGCATCCTCCCTAGGGTTGTCATGCTGCATTTAAGCATCATTCTACAAGGTGCAGGCTGTTTGTTGTTGTTTAATTTCAAGGCCTAATGACAAAACCCTGCTTCCAGTCCATACCCTTTGGGAACTGAGATGCAGCTCTCACTCAGAGAACCTAGGCAGCTGAGTAACGTTAAAAGGACTCCCTCCTTCTCTAGCCAGGCTCGCTGCGAAATGTTATTAGCATTAGGTAATGATCTGTAAATGTGTCAGAACTATGCCACCTAGTGACATCAACACCAGTTTCCTTTGGTGAAGTCACATTGATTGCACAACAGCAAGCCACAATACAATTAATGCTAATTTGGTTTCTTGGTGGATAACTGCTGCACAGCACTTTGAGCGTCTCAGGAAGACTCCTGAAAGAGTTTCATGCTCTAGCTTTTCTGATGGTTATTTTTATTCTTCCTTTTCTTCCGGCAAAATAGAATTTGGGTACCATGGATCTGAGAGGGAGACACTCTTGACTTTTGAAATAGCTGTGTTTTGATATATGATATTTATTTTCTTTTTTCAGCATCTATGAATTGTCTCTGAAGTATGACCAAGTCAAAGGATCCACATCAAATTATAGGGTTTTTTCCCCCACATGTACATGATTTTGTTTTAATTAAGCTTATAAAGAAAATGTTCTTTATATTGTATGCTTTATTATTTATAGTCTGTTTTGCTCTAATAAGTTCCATTAACATTAGGGTGCAAATATAAGGCAATCAATAAAAGTATATGTACTATTTTACAATGCAAAAGCCTACGTGTACTCAATACAATATATATACTTTTTAATTTTGTTTCGTTTCTCTTACTCCCCTTCACTACTAGTATTTGCCATAACATGTATCACGGTGAATGTCTATTTTTTCAGACTGTGATGTTCTGGGAGAAAAAATCAACTAGTTTCTCTAAACTTTTGAAATGAAGGCGAGACCATTTTTGAAACTTTAAAATTGGAAAAAAAGTACAATTAGGGCTAGGTTCCTAATATTTAGAGCCATGTTTTAGAGGAGAGAAAGACCATTAATTGAATTTACTAAAAACCACATAATCAATCATCTTTCAACAGTGTGTTATCTATCCAGAAGGGGCATGAGTAGTTTAGTGAAAAATAATTAAAAAATGAAAGGAAAAAAAACAGTTTTTAAGGAACTGAAAAGTTTACAGATTTACCAAAAGGATCGGAAAGGGATCTGAACCAGGTAAATAGTAAGCAAGTTCTTTATATTTCCATTATATAGGCATTTGCTTACTCATTGTATTTATACGCTGCCTTTTCTATAAGACAGTGTGAAGACAGCATGCATCTCTTTAATTTCCCTCAGTTGGACTGGGAAAGGGTGACTGTTCAAGTCTCCCAGTGACCCAGTGAGTTCCATGATCAAATGGAGACTTGAACCTGGGGCTCCGTAGTTCAAGTCTAACATCAACCACAGCACTACACTGGCTTTCCATCACATTTGAAACTGAGTGGAAAATAGAATCACATACTTCAGCCATGCCTTCTACATCCTCCTTTCTATCCAGATTTGAAGGGGTTGATTCAAACATGGGTGTTGCTCTCTGCCTGATTGTGGATCATGCAGTCTCTAGCATGATCCATGGTTAGCATGGTAAGGCTCCCCTCAACAATGCAATCAGAGGTACAAGAGATGATGATGCGGAAGCAGACCTTATTAAGGTAGTCTAAAATTAATGAACCAGTCTATCATTAGGGACAAAAAGTGCAGGAGAAGATAACTTGGGTCCCTAAATCCAAGCAGAATTTTGTGCGAGAAGCAGAAGTACAGTATATTCCTGGGAAAATGAAGGTAAATTGGTTACTGAAAAAATAACAACCTCCTCTTTATATTTGTTGATCCAAAGTTCTAAAATGCGGTGGGGGGGGGGAGAGAAGAGCTATATAATTTGGTAAGGAAGATAGAAAACAGAAGAGTTCCCCCACTCCTTTCACTGCTGCTGAATTCTAAGTGAAGCATCACTGAATTGTTTTCAAAAAGACAAAGTCAAAGCCAAAGTTTATTGATTAGCCCTTAGGCCATAATCAAAAAGACAGATTTTGAACTGGTCCACATGTACAATCATATTTAACATTAACATTCTGACTTTTCAAGACTGCTTAACATCACTTTGAAGAAGATGGATGAGATTGGCATAATCCATTCAACACTGTACAATTGTATCTTAGAAAGTAGATATAATTGTAGTAGCCCTAGCTTTTCAGAAGAATGTATTGTGTCAGAGTCCTGAAACAGTTCAACAGGTTGCAACATTTAAGATTGGGGAGGGTACTATTCTTGGTGGTTGTCCTAAATGAAACCTTCCCAGCAGACTAAGTCAACTTTTCTTCCTTCTCTGCCAGCTTTCTACTTGTAAGGAAATAATATGCTTTTTTTTTTTTACATGCAGAAATACTTTAAAATGTGGCATGCCCTTTTCCTGCCTTCAGTCTTGAAGCAGCACTTCAATTCCTCAGGACTCTATAGGAATAGAGTCTCTCTATCTCTCTATATTCATTTTGCCTCATATAACTGTTATTCTATTTTATTCAGAAAAAATAAACTTTATTTAAGAGGTACACTTCAGCATTGTTTATAGACTTTTGTCTCAGCAGATAGCTAACCTTGTCCGAGTTTGGAAGCTAAGCAGAGTGGGGATGGGTTAGCGTTTGGGTGGGAGACTAAAAGAAAATCCCACAGTAGTATATTAGACTAGAAAGTCAAGCAATATCCATGAAAGAAGGCAATGGTAAACTACTCCTATACAGTTGCTAGGAAACCTGTATGGACATGTCCATGTAGCTACCAAAAGCTGACCTTGACTCAAGGGCATCTTTAACTTTATAAATCTGTATGGTTGTGTCAGCAGAATTCCTAATTAAATTTTAAAAGTAACTACTAAATACTTGGTGTCTGAAGATAATCATGGAAGTTATTTATAAGAGAGTAGAGGTATACAAAATGTGTAGGATTTTCACATGAACTTACTAACAAAACGCCATATTTATTACATATTTTTCCAAATCGATTTGCTAGGTCTCAAGAGTTGCTCGTATCACTTAACTTTAATTGAAGTAGCCACCCTTGGAGATATTTTAAAATCAATTGAAGGCATGTTCTCAAGTAAAATCAGAAAGATTAGATTTATTTCACACCATTTCCAATATGGCTTAATCGTGTATAATTTAACTGGGGAAAAGGTTTAACATTAGAATTTATCCACACACTTTCATTGTAATGCTGAAACATTTATTTCCCAGTTTCACTTGTAACATGTTTATTATGTGTGGTCCAAGGTATAGGGATACTCAGTTTGGGGATGATACATCTATACCACATGATTCAACTCACAATAAATAGTTATACCCTCAAAAGAAATAACTAGCTTTAGTTGGGTGGGGAAATGCTTTGTATCCTTTGTTTTTATGGTGGTGTCATTTGTATTTTCTCCAATGCCTCAGCCTGTGTGTGGGTGTGTGTGGGTGTGTATGATTCTTGATATTTTTTTACTTTTGTTCCCCACCCAGAGTTTCATTGGGTAGATGGGCTACCTTATAAGATTGATTTATAAAATAAAATTATATATATATTTGTTGGCGTGGTCTTTTGTCCATGGGAAGAAAGAATAATCATAATTCTTTATGGCAGAGCAGAAAGTAGCTTCTCATCTTATCTTCACTCTCCCCACAGAGTGGAGAGGTCAGTAAAGCTGATTGGTGCACCATCTGCTTGGCATCTTCAGTGGGCCCTAAGGAAACATGGGCCTTCATGCAAATTTCCAGCCATCCCTTGCTTATTCTTTCCAATGGCTGCCAAATGGGTGATGTCTCATAAGCATAGAGAGTGAGATAATACTTGCTGACTAAGATAAGGGATAAATCTGTAGCATTAAAAAGCAGCTTTGAATTCCAAGCAATTGTTTTGAAAAGTTAAACCATGTGGTAGTTTGTTGATTTCTCTAGCACCATCTGTGTAGTACATAGGACTCAGTCCCAGGAGATTTATAATATAACAACCCCCCTCCCATATAAATGAACAGGAGAAAGGGAAGGAAATGGAAGGAAGGAGTAGAAGAAAAGTTAATAATAGGATATTGGAATGAGGGAATTGTTGAAATGATTCCTGGGGGAGGTGAATTTTGAGGAGAAACTTTGGGGAAATAAAGGAAATGGAGTTATGGAGATGTTTTCTAAAGCAATTTGAAGAACAGTATAATGAGAAGCAGGGAAGAAAGAGCAGAGCTGTTCAGTGAGCAGACCTTTAGATAACTGAAACTGGAGAACAAGTGAAAGTCACCCATAATAGGCTTATTGCATTAGTAAGAAAAAGGGCAAAGATGTGGACAGTTTTGAAGGTAAGGAAGAGAAATTTTGCTGGTTCTCAGAACAAAAAGCTTGTATAGACAGTTAAGGCAGGAGTGTTACATGGTCATGATGAGAGAAAGAATGAATAATTTTGTCAGCATGCCAGATGGCAAAGAGTGGATGGTGAAATAAGAAACAATCAGGTAATTGCCTTCTGCATGAAAAGATGAAGCTTCTAATGGAAAAAGCAACATATTTTGGATATTGATTGAACACTGAGGGTTGGAGAAGTCAGAGAAAAGAAAGAGAAGAGCAGAGGTGCGGAGCTAATAAACAGGGCAAATAGTGGTATTCAACAGGTATTGAGAAGGATTCTAGCAGGAAATAGGTGAAGTTCGGTCTTGGGTTATTAAAGTCAGATAATTGTGAAACAACCAGCACTAAAGGGGCTGCTGAAGACACGAGAAAGCTTTAAAGGACATTTCAAGTTATCCCCTGAATTTGGGCTTGGTGCCCCATTTCAGCCACGCATTATGAGTGTGAGGTACCTGTATCACAAACTGGAAATGCCTAAAGTGAAAGGGGATATCAGGTGCTGCTGGTTACAGTAAATGCAACGGTGTTTACTTGACTATTAGAATTAGGGCCTGATTCCGTTAGTAGATGCATCCTTTCTCTTTGCATGACTTTCAGTTTTGAACAATGAAAGCCTGATCATAGTTACACCTATACTACCTCTATAGGTCTGAAAAGCCTGTCTAGCTAGTAGTTCAGCTTAGACCATTTATTCAGAGGACTGTCAAAGGAGTACCAGTGTTTAAAACAGAGCTGCTTCAGCTCTGATTCAGATCCTTTTTCTCACAGCCCCCTAAATGCTTTTCCCATTCCAGAGGTGCCATCATGACACAGAGAAGTAGGGCTGCTATGCACAAAAAGCCTTGTTATAGATGCACGAAGCGCCAACATCGCAACCGATGACTACTGACATTTGATTGCTTAAAATAGTAATGAAAAGAACCATGGAGACAATTACCATTACCATCTGCATTCTTCCTATTGCTCTGTCTCATAATTAACATCTGTTTATAACTAACAGTCTGAAATGCAGTTTTGCTGTCCTTGCGTTCTGATACAGTGTCATGCCTGTCCTTCTCCTTCTCCTGCCCAAAGAAAAGAGGATTTGGTTACAAAGAACACCTTTCATTCATCAGAATAGATATCCAGGGGTGGGTAGTAGCAAACCACACACGCGCTCAAGCAACTGGATCTCACCAGTGCAAGGACCCTCAAATACGTGGATCTAAAAAAGGAATTATAATGGTTGAACACTGAATATGCATTCAACTCATACTTTGTCCTGTTTTTAATGCATTTATTTCTATATTGATTAGATTTATATTCCATCCTTCATTCAGGAACTCAAGGCAGTGATATGAGTGAAAAGAGAAGCAACATCAAGACTGCAATAGGCAGTGTCCTGTTACAGGAGCTTGTGTGCCCATTGTAATTTCTGAAAAAGAGACCACTGAATGGTGTACATTTGGGAAACAGAGATAGACCTGTGATTCCATCAGAGCCTTCAGCATTGTGAACATAGACGTTCTGATCAGCAGGAGCTTCTTGAAACTGCTTTTCTGTTAGCCTGCTTATTGTATTTGGTATGTAAGCTCTTCAAAACACTGAAAACTGAAATATAACAGTAGTTTGTTCGTCTATTTATTTATCAAATTTATATGACTGCCCATTTCACACGAAGCGACTCTGAGTGGCGTACAATAGAACCAACAGTTAAAGTATTCTACAGAGACCACTTACAAACAATTAAATATAAATAAATATATATTTAATATAAATACATGTATTATATTTTATTTATATTTATTTATGTAAATATAAATAAAAACAAGATTGTGAGAGGGAATGCATCAGAATGTTACGTGATGCACTGAAGGGTTAGTGTCAGTTCTGTTTGTGAAGTATGGACAGCAAACAAGGACAAACGTTTTGATCTGAAGCTAACAGCCAATTACCGAATAAATATGTCAGATCAGTGCTAATAGCTCCATGTCAATCAGCTAGTGTTTAAAAGCATGTCTTAGCACAGCTAATCAGAGAAAACTGCCTTATGATGCATTTCATTGTTCAGCTGAATGTTTAACCAATCAGGTGAGGATGAGCAGACAACTCTTAAAAAGCAAGGAGACTCCTGGGTTTTCCCCAAAACCTGGAGAGATGTTGGAGGTATATTGGGGATGACACAGACCTGCATTTGGTTTGGATGTTTGTGCAAAGTCACCCAATTCCTGCTTCCTGAACTGTACATGATCTGGAATATACTTACAGTATACCCTGAAATACATGCTTTTCATAATTTTCCAATGGATTTTGCATGTAAACACGGATATATTAAATCTTAATATGGACAAATGTGCAGGAAGGGAAAGTGTGCACCAAATTTTATGCATTATAGGAGAATTGCTTGTTTGTATATGAAGAGAAATATGCATCAGGATTTTAAAACAAATTTAGTATAACCAATATTGGTTATAGCACTAACCTTCTGCAACAGATAACTAATTAACAGCCATAGCTCTATTTAAAAAGCTCTCTCCATCTATGCCACAAATGATAAAACTTTTACATAGTCAACAATTTCCCTTGAAGTGTACCTGTTCAAGAATAGCCACTTTAAGTTCATGACTGCAGAACACAAAGTGAGTGATGTGTTTTACTGGCTCCTGTATATCGCCAAGTTTCATATCAGATGCACATTATATAGAAAAGGTATGTTTGGGTGTTTGTATATATGTCTTTTTCTATTATTATTATTATTATTATTATTATTATTATTATTATTAGTAGTAGTAGTAGTAGTAGTAGTAGTAATAGTAGTATTTAGCCTGAATCAATCTACTGCAATATGAAGGCCACTTCACTGAACTATAATTTACCATGCTGATCCAGTGTGGACTGGTAGATAGATGTTTTTCAACAGTCTAGGGCTGAGAGAGAGTGACTGACCCAAAGTCACCAAGCCGGCTTCTGTGCCTAAGGGAGGAAAAACACCTGATCTACCCACTCCTAATCCAGCACTTTAACTTCTTGGTATTATAGGTAGTCCTCACTTAATGACCCTAATTAGGACCAGAATTTCTGTTGCTAAATGAAGCAGTCATTAGGTGAAATATCACATGATCACACTGCTTAGCAACAGTAGTCCCAGTAGTCCTGGTTGCAGTGTTTAGGCCAGGACCATGCTATTGCTAGGCAAGGACCTCACGTTACTCCTGCTCTGCAATGCTAACCTCAACTTCAACTCCCCCCACCAGTCTATCTCCCCTCTATCTCTGCCCTTTGGGCCACCCTGCACTCCACCTCCTGCTTCTTCTGCCCCCTGCCCTCCCCAGCTGACCTTCACCATCTTCTTCCTGCAGCTGCTGCTGAGGCACATCTGGCCAAGGCAGCTGCTGGCCCTTTGCAAGGTCCTTGTACGGCTGCCCTGAAGCCTCATGAGGCCTCTGCACGGCTTCAGGGAGGCTCACAAGGCTTCGGGGAGGCCATGTGAGGGCCTTGTGAAGGGCCAGCAGCTGCCTCAACATCCTGCAAATTAGTTTTTACTACTGTGTATTATTAGTATAATTGTAGTGGGGGGAAAAAAATCTAACAAACCAAATGGAGAGTATACTGTTTCCCCCTACTGTCTTTTGGATACGACCATGGTCAAACCCAGTTCATCTCTTTGTCTAATCCCATCAGGCCCAAATTGATCCTCCCTGCCCCAGACAAAGCCCCTTGCAGTACTATCTAAACCAAAGAACAGAAGCTCCTCACCAGCTCACAGCACAGCCCAAGGGCAGCCCTTACAAGGAAACTGCAACCTAGAGAAACCCCAACCTTCCCTCCTCCATCAGCAGATGACCTCAACCTTCCACCTCCTTCACAATGAGCCCCCTGAGCTCTGCTGCCCTCCCGAAAGGCTCATTTTGCCTAACAACAGAACTCACCCCAGGTACACAGACGAGGACCTGCCTAGCTTCCCCAAACTGGCCAGCCAATCAGATCCCTAGGATTTCCCACCTTGTAGCCCTCAACTTCTATAAAAATCTTTGCTTTTGCATTGCTCAGAGTTCCTCTTTCTTGTAAAGCAGGCACCCAACGATTGTTGCAATAAACATGGTTCTTCTCCTTAGTGTTGTGCTCCTTACTTGGGCAAAATTCCATGACAGTTTAACATTATATATTGTTAGCCAATCTGTTAACATTATTTGGTGGTATTATATAAATATAGCAAGTCAATAAAAGTGTCACATTAAAGGATAAATAGCCAAATAAACTGAGGGTGATTGTCATGAATAGCCTATTCTGACATGGTTCCAGTGGAGAATGATTGTTAAACAACCCATAAACAGCAACAACCAGCGGACGTGCAGACGGAGAGGAGCCAATGGTGATTCAGCACCTTGGACCAATGGCGCACTGGCGAGTGAAGTTGAACAGGAGAGGCGTGAGACAAGAGGTGCCACCAGATGAAAGGAACTTTTGGGAGGAGGGGGAAACAAATGTATTTATGCTGACAATTAGAAACTGTGATCATTCGGCTCTTTAGTTTGCTTGGGATCACTGCTCAATAAAATCCTTCTATCTATTCCTAACCAGTCTGGGTCAGAAGTGCTGATTATTGGCAAGGGATCAGGGCCATGACAGTGATGTTATCAAGTCTTGTAACAGCGATGCCTAAGATGATATGGATTAGACATAATATCTGGGCTTTCAAGATCATCCAGTTGCTGAAACTTGTGATGTGGCATCCAGGAACTGGTGAGCAGTTGTTTAGACTAAGTAGCTGCCTATGAGTAGACCGGCCTTAAAACCCAAGGTCTGTGACAGGAAAATATCCGTATCTAAGATAAAACAGAAATGAAGAAGGGATGTTGAAAAATGATTGGTAACATGATACAATATGAGCCAGGAAAGCAGAGCCAACTCTAGCAAGAATGATCATGGAATCTACTCAAAACCTGTTTATAAAAATGTATATTTTTGTGGAAATTGTCTTTACCATGTTAGAGAAAGTTGTGTACCAAAACAAATGCAAAGTTTCTTTTTTTAAATTCACAGAAAGTGAACTTTGATGAAAAGAATTAACTAACAAATCCATGTGATACTAATACAATATAGATATAAATGGATCCACAGCTTATCTGACTGGTTTTAGTTGGAAGCTATATGGAACATGTATTGTTTGCCACATGTTTAGGTGCCGTGGCACTTGACACTGAATATAAATTGATCTTATATGCTGATGATATTATGACCATCCTTCATAATTATGCAATATGATTACCAAAACTTGTTGAATCTATATAGCAATACAGTATGGTTTATACTCTGGTTACACCACTAATGGGAACAAGTATAATTTGCTGTCTTTGGGATCTACTACTATATCTATAGATTACTATATTAGGATTTACAATTTGTACAGGCTCTATAAAGTTCTTGGGTTTATATATTTCTCAGAATGCATCAAAATATGTTGAATTAAGTATGTGTAAAAGCATAGATGCAATTTCAGTAGGTATAACCCAATTGACAAAACTCCCATAAAGCCTTTGGGGCAAGAGTAATGTTATCAGAATGAACATTATATCAATATACCTTAAGAGGGTTTCTAATGTTAAGACCTATTAGATATTTTACACAGATAGATAAGTTAATGAGAACATTTTTATGGCAGATTAAAACCCTTCAAATATCTTTGGCCAACTTATCATGATGGCAGCTTTAATTTACCAGTTATCAACTATATCATTGGGATTTTATTTTAATGTCTACATTTTTGGAATTAGACATTTTACCATTATTCTCCTCTTTGGGCTTATTTGCAGAACAAGTTTGTAACACCTCTGAAATCATGGCAAGTTTTAATGTCCTGGTATGCTAAATACGGACCTTTGCTTCCAGCCTTGAAGGCTGCCAAGCACATTTGGTTTTTAATAGGTAAGCAATTATGTTTTTATCTCAACTCATATGACAAACTGATCTGTGGAATTTAAAAATATCAGAGAGGATGTTTTATTGGAGTACCTGGGCTAAACAAGTAATCAATTCTTTAAATCAGTTGATTTCTAAGGGTTGCTTTAAAGATTTTGAGAGATTATGTGTTGAGTACAACTAACCCACAATATTTACTTATCAATATATACTACTGAAATATATACTAAGTGAAGAGTATGGCCCGGATGCCCCAGCAGCCTCCAAGATACCTGCAATTTTAGGTTCCTCAAGAGATGGAGCACTTGAACAGAAACCAATACTTCAGTTTTATAAGAAGTTAAAAAGTAAAATGAAAGTTGGTATAAATTATATATCTGAATTGTGGAAGGAAGAACTAGAATACCCAGTTCTGGAGAATAAATGGTCCCAGGTGTTAACAAATGTGAAATATACTTCTTACAATTTAAAAATGAAATTCATTCATCAGAAAATATTTTTATTATTATTATTGGACCCCTCAAAGAATATTTAAAAAGGGATTAATATTAGAGTACTTACGCTGTTGTTGTAAGAAATCTGAAGGTTCTTTAGCTCATATGTTTTGGTCTTGTCTGGCTGTAGCCTTGTTTTTGGTTTTAAATTACTATGTATGTCAGTACAATTTTGGGAAGAAATATTATAGTTAAGGATCTCAATGTGATGTGGAGCTATATTCCTTAAAAATTTAATTTGCCATCTCATGGACCGATGTAGTTTTATTGAGCCTGCGGCATGGCAAAAAGAATAATTGTTCAAAACTGGAAAGAAACTTTTTGAGAATCTGTGGCTGCGATCTAAAGTATAAATTTTCAAAGAAGTATGCTTTACTTCATACGTCTGGCACAAGACTACTGAATGATGAAATCTTATTTGTTGCATCTCCCAAGATTATTTCGCAGCTGTCTTCTGTTAGACTCATTCCATTACCTGCCAGCTACGGAAATGCTCCTTTGCACTATAGCTCTGTCACAAAGCCTAGTATATGAAGCGGTGCAAAACCAGCTGTATGGGGATGGCAGAGAGGCATGTGTGTAGAAGCTTTTATTGGACATGCCCTAACACTATGGACCGACTGACAGGAGTCTTAGCTAAAAGGACTGAAAGAACAATTTTCAATTATAAGGGGGAGGCATTCCATAAGGAGTTAAGGAAACAACCTCTTCCCCTCTTCTTCTCAACGTTCTTGAGTTCATAAACAAATTGTGTAATAAATGACAGACTTCAACAAGTTGTCAAAGGCTAGGTCAAAGTGGTGATGGCCCAGCTTCTGTTCACAATAGGCGAGGGCAGGTGCTTTTCCTTGGTTCCTCTCTGCCAGGAAACACTGCGGGAATGCATGACCAATTGGATTTCAGAGCAAAAAGCCCACTCCCTTTAATGGACAGAAAACACTAACCTTTTATTTCCACTTTTCTTCCCTGCCCCTGCTCCTCTCAACATTGCCTTGACTTAACCCTTTGGGTGAAGAAGAAAGAAGCTATTTCAGGTTGATTTTGTCATCTTCAAAACAGAGGCTTACTTCAGTTTCCAAGGCAAATATTTACTTTAGTGGAAACAACTAACCTGCAACTAAACTTGGATGCTTGGAAAGAGGAAAGGTATTATCTGTTTTATAAATAAATAAACTAATCAGAGGTGTAACTATTCCAGGTCATGCTGGTCTAAAATATTCAGACTCCTGCAGTGTTAACGGGCATACAATTTTTTAGTTACTGAAGTATATCCATAACAGTTATCAGTCCTTTCTCAGTTGAGATAAATCTGACAGGCAGGCCATATTTGCAGCCTCCAGGTAGATTCTGCATTAAGCAGAGGGTACATTACTTTTTCAAATGCTATGGTCTTCTAGACCAGTGGTTCTCAATGGGGGCCATATGCCCAACCCCTGGTGGCCATGCCATATTTCTAGGGCACAGTAAATTTCTGAGGGGGCCACCCAAACTTACAGTAATTGCCAGGTGTATGATCCATTTCTCAAAATCCTCACATCTCATTCTCTGTGCTAATTCCAAATATTGAAAATTACTACAATTTACAATAAATATCTTAATGAAAGAGGCAATTTAAGTATAACTATGAGAGGGGTCACAGAGGTAAATGAAGCTCAGAAGGGGGCCATAAGCAAAACAAGGTTGAGAACCCCTGTTCTAGACCATGTCTCTTAACCTATCTGAAGACATGTTGTAGGCATATTTGTGACTCCAATTCTAAATTTTGTATTCACAGGCGCTTTTTATTTTTATTTTTTGCAGAAAGTCAGGAAACACATGTGAAGGCTAACTGTCCTGACTAAGCCAGGACCACGCTGAGACAAGGAGAAAGTCTCTAGTGTTTTATTAACTGCTATTGTAGACAGAAAATCCTACCAAATTGAAGAAGCGTGGGAAAACCCAGACAGATAAACCCCAAAACTCAAGGCAAGTCTTTTCTGGGTTTCTTTGAATGACAGCTCAACGTCTCTAAACTACGCATGCATTTTCCCCCCTGGATAGGGGCCTCCTCCTGCTCACCATACATACTAATGACACGAACAGTATATTCAAGGTGAATGCAAACAGGCAAGGTCCATCTCCAGTTTTCCTGCAGAATTTTCTCTGGTGAGCATGAAAATCTGCAGGTTTTTTTATAGTGTGTTGAATCAGAGTTTACAAACTGCACAGTGATTAGGAGCACACATCCAAGGAAAGTCTCCTTGGACAGAAAGAGATGTTCAACCAAAGGTTGCTTTCCATAGACTACAGTAGATAAAGATCTACAGAGGTTCCAGGAAAAAAATGGGGAATAGGTTTACATGCACACCATGCCATCTAAAATACTTTTAACTCTTGTGGGTGCAGGTAGTCCCTGCAGAAGAAATCTGATCTACACAGTAGATTTCGTGATAGCTCTTATGCTCTGAGCATTCCACAAAAAGGGCAAAAATTAATGCAGAACTTCTGTGTCTGTACTACAAGTTTTAAAACATCTGGAAGACCAATGACAGATTTCCTTTGTACCTTATGAGCTGCAATTCTCTGCAGAGTAAGCCTTAACAAACTTACTAGAATTGATTTCCATGTCTGTATTGGATCAGACTCCCAGGCATCTAAAATGGCTTAGATGTGTTGATGCATTTATTTATTTACGTTTTTATTCAATTTATATAGCTGCCCATCTCAGACCAATGACTCTGGGCGGCTAACAATAATAAAAACAATCAGACAATAAGAACAATTAAAACATTAAACATAAATATAGCTGAGAGATCTTAAAAACCATTGGTGTTAGCACAACCATGAAATGGGGCCCTTCACACACTCGGGGCCCCAGGCTCAGGCACAAAGCCAGGTCTTCAAGGACTTCTGGAAAGCCAAAAGGGTCGGGGCCATCCCAATCTCAGGAGGAAGGATGTTCCAGAGGGCAGGCGCTTTGTGGGTAATCTGGGTAGAACTTAAGTAGCTCACACTGAACTGTATTTGGAGACTGCACATGTTTCTCTCATATTCATGTCTCATCCATCTAGGAAAATATTCCTAAAACAACTCATCCTCCTCTACCCTACCACTGAAATTGAAGCATGACCTGGAAAATAGTATTGTCATGCATCCCTTATTAAGCAAACCTACATGTTACACATACTGTACGTAGATTTGGTATGTGGAGAGGAGAAACCACCCTTTATCATGAATGAATAATTAGCTTCGGAAAGTGGAATATTCAAATTTCAACTACAGTCTGTATAATCTATGATATAACACTCCATATACATATCTTTGAGTGCCTCCAGTAATACTTAATGGGGGAATTAAAAGAAAACTTCTTTCCAGAATTTTAACAGACTAAATTTAAAAGAGGAAATGCTTTCTCTATACCTGCCTTAAGCCTTGGAGAGATTTCCAGTTGTTGAGGCACAGAAATATTAGTCTGCAGAAAAACAGACTGATTTTCTGAGTTGTGAATTTGAATTATAGCTTATGCGAAAGCCCAATTATTTGAAAAAGTGGGCAAAAAGATTTATTTATTTGGATTTTTTTTCCTTAGCAAAGGGAGGGGGGAACCCCACTCTCTTACATAGCCTGTTTTTCAGACACAGTTGTATATATATTATCACCCAGGTTTGGTAAGCAGTACGGGCATATGAAAATATGTTTGTGATGGTTATGTAATTGTACATTTTACATATCTGTCCCCACTGGGTAGAAGATGCATAGTAATGCTGATGATTTTTAAACCGAGTCACACGCAAAAATGTTTTTCTCAGGAAAAAAAATGTGGCTAATAAGAGGCTGTTTATATCAGCAGCAACGGTAGTAAATGCACAGATTTCATAAAATACTCAGCTGTACATAATACGCATGGCCTGCCTGTAGGAGAAATAATTTAATGGGCTTTGTAATTTGGTACTAAGAGCATTAAAAAAATTACAGCTGAATCCTTGTCTTGTCTCTAAATGTATGCATATGCTGTATATATGTAACAAAACATTTTATAAAACCAGTTTCCAAATTCTAGACATATGTGGATAATTGTATTTAAGGAAGGAAGGAATCAAGCAACTTCATTCCTTTCATTCATTTACTTATTATGCAAAAACAAAAAACAAATAAAGCAAAACAAAGTATATCTCTTCACTTTTTGTGTACTTTTTTGTAGCATAGTATACTCCTACCAGCATTCCAACGAGAAAGAACAATAGTCTGGATTATTTCCAATATTCAGGATATATAGGCCTAAATTTGACTGAAAGCTGTAAGATGTTGTGTTCTAATGACCTGAGAGATTTAACAAATGAACTTAGGGTAGCTGCACATCTCTTTCTAAACGATAGGACAGAGACATCCAATTGAGAGCCCAATTGCCCATGAAATGTTTGAATATCTTCATGGGAAAGAAATCTTCAGTTTGTTTGTTTGTTAAAAAGGCCTGACTGTCTTGAGCCTCTCTTTGTTTTCAAGGCAGCTCATGAATTTCATGTGCCAAATAGAAAATGCAACAGTGTATTCTTATCTAGCTGAGGTGTGATAATGGTACAGCTGCAGGAAAACTTAACCTGGGAGACTTAGTCTCTCCAGATGAAGAGCTTGGCCATTCCAATGATACATAATGCCTTCAGTCAAAATTGGCATGAAACATGCTGCCCTTCTGCTGATTCATTACAGCCAGCTCTTCTTAAACTTTGAAGCAATCCTTTTGGAGGATTTTTTTTTTCCTGAAGATGAAATAATTGCTTCCATGGTAAAATCTATAACATAGTCCTGCAGCAACTAGCTAACAGTTACTCAGTTCTGACCTGCTTGGTTCTTTGGGTGGTCAATATAATGATCTCCATTGATTCATATCTCGGCAGCAAAGAAAGGGAAAGCATCTTATTTCAGCTACAGCGAAGCCTTCCAGATCCCTGAGCATTAAAATAGTTTTATATGAGATCCAGTTTGTTATCCTCCTGTTGCTTATAACTTCCTCCAAAAGTAAGTTATGTTGAACATCTCATTTGTGAAAAGTAATGCTTGGCCTTGAATAGCTCTTGTTACTACCAGGAAAAAAAAACCTTAAATAAAACATTTAAAGGTGAATTGATATGCCTGTATTGATTGCTGGTGGTTGCTACATGGTCCTTCTCAAACAGAATTTTCCATATCATTTGCAGAAGAATGCTGTTTAATAGAAGTAATTTACAAAGGATATTTTGAATTATTAACTCTGGAAGAAGCCCCCATGTCTCCTCTCACACCCTGACTAAGGATAGGCTATCAAGCCCTCCACCAACCCCCTTTAATATTTGGTACTCACAACAAGCCTCCTGTAAGGATTCTGGAGAATTTGTGCACGGCAAATGTTTAGACAGACTTACCCAATTGACACCTCCTGAACTATGTGAACAGGAATGAAACTACATGCTTAAAATCAACACTTTTCAGTAGATTTTGCATAGAAAACTAAACATAAATGTAAATGCATATTTTGTGGATTCCTCCTTCCCTTCCTGAATTTACCAGCTGATGAAAAAACAAACTGTAAGTCAGGAACATCACAAGTGGAGCAAAACCAGAAACAACAGATTTGCCCGGTCTAACTTCATAAAGTGAACATCTGCAACAATGGAGCCTTTGCAAAAAAACAGTTTACTATACATATACAGATGACATCCTTGTAGACAAGTGCTCTGTATGGACAGAACCAGACTGTCACTTCTTAGAATGGGTGATAACGTGGCTGGGACTCACCAGGGCCTCCCCACTCAGATATTGATAGAAGTAGGTTAGAATCTGAGTTGGCAGTGACTGAGCAGGAAAGGGATCTTGGAGCTCAGTGCAAATAGTGGCCCAGCATGTAGCTGCTCTAAAACAGGCAAATTCCACATGTGGAATCCATAGGAACAGTACTGCCAATAAAAGAGCCAATAGAGTGATGTTCTGATACATCATCACACCTTTAAAGAATATGGTAGACTTGGAAAGCATGCAATAAAAAGTGCAACCAAAATTATTAGGGACCTGGAACAGCTCCTGCAAGAAAAAATGACAGCTATAGTTTTCAGCTTAGACCAAAGGTGAGTAAAAGTAACATGATAAAGATATATTTTTAAAAAATAGTGTGAAAAAAGTAAACAGAAGTTTCTCCTCACCCTTTCACACTGTTGGAATGCTGAATCATTGATTGAAATTAAGCGCAGGGAAATTCATGATTGATAGAAGAGTTTTAGAAGGATAAAAATTCAAAACTGATAGGCTTGTGAATGCCACCAATTACTACAGTTTTCAAAAGAAACCATACACACTCAGGCAGTCCTCTTGATGGCTGTATTTCACCTGTGGAATCAGCAGCAGCATGCCTTAAATGTCACTGCTAGGAACCCAGCATGAATAAAGGTGTGTTCAAAGTCAAAACAAAGCTTTTAAGGCTGCTTCTTCTGTATAGAATAACAATGTGTTGAGTTGTATGCTGTACTGGAATCTGTACATTTCCTAAATGTTTTCTTCCATTTTGAGAGATTTTTCTGCTGTATTCTCTGATGTGGTATTTTTGAGATTACTTTACCTTGGTGAAATGGTTGAGGTGCAGCTCTTTCTTTCTTTCTTTCTTTCTTCCTTTCTTTCTTCTTTCCATAATGTTATTAAAGGTTATGTTATACAGATGAAACTAATACAACTACATAGTACAGAAATAAATTTTAAAAAATAAAAATTAAAAAAGTGGACAAGAAGAAAAAAGAAAAAAGGGAAAGAAAAAAATAGAAAAAGAAGCCACCCCTTCATCCCCTGCAAGTATAATCAACATTAACAACTTATCACTCTTAAAATACATCCAAACACCTCTTCATTCCATACCTCACCCCCATTCTCTATAAGCCTCATCTCTCCGTATTAATCAGCAAAAGTCCAGTAAGGGTTATCAGAAATAATGACATAAATATTACAAACTTTATCTATTACACCCAATTTGAATCCTTCCTTTTATATTTATATCTCCATTTCTATTTAAAGAGATCTCCTCTATTTCCTCTCTTCAAATAGTTAAAGTCCAGTCCCAATCAAAAAACAATCATTACCAGAAATAACCATCATCCTCCAGTCCCAATCAGAAAAACCATTAAACATCACCAGAAATAGCAATCCATTATTTTAACCTTGATCAAATAAGCCAATTTTGTAACCTTTCTTCTTTCTCCCAACGATCTTTAAATTCATCAAAGGAAGTTCTAACATCTGCTTTCTCATACTCTCTTTGTCTCTTCTCTCAAAGTTCTTGTCATCTTTGTCAGGTCCCTTTTGTAATTTCACTGTGGCAACTCCAACAAATCCCTTTTGTAAATCCAGTATGAGAAAATTATCCACATCGCTCTTCTGGTTTATTATTTGTATATCTTTTTAAATTTTTAAATATTCATCCAATTTCATTTGTAAATCCATTATTTCCATCTCTTTCTTTTAGGCTATAATTTTTAAATCCACATGTGAGTCAATTTCATTTTTATTCAATGGGCCTCTTCAATATCACCTTCTGATTCCACTATTTAGATAAATAACTCAAAAACTTCCTACACCCATTCAATAAACATTTCTTTTAAGGTAGCCACCTGGTGCCCTCTAGTGCCCAACCTTCAAAGTCATCTTATCAGTTTTCAAGTATAAACAAAGGAATTTTCCCACAAGAAAGGATGCTTTCAATTAGCTTCAAAGTCTTAAATCCAGTCCATCTGAGCCCTTAATCTGTTTAAAACTTTCTAAAGCCAACAGTAACTGTCTGTAATCACCCCTTTTCTGTATATTTCAAAAAGAAAATTCTTGCAAAACTTTAAACTCATAATTTTCTTTGTTAACAGACTGAAGGACAACTCACCCAGTGAATACAACCAGACTTGAGGTTCTAAAGATTTTCAATCTTTAACAAGCAGTAACAAAAAGGAAAAAAATAGACTCCAAAGTGATTAAAAATATGACATTTGGTGACATTTGGTCAAACTTTGAGTCCATAAAGGGCTACATTAATGGCTCTGGGCTCAGTGGAATCCCGCGATGCCCAGCTGTTGGCAAGAGACCACAAAAATGCCAGTTTCTACTGTGTACTCACACACACACACACACACACACACAAAGCTGTCCAGAGTATGTATGGATAATCTCAATATCTCTTCTTACTTTGGAAAACATTTTCAGCAGTCTGGATCCAGCATCCAGCTGCCTTCCAGCTGTAATGTCTCTCGCTGTCTGTGGAATGCCAGTTTGCCAACCCTCACTGAAAGCAACTCCTGCACTTTTTTCTCTTTTTCCAGAGCTCTGCAGTCTCTGTAAACTAGATCTGAAAAAGTCCCACAGAATGAGTCATCTCGCAATATACAATCTTAACTTTTAAATGAATTGTGGAAAACTGGGCAGCTACTGACCACTCCCTGATTGTACAAAAAAAGAGAAGAAATATACTTAACCATCTTATATGAGCACAAGAATTCTTCACCCTTCAATATCTGACCAATTTTTTTCTCTCTCCTTTCATTCTTTGTCCTCCCCCACAAACAAGGAAGGAATTGCCTTTCCATCAAACTGAATGCAATTTTTAAAAATGATAAGACATTTTAACACAGCATTAATGTGCACATGTGTTAATTATTCTTAGGTGTGGCATCTTGAGTGTGGTCATTACTCCATCATATTCAAAGCACCAGATTACACAGTGCATGGAAAGCAATATTAAGCATTCTCCAGGACCTCCCAGGAACCCATATTCCCAACCAATATCTGTGGCCTTGAATGGAATAGGTGGCTGGGATGAGATGACAAGTGGAAAAGAAAACTGAGTGTGGTATTTGACTTTCCAGGTAAAACCTTAATATTAAGCATGTTCTCCTTCAGTCTATATCTTATTACAAAAGAAGGCTTTAGGTTACCAGAACAAGCATACTTCACAGACACTCTCTGTCCTTGTTATTTAAGCTAGGTGGAAGAAGAAACAAGCAAAAACCAAGCAACAATACATTACTATCAAAATGGCAATAAAAAATAACAAGTCATTGTCAAATAGTTTTCTTTTCCACTGAAGCAGGAAGAATGGAGTTGAATGCATTGCAAGATTCTTTTTATATGGGTTTTTATTTGTTTGTTTACAATATTTGTAGACCCCCCATCACAAGATTATACAGTACCTATCAAAAACTCAGAAAAACAGAAAATAACAGAAATAAAAACATAACACACATATAAAGATGGTTTCGTTGTTTATTCGTTTAGTCGCTTCCGACTCTTCGTGACTTCATGGACCAGCCCACGCCAGAGCTTCCTGTCGGTTGTCAACACCCCCATGAGTCTGTCACCTCTAGAATATCATCCATCCACCTTGCCCTTGGTCAGCCCCTCTTCCTTTTGCCCTCTGCTCTCCCTAGCATCAGCATCTTCTCCAGGGTGTCCTGTCTTCTCATTATGTGGCCAAAGTATTTCAGTTTTGCCTTTAATATCATTCCCTCAAGTGAGCAGTCTGGCTTTATTTCGTGGAGGATGGACTGGTTTGATCTTCTTGCAGTCCAAGGCACTCTCAGAATTTTCCTCCAACACCACAGTTCCAAAGCATCGATCTTTCTTCTCTCTGCCTTCCTTATGGTCCAGCTCTCGCAGCCATATGTTACTACAGGGAACACCATTGCTTTAACTATGCGGACCTTTGTTGTCAGTGTGATGTTTCTGCTCTTAACTATTTTATCGAGATTTGTCATTGCTCTTCTCCCAAGGATTAAGCGTCTTCTGATTTCCTGACTGCAGTCAGCATCTGCAGTAATCTTCGCACCTAGAAATACAAAGTCTTTCACTGCTTCTACATTTTCTCCCTCTATTTGCCAGTTATCAATCAAGCTGGTTGCCATAATCTTGGTTTTTTTGAGGTTTAGCTGCAAGCCAGCTTTTGCACTTTCTTCTTTCACCTTCATCATAAGGCTCCTCAGTTCCTCTTCGCTGTCAGCCATCAAAGTGGTATCATCTGCATACCTGAGATTGTTGATGTTTCTTCCAGCGATTTTAACTCCAGCCTTGGATTCCTCAAGCCCAGCATGTCACATGATGTGTTCTGAGTACAAGTTGAATAGGTAGGGTGAGAGTATACAGCCCTGCCATACTCCTTTCCCAATCTTAAACCAGTCCGTTGTTCCGTGGTCTGTTCTTACTGTTGCTACTTGGTCATTATACAGATTCTTCAGGAGGCATACAAGATGACTTGGTATCCCCATACCACTAAGAACTTGCCACAATTTGTTAAGGTCCACACAGTCAAAGGCTTTAGAATAGTCAATAAAACAGAAATAGATGTTTTTCTGAAACTCCCTGGCTTTTTCCATTATCCAGCAGATATTGGCAATTTGGTCCCTAGTTCCTCAGCCTTTTCTAAACCCAGCTTGTACATCTGGCAATTCTCGCTCCATGAATTGCTGAAGTCTCCCTTGCAGGATCTTGAGCATTACCTTGCTGGAATGTGAAATGAGTGCCACTGTTCGATAGTTTGAACATTCTTTAGTGTTTTCCTTTTTTGGCATGGGGATATAAGTTGATTTTTTCCAATCTGATGGCCATTCTTGTGTTTTCCAAATTTGCTGGCATATAGCATGCATTACCTGGACAGCATCATCTCGCAAGATTTTGAACAGTTCAGCTGGGATGCTGTCGTCTCCTGCTGCCTTGTTATTAGCAATGCTTCTTAAGGCCCATTCAACCTCACTCTTCAGGATGTCTGGCTCTAGCTCACTGACCACACCATCAAAGCTATCCCCGATATTGTTATCCTTCCTATACAGGTCTTCTGTATATTCTTGCCACCTTTTCTTGATCTCTTCTTCTTCTGTTAGGTCCTTGCCATCTTTGTTTTTGATCATGCCCATTTTTGCCTAGAATTTACCTCCGATGTTTCTAATTTTCTGGAAGAGGTCTCTTGTCCTTCCTATTCTATTGTCTTCTTCCACTTCCACACATTGCTTGTTTAAAAATAATTCCTTATCTCTTCTGGCTAACCTCTGGAATTTTGCATTTAATTGGGCATATCTCCCCCTATCACTGTTGCCTTTTGCTTTCCTTCTTTCTTGGGCTACTTCTAGTGTCTCAGCAGACAGCCATTTTGCCTTCTTGGTTTTCTCTTTCTTTGGGATGTATTTTGTTGCCGCCTCCTGAACAATGCTGCCAACTTCTGTCCAGAGTTCTTCTGGGACCCTATGTACTAAGTCCAGTCCCTTAAATCAATTCTTCACCTCCACTGCATATTCCTTAGGAATATTAGTGAGCTCATATCTAGCTGATCTGTGGGTCTTCCCTAATCTCTTTAGTCTGATCCTAAATTGTGCAAGAAGAAGTTCGTGATCTGAACTACAATCAGCTCCAGGTCTTGTTTTTACCGACTGTATAGATGTCCGCCACCTTTGGCTGCAAAGGATGTAGTCAATCTGATTTCGGTGTTGTCCATCTGGGGAAGTCCATGTATAAAGCCGTCTCTTAGGTTGTTGGAAGAGAGTGTTTGTTATGCAGAGTGAGTTGTCTTGGCAAAATTCTATCAGCCTATGTCCTGCTTCATTTTGTTCTGCCAGGCCATGCTTACCTGTAATTCCAGGTGTCATTTGACAGCCCACCTTAGCATTCCAGTCTCCTGTGATGAAAATAACATCTCTTTTAGGCATGTTGTCCAGTAGGTGCTGCAGATCCTCATAGAACTGCTCTACTTCAGCTTCTTCAGCATCTGTGGTTGGGGCGTATATTTGGATCACTGTGATGTTAGATGGCTTGCCCTGAATTCGAATTGAGATCATTCTATCGTTTTTTGGATTGTAGCCAAGCACTGCTTTAGCCACTTTACTATTAATTATGAAGGCTACTCCATTTCTTCTGTGGTCCTCTTGTCCACAGTAGTAGATCTGGTGGTCATTTGATGTGAAGTGGCCCATTCCAGTCCATTTCAGTTCACTGACGCCCCAAATGTCTGTCTTTAATCTTGACATCTCACCAATAACCACATCCAATTTGCCCTGGCTCATAGATCTTACATTCCAGGTTCCAATGGTGTGTTGATCCTTAGAACATCGGATTCGCCGTTCACCACCAGCACCATCAGCCGCTAGGCATCCTTTCGGCTTTGAGCTAGCTGCGTCATCATGTCTGGGGCTAGTTGAGCTCATCCTCTGTTCCTCCCCAGTAGCATTTTGACCATCTTCCGACCTGGGAGTCTCATCTTCCGACAGTATGCCGACATATCTCTGGTTGTACTGATCCATTTAGTTTTCATGGCAAGAATAGTCGGATGGGTTGCCATTACCTTCCCCAGGGATTGCATTTAGTCTGACCACTCTGTCATGACCTTCCCGTCTTGGGTGGCCCTTTACAGTTTAGCTCATGGCATCATTGAGGTGCTCAGGCTCCAGCACCATGACAAGGTAACAATCCTTTGCTGAAGATAAAGATGGAGCATCCACAATTAATTAATTAGGACCAAAGGCCCAGTGGATTAACAATGTTTTGACTGGTTTGCAGAATGTAAGTAAGGAGGGTGTAACGCATACCTCCATATTCCAATGCATGGTGGCCACTACAGAGAAGACCTGCCATCTGACCCAAGTCCCATGCACTTTCCACAGGGTAGGGGGTACTCCTGACATGCCCTCTTGAGATATGTAAATCAGGCTGGTAGAACCGGTTTGGGCAAGGTGGTGACTGATCTGGATGGGAAGACTTGTCCAAGATGGGTCTGCCACTTCAAAAAAGTTAAGGTGAAAGGAGATGCAAAATGTCATGAATAGCCCCTGGCCAGGTGCTATTCTGACATGGCACCAGTGGAGAATGATTGTTAAACAACCCATAAACAGCAACAATCAGCGGACGTGCATACAGAGAGGAGCCAATGGCGATTCAGCACCTTGGACCAACGGCGCACCGGAGAGTGAAGTCGGACAGGGGAGGTGCAAGACGAGAGGAGCCACCATATGAAAGGAACTTTTGGGAGGAGGGGGAAACAAATGTATTTATGCTGACAATTAGAAACTGTGATCATTCGGATCTTTGGTTTGCTTGGGAACACTGCTCAATAAAATCCTTCTATCTATTCCTAACCAGTCTGGGTCAGAAGTGCTGATTATTGGCAAGGCTATGACACCACTTCTGGCAAGGGTGGTGACTGATCTGGATGGGAAGTCATGTCCAAGAGGGGTGATCTGGCAAAAAAAAAAAAAAAACCCACAGCAACAATACAGCCCTCTGGCCCTTTGTGATCCTGTTCTCATTGTTATTCTGTTTCTGGTAATATTATCCAAGATCATTCCTAAGAAATACAGGACTGCTTTTCTTGTCTGGAGGTTTCAAGATGAAATAGAATATTTTAAAACTGCCAGGTCACATATTGCAGCTATTCAATTGCATGATCCTTTCAGCCAGAATGAATTGATGTTTCACCTCACTCCTCTTTCACCACATCCCTTGGAATCCAGAACTAATTGACTTCAAGAGGACAGTCTTCCAAGACAAACATGGATAGTTTGCATACATCAAAAACCATTTGTTATTAGCCATAGCATAACCATTGTGGATTCTGAAAGCAGAATAAATATTGACAATAAACCATTTGGCTGGTGCTTTCGTGAGCAAGTGGGGCCATTTTGCTTGGTGGGTGGTGGACTGGGGCATGTCCTGAACTTCATCTGGAAAGTAAGATTTCACAAGCCCGCTAACTACAGCAGCAATTGCTGGTATTACTAAGAGTTTAGTGGCAGTGTAAAGGGCTACAGCATTATGAGCTTGAGATTGGAAAATGGTCTGGTCTAATTTGCTGTGTGTAACTCCAGGAAACAGTATTAACTATGGGTCTTGACTCTGAATGTGAGAAGGTCCTACCTACTGGTCTACCTCAGACAGCAGCATGTCTTGGGCTAGCCCTGCAGGTCTCTTTCACACTGCAAAGGAAAATTAATCACTGTCTGATATAACCATTATTTGTTACAACATTTCTTAACTCACTATGGAGTACACTCAAAAATGGTCCAGAAGTAATCATTTGTGTAGAATGAGACTGCAAGATGCTAACCAGTGCAAGATGCACAACGAGGTATAGTCTCTGTATTGAAAGATCTGCACTGGGTCCAGTTGTTTGCTGAGCACAATTTTAGGTGTCGATATTGACCTTTAAACCACAAGATGACTTCAGATCTGACTGTCCAAGAGCAGTTCCAGAGGCCTTTCATCTGGAGCCCAGGAGACAACCTGCTCCTGCATTGTGCAAGACTATGGAACGTGCTCCTTTTGGAATTGCATTCAACCCCCCACCCCCTGCTTAATATTGTAGGGATCTGTAAGGATGCATCTCTTCACCAAGCCAACTTTAATAGTTGACTGGCTCTAGCACTGGTTTCATTAACTTGTATTGTGTTTTTACAATTTGCTAGCTGCCTTGAACCAAAAGGAGGATTCAAATCAAATGAAAGAAAGAAAGAAAGAAAGAAAGAAAGTCTCTTTGATAATGGTATAGGACTCCCAAAATCTTAAGTAGGTTTTTGATGGTTATCATGTCAAAAATGCTTCATGTTACTGCCAGGTATAGCTGGCAAATTCAGCATAAATCATCTAAAAGAGCAGCCGGCAGAAAGCAATGATGCAAAAAAGCACCAGCACTCCAGCTTTTGTCCTTGAAAACTCGACTCTCCAGCAAGATGTGTGGTTGTGCACCAGTTACGCCCGTTTCTGGATCGAGAAGCCCTCCGAACAGTCACCCATGCCCTGGTTATCTCCCATATAGACTACTGCAATGTGCTCTACATGGGGCTACCCCTGAAGAGTATCCGGAAGCTTCAGCTGGTCCAGAATGCAGCCGCACGGGCTATTTTTGGTGCCCCTAGGTCGGCACATATAACACCATTGCTGCGTGAGCTGCACTGGGTGCCAGTTTGCTTCCAGGTCCAATTCAAGGTGTTGGTTATTACCTTTAAAGCCCTACATGGCATGGGGCCAGGTTACCTGGGGGACTGTCTCATCCCCATTCCATCAGCCCGCCCCACCCGATCATCCAGAGAGGGCATGTTGCAGACCCCGTCCATAAGAGAATTTCATCTGGCGGGGTCCAGGAAACAGGCCTTCTCTGTAGTGGCCCCCGCCCTCTGGAATATCTTGCCCCCAGAGGTGATATATCTTGCCCCCTCACTCCTGACCTTCCGGAAGGCCCTGAAGACTTGGTTTTGCAGTCTCGCCTGGGGTGGGAAAGTGAATAACCATTCTTGGGGGTGGCTCGCACCCTAGAGTCCCTCCCACCAGCTTGGATTTTATACCTTTCTTGGATTTTATTTATTTACTGTATTTTATTATAACTGTTTTATGAGATTTTAATGTTTATATTTTGCATTGGATTTTACTGTAAGCCGCCCAGAGTCCCTCTTTTGGGGGAGATGGGCGGTGGCTAAATTTGACTAATAAATAAAATAAATAAATAAGATTCTACTCTTGTTTTAATAGTGATCTTGACTTAAGGAAAAAGCATTTTTTTTTGTTTCTCCTCCCTATCCCCTCCAACAGTTGATGCCTTAATCACAATTTCACCAATTTCTGCTTAGATGTTAGAATCAGAAAATGGACAAAGCAAGTGGTAAATGATTCCCTATTGCTGCTAGGCTATTACTGTAGGTAAGCCAGGAGGTGGAGTTGCATACTACTAAACTGTAATGAGCAGGGACAGGCAGAGGACTTCACTAAGTGATCAACGAGAAGAAGGGATGCATTGACAGATGCTCCTCATTTGCTGTATGGCAATCCAGATGTATTTCTTCCAGGCATTTCTCATCTTGTAAAGTTATCGGATTTTCCACTCAAACTGTAATCTTTTTCTTTTAAAAACATTTTATTTGGTTTTGGGAAATCATGGTTTTCCTCCTCCTCAACTAGCACATCATTGCAATTCTGAGTACAACAACTACTGTCAATTCAATTGTGGTAAATCATACAACTCTCCTATGTTTATGTCATTTAGTGAATGGTTCAAGTTTGCATTTATAAAAAGTGTTTATTAAAAAGCATTATAGATATAGTCCCACCCACTCATTGCATGAAAAAGACTATAGCTTTATGGTTCCTAGGTCAGTGCTAGAGATTAGATTAATTTTGTTTTCACCACATTTCTCCCCGTCTTGACTGTAAATTAGTCTGATCCCACTGCTTATGAATTGACAGGTAAAGCTGATACAAATGTTCATGTATCCTGCTCCGGCCCATGGATATTTATACACTTTTCCTCCTACGTGCACTATTTATAAGTGTACAACAATGATTTTTTCTCAAATATTTATGCATCTGCACCTACACCTACTTTTTGTCATGAAGCATGCTGTACCATTTTGAAAAAGGCAAATTTCAGGGAGCATATGCATTTCAATATTGCCTATAAATCTGAGGTTCCATGGATTTCAAGCCTCATTTCCTACCCATCCCTCATCAGTGCATAAAAACATCATTAAGAAGAAACTGTTGTTCTTCTAAATATCTGAAAAAGCTGGAAATGTAATACCTTCCCAGTAGTAATTGTACTATTGGGTAACATTGCAAGGTAATTAGAATACAAACAGCACATGAAAATATAGCTTGTTTGGATTTGTAGTAAATAATGGGTTGTATCCAAATTGACTTTGTGCAAGACAAGGCACCTTCTTGCTGCTGATCCAGCTGTGTAGGTAACTACAATAGGTAAAGGGAAAAACAGAATTGTGTGTCTCTCTTGTTCCAGAGGAAGTGCTTGTCACCAGCCGAAAGCTGTTGTCTTTCACTGGACATTTTGCAATAGCATTCAAATGACACACTATATGCAAAATAGCAGAGCATGCAGTTGCTTAGGACTGTTCTGTAGTCAGGGGATTCATTACCAACTTTGCACTGTTAAAATAGTTTGGGAGAACAGATGCAGTGATCAAGTTAGTAAGATTCCAGATGGTTGTTACCCCTGACTGACGAGAGATCCATGTCACAGGCTTTGGAGACCACCTAGATTGAACAAAGAGTTAGAGAGGAGGAAGGCAGAGAAGGAGTGAATGGTCCAAGAGTAAAAGAGTAGGAAAGGAATGGAATGGAAGACTTCAATATAGTTGGTTTCATGGGGGGTGGGGTCCTGCTGCTGCTTGGAAAGCATCTCCATGAGCTGAAGAATATATTAATTTGTTTGCTTGCTTCGTACTTATTATTATTGACTTGACTTTTGTTATAAACTTCCTTGGGAATTATTATGGAGGGGTGGGGAAATGAATGTGTGTGTGTCTTAAGCAGTGCTTTGGGTTTAAATGTAAAAAGATGCCTCAGAGTTTGCAAGGGTTGCATACAGTATTGGTTTAACTCCTGGAGCCAATTTTTTTTTTCTTGGAATGGCAGGGCCACTATGGAGCAGCCATGTGATCCCAGGAAAAGACAAGCTGCTTTAAGGAGGGCTAGGCAGGTTCTACATCAGCCTGCCCCCTCGGTGCTCTAAAGCAACTTTTTGCCTATGAATCTAAAATGCTGATAGACCTAATATGGATGTATTTGGGAAGAAGTCTTGAAGAAGATGGTTATATTTTGTGTGTGTGTGTGTGTGTGTGTGGTTAGTGGGGACTAGTCAAACAGAAGCCAACAATGACAGATTCAGGGTATTCTATAGTATATTCTGATTCAATTACATTCATCCACCAGAGGTCATTAGATGATCAAATGACACTTTTCTGATGCATTTTTAAAAATGAATATGCACTAGGTTGGTTTGATGAACAGCTGAAATCAGAGTGTGGACACCCTGTGTTTTCCTTTTCCAAGGTTAGAGTTCTGGTAACTTTATTTGTCCTATGGATTAAAATGATCCATGTTGATTAATTATTATTAAAGGCAGCTATTGACTCATTCGTTCCACAAATATATGAAATTAGATAATCTAGGGTGGGATATCTTTTTCCACTAATGTATCCATAAGATTTTGAATCACACCAAGTCCTTTATTAGGCAATAAATAGCCCAACATTGCACCATATTTTTGTCCTAGATTTTAGTTATATTAAAACCAGCTTTGTTTTATATTTGAAATCTGAAAGATCTGTAAACAAGTACATTAAAATTCAATAGATGATTTGCCTAGGATAGTCAATACAAACAATAAATAATACATGCTAGCCAATAACTAGGGATGGAAAAGAATTCAACCATGGATTTTGTTTTGAGTGGATTTAGTATTTCTGCTCCTAGGGCATCCATGACGTGATAAATGCCAGCAGAAGCTAAATCCAACTAGCATTCATTGTCCTCTAAATAAATATTTAAATAAATCTGACCAAATCCTTTATGAGGCAATAATGAATATTTCTTTCCCCTTACATTTGAAACATCAATCCAGCCCTCTCCCTGTCCTTTAAGCAGACCTGCAAATTACTCCTGCATTTTGGAATTGAAAAGAAAAAAGAAGAGGAAATCTGCTCTGAGATTAATGCCAGTCTGTACCTTCCTACTCATAGCAGATAAGGATTCCCAGCCATTTACACTAAAGGTGGTTTATAGTAGAGGTAAATGACTTCTGATCATACACTCCAAGTTTCCCTCTTCTTCCCAACCTTGTATCCTGCTTCCTAATTGCTTCAGCTAGGCTTGATAAAAGTTTCTGTTAAAATCAACAAGAGAGCTTTTTCAAAATTAATAGTTGCCCAGAAGTCATTTTGGGGAGATGCAATACATGGGCAGAGAAGGGTTAAGCTTCCCCCCACTGTTATAATTAGGCTTGGGGGAAAATGCCTCTACTCTTTCCAACAGAAGGTTTTGTTTAAGTCTAATGAAAGTATTTAGGGAATGGGAAGCCATGGGGAGCCTATGGGTCACCAGTTTCCCACTCCCAACCTGATTTATCTTTATCTCTCAACTTTGCATATTATGAATGCCAACAGTGGAAATATTTTTTTTTTTACAAAACTGTATCTCCTTCTCAAAATCTAAAAAAGATTGAGCAAGGATACAAACATAAATACATCTATATATTTTCATGTACACACATATAGTGGGTTTAAATAAAGGACCACACATACACATGTGTATGATTGTCAGGTGAAATAAAGTTTTCTCTAGGTGTTTGTAAAAACATGTTTCCTTGGACTAATACTGATGTCTCAAAATGCCCCCCCACACACACACATACACACAAACACAAAAAGCATTGCTGGCTTTTTACTGCTGGTGGCTCTTAGCATACTAAAGCACAAAGTAGTTTGCAGTCAATCCTAACCCAGGAAAATCTTAGAGGATGTAGGTGACTAACAAAGAAAGGTAGTTACTTATAGCATGTTTTAATTTCAGAGGAATTATGCCCTAGTCTCAAAAATTTTAGGAACTTAAATAAGACAAAATGCCGCTTTTAAGTTGTCAATATTCAAGCACTATTTAAAGCTTTGAACAGTTTGGGATCTGACTATCTGAAGGATCTCCTTCTACTACACAGATCTAAAGTTGTCTTCCAGATCAACCCAACTCCCAACTGAAAGTGTGTGTGGGAGGAGAGGGGGACTGGGTAAAACCTGTACAGAAGGTCAGTTCAGCCTTATCACCTTTCTGTGGATTTCTCTCCCAGTTAGGCTGGCCTAGGAGCCAACTCGGATGCCATCATTAAAATCTCTCTCTCTCTCTCTCTCTCTCTCACACACACACACACACACACAGACATATTCTCTCTCTCCATCAATGCTTTTAAGAGGCAATGTTGGCTTTTCTTTTCTTTAATTTGTTTCACTAAAGTATTACGCCAAAATTTTACACTCTTTCTCTCTACTCCAGGGCTTGCACTGTTGATCAGTAGAGATGTGATTTTATATTTTTCATCCTCACTGGACACCTTTTTGAGACTGCACGTTTCACTGAAGAGCTGCCTCAAAATAACTGAAATTAATCTCCAGTTTGTGTTCTCTTGGTGAGGAAGCAGACTTCACTCCCTGCAGCAAAATGTTAGGTATATGGAGGAGAAATTTGGTTTGTCCTTTCCCTGGATATATTTTCAAAGAAGAACTTTGAGATCTGAAGAAATTACCCTAAGGGGTGACCTCTCTGGTTCCGATTTAGAGGGGTCAGTGACTGGGTAACTCTGCTCCTGTTGGGGAAGTAGATATGGAAATCACAGCCCAAAGATGGAGAACAACATGTGCCATCCAACAGAGTCACTCCAGGCATTTCTTTATGTTAAAAGGCAGCCTTGTTTCAGGAGACAGCCATTTGTCAAAGCACTGTGTGTGTGTGTGTGTGTGTGTGTGTGTGTGTGTGTGTGTGTGTTGCAGTCTTGGGCTGCACTGCTCTGGTCAAGAAGTGATTTTGATCCATTATTGGAGCAACCAGAAGGGTGCAGTCTATTTATTTCAAAAACCTATAAATGATTTCATATGGGGCAGGACTGTAAGCAGAAGGGAAGTGGAGAATAGGAAGGTGGGAGCAAAACGGAGACCTCCTCAGAATCCTAAGTTAGCTCTTGCCGTGAAAAAAAAAAAAGAAGAAATGGGATGGCTGAGTGTGTATTTTCTCTACCAGTAGGTGAGAGTTGTACCATGTGTCCCATCCCTCCTGCAGTTTGGGGCCTGAAGTTCATAAGAGAACAAAAAGGAATTAGAAAGCAAGTGGCACGTGGCCGCAGCTGATTCAAAGCGATCAAACACCGAGCCATTTGTTCCATTGTGGGAAGATACACCGGAGACAGGCAGATGGGTAGGTGTCTGTATGTGAGCCCCGAGATGGGTATTAAGAACAATGCAGCTCTTCTCATTGTGACATCAAAGAGAGTACAAAGAACCAGAATTAAATCACTTTGTAGTGCTATTGTAATGGGAAGAGTGCTACAGTCTGACTCTAGGTTTATTTATTTGCTCAGAAATAGTTTCTCCAAGGTAAATATTTTATTTATTCATTCATTCATTTATCTAATATTTCAAATTTCATCACCGCCCATCTCTCTCAAAAGAGGGAAATATGCATAGGATAGACTCTTAAACTCATACCCAATACTTGTGTTGACATCAATGGGGGTTTAATTTGCAGCATTTCCATTTGGTTGAATAATACCCCTAAAGTCCAACTCCAAGATGCTTGGTTTTTTAAATATAGAAATGATTGTGCCCTGTCTTTAAAGCATTACATATAAGCCATTAAGCGGCAATGGGGCTTTCTGTATTCACTTTTACTCTTTTAAAAAGGAAAATGCAAATGAGAGATACATAATTAAATCATCAGCATTTTAACTTTGAGCACTTTTCTGAGCAGGAAACTACTGACATACGTGGCAAAAGATAAAATATCTGATTCAAAAAAATTAAGAATAAAGAGGTAGAATACTTTTGCTACTTCAGCATATTTTGGAACTTCAGGACTATGATGCAAAGTAGTATATGTGACCAAGTTTCTGCCCAGAGCAGGCTTGCACTAGAATCTCCCTTACATAAAAGCAGTTGCTCTTCTTGTGATGCTTCTGTAATTCATTGTTGCCTTAACCCCACACTGAGCAAAGTTGCATTGGTGGGACGTCGCATTTGATTTTAATGGAATTTACTGCCAAAGAAAAATATGCATAAAAGAGCAGGTACATCAGTTGCTTGTTTTGAATTCTTTGGTTTAAATTCCCAGTGGGGGTTGGATATATGGCATTCGATAATGGATAAAACAAATTGGCATGGTTTTTCTTCTGCACACCCTACCCAAATGTAGCCGTTTGTGGAATAGGCAGATGATGTAGGTGAAACGCAGAGGTGGGCGAGCATTTGGGCTGATCTTTCAGGAAGATTTTTAATAAAAGTACAAATGTCTTTTAAAATAGACAAACAGGTTTAAGATTTCAAAAATCTGAATGTGGAAGGAAGGAGAAACCAACAGTACTTTGAATACCCATAGTTTTTAAAAGTCTGGTTTTGAATGTCTGTCACATCTTTGGGGAGGGAGTGGCCCCTCCCCATATGTTCAACAGTTACACGTCAACCAATTCTATGCACAGCTTAGACCTCTCTGGGCAGGGAAGAACTGTTGAGTCTGGTCAGTGCTGGTGAAGGACAATTTTGTTTGACAAGAATTTATTTTCAGAATAATTTATTTATAAATCAGGAATGTTTCTCTTTAACAAGGCAGAAGAATTTGAGATATGTAAAACTTTGGAAATAAGGACGAAGTTTTAAGTTTCAAGTTTTATTTATTAAGGATGGGTTAATTAATTAATTAATTAATTAATTATCCAGGATGAATAGGCTGTTAAGTCAATAAAGACACTGAGAAACCGATAGAAACTTCCCAACTTTATTAGCCATAGTTCCCCATTAAAGGTAAGATTGCTCCTTTCTAGATTAATAACAATGCAACAGTAAGGAATAAATTTACTCCAGTGACTTAGAAGTAAGTTCCAGCAAGCTTTTTCCAAAGTTTGTCACATCCTCCTCATGAAACAATCAAGGAAGCTTGTCCCTTTTCTAAACAAAAATCTTGCTAAATACTGTTAATACTTATTTGTGGAATGCAGCACTGATACTCAGTCAAATGATCCTGTCCTGCTTGAAACGAATGTCTATCCTGGAACTGAAATGTTCGCTAGAATCCTTGACAGTTTGCTGATTTCCAAGACAATTGTCTGGATGGCTCTCAGTAAATAAGGCAAAGAAGTTAAAAATAAACCCATGAAACTCATGAGGGACAACGTCTCCGTCACATCTCTGAATACTAGAGAGTATTGGGGTGCAGATTAAAAAAATAATAATAATACAAATTGGTAATGTTCACACTCTCTGCACTGGATACTTTTAATATAAAGTAATATAAAGAAAGCACCAATCAATACACACCCTGTATGTAAAATCTGCTGTAAGGGCTACACTGGGGAAATGATTATTTCAGATAATGTTATAAGCTCTGAAACTATAAATGGACCAACTTTTTTTCTAAGAAAAATCTGTGGAGCTAAACAAACTTCTGGTAGTTCTTTTCCTCTTCAAATGGTTTGAGTTTATTATTTTGACTGCAGTGCTGCCTTTCTGCTTCTCAGCATTAGGTGGTAGTGAATGTCTGCCATAAGGGGCGTTATTGTTAATCAGCGTTGCAAGCTGAGAGTTAGTAAATTTGTATTTACCGTACCCAGGGACCATCTCTGCAGTGTTGCTTCAGGGCTACTCAATGAGGGTCGATTGGTTGATAAGTAGTAATTGGGTGACTGTGAGATTATATCTTCCTGGGACATCATATGTTCAGCTATTAACAAATTAATAATAATAACAACAACAACAACAACAACAACAGTATTTTATGTTTTATTTCCCTTTTTAGCATGTATGGCAATTAGAATGGTAGATGAGATTGCCTGTATTAGAAAATTGTTTACTACTATTATGTAAATTGTCTGAGAAGAAATGCATTGAGTTGAAGTCTGCATTTGGGTAAGAATGTGCCATAATATTGTATGCTTATATTAATGCAGTATAGTCATATTACAATATGGCATAATTTGCTCAAGGACAGAAATCTGGATTTAAAAAAAACTCATTATAATTTTAATGGCAAAGTTTTGAATATTATGCAATTCTTTGTAACAAATAGAATTTTAATGTTAATTAGTCTATTTTTGTGTACAGTTGGAACAAAACATTCAATTATTCCTTTTTGCCAAACATAAAAGATTATGTTTATAAAAGGTCAGCATAAAAAGCTGTACAGTATACATTTTAAAGAAGAGAAGGAACAAGATGTTCATGAATGAATGACTTAAGCTGCAATTCTATGCACACTTAATTGAGTCATTGCCTCTGAGTAAATCAGTACAGAATTGTGCTACGGGTGGCTTCTTGGAGTCTGCAGTTTTCAATTACATTTGGAATGTTCACCCCATACATGTTTTTGAAACATATTCATTGAAAAAAAAAAGTTGCTGTTAACTTGATGAGTTAAAATCAGTTTATTTTGATATGATAAAAAAGTCCACCTATTCCGTTTTCTCCTGTAGGATAAGGAGATGGCACAGCCGTATATCTGACTTTTGGCTACCTAATTTCTAAGTATCAAAGCAGACTTCATAAATGTCAGAGCTGCTCTGTCAGCTGTTTGAAGAGAAATTCAAAAACTGTCTCAGCTGTTCTCAAAACTTCTTAAAATGGGGGAATACAGAACTGCAGATGGGAAGCTTTATCTTTCGTTGATGGCCTCTGTATTTATATCTCAATCTTGTCTTTACGACTATTGGAACTTTTTCAGTGCAGTTCTAGTATTCCACCCATGCAGTTCTCAAGGCTTGTCCAACTGGTTGCAGTCAACTACCCTGCAGATTGACTGGACCGTGGTCCACTTTTCAGGCCTGCTTTAAAGAATAGGCAAGGGATGGCAAAGTGTAGCCCACCCAGTGTTGGTGATACAGCCTTCTGCATTTATTAGCAATTCTCACTGGCACTACTAGGAGTTGTAGCTCAAAAACATCTAGAAGGTCATGATATTCCCACCCCTGCACGATACAAAACAATGTTCTTTCACAACTACATGGACAGATCCTACAAATCCATATTTTGCCATGGCTTCATGAAGCAAATCCCTTTCTTTGCCTGGAAAGCTGTATCATAAAGGCCACAGGTGTATCTGGTCAGAATATACTATATTAAAGTCCTTTTCATGTGAGAGTGACTTCATCTATTGCAGTATTTCATGCAGATTGCAGATTTGCACATGCAAATCATCTATTGCAATATTTCTTAACCTTGGCAACTTTAAGATGTGTGGACTACAACAGTCATGCTGGCTGGGGAATTCTGGGTGTTGAAGTTCACACATCTTAAAGTAGCCAAGGTTAAGAAATACTGATCTAATGTGACTATAATCCACTTCTGCTCACTTTCAGTTAAGAGTAATGTTTTTCAAGCAGCATATTTTTTGAAGAATTTTTATCTCTTGGAATTTCTGACCTCACCACTGACGTTTCAAATGTTCCTGCCTTTCTCCCTTTGTTGAAAGTTCATAAGTCCGTTGACTTCCCTGCAGCCTCTAGATCTGCCCTCCCACTGCAGGCAGTCAATCATATCCAACTGAGCAAAAGCCTCAAAGCAAAGACACTGGAGACGGTGAAGAAAATGCCGTGAACTGTAAATCCAAGATGATGTCTACTTTATGAAAAAAAGAAAAAAAAAAGGCCTAGAGACATATTTTTATTCCCCAAAGTGTCTTTGCAGAAGCATTTACTACTGATCCTAATTCCTCTTGCAAACTTGGTTAATACTTATGGATATCTTTTGCATACAGAACAGCACATGTGCTGTTCGGATGACGTGACTTGCTGACTGATGTATAGCTGAGCTGTGAAAGCTACCAAGTGGAAGCAAGAAAAGCCCAAAGGGATATTCAGTCTAAAATAAAATTATATGATACCTTTTAAAAAATGTTATGGTCAATGAATATTCCATTGTTTTAATTAAGCTGTAACATATCCCTAATGAAACATGACACATCATGCAAGAAGATTTTTGCCTTTGCTTGCCCAATTATGTTTCTTTCATGGGTGAGCAGGGGGAATCATTCTTCTGTTGGGATAGCAAAGAATCATCTTTGTAATTCACAATTCTGGGATTGTATCTATTTACTTTAATAATAAAGTGGCAAAAACTAGTCCCACCACCATTTTTGATCATTTAGTTTGTCAAGTACAGTCTCTGGACTATATCTCTACTTTGGAAGGTTTATTTTATTTTGTTTTTTCATGCATATGACTTTCCTGGAAATATGGTAGAATTGTTTGAAAAAAATCTAAAGGCTTTGATGCATGCTTTGGTAAAATGGAAAAATTACTTGCTTTTGGAATTTGGCCTTCAAAAAGATAGATTTTTGAAGCATATTTTACATGGTGTTATTGTGCTTTGTAAATCCACAAAGCTTCTTTGTCTAAAAATGAGGGAGCTGTGCATAACAGATGGGCACCACCTTGTGCTTCCTTAAAAAGAGTGTTTTTTGGCTTAAATTAATCCAATCATGCCTTCCTCAAGAAGGAAGTGAAAAATCTGTATGGTTAAGACGTCAACTTTTGCCTTGGGGGAAAATGACTGCCACTTAGCATGGACAGAGTATTACCTGCACTAAATAAAATGGAATACTTTACTAGATTAGGTTAACCTGCAACAAGTCTCTTTAAAACAGGGATGGGTAACCTGTGGCCTTACCAGCCTTGCTGAATTTAAATTCCCAATAGCTCCTGACTACATGGCCAATGAGGATGGATGCTGGGGACTGAGATCTGACCTTCTGAGAAGTTGCTTCTCCAAGTATAAACCTGTCCAGCATATAAATTTGCAGAAGAGGCCTTTCTGAAGGTGTCCCCTTTCCATCTGGGTTCATGCGAGAATGTCTTCTTCAGCATGACTCCCCGGTTATAAAACAAAATGCAATAGATGGATGCATCTATCCTTCTGGAATTAACAATAGCAGATTCCCATACACAACTACTATTTTCTGAAGTAATTATATTGCCACCTAATGTTCCTAAAAACTAACAAATATAATCTTGAATGAAATGTCTCAATCAAGAGGCATACAATGATAATTTCTGGTGCCCTTAGCATATAGAACCCTTTCATGGGGGATGGCTCCAATTAGAATCCAATTAAAAATCCATGCTTTTAATGTGCAATTTACAAATGTACCAATTCATTCAATTAATAGCTTCAGCCCTGGAAGGTTCTTGTTCTTTTACTTGGGAAAGTTGAAAGGAAAGACTCTGGCAAAGCAGGACGGTACACTAGCTGCTCCTATTTGTATTTAAGCTCTATGAAATCAAACTATTTACAGAAATAAACTGAAGTGATGCTGATGGGGAAAACCTACCTTGCAAATAAATTCAGTCAGATTAAGATGAATCAGCAGAGAAGCCTTTTGTTCTTTGATTAAATTCTAGCACACATAGGGATCCATACAAAGATAAAAGACTAATCACTAGATAACACTTAACAAAAACTAGGATGCATAGCAGTGTGGTGAGGATGAACTGAAGCTCCTGGTCCAAAAACTTAGAAATTGTATTGAAAGGAATATTTCCAAAATTCAATCACCACTTCCATTTTTATTTTGCAAGCCCTGAATATGAAATTCAAAACTGAAACTGGCATTTTAAACCTGAACCAAAGATGAAATCTATTATCTGTCAAATATTCAGTACTATTGAATTTCTGCTTTACTTCCAGTTGAAATTACTCACTTCATAGAAATTACACATTTAAGAGGTAGGGTTTTGTATACCCCACAATAGGTGGAGGGAGAGATAAATCAGTGCCCTGTAAAGACTGACCCTCAGACTTAGCTCTGCTGGTATATCTCAAAAGCTTCTACTTCTGTTATTTATTTTGGAACTTCATCAATGGTCCCATTCCTTCTCTACCATTTAAACACATCACTACCTCTTTGTAAAAAGAAGTGACATTAATCCACCTTTGGAAAAGCCCTGAGATAACTCTTTCCTTCACAAGTTTGTGTCTTTGCAGTACTGTAATGACTGAGCATTTATTATCAATTTATCATCAGAGATTCTTAACTGCTGTGATTTCTGGAATCAGACGCAAATGTCAATTATCAGATTAGTAGATGACAGTATCTACTATTGTGGGGGCCTCTCCACAGTCACTCAATGCTGTCATGGGTACTTGGGAATCATGGGAACTTGGAAGATTCCATGATCCCCAGATGGATTTTCATTTAAGGAAAACTAATCAGTCTCCATTAGGAATCCTGGACTTTTCCTGGTGATGGGACTATCATAATCCTTAGTTGGAATGAGTGACAGGCCCATTCACTCTCTGAATTTGCTGTGAATGTTCTATCAAACACTCTGCAATATGCAATTTATTTCTGCCTATATAAAAAGCTCAATTCTATCACTGCTAAGCAATATGAGCTGCATTAAACAGCATTAGGAATACAGTATTAATAACAAAATAAAGGCTGCAGTAATAACAAAACAAAACCATTTTGCCCACAGAGCCATTGCTATCTACTTCAATTGGTTAGCAATTAATAGAAGAAGTGGATGACGGTTTTGTGATGCTCGTGTGTTTGTGTTGGCCTTATAAAGAAATAAAAAGAAATAAAAATAATTTAAAAAGCATAGCCTTTCATTCTAACAAAGTTTCTTTCTGATGTCTATTTGTTAATTTATCTGCAAAGAAGGTAACCATTTTGAGATTTTGGTAAAATAGGTATTTATTCAAATTTGGTTAAAGGACAAATTATGAACCAACTGTACATTGTTTTAATTGTTTGTCACTTTAATTGATTCTGTTTACATGGTAACACCATATAATAAAAATACATAATAGTGTTGGAACCCTGTGGATAATCTGCCTGTAAGGATCATCTCTTTCAATACTTAATTACCCAGTGCACATTTTGAAAGATCTGGCCATTGCATGTAGAAACCCTAGCTCATTCTGCATAATTTCATAACTGCCTGCCATTGCCACAGCCATAAAAACAATTTAACAATACTCTGTAAGTGACACAGAGGTGATCTAAACATGGAATTATTCTTCCTCAAGAGATAGGGAGGGATCTAACACTGCCTCCAGGATCCATTTAATTCCAAGCAACAAATAGTTTGATTGCCTTTCAGTGTAATAGCTGGTAGCACAAAGAGCCAAGAAAGAATTTTGAACCAAGAAGCAATATTTCTGCCCTACTGGGAAGAAATGTGAGAGATAGTTCATTGATACCCATAGCCTGGACATCGAATACACAAGATAATGATATTCCTGAATTATGCTGACCTCATGGCCAAATTCTGAATTCACTCAGTTTTATCTTATCGCATGTGTAAATAACAAGAAAACTTTTTCTTTCTCAACATGTTTCATAACTTTTGGGAATATTTTTTATAGCTTTATGTTTTAAATATTAGCTGAAGATTTCTAATCATACCTGCACAACATCATCATTTGCATTGCAATTTCAATATTTTTTATTTGGTAGTCATGTTCTTATGTTCTTGATAATCTGGGGGAGCAAGGGGGGCAAATGACACCTGCATATTATCACAGATGTCATGATACAAGTACATACCTGCATCATTTGTGCAATGACATCACGGTTTCTGTGCCATCTTTTTGACATTATTATGGCTTGTTATGGACAAGTTGGTGCAGGTATGATTAGAAAACTTCAGCTAATATTTAAAACATAAAGCTATTAAAAATATCCCTGAAAGTTATGAAACATGTTTAGATTCTAAAACATTTTAGGTTCTAAAATTCAGATGAGCACAAGTGCACTGCAGCAACCCAGAACACCAGAAAAAAGGAAACAGATCACCTACACAGCATCTTCCAGCAAAATGGATACCCCCCCAACTTTGTCAAAAAGTGCCTGACCACTCAGCCCACTACAACCCAACCAACAGAAGCTATGAAAAGGATAAAGGAAAAGGGTAACACTGCCATACATCAGAAACATCTTGGAAACTACCAACAGACTGTTAAAACTACACAGCATCACCGTAGCACACAAACCAAGTAAAACTCTTCAAAGCATCCTAAGTAACCCAAAAGACCCAGCAGCCCAAGAAGAAAAAACAGGAGTCATCTACAACATACAGTGTAAGGACTGTAGCAGCCACTATGTAGGACAAACAGGCAGAAGGCTAGCAGAGCGCATCCACGAACACCAACTAGCAGTCAGAAGACACGATGAAAACTCCTTAATCTCACAACACATGGACAGACTCAACCACAGTTTCAGCTGGGAAACTGTGAGCATCCTAGACCAAGCCAAATCCAAAAACGCCACAGAATTCCTGGAAGCCTGGCACTCAGACAAGTCAGCCATCAACAGGCACATAGAGGCAAACAATGTTTACATACCATTCAAAAGAGACAATAGAAAAGCCAAAAGACCAGTATACCTCCTCCCCAGCAATCAATAACCAGATAGGCAAAAATCAACACTAGGATTAACACCAGATGAACAATCAAACAGCACAATACACCCTAATCAAGGAACTATTAACTCAGTCAATCAACCAAGCAGCAAACAACAGCCCAATCAAGGAACTCCCAAAAAGAGAACAACACCCCCACCAACACAAGCAGGGCAAGCCACAGTACATACACTGAGACCAAGGCCCACTCCCTCTTTGCACTGAAGGTGTTGCCTAGTCTGGCAATGAAACATCTGCAAGAAAACAACAAGGCTCAGAGACCACCAAGGACTCCACAGGTTATAAAATTGCTAGGATAGTTACTAATCCTAAACTCGCTCATTTGGGAATAAGTTTCTAATTTTTTCAGTAAAATATTAAACTTGAATAGGATTCTTAGAATCACACTATAAGGGGGAAGCATCACAGTTTTCCAAAGGCCTGCACTATATGAAAAAAGAATGACTGGGCTAGGAATTGAATCCATGCCTCTTACGCTGACCACACACTCACTTATTTGGGCTAAAAAAATATTTCAGGCTGTGTTTACCCAGCATGGTAAGCTAAAAGGCATGGTTAATGATCAGGCTTTTACCAGCATCTTATCTCTATAATGGGTAGTTTTTAACCAAGCTTTGTGACTTATGTATTGTCTGGATCCAAATGGTCACCATATGTAATGTCCAGAAACTGGGAATAATAAATCCCTCAAATCTTAGTTACAGATGCAGTTTCCAAAATCCCAGTAGGTGGACATTTTTGTATTCAGGTGACACATTGAGGCACAAAACTTGGTTAAGCCATAACACAAGATGACAGGTTGTTAATAAATTGGCACTCCTTTACCAAGCTCTTTAGCTTAGTATGTCATACGGACACAGCCTCTGTGGAATGTGTGATATGCTAGCAATATAGCACAATAAGTGCTGATGTTGCAAATCAAGGAAAATAAGTAAGGACCAGTCTATTGGTGTCGATGGGGTGCCATAATTGGCTTGGTCAGTCCTACAGTTCAATCCTACAATTGGACTGCTCAAAGTTACAGCTCATAATGGAATTAAGGATTAGAGGGATGCGTTCTGTGAGGGATTATGTAGGAGAGTTATGTTTAATTAGAATACAAGTGAAAATGAAGTTACATCTGTTCAGTCTGCAGCGCATTCAAAGAAAGAATATTCAGGTGTGCTTGTTATTAAAGTGGAAAAGAGTACACTAAGAGTAACATGTAGTTCAGTCCTAAAACATCCATTATAATGAATGATGTTTCTACTTTATATTCCTGAAGTAAAGTACAATATGGCACAAGGATAGCATGGTATGATTGCCAGAGTACATGTCTCAATTTTAACAATAAACTCTTACTCTTCAAACTTGTGCAAAATATGTGGAAATTGTGGATATCACAGTAACATCACTCAATGCTGAAATTCTTATCAGTTTTGAGAACCCTCTTTTATGCAGGGCCAGGTTGGACCTTTGCTACAGAAACAGAGACAGTATTCTTTCTGAATGAAAGCACAGTAACGAAACAGGCAGCCCTCTTATTTAAGCAAGAAAACTAAAATGGCACAAAATAAAAAGGAAGGAACTGACTGTGTGAAGGCACTCATAAGTGTAAATGAATATACCAACTGGATTACCTTGAGAAATACCAATGGCTGATTGATGTGGCTTCTAGGGAACCTTTCTTGCTTGTGTGCTGTTCTGTTGGCTTTAATCATACTAAAGTTTTATGTCCTGTTCAAAACCTTAAACTCCCTGAGACAGCACTCGTAATTTAGGACTCGAAGAAGTATTTCGAGATCCTTTCAAAACAACTGTGGGGGGCGTTGTGCAGCTTGGTTTCTTTTGTTCTCTTAGGCCTCTTAGGGATGGGGGACCTGTAATTCTCCAGGTGTTGGCCACTGGCCATGCTAGCTGAACAGAGCTGTACTACCTAAAGGGCCACAGGTTCCATCTCCCTGTTGGAGGCTTTTCTTTACAAACCTGTTACAAAGCTCTCATGCTTTGGGCATGAGAGGAGAGATGTATGGTGCCTAAAATGAACACATTCTGCACAGAAACAAACATGGCTTTACACGCCTTGTTCTACCAGATTATCCATAGAGTGAGAACTGGTTACGCCAGGACCACCAAATGTGTAAAACAGAAAGAAATCTCTGATGTGAGTGTAATTTTTTTCCAAGGCGTATCATTCAGTGAATAACTAGAGGAAACATCTGAAAGCCCTGAATGCCTTTGAGAGGGAGTTTATGATCAGAAGTTAACTTCTGAATCCCACGCAATTCCTAAACCTTGTTTGATTGAGAATGTCTTCATGCAGTTCGGTGTATCATGTGCCCAGTCCTCTCTATATAAAAGATGTTAAATCTGACATCTTATAATATTTTCATATTAAGTAACTACAGAGAATATTTTGGCAAGAGTGTTTAATCTCAAATGTTCAATTTTAATCAGCTTGAACTATGGTCTGTCTTTCCCTGAACTGAAAACCACCAATCAATTCTGCTTTATCTTCCCCACCCCCCCTGTTTTTCTTACCCAAGGCAATGCCTTTTGTAAAAGGGTATTTATTTTTAATGGATTTTTTAATGAATTTTTCAGTCAAGCTATTAATAATGCCATTAATTATAGGCAGCTTATATTAAAGTGCATGCTGGCCTCTTAATCCTGACCCCCAGCTATTGGCTTGTAGCTAATCCAGCCTGGTGTTTGGTAGCGCAGGGCAGGCCTTGGCCAATGGCTGCTGGCAGACATGATTAGAAGGCAGAAGTCAGGGATAAGAAGGTGCAGGGGAGGGAAGAGAATTTTTAGGGGCTATGTTGCCAGAGGGAGGAAGTTTAAACCAGATGATGCGTTAGTGTTAGTGTTGTGGGGATAATCCCAGAGATGCAGTGCCAGTACTTTCAGCAGGAACTTCCCCTGTGGAACATTTTTCTTTGCCTTCCAGCTCTGGTCCGGTTGATAACCCGAAGGCGTACTGGGCTGACTTACCCAGGGCTGTGAGAAGTGCCTGCTGCTCTCCTCTCCTTCAACCAGGTCTAAACTAGCAGATGGACAGCAGAGGCAGATCTCTCCCTTGCTTCTCTTCCCCGAGGGCTGCAAAAGGTGTTTCTTATCAGCAGGTTAAAGATAATGGAGCAATTTTCCTGTCAGAGAAAGTGAGTCCCTGCCAAGGAGGACTGAAAGTCTACTCTACGGAGCTTTTGCTTCAATTATGACAACTATAATTGCTTTCTGCTAAGCAAATGAGGACTTTCTAGAATGGATTCCATGGGAGTAAAAGGTTGAGACTGAACTTTCACAACTGTATTCTGGGACTCTTGTGAAAAAAATTCTGGTTTTCAGGATAATTGATTATTTCACCATAGGAATATCATATCTTCAAGAGTCTGATCTATTTTTCTGTCTTTTTGGGAGGGCCATTTGCTGCTGTGTCCTTGTTTCCTATCAAACAATCCTTCTGGTGGGGAGGGAAATACTGGACTGAACAGTGGCAGATGTGGATTGCAGTTACTTTTTTAAATGTGCAAGATAGCAAAGTGCTACTTCTGTAACCTTAAAGCTCAGGGTGCTTCAACGGTGTTGGCTCACAGCAGCGCATTTTTTCCCTGTTTTTCAGCACTTCCTAGACTTGTCATGTGGCCATGTGATGCCCATATGGATCTTTTAACACCAGATGCCCAGTATAAAGTCTCCCCATCATGGATTTCTCAATGAGTTAAACCCTCAAATTCTTAGCTGCATCAATGGAAGAATTTATTTATATTTTTATATTCCTAAGAACAGGCTCAAACAAAATAGCATAGTATGTACTTTTGGTTCTAAACCAACTTTATTCATTACATTGCTGTATTACGTGTTACCTTATATTATTGTATGCAATATACTGCATATACTGTATGCAAATATATTAATATAATATAATATAATGTTAATTATATTATTTTAAGGACAATTTGATAATTGACATTTGGAAAAGTTTTGTTCATAGATAGTATGTCTAATAATCCAAAAGTCAGTAATTCCAGACAATTCCTTCAGCTTATTTACTCATTCTCAAAATATCTTTTCAATAGGTTCATATCAAAGCCACAATGGGTCTTGAGTTAGCAGTCCATGATGGTTCTCCTACTTTATATCCTTCTCATTTTAAACTTACACAAATGCTGCAGAACAAAACAAGAACAAAATCCCTTCTTCATCAGGCAAGGTATTTACAGATTAAAAAAAAAGAAAAGGAGGTCACGGTGGGGCGGGGGGGAAAGACAAAAGCATGTCTAACAGTTCATATTCAAGCTTCCAAATTAGTATCATTTTAAGTCTCTCCCCAGATTTGCTGAGGAAAGGAACAAGCAAATAACTGTAATTCCCCATTTTTGAAAATATAAATTCCAGTTGTTAGGTTCAGATACGTTTCCATCCTATGCAGGACATATAAATCCTTCAGCTAGTAGAAAACAGAAGTATCACTTAGGATCTCTTTTGATTAACATAACCAGAAATAATTTTAAAGCTTTTGCACATGAATTATGTAAATGGTCTCTCTGAGAACAAATGTTGAGTCTAACCTGACATCATGTGTTGTATAGATCACTCTTTCTGTCTCTTATACACACACACAAACACAAATATATTTTTTTCTGTCCACTCGAACAGTAAGTAGTAAGAAGACAGAGACTGTGGTGAAATACAGCAGAATCAAAATCCTAAGTTATAAGAATCAATCCATGTATAACACTGAAGTGGGCCCTTTGAAATACTTTATTTCTGTTCAGAAATACAGCTAACCTGTGCCTTAATCTGTGCCTATATTTTGGGATGTTTTATGCTATTTCACTGGTCTGAATACTTTGATATCAGCTTCCCCTTGACTGGCTCAATGCTTACACTGATTCTAAAATATTCAAAGTCTCTATTGAGCTGAGCCTGACTTCTGGTGACTTCATGGACTAGCAACTTATATATCACCACACCCAATATAGATATTGTAATAACAAAGGTTATTTTTGAATACAAGTGTATCTCATTTTTTTGGCACCAAACTGAAGGAGCACAAACATCCAAACTTCTGTCTAGCCACTGACCAGACCCATATTAAAAACTTTGGGAGGTTGCTGCATCATGGCCTCAATCACAGATAATAAAACTTTATAATCTAGAGTACAGCCTTAATCAAAAAATCATATTTGATTAATGAGCACATGGTTGTTGCTAGACCCTGACTGATCATTCTTGATATGGTGTGTTTATTGCCCCTTTGCCCTAAAGTGGCTTCTGCTTGTTTTTGTTGCAATTATTCAGTCACTTCTGACTCTCTATGAGCTGTTGGGACATCAGTTGGCTAGAATGGTCTTCTCTGAGTTCTTATAAACTCCTACTTGTGTGATAGTATTTAGCCACCTTGTCTTCCACCGTATTAGCTTCTTTTTTATTGCCCTTGAGTGTTTCTAAGCATTAGGGTTTTCTCCAATAACTGTGGCTATCCTGTTATGTATCCAAAATATACATATACAGCTTTAGCTTCATTATTAGTGCTTCTAGTGAAGAGTCTGGTTTTACTTGGTATTCTTGAGGTCCAAGGTCTTCTCAACAATATTGTCCAGCACCACAACTCAAAATCATCCATTTTCCTTCATTCAACTTTTATGATGGCCTAGCTACTACTACTACCGTCATATCTCAAAGTTGAAGTCTCTTCTACTGCTTATCAGGTAGGCAGAACAACTGGCTTCCTCTTTAGAGCCATCTGTCTACAGGGATATAAGAGGCAGTAGGTACCTACTACATCCAATGCTACCTCAATTGTTGAGCTTGACGCCTTAACATTAACCCAGTGAGAGTCAGTAAGGCTAAAGTTGCTAGTGAGATCCAGGCATCGTTTATAGTGTTGGACTAAGGCTGGGGAAACCCAGATTCAAGTCTACCTTCAGCCAATTGCTCTCTGTCCACTTGAGATATCTCATAGGGTTGTTGTGGAGAAAAAATGAGGGGAGATCCCCATATAAACTGCCTTTGCTATTAGAAAAAACCACAAGCAATAAATCTAACAAGACAGATATATAAAGACAGACAGACAGCACTTCTGGGTGGAACTGCACTCTAGAAGATGACAGCTTATATGGAAAGGAATTTGAGGTTCAAAACAAAACTGTTTTATCAGATATTCAAATATTTATTTTCTTCTTTATTATGGGGAATGCAAGCTAAAGTCATATTTGGGGTGGTAGTTCTTGATGTTTAGTTTTTTCTCCCAGAAGTTGGTAAATCTCCTTCTTTCAATTTATTTATTTATTTGCTTCTTGACTGTATTATTTGGTACTGTAATATATTTTAAAAGCTGTCTCTTCTTCATTTCCAGTGCAATTATTCCATTTCTTAGGGCCATTGTTCTTTTGGATGTATCAGTTGTTTTTAAAATTGTTTTAATGTTGTATATAATTAGTCACCAAGGATAATATTCTGATAAGAACATTCTGATAAGAATGACAATTATAAAATTGATATAATTTTATGTGTGTTGTATCCAGCTGTGTCCATTTGCTCAGAGTACGCTATTTGATCCAACACAGACTTCTGTTAATAGAGGGAGAGGCCATTTTGCTGACTTCTGCTCCCTCTGAACCTCCCAATCAGCCCCACAGATTTGGAGGAGGTTTTGGGGATCAGCCTACGAGGTCTTCCAAGTGACAGCTAGCAAAAAAAGGATGCTGCAGAAATCAGGTTTCCATTCATAGAAGTCTCCACTGCTGCAAACACCCTTCCATGCACAAAGAAAAACAAGTTCAGAGACAGAGAGGCAACGTTTCATGTTATCATTTGATCAGTCTTGGGCTGCCAATCCATTTCATCAACTGATCTGGATTTTAGTGTCATGAAAGAAGGAAAAAAAAGTATTTTTCCCATAACGTATTTGGACTGCTTTGGTTTTGTGCCCTGACTTATGAAACATTTTCTTATTCCATAAAGAAAAAAACCCTAGACCCCTCTTTTTTGTTCAGTTGTTGTCTTGAAGGTCATTTATCTATCTATCTATCTATCTATCTATCTATCTATCTATCTATCTATCTATCTATCTATTTACATTTTGGATTTTGTCACTGCCAATCTCACTCAAAGAGTGACTCTGGGCAGTTTACAATAATGTAAAATATGATATAATATATAATATTTATTTATTAATCAAATTTATCACCGCCCATCTCCCAAAAGGGACTCTCGGTATATAATATAATATAATATAATATAATATAATATAATATAATATAATATAATATAATATAATAGAATAGAATAGAATAGAATAGAATAGAATAGAATAGAATAGAATAGAATAGAATATATAATATATACAATAGATAGATAGATAGTATAGAACCTCGTGTGGCGCAGAGTGGCAGGTGGCAGTATTGCAACTGAAACTCTCCCCACGACCCAAGTTCGATCCCAGCAGAAGCTGGATTCTCTCTCGGGTAGCCGGCTCGGGTCAACTCAGCCTTCCACCCTTCCGAGGTCGGTGAAATGAGTACCCAGCTTGCTGGGGAAGGTGACGACTGGGGAAGGCAATGGCAAACCTCCCCGCTATAATCTGCCAAGAAAACATCGCGAAAGCGGCATCCCCCCAAAGGGTCAAACATGACTCGGTGCTTGCACAGGGGACCTTTCACCTTCATATATAGTATATACTTTTGCTATGTGTGGAAAGGAGCTCCTGCATGCTTTGATGGCCATGGATCTTCCCACTCCATAGAAGTGGGAAGACATGTTCAATTAGTGTTTCAGCCATCAGTCACCCAGTTAGTCTCTCCCTGGAAAACAGGGGAGAATTTCTTATTCTCCACTCAGTATGTTAATCATAGAACTGGTATCGCCATTTTCTAACTGTATAATACCAGTCCCCTTTGGCAGATATATTTTATTTGGATAATGATGTGAAATTTAAGATCTACATTTCAATTGTACAAAGCCATAGGCAGTTGTCAATTTTAGTGGCAGACATAGACTTGGAGCTAAATTCCTGTGCACAAGCAAAAAATTCCAACAAGCACAGCACAATCCTAGTCCCTTAATAGAAATGCATTTTCTCCTGTTGAGCTGTACACCACAAATCATTCATGTTTTATTTATTTTCAGCTAGACGCTCTGTAATCTGAACTATCTTTGCAAAGAATTTTGGAGTGGGCTGAGAAGACGAAATATTTCAAATGATCAATTTGATAAAAATGTGGGAAGTATATATTGCTATAACATAACAATAGATTATAGTATATTATAGTATAGTGTATTGTATATATTACTATATATATTATATACAATATTATATTATACTATGTTATATATAGTATAATATACTATATTGTATACTATATTATACTGCAATCTATATCAATAATATATTATGGATTATATTATTACCTATAATAACAGATTATAATCTATATTATATTACATATATATTACATCATAGTGTAGATAGCTTTTATGCAGAAGACATTAGTGTCAGTTTCTCAAATCTCCAGTTTAAAAGTACCAGATTCATCCTCTAAAGGATAGGAAAGAGCTTCTCTGCCAGGCAGAGGGCTTGATAAAGATATAGGTAGCTGCAATAATGTGATTTAACCCCCTGCACTTTAAAAGTTCTAATCAATCTGTAACCTAATAGAATGCATTCTTCCCCAATCTTGCTTGGAAGCAATGGTCCAGTTTTAACCCCTTCAGTTGGAAGTGGTGAGAAAAGAGCCTTGTTGGTTGTGGCATCTCAAGTTTGGGATTTTTTTTTTCCCCAGAGGGGCTTGCCTACTCTCTAGTCTGACTATATTGCTTCAGCCTTTTCAAGTTTGTTTTCATGATGCTTTTATTGCTCAAAGGTATCTCCTCTGCATTTATTGCCATTTATTTTTTATTGGGTTTTATTGAAGTTATGTAAATTGCTGTGTCAGTGAGTCTTCTGAATAGCAGGGTGAAAATGTCTTAAATGAATCAATGAGAAGTGAGCCCTTATTTCTACATCTGAATTCTGGAAGGAATTAATTTGCAGCAAAGGGTTTTTTTTATGCTAGATGTATTCTTGTTTTGGGAATTCCTGTTTTTAGACTAAAGCTTGGTTCATATGCTCAAACTATTCTTCAACACCAAGCCAATTAACCCTTGAGAAGGCCAAATCAATAATAAAAGAAAGAATTAGGGACATTGATTGCCACAATAATATCACCAGTGCTCCTGAATTCTGTCACCAAATGTTAGATAGCTGCAAACCCCCTACTGCAGGGTATGTATACAATCTAATGCTAAGCAAACAGAGATGGGCCTTTTCCAGAGCCTGCTTTGATGCCTTCCCTTCAGCACTGCTGGCAGGAAGATTTCCTGGGACTCCTTATCTACAGAGACTTTGCCCTTGTGGATCCAGGGAGGCAGAAACTCTTGCCCGTGTCCTCATACGGTGTCCTTTTTATGGTGCCCCAAGACATGCTTTGATCTCCCCAATCATCTCTAAATTTGGGGGTCATGGTGATAAATTGCATGTTTGTTTGTTTATTTGTTTATTTATTTTATTTATCAAATTTTATCATCGCCCATCTCCCTCACAAGGAGGGACTCTGGGCAGTTTACAATAAAACAAGAGTTAAAAACCAAAACAATTATAAATACAATATTTGTATTTATTATTGCTTTTTAAGGGATGCTAAGTCTACACTTACATACCAGGTGGCCAAATATCTTCATCAAATCATACAATTGCACAAAACTTTTAATTAGTTACATTGTTTTATTGTCTTATTGTTTTCTTTTTTTCCCTGATAATTAATTGCTGTACCAAACTATTTCTCTTCTCTTACTGTAAAGACTGGTCAAAGACCGTAATAAAGATATTTGATTTGATTCTTCAACACCACAAATGGCTATCCTTTGGCCCCCGAGGTGCAGGTGGTTCCTGATCTCCCTTTTTGTAGCCCCCACAGCCCAGTGACCATGACTGCTGAAAATTCATAGAAGGGTATCTTATCATTGGGAGATGGAAAACATATGAAAACTTCAACATAAACCCTAAGATAGGCATAGCACAGTGTGGGGAAAAAAACAACAGCTTCCAGATTTCCTCCAGATGCCCCACCTATTTCTGTGATGCAAGCCCACCCATTTGCAGCCTACTAAGAGTGGCCATTATTTTTTTTCAGATAATTTTCTTTTCTCTCCCTGGCCCCCCACCCCAGGTTGCCAGAATAATTATGACGGCCCAATGATTTCAGCAAACACTAACTCACTAACTTTTCAGTGGTAATCTCCTAGTGTTTATTACAGCTGGCTTTTTTGTTTAGTTTCTTTGCTTAATAATATATACCCCACCTTCAAAGTTGCAATGTTTTGCAAGACAATTTAACAGTGATGTCAAACTATACAAATGGCATTGCAGTGATATTGAAACAACTGGATCCTTCTCATAAGGCTGTTTGTCTTAGGTGACTTATTAAGGAGACAGAAGGCATCATTCTTTTTGACTCACCTTCCTTCTTCTCCTCCCTTGGATGTGCCTTCTTTCCTTTCCTGTAGACCATGAATCCCACCATATGAGGATGGGATCAAGCAAATCTTTATTTCAGAAAGAGAAATTGGGAGAAAATGAGAAGGCTAAATCTTCCATCTACCTTTCCCTTCCAAATGTATATTTGAGAGCTTGAAATCTTTTTCCTTGTATTCCTCACTTAGAGGCGCTGTCTCTCCCCTTTCATTGCTCCCCCCCCACCCCAGTGATACCTCCATTAGGGACACATCCCACACACTGGAGGATTTCCCAAGAATTAAGGAGGTAGTCAGTTTTACCCATATTTACCTTCTTTTCAAACTAAATTGTCCATTTCTGGGGTTAATGTGCCAATGCTACTCTATGTCACGTCGTGCATGTGATGTGCTTTAGTGTACTAGGATTTGAAAATAGACTTATTGTCTATGTGACTTATTGTTTTGTTCACATTTGTTTTGATATGTTCTTTCTTTGATTCTGTCTCTATTGATCTTTAATGGATTCCAGATGGGATGTTTTATAGCCTTTGCTCTGAGAGATTGAAAAGTACAAAGGAGTGCAAAAAGGCAGGCCATTAGCTAATAAAAAAAAGTTCACTGCATTATATTCTAATAAAATCTGAAATGTTGGATTATATTAATGACAACTGCACAGGAAATAGACCTGGTCCAGTGACATTGAGCGATGTGAGCTTTTAAGCCACTTTACCATAGGAGCAACAGCTGTATGGTAAGAATCCTTCCCATTTTTTGCTTCTGTCTCTTTATTGTAGTTTAACATAATAAATAACACGGACGCCCTGCAATGGCCCTTGATCACCAGTTAATTTAGTATGATTCCTTTGCAGGGAAACTTGCAACCTCCCATGGAGGGCACGGCTGTGTGCACTGCAGAAATATATTATTGGATTTATGTATTATTGCCCAACCCAGAATTAAGTTTGTTCTCCTCAACATAGGCATCACAGGCTTTTTCTCCTATAGCTTTTGTGGGATCATTTCAGAAGCATAACTGAAAATAATAGTGACTACAAGACTGTAGGTCTTGAGAATTCTCATCCATGAATGTTTAGTTAGTTTTATTGATTCATTAAATATAATTCTACACCACTGCAATCAAAATGACTTTCAGTGGCTTATGTCGAGAAAAAAATACAATTTAAAATAGACCCAGTACAGAAGATAAAGGCACAATAACAATAGAGCAAGACATGAAAATGAAAGAGAAACAAAGATGGGAAAGTTCAAAGATCAAAACAGGGAAAAGCTCTCTGAAACAGCTCGGTCTTCAAACGTTTCTGCAAAATCAGCAAAGAGGGATCTAGCTTGATTTCTAGGGGGAGGCTGTTCCCTAGTATCAGCACTGCAATCAAAAAAAGCTCCTCCTTGTCTTAGCCCCCCAAACTCCCCAAAATGTGGGATTTGTAGCAGGTAGATCCAATACTGACTGGAGAAGGCAGCCCTGCAGATATCCAAGTGCCAAGCCATAAATATTAGTATTCAATAAATATTAAATCTAATATTATTTTAAATTTCCTAAAGGAATTGTGATACATCAATAGAAAACGCAGTTATATTAAGGAAGAATATAAAGTGTAAGAATATTTTAGTATTGATTTTATTTATTTCTTCCCTTTCAACAGAATCCTAGGGTAGTTTAGAAAAAGTTGAAATTGTTACATTAAAATTAGATTTCTTTTGACAGACTTGTGAGCAAGAGAATGTTTGATCAAATTTTCTGGAGTTGTTTTTTTAATTCAATACATATTTCCAGGATTCCCTACTCCTCCCCCCCCCCATTTTAATATTTTATTATACATGGACTGTTTATGATACTTTTTCTGAATGATATGTTGTCAATATTTATATAATACCAAAAGACAAATTTAGTCTACTATCCTGTTCGTTCTTACAGCAAGTATTTTTTGCTTATACCAATATTAGGTGTTTGCTATTCTTATTTTTTGAAAATGGAAAGTAAAAAGTTAAAATAGCAATGCAACAACCTTTAGGACACTAAAATAAAAGTGAATACCATAAAATCCAACATTAAGTAGTTGGGAGGATAAAAAAAGTTTCTATTTATTTAAAGGTCCCCAAATTACATCAGAGAACCAGTCTGGTGTAGTGGCGAAGGCACCAGGTTAGAAACCAGGAGACCAGGAGTTCTAGTCCCGCCTTAGGCATGAAGCCAGCTGGGTGACCTTGGGCCAGTCACTCCCTCTCAGCCCTAGGAAGCAGGCAAGGGCAAACCAATTCTGAAAACCTGCCAAGAAAATTGCAGGGACTTGTCCAGAATCAGACACAATTGAACGGATAAAAAAAAAAAATTACATCAAGCTAGGCACAGGTATGGTAGACACCAGGTGATCCTCCTCCATAGGGAGGGTATTACCCTAGCTTGATGTTACTACCTGTCTGGCCACATCTCTGATGATGGAACTTTATGAGCATATATGAGTTGGCAGGCCCAGATGGGCACCAACAATCCTTCAGGGTCCCAGAACATAAGCCATGAAGGTTTTAAAGGACTTGATACAAACTGATACTGAAAGGGGTAAAAAACAACTTACAGCTAGAAAAAAATTAAAAACAGAATAAAATTAAATCTGATCATTCATAGATAGCAGACTAGGCTGGGAAAACCTGCTCCCTGGCTTTTCAGAGGCATCACTGTGTTTCTGAAAACCTCAATGTAGATTTTAACTATCAGAGCAACCTTGCCTCCCCCCACCCCCAAACCTACCGCCATTATATTGGCATCTGTTGACTAATTTAGTTTGTAAACTATTGCTGGAAGCAAATATACAGAAGCCATAAAACATGTCCTTATGATTTATACTGAAAATCTTATTTTGCTTTTGGGCCACAAACACGCATGCATACACATATATACACAAAGCACAACTTCTCTTAGAAGAATTATGAAATCGATTGGCTCATTCTGGCAGCAATCCAAGTGGTATTACATTGTTTCTCAACCGGTGGTCTACGTACCAGAAGTAGAATACCTTTGCCCTTCCCACATTGATTGAAAGGCCACGATAATAGAAAGAGGGTGGTATAGAAGGAAGGTCAAGCAGCCAGTCTCCAGCAGATACACTGAGGCAAAGGGAACGGAGCATCAAGCAGGAGCCAGGATTTGGAGCAGCCTCTGAACAGGTTGAGTGTGAAACCAATAACAATGAAATGAATTAAGTTTAACACTAGTTATTACTTTCACATTATTTAGAAATATTTTGGGCGGGTTGAGCTTAGGCAAACGTCTCAGCCTGAGTTAGTCTCATTACTTTACAGCATAGCATCAGAATTATTGTTAACAATATTATTTCAACGGTTTATGTCTGTAAAACATATAACTGGTAAATAGAATGTATATTTTTCTCAGGAAAATGGGAGTTTTGTTCCTATTTTGGCAGGCCCCAGTTTTTTGATAAATTGTTGGGACAAGATATGAAAGGTTGAGAACCTTTATTACATCGGACATTTGCTGTAAATAGATTCTGTACCTTCCAAACTCTCTCTCTCTCTGTCTCCTTCACACACACCCCACACAGAAACACACACACATAGGTATATGTTGTTAATATTTTTCAGCCAAAGTCACCAAATTATAGTGTTAACATTACTATTAATTAATAATTAATAATTCGTAATTAATTAATGGAACATGATTAGTCTGGCAAAGCCTGTTCTTTAAAAACCCATGCTCACTTCTGGTAAATATTGTATTGTTTTCGAGGTGCGTATTAAATATCCACACGTGTCCATGCCGTACTGACTTATATGTAATTCCACAGATTTTTCTTTTCTTCTCCATCTTTAGTCATCTGCTACCCATTCCCCAGGATTTCTCAAAGATTTATGGGACTACCAGTCTGGCTGCAGAAGCTGGTTGACCACTTGATAGCAGCAAAGAGATATGGAAAAATCTAACTCTCTGCTACCATATAGTGGTTGTCCAGATTTTTGTAGCCCAGATATTTTTATTTTTATATACTTCAAAGAACAATTTATCACAAACTTTGGTGCTTTGTATCATGGTTCATTTCACTGTATAATTTATATTTGTTTTAAAAATACACATTTATTTTGACATATTTCAAAGCCAATGTATTTCTACTTTAAAGCAGAAAGGAATCTGCAAAGTGCAAGTTTTTAATTGCAAATTATACTACAAAGTAATACAAACATAATGTAAAAATAATATGATAAAATAAAATTCAAGAAGTTCTGCATCAAGACATTTGTAATATATTTACAAATATATAAGTGCTATTTATAAAGTATGAACAAAGCAATTTAAATCTATAGCTCCAAATACTAGCCTTCCAGTGGGACTTTCTTCAGAGAATATAGACCGGATTGCATTCTCAGTCATTACTTACTTCCAGATTAATAAACATTTGGCATAATCCTGTGTAAAAGAGACAATTTACGTAGAATAAAACCTTGTTAGTACTTGGGGGACAAGAAATAGAAGATGATGCCATGGTGTTTATGCATGTGTATATTTGTGAGTGCATATGAAATTGTTGAAGAGGGTGCTTGTGATTCTTCATAAACATTTTTGTTCCTACGACATTGTTTGAAACTTTTTTTTTTGTAGCTATGAATGTTTGCAAGGGGGTAGTCAGAGGAAAGATTTTCCACCAGTCAGGGCAATGCCGCATTGTCTTATGCTGCTTCAAAGTTGTTTGGCTGAGACCTGTGGGTTGGTGGAAAAGCTATGTACCCTGCCTTCTTTCAATGGGAGACGTGCTGGAAGAAGTGTCTGAATGAGAATTCCTATCTGCTTTCTGGCTCAGCTATGTTGTACGCAAAGGAATGTGAAGTTTAGTTCTGGACACACATCAAGCCACTACTGCAATGAATGGCAGAGGAAGCTCTGCTTACTTGGTATGCTATCTCAGAAGACATGCAGGCCATGTCTCTTAATCCCAGCACAAACCAGCTCTCGCAATATAGTTTTCTGCCAAGTCCCCGTGATGTGACCTTCCTCTCTTCCCAGGTCCATGAGTGACACAGCCTTAAGTTATCCTAAGATGGGATCAGAAAGGCATTCATTGGCTGTTTCAGGCTGATGCAGACACGACCCTCCCCTCCAGCCCCTGCTCAGCTTCCTCCGCAGTTATTCAACTGTTGACTTCCTAAAGAGTTGGACGCTGCAGCCCTGTTTTGATGATGATCAGAATTGTGTGATAGAGGTGCTAGCAGTACTGTGTGTACTTTAACTCTAGGGCCCTTACTGGTTTAGCACTAGACTGAAATAGCAAAACAGTAAAATGGCCAAACCAACCCATGCCCCACCCTTCCCAAACAGACCACAGAGGAATCTGGAAGTTGGTATTTGCTGCTTATGTAAAGAACAAAAAGGAAGGTGGGGGAGCTAAATAGAAGCACTGTTCATGACTTCCGTCTGGGTTTTTAAACTTTATCCAACTAGAGTTATGAGTCTGGAGAATCAGACCCTCATTTCTGCTGCAATACCATGATTGGTAGATGTTTTTCCAGCTGACCAGTGATGTGCTGGAGAGAGAGGGCAGCAAAGATGGAGGAATCAATCAAGCCTCGTGTGCCACACATACATTATCAAGATAGCCTCATTCAGCAAAGAGTCAGGACAGAGGCAATAGGTAGAGGGAGATAGATAGAGGGACTGGCAATATAAGCAGCAACTGTCCTGCCAGTGGAGTTTCCTGCTGACTCAAGGATGATTGGATAGCTCATTAATTTGGCAGTGGAGGAAGGAAGTGGAGTTGGGTGTAAGCAATACGTTTGCTACTGTATGTAAGATATTCCAACATTTATCAGTGCTAATACTGAAAGAAGCAAGGTTTCATTTGTCCCTATCCAGAGTGCCTGTATCAGGAAATGATCATAACATACAAGCTGGTCTGATGCTTTGGGTTACCCCCATCTGGAGAACTCCTCGATTGACCCCGCATGTGTGGTAGAACCTGGAACGGATCTTATCTGAATAGCAGCTCCCTTCATCGGATGGCAAACTGTTCTGTGTACTTGGAATGAGTGATACTGCAGGGCAGGGATCAGCAGCATGGGCACAGATACATGCACCTGACATGGTCTCTATTCTATGTGACGATTACTTTGTTTGAAGCTTTGTTTAATTAAAGACAATTAAAGAGCCAGCTAACATCAGAGTCTAGCAATGACCTCCGGGACAATTTTTATTTCCAAGAATGCTTCTGGCCCCAGTATAAGCTTCATAGTGATTCTTAGGGAATAGAAATGGTTTGGAAATGTGCAGAACAATGTCAGATAAAGCTGATGGGCATGCAGAACATCCTGGCTAGCTAAAGGAAGTATCAGGGAGCATTTTCATCAGTCTGCATTCTCAAATATTGATATTGGTTATACTTGCCGCACTGCCATGACAACTCTGAATAGAAGGGGGCAAAATCCCCATGGTAGTCATTTTGTGAAAGCACCCACAATTACCATCCTACCCATGAGACAATGTTTGCTCCTTTCTGTAGGATTATCCCTTTATTTCTGAGTTCAGTATTTTAGGGTAACTGCCCATGAATTTATCAGTATATCCTATGTTCATGAAATAATTATTAAAGAATCTGGCTTCTTTTTTCCTCAGTGCCCAATGCAGGTAGCCTATGAATTTTCCATATTTTGTATTTTCTTGTTATGAGGAAAATTAGTATAAATGCATAGCATAGTCCTATAATTCTGTGACCAAAAAGCAATGGTGAAAACGAGGATAAAAAGAAACACTTGATTATAAAACAAAAAAAGGGAAGTGGGGTGGGGGGGATAAGTTTTGCTAACCTATCTCTGCTTCCTGGGTATGCGTTTGTAGAGACAAATATAATTTCTGGAGCCAATTTGCTGCTGCTTTGTTTTGAGCTGGAAAGGTGTGGGGAGGAGGGAGAGCTGAAGCCTGCATTAAAGTTGAAGAATTAAATATAGCACTGGGGCTAATTAATTATAGTTTGATCATTTTGACACCTTCCAAAATGACCCAGCCACATACCTTGAAGCTTTGTCAACTCAATTGCATCTTTATTTTTCTTGCCTTTAACCAACAATGAAGACGAATGCCACTCTTCCCTCGGTTTTCAATCACCTCTGCAGAAGTGCTCCCCTGGCAATGTGCATGGACAGACCTAATTAATCCCCCCTCCGCCCTGCCTTGGGTCTATACATCACCCTGGCAGTTGGAACTGCTGCTTGTTTTAAGGCGATCGCGCCAATGAAATGCTCATCTGTTTTGCCATAATTTTACCACAGGTGGTGATTTGTAATTAGAAAGTGCCAAGCCCAAATTCTGAATTTCCCCGCAACTCTTTCTTCCCTCCTTCCACGTTGTGAAAGATGCAGGCCGACGGGATGATAAAATGGGGGAGCCACAGAGGGAGGGCAGAAGCTATTGGGGATCAGGAAGAGGAGGAGGAGGAATGGGCTGTGGCTCAACTGGACAAAATAGGGCATGCTAATAGAAGCACACACATGTCCTGGAGAAGGTTCAAATGATTGGAGTTGCAGGCAGGGTGAGGCTGAACCATTAGTAACTTTATTGGGGTGCAGTCTCCATTGCTTGGTTAGGGTGGGGAGGCAGATCAATACAAACCTTCTGGGAAACATGGTCCCTTCCCTTCCCTTCCCTTCCCTTCCCTTCCCTTCGAGAAGATGTGGTTTTAAAAGAAGTAGCTTGACATTTAAGTAATGCACAAGCCGCAATATGTAGGATAAGATTTTTAAAAAGTGGATCCCAGTGTCTTCTAGAACCCCAAACCCTAATCAGGTGCCCATTTTTCCTCCTCCTGCCTGAAACATTCCCCACAGTTGCCATCACTACTCTCTGCAGAGCATTCACCACATCATTCCAGAAGACAGAAAAGCATTTCTTGACAAGATGTCCAGATACCAGTGTCGTGAAAATATAGAATATGACTTTGTGAAATTCTTCCTAGGAAGAGCACTAAATATGCATTATTTGTACAGTATATTAATAATCCAGTCTTGATCTTGTTTTTAAAATAACTTTTATTACAAATAAACTTTTTTTGGAGTTTATAAGACCTGTCGTGTGAGTAACACTCTCCTGCATTAGTGTTGTAGTTTCTAGGGCTGGAGACTTTCAATCCTTCTGGAAGTCATGGAATAGGATTGTAAGTAATGAAGCATCTGCATGCATGCAAAGAAGATGCTCAAAGGTGTTATAGAGACACTGTGTATGTGTGAATCACAGAGACTTTTTTTAAAACATCCCATCCATGAGTCATGATTCAGAGGTGGCTGTGGGTTTGTCTCTGCTAAATTCATTTGATTTGCTCCTCCAGAGCACTGAGAGCATCTCAGAAAGGCAACACAAAAGGGTGAGTGAGATTAAGTTGCAAGAATGGGAGGAAGCTTAAGGACCTCTTGCGTGGTTGTGGAAGATGCCCTGTAGTGACTTCTTGTGCAGGGCAGTAGTCCTGAGCTCTGTTCATTCTCCAGCTTCTCTACCCCAAAGTGGTTGAGAGGAACAGGGTTTTGTTCCTGAACTCATCCTAGGTCTGAGGACGTGTCAACAGCATGACATAAGGGCTGTTCTGTTCCCTCCATTGGGGGAAACGCAGGGTTCTGGCAAGTGCACATTTTGGCTGGTACCTAAATTTGTGGAGTCCCAATCCAAGAATGCAGATTCCTTGCAGAACTACATTCTGCACAGAGAGTGTAGCATTTCCTCACTGTTTGGCAACCTGATGCTTGGGCTGCCTCCCACATTTCTTTTTCTGGGCCCTCAACCACTGAGGTGCTTGTTTTAATTTTCATGTTTAAGTGAGTTCAGTCCAGAGCTCTTGCATCTCCCTGATGAAAGAAACATTTGCACAAAACAAACCACCAAGAGATGTTGATGGTTTTGGCTGCCAACCATGCCCTCAGCACCATTCTTGTTTTAATGAATATACATGGTTTTTCTTGGCGCTCTGCACTGTGGCCCATCTGTTAGCATGGCACGGTTCCTGCTCACATGTAGGATCAGACCCTTGCCCCGAGGCGCTGATTCTACGTAACATTGGGCTGTCGTTGTGCTGTTCTTTTTCTAAAGAGGAGCAGTGAGAATGGCAGGAACCCTTTCCCTGGTGTCATCATAGCAGCACTGGCAACACATGTCTCATTTCACATGAACACACCAGTTGGTGCCTACGCTCCACCAGTTAAGCAAGCAAGGCAAAGGAATCGCAGCAGCCAGTCATAAAATAAAACCAAGAGCTATCATGGTGAAACTTCCTAAAAGCAAAAGGTTGGTACCCAAGCAAATATTGCACGTGCTCTAAAACTCCCTGGATGTTCAGACTGGAATCCTACACATTTTACATGAATGTAATTTTCACATTCATTCAAGGGTTAAGAATTGAAAAAGAGGAAGTGTCTGGGAATGCATAGATAGGCAACAGTCATTGCTACTTTGCTGATGAATAGCTATCTTGAGAAAAGAACAGCCTTCCAGTACTTAATATTGCCACATGTTCACTACTATTGCTTATTTGAGCATCAAACATTGTATTATATGTTCTGCTCTAACAACATCCTATAACCAGCAACCACTCTTGTTCAGTACTGTCCAATCCAAATGAGTTGCAGCTAAGTCCTGCGCAAGGTGTAACCACATATTTGCAATTTCCTGCATTTGGGGGCAGAACAAAGAGAGGATCGTTTGAAGCAGAAAAAGAGGGAGCAGGGTAAGTATTTTATATAAGGGATATGCTGAGCTGTAAACGAAAGCTAAGTACTGCCAGATGTGGCAGGTGACGGAATGGCTGTAGCTGTCTGGGAGCGGTTCATACCATGTCCCCCAACCAACATACTGAAGAGAATGTCTTTTATGGCTGCTAAAACCATGATGCTCTCCTACAGCTCCTGGGACACTGAACTGGTGGTGCAGTTGATGTTCATGAAAATCAGCCTTCCACTGGGGTGTGTGTAGTGTGTGCGTGGAGAGTTATCTAGAAAAACATTTTTGAGTATCTCATGCCAGCCATGGCAGCAACTTTGCTGGGACCAAGACAGGAAACAGGACAAGATAAGCAAATTCTACTTTATTGCAAGGCTACATTAACAGAAACTTGCAATCTGAAGTACAAATCTTCCGCTCTCCCTATTTACTGCCAGAGTAATTAGGGCGGGCCCTTTCTAAGTTTCTTTCTTTGTCCATTACTCAGTTGAGGACTTCTTTCTCTTTTATCTGATTATTTCCTAGGCAGCATCTCTTCCCCCTGTCTTCCAAAGCCACACTCACATTCCATCACAGCCAAAGATTTATTTCCCTTGCAATAAAGGATCTGTGTATAGCTGGCAAGGATGCTTATTTTCAGTTTGTCAGGTCTCTCTGCATTCCCTCCTGTTTGGCAGCAGGATAAAATAAGATGCAGTGGAGGTCATGGTGGGCATTCTTGCCATAGACCTAAGCATACTTTTGCCTGGTTTATTGCTGCCCCCATTAACACAAACACTGCCAGATCCTTTCACACTGCTTCTGCTTGATGCCACAGTGAAGAGGTGGGACTTGGTGCCAGGTCTTGTATGGGCCAACTCCATCAGCTTGGGATCTTCCATGATTTTCTCTTTGCAGACTGTTCCTTCCTTCCTGTTTGTGATTTTTCTTTTCTTTTCTTCTATGCCTCCTTAATGTTAAGAAATAAAAAAACAAATTTCTTTTGAAAAAAATAAAGGAAAAGACATGGTCCTCGGGGGAAAAAAAAAGCTTTATGCCCCAAAAAATGCTTTTGAAAAAGAGAGGTTTCCTCTTGGCTTTGGTCAATGATACCACCAATTGTTATCAACTTAATTTATGACTGGCAGATACTCTCATTTTCAGGTGTGCTAAAGTCAGCCAATGCCACTTTTTACATAACTCAGACCCAAACATATTTATCCAAAGGCCTCATAGATAATGTAAGGAAGTTCCTGAGAATAGTGCTTGTGACAGCTGCAAACTTGGAAACAGTCCACTTCCCTTTCAAAGAAATATAAGGATATACTTGATTATAAAAGCATAGTTGAATATTTATTGATATGACTTTAATGAATAATCACTGGTTTCAAAAGTCAGGTTAAATTAGGAATTTTGGCCAGGTGGAAACTGCAACATCTCCCCACCTTCATGCCCTTGACATCATCATTGTCCTCCTGGTTGCTGCTTCCTTCTTCTTCTTGAATTAGACAATGTGGTCAACCATATGAGCAATATGGGTCTCATTTGATCTAACCGGAGGCTGCTATCTAATAATGATATTGTTATAGCTTCCTTCTTTTAGAAGTGAAAGAGTTCTCCCTCCCTCCCTTGAAAACAGACACAGTGGTCCCTGTGATTTTCATTGTAGACATTGTAGGAGGAGAGCCACGTTAATCTATGGGAGCCAAAAATTAGAAGACATCTGGTAGCACCTTCTCAGATAGCAGATTTTATTATGCCTTTTAATAAAAATTGTTATTGTGAAAAGGTACAGTATTACAAGACTCCTCCTGATTTTTAATCCCTGTGTTTAATTCAGAACACTGGGAGAATAATAGAAGAGCTATGTTGGCAAGACTTGCTTTTTCATGCCTCTGGATCAAGTATGTGAGTGTGGTGAAGTCAGCCAATTCTATCAAGATTTTCCCCACTATTTTATTGCCCTCCAAAGAAGAATAAAAGGAAAAGAACTAAAATCCCAAGGGTTGCTTCTGCCAAATGTATTGGACTTTAGAGCTTGTTTTATCATTAAGCTAAGTATGGGTAATCATTCTAATGTTCAATAGATCAATTAAAATTCTACATATAATGGGTAATAGAAAGGGTAGCAGCCAAATGAATGAGCTCTTTTAAAGTCCTTGGAAGTGTGATCTAATTTACCACTGCCACCTTACCATCATCACCCCACCATTTCTCCCTCCCTCTCTTCCCTAACATGCTTTCATTAATCTAACTTCCAACCATTTGGGAGAGGGGAGAATACAACAAACCTGTGTCAGTATTTTGGTCACACAGCAAACAAATAAATATTGGTGGGGGATGGGAGATGTAGTGATGACATTAATACTAATCTTGTTAATTTATTTGCAGTCTCTCCTGTCCTTAAGGTGCTACTGTTAATGTATAAATATTATACTGTAGTTTCTGAGTAGTTCAAGGAAATAAAAACTGAAAGGGTTTTTTTTTTTTTCTGTTCTGCTAGTTGCTCCAAAAAAGGATACATTTTTTTCCATCCATCCATCCATCCATCCATCCAAACCTGTATTCTTGTCCATGTTTTTGGCTTCTGATGTAGAAGCTACATGGGTCATAATTACTACAGGATTTTTTGAAGTTTATGCTAGGGGATGCTTTTTGTAAAATGAGAGGACACAATGCTATGCCAGAATCTTTTTATACATAATGATTGAATTGAAAGAGAGGGTAAAGAGAAACTTGAGTTGATGACTCCCTGTCAAAAAATAATGAACTTGTGAAGTGCCCCTCCTTTTACACAATAAAAGTAACAAGGTAGAAAGTGGTTGTTGCCTGGGCAACCTGGGTGACCATCCTGTTTTCTTTCCAGCTTTCCCATTTCCAGTCAAAATGATGCTAGTGGTAGACATTCTTCAGTTGCTTCAGGTTCATCATGGAGCCAAACTGAAGTGGCAATAACATGCTATATTTTCACTGTATTCATATAGGTCTGATTAGAAAAATTCTTTCAGGATAAGAAACAAGGCATCAATTACCCAGAGTCACTGGGAGTTGGATAGCATATAATTAAATAAATTATTATTATAAGGGGTAAAGGCTGCTCCCTGCCCTGACAGCAACTTTTGCATTATGGGCATACTTGAACCTCTCAAAAATCCACTCCCATCATTCTGGATCACAGTATTTCCCTCCCTTCCTTATTCCATCATAAGCAACTTGGCCTACACTCAGCCATATTAGCAGAAACTCATCTCCAGCATAGGTTTACAGCCTTGCAGCCAGCTGGCCCCCACACTGAGTTTTGAAAGACATTTGAGAATTCCTGGCCTCCTCTGGAAGAAGGAAAATCTGTGCTGTATGAGGAGTGAAAGGTGGTGGGGAAGGGATAACTGGTGGAAAGGGGAATTGTGAGTTGTAGGGAATAACCAGGATTGTGTCTTCCTCACAGTCCTCTCAAGCTGGCAGCCTCTTCAGTGCCCTTCCTCCTCCAATTCTTGATCAGTTCCTTGTCTGAAAAGGTTAGAGAGCAACTTCCCTTTTCAAGCAGAATCTAGAATTGAAAATGTCTACTGTATAATTCAGATCACATTTAACAGTACACCTAAAAATATTAATACGTATAGGTGAGACAGCAAAGCCTTGAAAAACCAGAGTGCCTATGAACAAATGCAACCTTCCCATACTGCCTATGAAATGCTTCCAGTGGGTAATCAAGTGCTGTATTGTTAAATGTATTCCACAGATGAAATTTTAATATTTGTATTGCATGTTTACAGTCTTATTTTAATTTAGATGGCTTCAGCACTATCAGTTCAACTCACTGCATATTGACTGCTCCCAGTTCATTACAGGATTAGAGACATTTTTTAAAAAAAACTGTGCTTCTGCATCCATTAAAAACAGAACTGTTTGAAAGTAATTTATGATTCTGATTCTTTCCATTTCTGGGGGCATTTTCAAATATCACATTCACTCAGCAATTGGCCTGAGAAAACATGGTGTCTGTACAAGATTGCCTCTATTTTTATCAAAACTTACAAGTATGTACCTGGACTTTGATCCTGGAGTAATTACTTCTGCTAGGTATATTGGTATATATTTTTATAATATTTCCCAAGTCTGATCTCCCAGACAATTGGAGGGAAATAGATAGGGATACCTTAATAGATAGCTTTTTCTTGCACATTTTTGTTCTTTGTGCCTCAGTGTTAGTGTTGCGCTAGATGCTGCTTGTGCTTCAACTTGTGCCGTGTTCATTAAAGGATTTGTGTTTCTGTATGAAATTGAAATGAAGTGAACAGAATCTCTGAGCACACTGAATTACCTTACCTTGCTGTAATTGGCTGGTTCTTTCCTTTAAAACAAAAGAGTTTATAAAAGCATGGTGTGCGACATACATAATCCTCTTCACCCTTCTTCCTTATATTTACACTAATCTCTGATCATTCTGTGAATATTGTAGTCATCTGACTACAATGGTCACAAAGATCCTTGTATGGTCAGGTGGTAATTATAAGTGTAACAGAAGAAGAAAGGGGACCACCTCTTTTGCCCAGAATAATAATTACCTTCAGCGTCAGGGATCCAATTTAGCCTGGCATTACAATATATTCAATTAAATGTAAGTTTGTAGCAAACAACCTTTGGAGTAAGAGCCAGGCTACATGGACAGATGATGATGATGATGGTGATGATGATGATGATGTAGCAAACAACCTTTGGAGTAAGAGCCAGGCTACATGGACAGATGATGATGATGATGATGATGATGATGATGATGATGATGATGATGTAGCAAACAACCTTTGGAGTAAGAGCCAGGCTACATGGACAGATGATGATGATGATGATGATGATGATGATGATGATGATGATGATGATGATGATGTCTTAGCTTCAGCAATGCCAAAGGTAAAGTCTCCCATTATATTCTTGTCAAACATGGTAGAGTATGGGTTGATACCATAGGCATCTATTATAAGCCATGAATATGTCAAAAAACCAGTGCATCATATCATCACACAAATGGTGTACTTATGTCATGATGTAAGTTGAGTAATTTATGTCATTTGCGTGCTCCTTACTTCTCTGGGGATGCCAAAGGTTGTTGGAACTTGCCACTAGTGTTTTGTGTGAGTTCTCAGGATTTGAAGAAAGACAGTGAAAAATCTTTTGATACTTTTTTTTCCCCTTTTACTAAGACAAACAGCATTTACTTTCAGTTTCAGTAATGTTCCTTAGCAAAAGGGTTATTTAGAGCTAGAAAAGCCAAGTCAAGATTCTCCTATCTTTTCCAGCCCATTTTTAGTGATAGCCAGCAGGGAAGCAATGAAGCAAGGGCTTGAGATTTAAAAATACATTGCAAAGGGAACTTTTTTTCCTCTGTTGGACATTATGCAGCTTAAATGCTTCTATGTACCCTTTATGAAGCTGATTTAACATGTCTGTACATGGTTCTATTTCTAAAGACTTTGTCCCTATTTAGAGTTAAGAAAAGGCTAAAGATCTTGGCCAACTTGTTCTGAGTCTCAGACTGGCAGTAGTACAATTCTGGCTTGTACATTCTCCTTGCTCCCCAAAAGATCCCTCTGGAACAGCCTTTCTCAACCAGGTTTCCGTGGAACCCTAGGGTTCCACAAGAGGTCACTAGGGGTTCCTTGGAATTTATTTAAAAAATATTTCAAATTTGGGCAACTTCACATTAAAGAGGTAAAGTAAGTTTCATTCTTTATTTTCAGTTTAAGAACACTGTTAGTACACATGAAATGAATATAATAATTTTGTCAGGCCTATATTTGAGCCTGAATGTGCAGGGGTTCCCCAAGGCCTGAAAAATACTTCAAGGGTTCCTCCAGAGTCAAAGGTTTGAGAAAGGCTGCTCTGAAGGTTCTATCTCAAGCAGATCCCTACCATTCTAAGTCCAGTTCTCCAGATTGTGCCCTGCTCCAGTTCAGGAATCTTAGGACTCAGACTAACATTTCTGACATAGATCAAAACAGCTTAGCCCATCTCAAGATCATCATCTAACATAGCTTTTTAATGAAAACATTAAGTCTTTAACAGCTAGTGTTGTCTAGCTCTATCTTAGATTTGCTAGCTATTTTAATTCCATCAAAATTCTCATTCTTCCCATAGTTTTTTTTTTAAGTTTTCACTTTCCCTTGGGAGCTCAGTAGCCCCCCTTTCTCTCACCCATGAAAGATTCTTCATATGGAAAACTAAATTATCTTTCCTGCCCTGTTTCTACTTATCAGTTCACAAGCCAAAGCGTTTGGGGTATCTGGGCTGCCTCTGTGACAGATTCCTGCTCTTGGTGTTAAATGAAATATCTTCACATATGATGGCTGGCTGCATGAGTTCTATGTGTGTGTGTGTAGGTGTCCACATATCCATATCCATACACACAAACACAAATCCAATCTGTAAAAATTATTCCTTTGCCTATACATGGAGGAGTAGAGGAGTCTTGAAAAATCACAGTGGCAAAGTCGCTGTTCTGCCAAGCTGGGCCACGGTTGCTGCATGACAGATCCTGTCAGAGGCCTGGCCCAGCTTGCAAGTGGAAGCCTGACCTATCAGCCTGAATGGAAGTTGACAAGAGATATTTCTGTCATGTGAAATGGAGAGCTGACAGGGAAATGGTGACGTGTAAGGCACTGGCCAAAGGACCGCAAGCTGAGCTGTCACCAGTGATGTCTTCAGAAATGACAGTGCAAGACTAACTTTAGCTGATGTCAGTTTAGCTGTCCTTTATTTTAGAAAGAAGAGAATTATGATAGCACCAAGAGGTGGACCAAAATGCCTCTTTGAGATATCCACCATTTATTTCTGCACAGTTTGGGCAGGGGCTGTCTTCCTCCATTGCCCTTTCTATAGAAGGCTGTCAGGTAGCAACAGTAGGTGAGACCTCCATCTGGACAGGGGTCACCATGAAAAGCAAGGGGGCTCTTGCTAAGCACCATGGTGGCCCTGGAGAGATGGGCAAACATTTACAACCTCAAATAGGTTGCAGGGTAATGAAGAGAATTGCAGCAACTTTAGAGGGGAATGGTACATTTAAAGGGTCTACAGTAAATGGACAGATTTCTGTACAGTGAAAGAGTGGCCCATCTCACCAGTGCCCTTTTCTGCTAGCATTTGCAACAACTGCAGGGGATGGAGATAGTTAGCACTAGCAAAGGCCAACGAACTCTTTTCTACCCCATTCCTGCCCCTTCCAAACATACTTTATACCTTAGTGAAGATTCATTCCTAGCCTCCATATTGTTGCTCAGCTTGAGTTACCTCTGCCAAAAGCTCTCCTGGTCTGCCCCCTGGATCCTAGCAACTGCTTGTGACTAATGAAAAGAAGCTAACCCATGGAAGCATCGTGCTTGAACAGAGAAGCAGCAAAGCCATGTTACTTTCTGCTGTACAGTACTGCATCCCTCGGAGGAGCACAATGTGATGGCTTAAGGAACACAGCCAAGAAGTGGCACTTCCCCCAACCACCAGCCCCCACTTCAGCTACTGATCTTGCTTGCATGATTGATCTTGGGCAAATTGTTTTATGGTTTCCTTCTGCGTCTTTTCTCCTGTGACACGTTTGTATGCCGCACAGCACAACGTGCACCCCCAATCTTGGATGGTGTTAGACCTTTAGGTGTTACTGTAATACAAATAATAAATCTAAAGCAGATCCAATTTTAGCATTTCGAGAGGGAAAGGGGAAAAACCTTTCCTCCCCTTGAGCAAGAGTTTGAGGTTTAGGCAGTGGCAGTGGCAGATCAGATGATGGGTTCAACTAGAAGGCCCTAGAGGGAGGAAGAGGAAATTAGAACTGGTTAAAAGGGGGGGGGGGAAAGTGGGGGAAGGAGGAATGGAAAGAAATGAGAAAGGAGCGTGAACATTCCAGAAATGTCCATTGTTCTTTAAAACTAGGATTGCTACCCTCCTACCACCAGTGGCAAAAATGGTCATTGTTTGTTTGAACATTATTAGTTTCAGTCTATGCAAAGTAGAAATTGTTGAATGGCATTTATTCTGACCTTTTATGTTTGTTTTTGCTTTATTTCCCTCTCCCTCAAAAACTTTGAGTGGCTTGCTCAGTAAATTAGGTCTTCCATTTCTTTATCTATAACATGGGCTTACTGAACTGTGGGAAAGGGGGGATCCAAAACATCTTATCAAGACATTGAAAATGTACCTTCTTAAATGGGTACATTGGTCAATCTGCTTTCCTTGAATCAGGAAATTAAATCAGGTTGAAATCAAATGGAATTACATGAACTTAATCTATGAAAATGAATCATTTTATTTCCCTGCTTTTAAAGAATTCTTGTCCAAAACCTTTGAAATTATATTAGAGTTATAATAGAACAAAGGGAAAAAAACTCAACTTCCCATCCACGAACCACAATCAGTAAACCTTGTATTGAACATTAAGCAATAGAAAAGTTTGGGGCAAAGTTTTACAGACAGTTACAGGCATAATCAAAGCAAAGTAATGCAAGAATAAGTGAGGATTTTTGCCCACTTAACTGTAAGGACCATTAAACTTATTCTGGAACACAAAACACATGTGCTTTGAGACTAATTATTTCATGCCTTTATTAAGAAATATAGAATTAAAAGATGCATTATTGAATTGGTTTTAACTGTTCATAAATAATTTCCTTTGAAACATTGTTCAAAGCCCTATCACTTTATTTTTCTCTTAACAGCAGGCGAGAAGAGGTACTAGTTTAATAAGGTTCACAGGGAGGACAGAAATAATTTGAAGAGGATTCTTTTTCTGTATGACAGTGGAATGTCACTAAATAAGAAACAACATGTCATCCCAGTAAAATTAGTCTGCAATTTCTGCAAAAGATCACCTTTTTTTTTCAACATGGCATCATTTCATATATTTTGTCCTTGGCTATAAATTAAAACTTCCTTTGAAAGTGAGAAAGTGAAAGGAGGAAATTAATAACAGATTAACAAAAACTTAAATAGATATAGATTTCAGGTGAAAATCAAGGGAAGGCTCTGACTACCTAGTTACGATAGATAGATAGATAGATAGATAGATAGATAGATAGATAGATAGATAGATAGATAGAGTTGTAGATGCAAAAGATAGAGTGCAACTCTAGGAAGAAGATCACACTTTATTGAAAAAACAATCATTGGGTTCCAGCTTGCAAAGGAGGAGGAACAGGGAACAATAGAAAAGAAGATCTTTAATAATATTTTTTTAATTGTGGGGCAGGATATTCTGGCGCTCGAATTTGCTGTCAGGATCTTGAGACCATATAGGAAAAATTGGCTATGTTTGTGTAAGGAGAGCTATTTCATTATTAAGAAACACTGGTTTTTAGAGGTGGCAGCGGTGCTGGAAATAGCCATTGTTTCTTGTTAGCAAGCAGAAGAACGTTGATGGGATTGGGTACCTATCACCCACTTCCTTCATTGCAATTTCCTTATTAGGTTTGCCTTAGTAAATTTCTTTGGGGCTGAATGATTTGTTGTTTATTCGTTTAGTCGCTTCCGACTCTTTGTGACTTCATGGACCAGCCCACGCCAGAACTTCCTGTCAGTCGTCAACACCCCCAGCTCCCCCAGGGACGAGTCCGTCACCTCTAGACTATCATCCATCCACCTTGCCCTTGGTCGGCCCCTCTTCCTTTTGCCTTCCACTCTCCCTAGCATCATCATCTTCTCCAGGCTGTCCTGTCTTCTCATTATGTGGCCAAAGTATTTCAGTTTTGCCTTGAATATCATTCCCTCAAGTGAGCAGTCTGGCTTTATTTCCTGGAGGATGGACTGGTTTGATCTTCTTGCAGTCCAAGGCACTCTCAGAATTTTCCTCCAACACCACAGTTCAAAAGCATCGATCTTCCTTCTCTCAGCCTTCCTTATGGTCCAGCTCTCGCAGCCATATGTTACTACAGGGAACACCATTGCTTTAACTATGCGGGCCTTTGTTGTCAGTGTGATGTCTCTGCTCTTAACTATTTTATTGAGATTTGTCATTGCTCTTCTCCCAAGGATTAAGCATCTTCTGATTTCCTGACTGCAGTCAGCATCTGCAGTAATCTTCGCACCTAGAAATAGGAAGTCTTTCACTGCCTCTACGTTTTCTCCCTCGATTTGCCAGTTATCAATCAAGCTGGTTGCCATAATGGTTATTTTGAGGTTTAGCTGCAAGCCTGCTTTTGCACTTTCTTCTTTCACCTTCATCATAAGGCTCCTCAGTTCCTCTTTGCTTTCAGCCATCAAAGTGGTATCATCTGCATATCTGAGATTGTTAATGTTTCCTCCAGAGATTTTAACTCCAGCCTTGGATTCCTCAAGGCCAGCTTGTCGCATGATGTGTTCTGCATACAAGTTGAATAGGTAGGGTGAGAGTATACAGCCCTGCTGTACACCTTTCCCAGTCTTAAACCAGTCCGTTGTTCTGTGGTCTGTTCTTACTGTTGCTACTTGGTCGTTATACAGATTCAGGCAGACAAGATGACTTGGTATCCCCATACCACTAAGAACTTGCCACAATTTGTTATGGTCCACACAGTCAAAGGCTTTAGAATAGTCAATAAAACAGAAATAGATCTTTTTCTGAAACTCCCTGGCTTTTTCCATTATCCATCGGATATTGGCAATTTGGTCCCTAGTTCCTCTGCCTTTTCTAAACCCAGCTTGTACATCTGGCAATTCTCGCTCCATGAATTGCTGAAGTCTACCTTGCAGGATCTTGAGCATTACCTTACTGGCATGTGAAATGAGTGCCACTGTTTGATAGTTTGAACATTCTTTAGTGTTTCCCTTTTTTGGTATGGGGATATAAGTGGATTTTTTCCAATCTGATGGCCATTCTTGTGTTTTCCAAATTTGCTGGCATATAGCATGCATTACCTTGACGGCATCATCTTGCAAGATTTTGAACAGTTCAGCTGGGATGCCGTCGTCTCCTGCTGCCTTGTTATTAGCAATGTTTTTTAAGGCCCATTCAACCTCACTCTTCAGGATGTCTGGCTCTAGCTCACTGACCACACCGTCAAAGCTATCCCCGATATTGTTATCCTTCCTATACAGGTCTTCTGTATATTCTTGCCACCTTTTCTTGATCTCTTCTTCTTCTGTTAGGTCCTTGCCATCTTTTTTTTTTATCATGCCCATTTTTGCCTAGAATTTACCTCCGATGTTTCTAATTTTCTGGAAGAGGTCTCTTGTCCTTCCTATTCTATTGTCTTCTTCCACTTCCACGCATTGCTTGTTTAAAAATAATTCCTTATCTCTTCTGGCTAACCTCTGGAATTTTGCATTTAATTGGGCATATCTCCCCCTATCACTGTTGCCTTTTGCTTTCCTTCTTTCTTGGGCTACTTCTAGTGTCTCAGCAGACAGCCATTTTGCCTTCTTGGTTTTCTCTTTCTTTGGGATGTATTTTGTTGCCGCCTCATGAACAATGTTGCGGACTTCTTTCCATAGACTCTATGTACTAAGTCCAGTTCCTTAAATCTATTCTTCATCTCCACTGCATATTCCTTAGGAATATTAGTGAGCTCATATCTAGCTGATCTGTGGATCTTCCCTAATCTCTTGAGTCTGATCCTAAATTGTGCAAGAAGAAGTTCGTGATCTGAACTACAGTCAGCTCCAGGTCTTGTTTTTACTGACTGTATAGATGTCCGCCACCTTTGGCTGCAAACGATGTAGTCAATCTGATTTCGGTGTTGTCCATCTGGGGAAGTCCATGTATAAAGCCGTCTCTTAGGTTGTTGGAAGAGAGTGTTTGTTATGCAGAGTGAATTGTCTTGGCAAAATTCTATCAGCCTATGTCCTGCTTCATTTTTGTTCTCCCAGGCCATGCTTACCTGTAATTCCAGGTGTCATTTGACTGCCCACCTTAGCATTCCAGTCTCCCGTGATGAAAATAACATCTCTTTTAGGCGTGTTGTCCAGTAGGTGCTGCAGATCCTCATAGAACTGCTCTACTTCAGCTTCTTCAGCATCTGTGGTTGGGGCGTATATTTGGATCACTGTGATGCTAGATGGCTTGCCCTGAATTCGAATTGAGATCACTCTGTCGTTTTTTGGATTGTATCCAAGCACTGCTTTGGCCACTTTACTATTAATTATGAAGGCTACTCCATTTCTTCTGTGGTCCTCTTGTCCACAGTAGTAGATCTGGTGGTCATTTGATGTGAAGTGGCCCATTCCAGTCCATTTCAGTTCACTGACACCCAAAATGTCTATCTTTAATCTTGACATCTCACCAATAACCACATCCAATTTGCCCTGGCTCATAGATCTTACATTCCAGGTTCCAATGGTGTGTTGATCCTTAGAACACCGGATTCGCCGTTCACCACCAGCACCGTCGGCCGCTAGCCGTCCTTTCGGCTTTGAGCTAGCTGCGTCATCACGTCTGGGGCTAGATGAACTCATCCTCTGTTCCTCCCCAGTAGCATTTTGACCATCTTCCGACCTGGGGGTCTCATCTTCCGACAGTATACCGACATATCTCTGGTTGTACTGATCCATTTAGTTTTCACGGCAAGAATACTGGGGTGGGTTGCCATTACCTTCCCCAGGGATCGCATTTAGTCTGACCTCTCTGTCATGACCTTCCCGTCTTGGGTGGCCGTTAACGGTTTAGCTCATGGCATCATTGAGGTGCTCAAGCTCCAGCACCATGACAAGGTAACGATCCTTTGCTGAAGGCTGAATGATTGCTTCTAGTCAATTTCATTCTGCCTTTGTTAAGGGTAAGCAATGCTTCTCTCTTTTCAGCAAGGAAAGGATTAGAGGGGCAGGAATAGTCCCTTTGGGTCTGACAGGATTATGTAAGGTGGGGAATTGAACCTGGTCATACCCTGTCATGTTTGCAGAATCAAGGGGAAGTGCCGTGGAAATAAACTCTCATCTCATTTTAGCCATAACAATTAATAGATAGATGGTAGGCAGATACGGTAGGTAGGTAGGTAGTTATAAAGAGATATTATTTTTATCCTCTGTCTTCTCTCTATGCCTAGAAAAAGAGTGACAAGATTGTGCAGAAAGGTAGAATTAGGTGAAAACCTCTTTTCCATTGCATACTTTCTTCTCACTAAGTCTTCTTATGGCTAACGTATTTCAGTACTGTGATAACAATGAAAATGTTGAAGAACTTGAAGTGTTGTTCTAATGAAGCAAATATGTTATCTGAATACGAATTTTTCATTTTATGATAAATATTGTGATTATTCGGTGCCCTTAACCTTCAGTGGTTGTCTGCATGTTGTTGGGTGCAAATCTATGTGGCTTAGTCTGTACTTTCTACAGTTGTGCAGAGCTTCTAAGGGATGTTTCAATTCAACAAAACCTGAAACAATTCCCCTGAAGCTGAAACAAGGATCCACTCTGAAGCAGCAAAGTGAACTAGGGGAAGTAAAGTGTTTCATTGCCCTTTGAAGTACTTTACTGATTTGGTGGCTTTTCTGCCTCTCTGGGGCTGTTTCAGGCAATGTGTTGTCGCTTTACTTCCACCTATGAGTTTGCCCAGTGGGAGTTAAGTTATACACTGGGCTCTCTGACACAGACATGAGGCCAGTTGCCTCCTTCAAGTCTTGCCTGTTCGGGTGTTTGGGGAGGGCCTGGCTAAGCTTTTGTTGGGCTTCGTTCACATTCCCAGCTTCTTTCTTGGGACCAGCCTCAAGCCTGAATTCTGCTCTGCCAGAGTTTTAAACTTTTGGTTGGTATAAGATACTTCCTGTGGGGACGTGGTGGCGCTGCGGGTTAAACCGCTGAGCTTGCCGACCGGAAGGTCGGCGGTTCAAATCCGCATGACGGGGTGAGCTCCCGTTGCTAGTCCCAGCTCCTGCCAACCCAGCAGTTCGAAAACATGCAAATGTGAGTAGATTAATAGGTACCGCTTCAGCGGGCAGGTAACGGCATTCCATTTAGTCATGCCGGCCACATGACCACGGAAGTGTCTACGGACAAACGCCGGCTCTTTGGCTTTGAAACGGAGATAAGCACCGCCCCCTAGAGTCGGACGCGACTGGACTTAATGTCAAGGGAAACCTTTACCTTTACTAAGATACTTCTCATAATGATTCAACACAACTTCAGCTCTTATACTGGTAAATTTAGAGACTGTGGTGTTGTCTTAGAAACCAGGAGATTGTGAGTTCTAGTCCCGCCTTGGGCATGAAAGCCAGCTGGGTGACCTTGGGCCAGTCACTCTCTCTCAGCCCAGCCCACCTCACAGGGTTGTTGTTATAGGGAAAATGGGAGGTGAGAGCCAGTTTGGTCTAGTGGTTAAGGTGCTGGGCTAGAAACCAGGAGAGGGTGAGTTCTAGTCCTGCCTTAGGCATGAAAGCTGGCTGGGTGACCTTGGGCCAGTCACTCCAACACACCTCACAGGGCTGTTGTTGTGGGGAAAATATGAGGAAGAAAGAGTATTAGGCATGTTTGCCACCTTGAGTTATTTATAAAAATAATAAAGGTGGGATACAAAATAAATAAATAAACCTCTCTGCCTTAAAAGAGGTCCAGGGTGAATACGTAAAACATATATGGCTATGAAACTGTTGACCATATCCAATTGAAGCCAGGATTAACCTCCTCAAAGGGGTCACCATTCGTGTTTTTTTTATCCCATTCAGTAAAAAGAATGAAGCAACTGTAGGCATTTAGGTACTTCTCTGTTGTAGCCTATGTACGTTGTTTTTTTTCCTGATTAAACCTCAGACTGGATTAACTCCCTTTGCCCTCTTTGAATCTCAAATCTCCAGCTCAGATCAGATCGAGGCTCCTTCTCAGAGGCACTGTATTGACTTTATGAGCTACTTCATATTCCTTCCAGCTTCCTAGCAGTTCCCCTGTTGCTTGGCAGTCTGTACACTCTTGTATGCTGGATAGCAGTTCTTTTCCAACCAGGCTCCGCTTCTGCAGAAACTTGCTGCCTCGGCTATTGCACTGCCTTGCCAGCTCAGAAGACTGCGACTCAAATAGGAATGAGCCTGGATTTCCCCCATGCTGAAGCAGAAGGTCAGAATACAGAGAGAAATCCAGCCTGCATATCACATCAGCAGTCTTTGCAGGACACTTTATAACAGATCTTTAATGTTTCCCTAGTCAATTATAAAATCCACAGGGGGATATTTAGTGGGGCTGGCATAGTAATGGATGGAGCTGGAAAACATATTCCCCACTGCTTGCCAAATCCATGCCTTAAAAAGAGAATTATAGAATATGACATAGTTAACATTAGTTTTCCATTTTTTTTACTCCGTTCAATCATATCCGATTCTCAGAGACTGCCGGGACAAGTCCCTGAAGTTTACTTGGCAGGTTTTTCAGAAGTGGTTTGCCCTTGCCTCCTTCCTAGGGCTGAGAGAGAGGGACTGGCCCAAGGTCACCCAGCTGGATCTGTGCCTAAGGCGGGACTAGAACTCCTGGTCTCCCGGTTTCTAGCCTAGTGCCTTAACCACTGCACCAAACTGGCTCTAGTTTTTCATTAGCAGTGAGCTAACAAACATTGGTTTTGGTCTACCACTAGTCTATAGCTACCCATTTTAAAAAACCTGTTTTATGTATGCATATACATATGCATGTATGTATTGCTCCTAGTTGTCTAAGCAGAGATCATAGATGGGAAAGCCTGTAGCTCAATACCATGGAGAAAGAGATTTATGTCCAAATCTCTAGTAGAAAAGAAATGGGATATGCAAATGGAGGCTGCATGGATCTTCCTGACATAGTCCAGTGGCAGTGGTTGAGGTATGCCCCACTTAAATATAACCAGTTAAGCTAGTTTACGTTAAGAAATCAATCAGTAGAGGATGCTCAATGTGGAAATCTTTGCCCATATATCATGGGATAAAATTGCAGTGTAGGATTATCTCATGAATTGACAATTATGCCAAATAATATCTTAGGATGTATGATGGTTTAATGTAAAAGTAAAAAAAATATATTATGAGTTGAGTTTGTTTCCTGGTGAATTCCTGGACACATTCATATAGTTTTCTTCGCAACAGTATGGAAGCGCTTTGTCATTGCCTTTTCTGGGAATGGTTTCTCAACTTTGCAGTCATATCTATAGCCCTGGTATTCCTTGGAGGCCTCCCTTCCAAATACTAACTAGGCCTGACCCTGCTTAGCTTTCCAGCCTAGACACAGTTGGCTGGGTGCTGTGGTATGTTAGAAAAATCAAGTAACCTTGCATTTTTCAAGTGGCTTTTGTCCTGCTTTATTACCTGATCAAAAATACATTCTAATAGTGATGTATTATTGTTTTCCTGAATGTTCTTAAAACAGTAACAAGCCATTCAGAGTTGTCTGGGAGTCAGGTGGCCTAAAATAAAAATAAAAATAATAATATAAAATAAAAATAATAATAATAATAAAAATAAAATAATAATAAAAATAAAATAAAATAAAATAAAATAAAATAAAATAAAATAAAATAAAATAAAATAAAATAAAATAAAATAAAATAAAATAAAATAAAATGTAAAGTAAAGTAAAAACCCAAGCCTTTGCATTTCAAGATAGAACTTTTAGTGAGAGCTAGGAAGGGGTTATCTGTACATCTTCCAGAGTGCAGATGTACTCAGATGCATGACTAACTTGTAGGTTCCTTATTGTTTTGTCAGGAGGTCACCAGATGAGAACAGTTCTTATACTATTATATCTGACTTTAACAAGAAATGCAGTGCATTGCAGCATCTCAGATTTCACCGCTGGATGTGTCATGAGACAATACTGAATAAGTGCTGTTTGTTTTTTAATCTTGTTTACCACATATAGTCACATTACTAAAAATGTCTCAGTTTTGCAAGGAATCAAGAAGAATTATGCACACTAGTAGGTTTCAATGCTCGAGGAATAATTTTTCCAACACAGAAAAACCACGTTCACCAACCTTAATTACATTCTAAGGAGGCTCCCTGAAAATGGGGCCAGGACCCCTCTGTCCTCACTGTAATTTCAGCAGAGAGATATTTAATATTTTAGTGTGCCTTAAAGCAAGTGTAAGCTGAAGTGTAACAATCCAAATCAAACGTCCAGGTCTCCTGTTGATATTCTTTTCTTGCTAGCACGCTATCAGACTCTCTCTCTCATTCTCCCTGTCTTCTGCACACCAGCACACACAACTCAAAAGAGGGAAAGTGCTTCACAAGACTATAGATTAGAAGAATATTACATTCATCTAATGTGTGCATCCAGTCATTGGTAAATCCCAGATTCAGCCGTGCTGTTTAGAGTGGCTTTGATGATGATGATGTGCCATCAAGTTATTGTTGACTCTTAGCAACCACATAGATTTTCTCCAAAATGATCTGCCCCCAACCTGGTCCTTCAGCTCTTCCAACAATGCATTCATTGCCACTATAACCTTGCTGCTGGTCATCCTCTTCTTCTCTTTCTTTCCACCTTTCCCAGCATTAGAGCCTTCTCCGGAGAGCCAGGTCTTCCCTTAATGAGTCCAAAGTAGGATAGATTGACTTTAGCCCTTCCTTTATGGAACAGTACTTTGTAATGTTGCCATTCTTTCATTTGCATTCCCAGTCTCCCAGGAGTGGAGTGAATCTTGACTATGGTACACACACACACATGTAAGTGTGCTCACTATTGCCTTAGGGGAGCTTTTCTGGATAAGGCAATGTTTCCTTACAATTTTTAAACTGTAGAAATGCTATTAGTATGACATCCTTGTGGATATACTATTTTAAGGGTGGAGTTTTTTTTTAAGGAAAGAGTTACACTCTCTTAATTAATACATTCTGATTCACAACAGGATATTGTGGGGTAAATGAATAGCAGCCCTAAAGAGCCTTCAGCAATATGTAAGGATGGAAGCTCTGGCAAGGATCCTCCATGTGAGAGAATAGAGCTATTGCAACTCTGTATTCCTGCGTATTCATTTGTGAAATGTGGTTACACAATAATTTCTTTTATCAGGAAAAGGAAAGGAAAGAAAACAGGCTCAGTAGGCAAGAAACTATCCAAAATGACTCCTAAACTAGTCAAAACTGCAGGGAAGAAGTAGGGCCATCGTTTAAAAGCAACTACCATTTGTATTCTTTTGTGAATGCAAGAATTATGTTCACTGGGAAATTGATCAGGAGACATAGTCTCTCTCTGTCCTCTAGCTCTGGACATGCATCCCATTCCAATCCAAGTAATGCTGGGAGGAAGGAAATAGGTCCAAATGGGAAACGCATATAGCATGGGCTAAGGATTTCCTCTATAAGTCTTGGAGCTGAAAATATGCTGCTGTGCGGCTTGATTGAAAGTAGTTTTGAAAACTGGCAACACACTGAGATTTATAAAAAATCACCCAGAGCTTTATTTGAACCAACCTTCCCTCCTTCCTTCCTTCCTTCCTTCCTTCCTTCCTTCCTTCCTTCCTTCCTTCCTTCCTTCCTTTCTTTTTCTTTCACAACCAAAAAACAGGTATGGATAAGTAAATAAATAAGAAAAGGAGTGATGTATGATTAAACAATCATATGGTTCAAAATATACCCTGTGGCATTTTGAACATTCAGACATTAATTTTCATCCCTCCTATCTCTGATTCTCACAGCAAGATTCAGCCCTCTCAAAGTCACAAAGCTAAACCTTTTATCACTTTGGATTTTAGGTTTAGATTTATAAATTTGCAGCCACCAACTAACTTAAGCAACTCTGTCTGTACAACTGATTATCTTGGTTCAGACTAATTGCAAAATGCTAAGAAATACTTTTTAAGGCAAATGATGACAATGCAGTCATAACTTGCTCATTTAAAAGCAGCTTCAACAAGCTCAGTGAAATTCATTTAGTATGAACACAGATATTTCTGGCAGCAAGTCAAGGCTTGGATAAAAAGTTAAACTGAAGCATATCCAATCACATATTCCAAGATGTCCAATCTGCCTGACTCAGTCTGTCTGCAGGTGAGACAGAGAAGGTGGTTTCAAATGTGATACAGATCTTGTCCCAAGCAATGTAATTCCCTGAACAACTGCTGCTCTCAACATGTAAGTTGATGATCTCTGAGGATGTCCATATTCCCAATTCTCCATTTTGGAGGAGGACAAAGAAGCCCAGGATTCTGTTTCCTGCATATACCTGTGGTTTTAGAGGACCGCAGAGATGACCTTGGGGAAACTATGTAGAAACAATTACAAAAACACAAGCATGCTTCAAGCCTAAGAAAGAGAAAAGGTCTGAGAAAGAAGCTCAGACTGGGCTGGCATTAATTCACTGGTTATAAGAGGGAGGCAAGCGAAAGCACAATTAGGTTTCTAAGATTCTGTTACTGTAGCCTAGATCAATGAAGTATCGTTCCAGTCCAACTTGTGGACTCTGTTTCCTGACTTGGCCTACCTTGAAGGACTGACACCCCTGGATATCTGTGAAAAGGATGCACATAACCCAATGATGCCCATGGGACAGGGCTCAGTGGAATATTTCTCTATCTCAACTATTGAAGCAGAACTTTGGTAAAAATTAGGACCAAAATCAAATTTAAGAATAAGAAGTATCAGCTAGAGACAGCTGAAGTTGTTTTTCTTTCACTTCCTTTAACCAAAAGTAAAGCTGGAAAAGAGGCTGAAGGTTGTAAGAGTATATAGTTTACCTGCTATTGACTGGATATTGACTGATGTAGCAGAAGAGGAAGATAGTTTGAGCATCTTCCTACATACATTGTTCCTTCTGGAAAAGCCGGTGGTAGACCAGGCAGAAAAATATTTTGTGTTGTGTTGGATAGGTTGAGTATGGGTGTTTTTTGTTTTTTGTAGACAATAATGGCATCACAACAGTAATGCTAGGGCTATATTCAGTTTGGTTCAGAACTGCAGTGAATGTCAAAGGCCACTTCATCCTACAGGATCTACAGCTTCTGAATCTACTTAAAGGCAGGAATACACTGAGCTTTTGAGCTCAGTCAAAACATGCTGATGTTGAAATACCATCATATCCTAGTACCAGTATATCTTACAGAGTGCCTAATTCTACTAGTGCAGCCAATTATCTCTTATGGCTTAAGAATCTGATTCAAAGAGTCTTCCTTGAGTTTGCCCCAGCTTTGTGGAATTAGTTCTCTTAAGAATATATATACTCTGTATTGGAATGAATGAATGAATGAATGAATGAATGAATGAATGAATGGGTGAGTGAGTGAGTGAGTGAGTGAGTGAGTGAGTGTGTGTATGTATGTGTGTGTGTGTGTGTGTGTATATATATATATGTTATATATCAGAAATAACATACATTCATTATATCACCCTTTTCAATAGACACACGAATATTTTCTAAAAACAGCTTCAGCTGTATGTAACTTCATGGGTTGGGATGTCTTGCAACAAAATGAAACTGAACAGCTAAATGGAGTCATGAACCTTGTGCACAGAGTAGTCAATTTATCCAGTGATGCTTCTGTTGCCGTCTGAACAGTTTTATTTGTGGATAATTTCCAATGTTAATTGGCCCCATTGGTATTGAGATATGTATCTCTAATAGTGCAGTGCAATTTACATTAATAAGAGTCATTAATTTTCAGATGGTTCCTACCACTGGAAAGGAGAAAGGTTTAGAGACAAGCATCTCTAATGTGATTCTCCTTGCTGGATACATCTTGGACCTGCTAAGTAGATTTCTACACACCGATCAATGACCTCTTGTTGCTATTATTGATTATTTGTTTCCTTGCCAAAAGGAAGGAAGGTTTGTTCTGAGAAGAACTTCTTCCCTCACATTAAGCTTTTTCTTCTTCCTGGGCTGTTCTTGTCATTTCAGATGAAACTGGAAGCTGATTGAGTTTCAGGCTCCCATTTCCTCCCTCCTCTTTGTCTGCACTTATGGCAATCAGAGAAATGGGGATGTTAAAATTACACCCAGCATTAAAAAAGAGAACTTTAAGAGAAACAACAGTCCTTCTTTTGAACATGATACAAATGACTCAGCCCTTCAGTCATGTCCAATTTTTATAACAGGAAATAGAAAACTAATTACTGGCTATTTTGGTCTTTCTAAATCTCTTCTTTTTTATTGGCAGGACAATGAACAGTTGCTCTGTATAGGAAGAGAGGCCACAAAGCAAATAATTTATTGGACTTGATTTCCATAATGACTTTTCAGGCCACAGACTAGCGGGCGCTGGCAGATCAGCACAGCTGTCCTGACCTGGCATCAAAATATTTTTTGTTTTTCTTTTTCTCTATCAATCTGAGTTAGCATTTTACTCCTTTTAAGGCCATGGGATACATTGGGAGCTAAATATGTATGCATAGAATCAAATAATTCAGTTTTGCTAAATTAATCCAGTCCTGTTAAATTAACTGCACACCAAGAGGCTTCTGGAATATTTGTGTCTGTATTTCTTTGTGCAAATGAATGTGAGGAATACAAAAGCTAACATTTGTATTAAGCCCTCTGGTAACTAGGTCTGTTCAGTGCTTGGAGGTGCACACGTAACACCTTTCTGCAATTCCTTACAGCAGCTGCTCCTGTAGGATTTTGAAAAACATAGCTGGGTTCAAAGAGAAGACAGGTACTACATTTGTGCTCCCAGATGCTCATTACCTTGAATTCCAAAGTGGTTCAGAGCCACAAAGTGAAAGTCACAATGCTTTATAGCTGATTTGTGTTAAGTTATATACTAATGGGGACTTCTCCCTTTACTAAATGTTTTGTTGTAACTTTGGTCAATTGTAGTTTGAAAACTTCACGAAGGAGGAGGAAGAGGAGGATAATATATTGCATGGGTAATAAAAGGCCAAATAACATGGGACTCTTAGGAAAAATTAGCTAACGCATGCCTGAAAAATTAGCTAGCGCATGACTCATCCAATATCCAATATTTTACACTGAGCTGTTAGAAAAAGCAGTTTTATCAAAAAAAAATCACAATTTTCAGCAACAATTTAGATTCTCAGATAAAGAATTCTTCAGTAACCATAGTAGGTTACTGAAAGAACTTTCTTCTTTCAGAATTATTTCCCAGTTCAAATCAGATGTAGAATTCAGAATGGAGTGGCTCAGATTTTCAGATACAACCTGCATTTCCAGTTTGATTGAGAGAAAAGTCCAGTTCACCCATTACTGGTTATTGCTTAGTTATATCAAAGACCATATTTTTCTCTTCTCTCCCCCCCTCCCCCAGTTAAGGTCTGTATTCCTATATGGGAAATCTGATGGAGGTCACTGACTCCACCGTTTTACTTTCTAATACCCTTTCCCCTCTTTTAGAGAAAACCCCTCTCCTGCAGGAAAGGGAGAAAAGGTTCATACCAAACATCTGATCTTGTTCATAGGATTTCTGAAATTAGACCAAAGGCCATTTTTGGCTTTAGGTCTGCAGGTTGCCACCATTCATGTGGACTCAGCACAAGAGTTTCAAGTTCTTACAACATCCCACAAATTTGGCCATAACCAATTAACCCTCTAAATACCTAAAGAGGTAGTCCTGTTGCCATGGAAGTAGAATTAGTGGACTAAGAAGATGTGCATCAACCTGTTCAGGGAGATATGGCCATGGCCTGGAAATGCATTACAATTCTACATTACAAATAAATCTCACTCTCACTTGCTGCTTCAATCTTCCTTTCTCTTTCCTCCACTTTTAATATTTAAGTAGACTACTATGGGTAAGTGCAAGTCTTGCAATAAATAACCATTCCTTTTTTATCTCTGGAATATTTTGAAGTATGGACGGATTCCTGGCATGTTTTCTGATAAATAACTTTTTACCATAATATGAACTGATTGTCCTTCCAAGACAAAGTAAAAAAGCCAGTCTGCAGTCTTGGGAAAGACACACCAATGAATATGTGTATCATTCAGATAAGTCACAATGAATCATAAGCATTAACAAGGTATCTTTAAGGATATACAATTTTTGTACTTCAGTTTCTCTGTGAGTTTATCAAATTTATACTTCTCAAATTGATAGATGAGCCAGAATGCTGAAATCTGAACTTTAGAGAATTTTGCAATGTGAACTTGAGTTCAAACATTTACAAAAATTTTTATTAAGGAAAAAAATACAAAAATATATCAAGGCAAAATATGCAGAAAAGCAAAGCTTCTCAAACTTTGTGCTACTATGACAGATTAACCCACTTCCCATGAATAATATGAAAAATGTCACTGGGGTTAAGTATGGCAAGAAATACTGTAAGTACAGCACTTTAAATGATTAAATTTTAATCTATATATTACAAGAGTCTTCAAACTTTTTTTTGTTCCCACTGTAAGTGAATGTGAAAAATGTGCATACAGGTGAAGAAAAAAGGACATGAAATAGTGTACAAATTTTCAGCTTGACTTTCTTTTAGCCAGACTTATAAATAACAGAAAAGAAATATTCTAAATTTGCCAGGAGTAAGATAAGGATCTGAATGAAAGCGAAAGTGCTCTTTGTGTGAAATTCCCTTAAAAGGCAGATTCTAATGGAACGACAAATGTCCCCCACTCCCACTCCAAATTCTAGAATAACTAAAGGGTAACAAAGCATCAGAAAGTTGGTGCCAGGAGCTACCAATGAAAAGATTATGTCATTCAAAATGCTCAAAAAACAGTGGCCGCAATTCAATCTTTTTCCTTCACCAGAGGAACAGACCATATGAAGCATGCATAAGTATGCATATGCATATGCATATGCATATACATATACAGTCTCGTTCATGTCTTGTCCATGTATGGTTTGTTCCAGTAGCCCACTTATCGTCAGATTGTCCTGATTCCCCAACATCTGACATGGACCTTGTAAATCTGGGTAACATCCAGCCGGCATGCCTTTCTTAGTTCATGTCACTCTCATATTTGAGGTAGGCAGGTGAAGCGTTAGGGGGTCTTTGCCCAAGGACCCCTACTGGTAAGGTAGGTACAGCCAGGATTTGAACCCCGGTCTCCCACTCCAAAGGTGGCATTCTAACCACTACACTATCCAGATGTGGTTCCAAGTGACAGCAACATCAGGAAGAAGGAATATGAGAATTTGGAGAAGTACCAGGGCCTGAAGGAAGAACTAGAGAGGATGTGGAAAGTGAAGGCCAAAGTGGTCCCAGTGGTGGTAGGGGCACTCGGGGCTGTGACCCCCAAGCTGGGAGAGTGGCTCCAACAGATCCCAGGAACAACATCAGAGCTCTCTGTCCAGAAGAGTGCAGTGCTGGGAAAAGCTAAGATACTGCGCAGAACCCTCAAACTCCCAGGCCTCTAGTAGAGGACCCAAGGTTGAGGAAGACACATACCACCCATAGGAGTAAGAAGGGAATATTTATTTTTTATTATATATATAAGAATATGTTATATGAAGCAGCACTGAATATTCAGCTAAGGCTTGTGCACATCTACTTTTTGGTGCCCAGCTAGGGCCTTATACTTCCTTTACCCCCTTTCCTCTTGAAAGGGTCCAATCTAGATTCCTAAGAGTGATATTCCAGGTAGCCCCTTGCATTCCAAATGTAGTTTTAAGGAAGGAGGCAGGGCTGTCTAAAGTCAAAACATGTACATGGACCTGTATCACAGCACACTGGTTGAAGTTACTGTTCTTTCCTTATTGAGGACAATTACAAATCAATACGGTTCAGGACAACCTCACAAAAACTTCAATGTATTGGCTTTTCCAGGGAGGTGTTCCTAATGATGGGTTATGATCATTATGCACTCTGCACATTTAAACAACATATCAAAGACCTGGAAGGCCAACAGGACCAGTCTACTCTACCGAAGCATGTTTTCTGAGCAGTCAAGCCCTTTTTTTATAAACCAGTGAGATACTTACACCACATAACTGTTTCCAAATTCTGAAGAGCACAACTTCAGCATGCTTCAACGCTCTCCCCGCAGCGGTTTTGGAGGGCCGATACAAAAAAGTCCCCTATTTGCTGAATGGACTTTTTTGTATCGGCCCCTGTGGACAAGGGGCTGCTGAAACTACGTCCTGGTGCACTGTACCCTCTATAAGGACTCAAGGACCCACATTATAACTCCTTATTGGTAAAACACCCGGGAAATTCTGATCTTTTACAGTTATTGTTTTCAGATCAGTATGATTCAGGCTCCTTAAATGTAGCTAAATTTTGTTATGCTGCCTGTAGAATTAGACAGACTTGGATTATCCACTGACAAACCCACCACCAACTGTAATATTTCATCTTGTGTAGTTTTTGCTTTATTTTAATGTGTTTTTGTTTGCAATTCTGGCCAGTGACCTAAATAAATAAATAAATTCATATTCATGAAAAGGTATGTCCCTCTCTGCTGGGAGGAGATGTGCGGTGACAAATTTGATAGATAGATAGGTAGATAGATAGATAGATAGATAGATAGATAGATAGATAGATAGATAGATAGATAGATAGATAAGCAAGCCATGCTACTGTACCGTCCTTTTAACTAGTTTAGTTTAGTGAAAATATGGAAGAATCTTTAAGAAAGGCTGGAAGAATAGAAGAGGAAGATGATGTCATCACCTGTAGTTCTATAAAATTCCACCACACAAAAAATGCTGAAGCTGAAAATGGCTTGACAGTTACAAGATTATCCCATTTGCCTATATACACATGTTGAGCTTGGGTCAAATCATTGGAAAGATGGCCAACCTTACCATGAAACAGTGTGAGGCAGGCAACTTTGGAAGCAGAATGCCCAGAAGGCAGTGTTTTCTTCATCGTCTATTTGGTTTCCAAATGGCATTTGACATAAACGAACCCTGCTCCAGATTGAACAGAACAAGGGATTTGAAGTTTCATTTCAAGTGCAAATACCTGGAATGTGCACAAAAAGGTCTTCTATGTTGTGCTTTGGTTTTTGAATTTAAAAGTATTTTCATACTTTTACAAAACATTCATTTGCATTTATTAATTCATAATTAATTCAATTGTTTCAGATTTCAATTTCCCCCCCTGGATTTTTTTTTTTAAATAGGATGCCCTATTTTATATTGCCTATAACGCTGACATTTGAAATGCAAATGGACTGAACTTTGCAAGATTTAGACTATGCCTAGATGACATAATGCCTGCCAAATGATGGAGAATTTGGACAAAAGTTTGGCCTTTGAGTGGCAATCACTTATAGCAACCTAATGGACAAAGGGAGGAAAAGTTTTCATTTAAGAATAGAACCCATTCCATTTAGAATGAGACCAATCCTTCTTCATATCTCATCTGTTTATGGACAGTGATAAGAAGATAAAACCTTTTGGTGGGGTGATGCAGAGGAACACCATTGAGAAAATGGAAGACATTTATTTCAAAAAGCAATGAATATATTCCTGGTGTACAATGGGAATTTTCTGGTTTTTCAAAACTAGGAGAATTTCTTCCCTAATTCCTACTGAATTGGTTCAGGGTTGTTGTTTTTTTCAACCAAATCATGAAATTAAAGCAAATTAATTCTGAATGAATATAGATGTTAAAAATGTGAAAAGTATAATTTTAATATAGAGTTTGTTTGTTCAAGGGACGCGGTGGCGCTGCGGGTTAAACTGCTGAGCTGCTGAGCTTGCCGATCAGAAGGTCGGCGGTTCAAATCTGCGTGAGCTCCCGTTGCGAGTCCCAGCTCCTGCTAACCTAGCAGTTCGAAAACATGCAAATGTGAGTAGATTAATAGGTACCGCTTCGGCGGGCAGGTAACGGCGTTCCGTTTAGTCATGCCGGCCACATGACCACGGAAGTGTCTACGGACAAACGCCGGCTCTTCGGCTTTGAAACAGAGATGAGCACCACCCCCTAGAGTCGGACATGACTGGACTTAATGTCAAGGGAAACCTTTACCTTACCTTGTTTGTTCAAAATAGATTTAATTCCTATTCATTCAGATCAATTTCAAAAGTCTATGTATTAAATCTGAATAATAAAAAGGGGCTTCCTCATATTTTCCCCTTCCTATGGATCAAACAAATGTGTCTAAAGTAGAATTGATGTTATAGATCACTCATCTTCAACTTCTAGATGTGTTGAGATCACAAACCCAACATTCCCAGGATCAATCATGCTGAATTCTTGGAATTGTCTAAATACATTTGAAGGGCTTTAAAGAAGGTTATGCTAATACCCAGATCTATAGGCTTTGCATATACATGGCCTATAACGTTGCCTCAACAGTAAAGAACCAGCAAATGAGAAATATACTGCAGACTAACCCTTATTAGTCATAAAGATCTTGAGAAAGATATTCAGATCCCTGGATGTATCTATATCTACAAAAGATCAGAATCATGTATGGAATGGCTTTCCCTGTGACACGCTATAGAAGTAAAAGTTGGTCTTTGTAGAAGCAGGGTAAAAAGATTATTGACACTTTCAAACTTTGGTGTTGGAGAAGACTCCTGAGAATACCATGGATAGCCAAAAAACAAACAAATTTATCATTGAACAGATCAACTCAGAGCTTTCTCTTGAGGCAAAAATGACCAAGCTCAATTTATCCTATTTTGGACACATTATGTGAAGACTTAGCTCTGCAGAGAATTCTATAAAGCTGGGAAAGAATGAGAAGAAGAGGATGACCAACAGGAAGTGGATGGACTCAATTACAGCAGCAATGGGTATATAATTGGAGGACTTGAAGGACCAAGGTTCCTGGAGAAAATCTACCTATGTGTTCACTATTGTCATGACTGCTTTTTACCTAGAGTTGACTCCAAATATAAAAGTTATAGAACATTCTAGAAATTTTAAGTGGTTTTTAAAAAATAAAATAAAGCCAGCAACATTTCAAGGTAGAAGATAAGACTAAGCTGCTAAAAAATTGTCTCAGAAATGGAATCCAAAAAGAATTTTTAAGATCCCTGCTTGAGCAAACATCTTGAGGAATGTCTAGAAATATAAAAATATTTTGAGAAGATTAGCTGACTCTCTTGGCTAGAGAGAGGCCACCTACAATACCTCTTGGCCCCATCCTGGTTTACTTTAAACAATGAAAAATGAAGAAAGCCCAAATAAGTCAGAAGCCAATCCATTTCTAAGAATCCAGATAATTTCTAGTGTTTTTCATTAGCAAAGGAACTATAAAACTCAAGTTACTAAAGTAAAGTAGCAAGGTAATCCTGTAAAATTACAGCAGAAGTTATAATAATGACTGATCGAATTACAAAGGAAGTTGGAGTATTATATAGCAAAGGATTTCTTTAAGACTAGGAGAATGAATTATGCAACAGATCACACCACTGTCAAGCCAAGTGGATGTGCACACTCACATCCAGAGCCTCTCACCCAGAGACATAGTCAGCCATCAAGTCTGAATTAGGAAGGATGGAAAGCCTCCAGAAAAAGGTGTGTCTGATGCCAATGTTGTGTAAGAATAATGATTTAACAATCATCCTCATTGCTTTAATAGCCTTAGGGGGGAAAATCCACTTTCCTTTTTATCGTAACTAATCTCTTTCAATAGGGTTCATTGTTTCTCTCTTGCTGTCAGACAACAGGCCCTTTCAAGGGAAATAGTGCCATGTGTTAGAATTGTTCAGTGGGATTTGGATGAGGCCATGGCAACATCATAGAAAGAAGTTGGATTGACTGAGTTGTGCAATTAAAGGGGAAGAGATTATTTCCCCATGTTTGTTGTCTCTTGCCAAGTGCATGAAAACTGGTTAATAATCTGAGATGGTTGGAAGATGAGTAAGGGAAGGAGAGAACTGTGCACACAAGGATACAACTCTAGTAACAGGACAACAACAGAATAGCTTAAATGCTGCTCATAAGGAAGGATGTGGTAAAAGCTTATGTCAACACCTAAACTGTGTCTAACAGGCCATGTGACTGTTGACATTAGTGGAAAGCCTCTAAGGTGAATTCAGATGGCTATTCTGGAATGGAGGCAATATGATGAATGCTTTGAAACATCAAGTAATAAGTAAATAATCTAACAATAAGTAAATGAAATTCAGTTTCTCCTGCTACTCTTTGGCTCCAGTCTGCTCTTTGCAGTCATAATTCTACAATAGCGGCTACCAGTGACAAACTGCTTCTGTCTAAGCCACGCTATGAGAACTAGTCAGACTTTGTCTCCTTGAAATCCTTGTCAGTCTCCTGGATGGACCAATTTTCCTGTTAATGGTGCAGAACCCAAACTCAGTTTTGCCAAGGACCTCTCATCTTCCCAGCATGTACAGTAGTTTTAATAGCAGTCAACTTTCTCTTCATCACAGAAATAAATTGTAGATCTGTCCTACCACACAACATTGGTCAATAGACTTGGCCAACATTCCTCATAAATTGCCAGTATACCATCAGCATATGCTACATTCAGGGATTCTTGCCAAACAGGTGGTTATGGGGAAAAATTGCAGAAGGATGATGATTTGTAGGAACATTGTTATCCATAATAATTATGGTATTTTCATATGGCAGAAATTAAAACAGTAATGCTTGTTCTTCTTTCCATTTGACATTGCCTTTGGAAAACAAGGCATTGGAATAAATAAATTACTGAATATAAAGAGGGGGAAAGAAGGAAACACAAATTAACTGAGAAAGTACAGTTCAATGTTCTTGGAACAACAGGAAAACATTACATAGATTAAATGGATTAAGAATAGCCATCTTGTTACATCATAATAGCTTTATACTTTCCAGTTATACAACCAAAGAACAATAAGAGATCAGATTTACTTTTTATTTCCACTAATATGCTAAAATAGTCTTTATTTCTAATATATTACATGGAAGAGATACACAACTCCTAGTTTCAGGGTCCAAACTCTTTTCTAGTATGGCTAAATTCTATGCTTGTTTTCAAATATTTTAAACCCATCTTAGGCCTGTTCAATCATGAAGACTTTTGCAAATACAACAGAATATGGGGCAGGGATGGGGGACTTTCCATCTGACTTTAGCTTAGTAGCAAAATGTATTGTAGTAAAGCTTTTCTTAAGTGCTTGGTTTTGCCATATATATTGCAAATTGATATTCTCTATGCCTAAAACTCCATATTACAAATACCAAATTCTGGAATCAAGAAACAGAGGACAACCAACCTGTGAGTATCCTTTGGCAGGCTTCTAATAAAAATAAATGTTTTAAAGCTAAGGTAGAGTCAGATCAACAGTGTCACCAAGTAAGCTCTCCATGAAACAGGAATCCCCTTCCTGCTCATTTGCAACAGTGCAGCAATAGTACCCATCATCAGAGTGTTCTAGTCTTGGAATACTGCAGATCAACACAGTTGAAAAACTGTTTAACTTCTTCCCATTCCTTGCAAAGAGATGGCATAAGACCAGCAGCCAAGCTCCTTTTTCAAGAGGTAGTGGCTGGCAGTACTGAGGGACTGGCATCACAAATTCTTGGATCCCTTAGATTCTCAATCCTTTGCCAGGGGCTTCCTGCTCTGCCCCCTTTTAGACCTTCCAGCACTGACAATTCCTGGCAGTAGAAAGCATCAGCCAGGACGTTTTTCCAGGAGGCAGAAGAAGCCCTATGGTAGAACTTCCCCCCTGATATTGGAGCTTCCACTCCAATTTTAGAGGAAAAACATCTGATCAGTTTCATTGTCCCTGGGACACTATCTCAGGGCTCATGGGACTGCAACCTAATTGATTTTTTAATAACTAGGAGGAAAAAAGCTTAAGTGAGACATGAACATCAACATTTTAAAAAATAAACAAATGTTCCTACTTTATTAATCACTTCAGTCCAGTGCTGTAAGAAACTGCTGTGGAGTATCCTATTATTTTTCTAGGCATGTGAGCAATGCTGGAATGTCAGTTTTACATTAAAAGGATATAGTTTGTGAACACTAAGCACTGAAATAAAATGTGTGCTTAATTAAGAGTTTAATCTTTCCTAAGTTCAATTAAAAAATAGAAAGGTTGGGGGGAATTGCATCCCTATAGGGGCCTATAATACTTTCCTAAAATGATTCCTGTTCTTATGATGTATATTAGTAAACATCCATTTGGGTGAGTAATTAATTAGAATGTTTGGAGATAATTTTATTTCTGCTAATTGTACTCTCAAGTCTAGATGATCATTAAACCAACAATGCAATCTATTTATTCTACTGAGCCAAATTAAACTGGCATCTTATTCCATCAATACTGAGATAAACAGGATAAGGCCTTGCTCTGGAGTGAGAGGATGTGAGTGCCTGTATGCTTGGCTGGGCTGAGTACCATCCACTCTGCTTTTTTGGAGATACCCCTTCCTGAATTGCTGGACCTTGTTGCTGGGCTGGTGGTGTAGTTTTCCCAATTAGTGCTCAGGGACTTCAATTTCCATGACTTGTGGGTGGAGCCTGGCAAGGCTTGGGATTTCATGTTCTCAGAGGTCTCAGAGGTAACCATTAGCCTGTCCTAAGCAATCTCAAGCCTAACAAACACCTCTTGGTCCTTCTTGATCTCTTAATCTTCTTGACCATGGTATCTTTCTGGATTGCCTGCAAGCTTTGGGAGCCATAGTTTTACAGTAGTTCCACTCCTTTATTGGCAGGCAGATCCAATCAGCTGTAGTGGAGGAGAGGTCAGTTCCTTGGAGCCCTCTTGTGAATTTTGATTCTATCTCCCCTGTTGTTTAACATAAGGACATGGATAAAAATCATCCATTGGTTCAAGCTAAGGTATTGCCATATGTTGATGGTACTTGCTGTATGTTGCTACTTCAGATTAAGTTGGATGTTGTTAAGACTGTGATTCATTGTCTGGAAGATGTAACAGTCTGGACTGGATGCAAAAGGCTGAGGTTGAACCCAAACAAGACAGGGTTCTTATTTGTCTAGAAATCATCTGGTGGATACTCTTGATGTGGTAGTGCTCCCCCTGAAGGAGCAGAACTGTGAGTCCTTTTGTAATCATAGCTACTGCCTCATGAGCAGGTAAAAGCTACAGCCAGGAGGGCCTTCACCTAGCTGAAACCCTGCTTGGAGTAGGAGGCCCTGGCAATAGTAACTCATGCCCTTATCGGCACCATATAGATCACTGCAATGCATTCTACATGAGGCTACCTTTTCAGAAGCTGCAATTGGTCCAGAATGCAGTGGCCCACCATTCTGGATCCATGGGTGAGGCCATTACATCTGGATTGCATCCTTGTTGTGGGCACTGCACTGGTAGCCAGTAGACTTCTGGCTACAATGCAAAATATTGGATTTGACCTTTAAAGCCCTAAATGGCTTGACTCTCAAGTACTTACAGGACTTCCTTCTCCATGTGGAACCAACACATCCAGTATATTCATTCCAGGCAGGATCAGTGGAGCTCAGGAAGGCAGATTTTGGTGGGAGTCTCCTTCTAGAGGCTAGATCAGCAGCTTCTTTGGCCTTTTTTTTTTAAAGGAAGCCAAGTCAAGATAGAATTATTCTGAGGATCCTTTATATGTCAGGGTTGGTTAGAAATGGTTATGGTAATGGTTGAAATAATGATGGTAAATGATGGCAATTGACTGCCAGGAGTCTTTCGTTCTAGTGGTATATAAATGTGAGAAACAATAAATGTATAAATTTCAAACAATCTTAAATTTGCTATTTGTCTTGTCTTTCTAGGAGATGAATCTTGGTCATATTTAATCCGTGGTCATGAACAACTAAAAGTCAGGATATACAAGATATTTTGTAATGAAGCTTCCATATGCTTTTCAAAATGTTTATTTTATTTTGTTTATTTTTATTTAAGATATGCTTATCCCATCCTCAAGCCTCAGAGGGCTCCTTGAGCAATTAATTAAAACAACCACACATGTTAAGATATCAAAACAGCCCAGCATTGATGACTAACTACCTTTTATTAAATTTTTGTGCCCTGAGGAAGGTTTCTATTGAAACGCATTGGGCAATTTGTTATTTTATTAGTGTTCCTTATATGTTAGGTTTTCCCCTCAGTGTTTGCTCTGCTCTGCTCTGCTTCTTTGTAGGAAAAATAGCTGCAGAATCTACCCAAAATTTCACTACAAAAATCTGGTTGGATTGATTTCAGAGCTTGAACTTGTTTAACTTCTACATTAAATTTTTACAACCATCTGGAAACTCACGGGGACTGAATTCATGAAGGGAGATGGCACAACCTATTTGAAGTGAGAAAGGCCATTTAATCCACAGACATGTCAGAAAGAATTAGGTAAATGTATCAGTGAATGGCACAATTTAGTTGGGAGCTGGGAGCTGTATTCCTGCTGCTGATGTCATACATTGTGAAACACTGGGAAAAAAATGAAATTTAAACAAAAGAAAGAAACTGAAAATTCATTTGATGTTCCACAATCCCTCTGTTTCCATTCAGACTCATTCCAACACTGTGCTGGATTGTGCCTCTATAGTTTATCATTTGCAATAATCAAATTGCCATGATTCATAAGGCTTCCCATGCCATTTATTCCGTTTGGAGAAACGCTTACGATTTGGTTTCATCAAATCCCTGCAATCCCTAGTGCTGGCCAGTAAGTGAGATGCAGGATCAGAGCTGCACCACATTTTGCCACAAACTGAGTTTCCCTACCCAGCCTCCCCACTCTTCCACAACAGAACTAATGCAAATGATTGTGTGGCAGTATCTGTTTACACTGAAGTGATTTTGTGAGGTTTTTTTATATCCCTTCAAAGAATGATAATTGGTGCTTGGTGGAACTTTCTTAAGTTTCATTTGTGTGTCATTTACATTTTCATTAGGGGAGGATTTCTCCTTGAACTGGTGTCCAAATTACAAGAAAATCAATATCATTTGTCGAAGTCCACTACACCATGTGCTGCTCAGAGGGAGCTGTACAAAATACTTAAAGGGCTGGGTTTTTAAAGTCTCCAGTGAGTATGTACAGTATATGTTATGAGTAAGTCCTCCCTCAGGCTATTTGATTGGCAGAAAGCTTGTCCTACTGCTGCTGTTGAAGGACTTGGAGTAAAGCCACTCATGGTGCATATAACTTTGCTCTAACTTTAAAAACAGTGGTGGAAGGTTTCAGGCCTCAGCAGAAGGCTAGCAGCGCATGGGTGTGTTTCTACATGTCAATATGCTTCCCTGTTATCCACCAGTGGATTTCAGATCATTTCAGTTTTCTTGTTTCGTCTTAGGTAAAAAGTAATCCAGGCAGGGGTTTCTAAATTCCCTTGTATTTAATCCTATTGGAAGAAAATATGTTAAATATATTTTTCAAACACACTTTATGTAAATATTCTTTTTAAATTTTAAATTTATGGAACTAAAACTATTTTTAATAATGAATACCCCACTATTCCTTCACAAGGGAGTCCAAAGTAACTAACAACAAAGGTTTAAAAGTGAACAAGCATCAATTAAAACCATACACAATAGAACAGCAGCAAAGGAAAATCACTAAAAACTCTAAGCCCTTTACTCTTCAGACGTCTGACAAACTTTAAATAAGGGCATTCAGGCTGGCAGGCCTCTCTATGGGAGCTATTTTACAGGAATGGTTATCTAACTAAAAAGTTAAGGCTGTTTGCTCATCCCATTCGCTGCATCACTGTCAGTGGCTCATCCTTACATCCTGTCAGTGGCTCATCCTTAATTATATATTATTCCTTTTCTACTGAACTAGATTGTCAGTGGTTCTTTAGAGGAAGTAGAGAACTTCCTTAGGTTCTGAAAATCCTGTTGCAGCCAACCATTCCTTTTCAGGAGTTGTTTTTTTTTTTTTTTATCCCGCCTTTATTATTTTTATAAATAACTCAAGGCAGGGAACATACCTAATATTCCTTCCTCCTCCTATTTTCCCCACAACAGCAACCCTGTGAGGTGGGTTGGGCTGAGAGAGTGACTGGCCCACGGTCACCCAGCCGCTTTTTCATGCCTCAGATGGGACTAGAACTCACAGCCTCCTGGTTTCTGGCCTGGAGCCTTAACCACTAGACCAAACTGGGTCTGCCAAATGCCCAACATTAAGGGCTGGCTTTATTATAAAAAAGAATCACAGGCTTGCAGTGTTCTAAGGGAGAGTTTGGGGTGCATGGGGGCATAACTTTATTTTATTTTAAATAACATTATACTGGTTTTACTTTATTTTATTTTATTTATTTTGTTAAACCTCTATAGTTTAAGCAAAGTCTGAATTTACAGGGTGCCCAGGAGCAACAGAGCGGGTGCTTGAAAACATTAATATTATTATTTATATCACTAGTTAGTTAGTTGTGCTGGAAGGTATTAATATTACCATCATCATTATTATTGTGAAACAAATACTGTGAAACATTGGCAATGACAGGGAAAAAAATGAGCAAGGATGCTAAACATTTTTCCCTGACAATAAAATCTATAAATCAAAGGGAGGAAATATCCTATTTAAAGTAATCTCTACCACTAAACATACCTCAAGACCAAAAGGAAGGTAATTAACATGGCTTTCATCATGGAGCATTCATCTGAATTTATGCACATCCCTCTCTCTCTCCTTTTCCCAGTGCCCTTTATTTATCTTAGACTTGCTTTATTGAACAGCTTTTATCGCAACTGTTGTTTATTCATGGGCAGCTCTCTATCAAAAACAAGCATCCCGTCAACTTCCAACTGGCCAATATGGAGGCTTGGGATCACATGGGTTTCAAAGCGAGAGGAGGACAACAGGGGTTTCATTAAAATGTTGAGCTTAGGGCCTGAGGATAGAGCAGTAATGATGGGGTTGAGGAGCAGGGGAAAATATCATGTGGCCAAACAAGTTTTAAGTGAGGAAGAAAAAAAATCGGAGCAAACCACCTGTGGTCTCCTTGGAAACTGGCATGCAACCCCTCTAGCCACCTTTTAATGAAACCCCAGAGCCCCCTTTATTAATTTATTTAAGAATCTATTTTCTGAAGCTTCACAAACCATGCATAGCTCATCCTCTGACACATCTTTGCCATGCTAAATAGTTCTTGCCACCATGAATAATTAATCCTTTAATTAGTAATAATGAGATGCTATTGTAGAGGTCAGGCTACTGGACCGGCAGCAGATTGTTGTGAAAATGTCACTGGGGTTAACAGGGCAGATACATGGAATGAGGTGGAATTCAGCAGTTCTGGTGGACTCACTTATCTCAATGGCAGGGATGGGGGTCTTTCTGGAAAGGAAATTGGTAGAAAATGCTGATGAGAACATCTGGAGATTTAGAATCGGGTGGGAATTTGAAAAGCATAGCTCCACAAAGTGTGGAGTAGAGCAGTTAGAGATTAAGACTACAACTGGGGAGAGCCAGGTTCAAGTCCTCATTCAGGGGTAAAGCTCCCTCCGTAAGTAGTTACAGTTTTCAGCACAACATGTTTCACAATATTATTATAAAAACAACATGGGAGGAGTAAGTAGTAGAGCTGTACAAAACTGAAAGGGACCCTTTACAATATGCATTAGTACAAATGAAGTTGCTCTCTTCAAATGATTAAAGCAGCTGCCTTTTTTAGAAATCTTGCATGGCTTTGGGGAAATCTGTTCCTGGCTGGCTCAGCATGAGTGTGCATGCACCGTCATTTGGCTTTGCTGATAGACCCACCAATGTTGTCTAGCACCTGCACATGCATTCAGAGGCAGTTTGGGGCAGATTTTAAAGCAGTCAAATGAGCCTTGCAAATGACACGGCTGCTTTCATGATGCAAAGGGAGATGATTTGTTTCCAGTAATATGCATTGCCAAGGACCTCTGTCAAATGTTTTGCACAGCCCCGGTAAGTGCTATGCACACTGAATTGAGATAGAGGAAATTTCTAAATGTGCATGACACCAAGTGGCAATGTAATTACAACTATCTCTCAAGTTCACCTCACCTTGTAAGTCTTTTATTTAAACACACACACACACATACAAAGCTAAGCTTTCAATGTTGATCAAGCCTGTCCAAGAACTTTTTCTTTTCTTTTTCTTAATATAATTTTTATTAAGAATTTTGATTACAATAGTAAAAACTAATACAAATTAAACTTAGAGAAAGAGAATAGAAAAAAAGAGTAAAAAGCGCAGGAAAAAAGAAAGAAGAAAAAGAATAAAGAAAGAATAAAGAAAAGAAAAAGAAAAGAAAATATATAAAGAAGGGACTTCCAACCTTCATCACAACAAGTATAAACAAATTTAATAACTCTTCACCCCCTATAAGGTTAAACAGATATCTCTTCAAGTAAGAACTCTCTCAGTAGGTATTGACTTGAGAAGGAAGAATTAATGAAATTCATTATCTGGCAGGTTATAATATCAGTTATAATGGTAAGAACAACATGATGTAGTGATTGGAATATGGAACTGAGTAAGAAATAGAATTCAAATTCCACCAACTATAGAATTCACTAAACATTGTGCAAGACTACAGAGAACCAGATAGGACTGGTTTGGCTCCTATAGGATAGCTGTCATTCATAAAAATATGGCACCACAATAAATAACAGAAATTTCTTACTCAGTAAGGACGGTATCTTCCAAAAACTCTTCTGCACAAACTCAATCTGCAAATGTCCTCCTGCATGTCTACTTATCCCGACTACAATGCTCCAATATTATAGTGACTTTGTCACATCCCCAATCTCAGAATCAATATAAACTTTCCATAAAAATATATGACTGAAAAAGGCTGCCTTGCAGATTCTTGGTAGAACATTGGTAGATTTTTTTTGGTTTTGGTGTTCCATAGCTTGATATGCTAACAGGTCAGTAGAGAAGGCTAAAAAAATTCCAGAGGTTTTTTTCTTGCTTACAGGAGATTATACAATCCTTTTTTCTTAAAAATTCAGGAGAATAAAGCAAAATAGCAAAGACGGGCATGTCAAATAGCAGTAGTGTTGCTGTCTATCAGAAGGAGAAGAAGGGAAGGGGGTCCTAACTAAAGCAAAACATTAAAAATCCTTATACAGTGTGCATTTTGATGCTGAAGAAGAAATATTTAGGGAGATGATACACAAAAGTTATTTGCTGAGGACTGTACAACAAAGTCAGAGATTTGAGATTTGCATTAAAAAAATGAGTTTTGCTCTGAAAGAAAAACAAAGCAGGAAGGCAGTTGACAATATCGTCACAGCCCTTTTTCATATGCATTGCAGGAAAGGGGCTAGTTTGGAATGTGTCAGTGTATTTCCCTCAAAGAAATGTACCAGTCACTGAAAGACTAAACAGAATAACAGAGTAAACCACGGACAGATTGAGATCCTCAGGCATACATCACTTATGCATATTGTCCACCAAGGCATTCCTTCCCATCTCTCACACAAATGCACAGGAATATGTCTCTATGAATGCAGGCAACGTGGGAGCTGCCATCAAGGGTACTAAACAACAACAACAACTCCCAGTAAGTAAGCATTACGTTTCAAATTAATCCTGGGTAGTAATGGAGCTGACTTCAGCAAAGGATTGTTACCTTGTCGTGGTGCTGGAGCTTGAGCACCTCAATGATGCCATGAGCTAAACCATGAAGGGCCACCCAAGATGGGAAGGTCATGACAGAGAGGTCAGACAAAATGCGATCCCTGGGGAAGGTAATGGCAACCCACCCCAGTATTCTTGCCGTGAAAACTAAATGGATCAGTACAACCAGAGATATGTCAGTATACCATCGGAAGATGAGACCCCCAGGTCGGAAGATGGTCAAAATGCTACTGGGGAGGAACAGAGGATGAGCTCAACTAGCCCCAGACGTGATGACACAGCTAGCTCAAAGCCGAAAGGACGGCTAGTGGCCGACGGTGCTGGTGGTGAATGGCGAATCCGATGTTCTAAGGATCAACATACCATTGGAACCTGGAATGTAAGATCTATGAGCCAGGGCAAATTGGATGTGGTTATTGGTGAGATGTCAAGATTAAAGATAGACATTCTGGGCATCAGTGAACTGAAATGGACTGGAATGGGCCACTTCACATCAAATGACCACCAGATCTACTACTGTGGACAAGAGGACCACAGAAGAAATGGAGTAGCCTTCATAATTAATAGTAAAGTGGCTAAAGCAGTGCTTGGATACAACCCAAAAAACGACAGAATGATCTCAATTCGAATTCAGGGCAAGCCATCTAACATCACAGTGATCCAAATATACGCCCCAACCACAAATGCTGAAGAAGCTGAAGTAGAGCAGTTCTATGAGGATCTGCAGCACCTACTGGACAACACGCCTAAAAGAGATGTTATTTTCATCACAGGAGACTGGAATGCTAAGGTGGGCAGTCAAATGACACCTGGAATTACAGGTAAGTATGGCCTGGCAGAACAAAATGAAGCAGGACATAGGCTGATAGAATTTTGCCAAGACAATTCACTCTGCATAACAAACACTCTCTTCCAACAACCTAAGAGACGGCTTTATACATGGACTTCCCCAGATGGACAACACCGAAATCAGATTGATTACTGCAGCCAAAGGTGGCGGACATCTGTACAGTCAGTAAAAACAAGGCCTGGAGCTGACTGTAGTTCAGATCACGAACTTCTTCTTGCACAATTTAGGATCAGACTAAAGAGATTAGGGAAGACCCACAGATCAGCTAGATATGAGCTCACTAATATTCCTAAGGAATATGCAGTGGAGGTGAAGAATAGATTTAAGGGACTGGACTTAGTAGATAGGGTCCCGGAAGAACTCTGGACAGAAGTTTGCAGCATTGTTCAGGAGGCGGCAACAAAATACATCCCAAAGAAAGAGAAAACCAAGAAGGCAAAATGGCTGTCTGCTGAGACACTAGAAGTAGCCCAAGAAAGAAGGAAAGCAAAAGGCAACAGTGATAGGGGGAGATATGCCCAATTAAATGCAAAATTCCAGATGTTAGGCAGAAGAGATAAGGAATTATTTTTAAACAAGCAATGCGCGGAAGTGGAAGAAGACAATAGAATAGGAAGGAGAAGAGACCTCTTCCAGAAAATTAGAAACATCGGAGGTAAATTCCAGGCCAAAATGGGTATGATCAAAAACAAAGATGGCAAGGACCTAACAGAAGAAGAAGAGATCAAGAAAAGGTGGCAAGAATATACAGAAGACCTGTATAGGAAGGATAACAATATCGGGGATAGCTTTGACGGTGTGGTCAGTGAGCTAGAGCCAGACATCCTGAAGAGTGAGGTTGAGTGGGCCTTAAGAAGCATTGCTAATAACAAGGCAGCAGGAGATGACGGCATCCCAGCTGAACTGTTCAAAATCTTGCAAGATGATGCTGTCAAGGTAATGCATGCTATATGCCAGCAAATTTGGAAAACACAAGAATGGCCATCAGATTGGAAAAAATCAACTTATATCCCCATACCAAAAAAGGGAAACACTAAAGAATGTTCAAACTATCGAACAGTGGCACTCATTTCACTTGCCAGTAAGGTAATGCTCAAGATCCTGCAAGGTAGACTTCAGCAGTTCATGGAGCGAGAATTGCCAGATGTACAAGCTGGGTTTAGAAAAGGCAGAGGAACTAGAGACCAAATTGCCAATATCCGCTGGATAATGGAAAAAGCCAGGGAGTTTCAGAAAAAGATCTATTTCTATTTTATTGACTATTCTAAAGCCTTTGACTGTGTGGACCATAACAAATTGTGGGAAGTTCTTAGTGGTATGGGGATACCAAGTCATCCTGTCTGCCTGAATCTGTATAACGACCAAGTAGCAACAGTAAGAACAGACCACGGAACAACGGACTGGTTTAAGATTGGGAAAGGAGTACGGCAGGGCTGTATACTCTCACCCTACCTATTCAACTTGTATGCAGAACACATCATGCGACAAGCTGGCCTTGAGGAATCCAAGGCTGGAGTTAAAATCTCTGGAAGAAACATTAACAATCTCAGATATGCAGATGATACCACTTTGATGGCTGAAAGTGAAGAGGAACTGAGGAGCCTTATGATGAAGGTGAAAGAAGAAAGTGCAAAAGCTGGCGTGCAGCTAAACCTCAAAAAAACCAAGATTATGGCAACCAGCTTGATTGATAACTGGCAAATAGAGGGAGAAAATGTAGAAGCAGTGAAAGACTTTGTATTCCTAGGTGCGAAGATTACTGCAGATGCTGACTGCAGTCAGGAAATCAGAAGACGCTTAATCCTTGGGAGAAGAGCAATGACAAATCTTGATAAAATAGTTAAGAGCAGAGACATCACACTGACAACAAAGGTCCACATAGTTAAAGCAATGGTGTTCCCTGTAGTAACATATGGCTGCGAGAGCTGGACCATAAGGAAGGCTGAGCGAAGGAAGATCGATGCTTTTGAACTGTGGTGTTGGAGGAAAATTCTGAGAGTGCCATGGACTGCAAGAAGATCAAACCAGTCCATCCTCCAGGAAATAAAGCCAGACTGCTCACTTGAAGGAATGGTATTAAAGGCAAAACTGAAATACTTTGGCCACATAATGAGAAGACAGGACACCCTGGAGAAGATGCTGATGCTAGGGAGAGTGGAAGGCAAAAGGAAGAGGGGCCGACCAAGGGCAAGATGGTTGGATGATATTCTAGAGGTGACGGACTCGTCCCTGGGGGAGCTGGGGGTGTTGACGACCGACAGGAAGCTCTGGCGTGGGCTGGTCCATGAAGTCACGAAGAGTCGGAAGCGACTAAACGAATAAACAACAACAACAATGGAGCTGAGGAGAAAATATTAGAAGGGTTGTTTTTTTTTAAGAATCCATCCATGTTGTACCCTGACATGACCTGCTAGATTCCCTGTAACTCCATCAGCCAGATTAAAAGTAGCCCATATTATCGGAAGGAAGGAAGGAAGGAAGGAAGGAGGAAGGAAGGAAGGAAGGAAGGAAGGAAGGAAGGAAGGAAGGAAGGAAGGAAGGAAGGAAGGAAGCTAAATGTTGCAAAATCTATAAAGTTGGTAACTCTGTGGATGTCTCTTTAAATCATTAAAGAGACCTAGCATCCAGTCTGGATCAAGAGCCTGGGATGGGGAAGATTTATCCTGTGAGGTTTTCCAGGCAAAGGTACAGTCCCAGTTTGGATTATGAGTTGAGCTTTCAAGTGACTAAATCATGAATGAGGTTGGTGGGGGATTGCCTTCAAGACATTTCAGTTTACCCCTGTGGTTTACATGGACAAGGAACTTCATAACCAACAAGGGATTTGAAGCTGCACTCTGCTGTGGATTGGATGGTTCCTGGATCTTACCTCTTAGAATCCTGCCATATTGGCAGGCTGGCATACTTGGGTACAGAAGTTGAATTACAGACCTGCTGGCATACAACCTCCATGGGAAAACACTACAAATGTATTTTATGTTTTGTGAGAGTCCTTTGGCACAAACCTGAGAGAAGGGGACAAGGCACTGAGAAGGGGACAAGCCATCCAGTGAGTAAGAACTGGCTGACAGTTCTCTTAGACTAGTTATTTGGCAGAAAGAGCAAGCACTGATGAATCTTGGTTGTGTTTTAAGCAAGAACCAAGAGGCTGGTCATCTGAAAGTGCACTTTGACTATTGCTACAGACCCAGTTTAAAAAAAAAAAAAAAGCTTCCATTCATGGTAATGGGAAGAGTTTTCTTTTTTCTAAAGTAAATTGGGCAGCTCTTGCATGAGGTCTTGAATTTGTGTGATCTATGGATACTTTTCTGCTAACCATGTGCAAGTTGATGTGCCTAAATGAGACTGTTTTTGTAAGTGTGTACTTATTTGAATGTCGGTTCTAATAGCCACCGCCACCATCCCCCCAAAAGCAAATACATCACCTCTTAATTGTTAATTTAAGATCATGATCTTCATCTCACCTTTCAGCTTTGAAGTTGTAGATTGCTCTATAGCTAGTCATTCAGATTAAGTTGTAGGCTGGTGTCAAACACAATGAAATACTCATTGTGGGAATCAGATGATTAACCCTGAACATGAAACAGGAGCCTCTGAACAGCTCAGCTGAACCCAAAACTTCCTAGTAGGAAGAAATCCTAATAATCCACTGAGCTACAGTGGGGGGCTCAGTCCTCCCTTAACTGCCCAAACAATTCCACCATCCACTTGCCAGTGCCATCCTATACCCTCAATGAGGAAAAGCCGCATCTGAAATTTAGGGTGCATGAGCAGACGTAACTCACTGGAAGATGACAGAGGTCCCCACTCACTTCCCCCCCCCCCAAAGAGAGCTGTTAACAAACCTTATGAATGTATATAAAAACTTTGAATTGAAAGTACCAGCATAAGCCCCCTTAAGGTATTGTTTTGCCTGAACTTGTGAAAGCTGAAAACTAACTGAACAATAGGGCACCCTGGCCTTATCCCTATGTCCTGCCTGTGCTCCATCCTTGCCATCTCAGATTTGCTACATTGAGGAGCAATGGTCCAAAAAGAAGTTCTACAGATATCTGTTTCAATGGAGGGACATTCCTTTTGATGGTAAACTACCAAGAAGGAATCCAGGGATCCAGCAGGCACCCACCCTTTTAGCCTTCTGGAGGGCTGTAAACAGCTGGCTCTTCCCCCAGGTGTTGGGAGATGGGAGCCTGTGGATGGTTTTGTTGGATGTATCCAAGGAGGATGGCTCAGCCACCAGGTTTGGTTCTGGGGTTTATGTTTTCTTGCTTTCATTGTTATTGTGAGCCACCCAGAGTTGTATTCTAAAATGAGGGGCCAAACAAATATTTTAAATAAATAAATACAGATAAGGCTCCCTGGTTCTGCTGATAGTGAATCCTTGGCTGGCAAGGTAGGGGAAAATGGCAATAAATAATTTATTGTAATTGGATAGTGTTATTTAATTCCTTACAGCCTTCTTAATCTGGTCTGTATCTGGTTCTGGAACCTAAAACAAGTTTCAGAATTAATTGTATGGGATGAACACATGCCAGACTCATTTGTCCCACTTAATAATAGAATTTTATTCTCCATGGATTCATGATGCATTCAACTCCATAAACCCAAAAAAGCTCTAGTGCTTTTGAAAGAGATACATTTTGTTTGGGTTCCAGCAAAGCAATTTTTACAATATAGACATTTTTGTGGAGCTAGCAGGAATTGTGAAAAACCAAAAAGAAATAACAATGGGAAATTAATTAATTTTAAACTACTGTTCAGCCATTTTGCTTTGAAAAGAAGTTTGATTATCTCTGTGCTTATTCTTTGATTATAGACTGGTTAATCTGGAGAAAGCTTATTAATTCAAGAGGTACAAAATGGTTTAAGTCCTCCTGCTTTTGCGGTAACATTAAGAGCAGCTTCCTCTGGATCTTGAAACAGTTTCATTTATACTTCTTGCACCTTAGAAGACAATGCACAATAATGTATTTGAAAAAAATTGTTTGATGAAGGTTTGATGCAGAAATAAAATTGGTTTTGAACTCAGTTTTTCTGGAATGAACTTAAAGCATCACTTTCCCGTTTTTCATTTAATGTCTGCCTTTCTCTTTTTCTTCTATAAAGAATATGTAGATGGCATGTAAATAGTATGCAGATTGATTCCATAGACAATTAAGGTGCATTATTATACCATTAATACCCAATAGGCAATGTTACATTTTGTTTTATCTTTATTAGAGACGGTTATCTTTTTCTTCATATATTTGTGTTGAACTTTTTAACCAAGATAATGGCCAGCATAGAAAATATGGCCATATCCTTTCTAAATGCATAAATGGATCATTAAAGCAATAACACCCACCACCTTGCAATAAGTTTAGTGGTGCAACTATCCAGCTACCCCAAGCCATACAGATGGGCCTTGAGACTAGCAATCCAAATGAACCATTCCCAATTTACTTTTAATTCAATGAAAGCCATGGAACCCAATCAGACACAACCCAGGAGATCTATAGTTAGCTCCTAGAGTTGCTTTGACATCTGGAGAGCTGCTCCCCATCTGGGAGATGGTGCCCATCTCTCTCCCCCTGTGTCCTTTCTCTGGCCTAAAGCTACTAGTCCCTCTGGTGGGAGGAGATGGGCAGTGACAAATCTGATAAATAAATGAATAAATAAATACCCTCCCCAAAGTTGCGATTAGCCTCATTGAGAGGACGGTGAGGAACAGCATTTCTTCTCCCAAGTCATGTTCATTTTCATTCTCAGTCAATTATTCAGCAAGACTGTATCGTGCCAGTGTAAAATATCTCCAATTCTGTTGCTACTTAGCATCCCTTCACCAGCTAATACTAGATCACAATCAATCAATCAATCACTTTTATCCACCATTATAAACAATCTCATCCAATAAGATGTAATTCTCATACCAGAGTTTTTCTTGCTGAATGCAAGTAGGCACACATCTACTTATTGAATTGTCCTCATCTTCCGCTTGATTTATTGTCACAGAAGAAAACTTCCCTGCAGACTCTGAGCATGTGCCCTTGCCAGTGCATGTGAGGTCACTGATATTGTCAAGGGCAATCTTTGTCAGTTTTTGAGATGAGAACTAATTTGACCTAATCTAGCTTGACAGTTAACTTGATACTTCATTGGTGAAATAAGCCAACTCTGGAAGCTGATGTGGAAAATAAAAAGGGGGAATGCATCAACATTTAATTTCAGTGCAGCTTTTAAGAGTGCTGATGTCAAAGGAAAAGGCTTGCTGGTTCTCCCAGACTGCAGATTGAAAGCCTGAGGAGCAGTCAAGGAGGACAAGGGAACAGAAATGTAACTAACTGCTAACAGAACTTTGGAGTTCTTCTTGCCATTCATTTATCACTTTCCATTTCCAATTATATAAAACTGGAGAAATCTCTTAGTGTTATAGTACATCCATTTGCCCCTGTTCAGTCCCTGGTTTCTCCAGCTGGAGCTAGGAAAGTCCTTTTTCTGGAGCTTTATTTGGAGCAATTGGATGATACTGTTAAAAAAAAAAAGGATCAAGCCCCAAAATGCTGTTGGCAACTACTTGTTCCATAATGGGACAGTCCTAATAGCCAACAAACACACCCTTCATCACTCTTTGCCCACTCTCCCCTCCCTCTGAGAGATGACAATGCCCTTATCCTCTTTTGGTGTAAACCGGGGTACACCTTACAGGTCCTTCTAGCAACAGATTCTTTCCTGGCTGTCCTGGGGCCCAAGAGAAGATCCAGGGCAAATGACAACAATTCATCCCTACTGGTATCCACTGTCTATCTCCCAACCCTCACCTATTTTCATCATCCTCTGTCAAACGATAGTGTGACTACAAATCAAAGCCTAGGATGGAGGTATACAGTTTAAAAGCTAAATAAGGGAAGGTTGCCCTTTAGCAATGAAACTGGGTGATGAAACATTGATTTGGGTTTCCCAACTTAAATACACTCACAAACCCATCATAATTCTACGGATGTCCCAATTTTTTCCTGTGATAGCAATGATAAAGAACAGCCAGAAACGAAACTGCATATACTGGACTTGGCTTGACTACTAGTGGCTTATACTGAATTCTATAGAACAAATTAAACAGGCTGCTATGTAGAACAGACTAGACAGTAGATCAATGAAATCCAATTCACGTCCCCCGTTCTGGGATCACTGTGTCTCCTGCCTGATGGCCCAAAACTACTTGGTACACATTGCAAACCCATATCGGCTAAAGCTATACTGTACAGAAAAACTCTCCTGATATCCATCAACTGTCTCCCATAACAATAGTTGTTTTGAAATACAGGAGAAATTTCTAAGAAATTGAGAGGATATTTATTTGTTTGTTTGTTTGTTTGTTTATTTATTTGACCACTGAAGTGGGTTTTTTTCTCCCCAGATCTGACAGCTGTGTATTTGATTCCAGGATGTTCAGGGGATTTATGAAACAGTTGCAAGAATGTTTATAGGCCTCCCAAGGAAAGGAAAGCTCGAACTCCTAACCACCTGGCCTACAGTAAGGTAAATCGAAACCTCCACCTCCTAATTTTTTCCCCTAAAAACTTGTGCTGATAGAATTTGATCCAACTTGATCCCTTTGGCTCTTCCTCTTTGCCTGAAAATAATAACTTGTCATTAAGGAAGAAGAACAGGGTAGCAAGCAAGGGAGGGCATCAGAAGAGATGTTCTAGATCAGATCAAGACCCAACTTATCCAGCATTTTCTTACCACCTAAGCCAGCACTGAATGCCTGAGCCCATTCCCACCTTTTTCCCAGGCAATACATGTGGTGAGACAGAGGGCCTTTTACCTCTGGCACCTGTCACATCATACCCTGTCAACACTTTTTTTTCTGCCATGTGCTCATTACATTTGTTTGTTTGTTTGTGTGACTTATATAGCTGCTTATTTCATTTTTACATGACTCTAGGTGGCTTACAGTAAAATACATAACAAAAATACAAAATAAAAAAATAGAAAATAGAAAATGAAACACGTAGCCAGGCACAATCTAACTAATCAGCCACACAGCCAAGAGATGGGGTCTATCCAATGCCGAGGGCCCCAGGTTTGGTACAAAGCCGAGTTTTCAAGGCCTTATGAAAGGCCAAGAAGGACGGGGCCAATCTAACCCCGGGGGGATGATGTTCCAAAGGGCAGATGCCACAGCAGAAAAGGCTCTCCTTCTGGGGTCCACCAGCCAACACTCCCTACCCAATGGAGCATGCCCTTCCTGCCAGATCAGGTAGGACAGGTAGAAACAATTAGGGCATTGCCTTCATTTCATCTCTAGCTCATGAGTGAGACAGGTACAGTATATCCAAGGATACTTGGAAGACTTTTTAAAAAAATGTCACTCCAATTTATTTGGACACATTCGTGTCCTGCTTCTCTTCCGAGTAACTCAAAATAAAATAAGAACCCTGGAGTTTTTCCTGTTACTCTCCCCATGTCCATCCTCATGAAGTTGGATACCCTGAGAATGATCTTCATAAGGGAGTCTGAATTTATGTGGGCCAGCCAACACTCCCCTGTTACAACACACTGGCTTTCATTCATTTCATCTATAAGTATATTGAGCGTTTGGTGGGCCACCATGTAAATAATGAGGCACTGAAATAGCTAGTCAAATGTTGCTGAGCAGATGCCTCTTCTGGCAGCTAGCCTGTGAATTCAATAGGGATGTAAACAAGCAGGGTAAATTGGATTTGTTATCGGAAACTCTTGAAAGTTAAGAAATGCTTAGATCTAGTGATAATGCTGGACTGAGCCTATAAATATGAGATGCTGCTGACAGAATTATGTTTTGTCATCCCAGTTTTTTTTTTTAAATGACTAGACATGGTGCACTATATCTGCTATTTTATGTTTTCTTTATTATCATCTAAACAGATGTGTGTATTATGCATTGGATCCAACCTCTTCCTGTTTCTCATGTTGTAATTTACAAGAGCAGCACAATAATCAGATCACAGCCCTAATGCATCTGCTGTACCATTAGATGCTCCTGCTGCTGTTTTCCCTTCTCCCTTCTCTTTTCCTTTTTTTTTCTCCATCTGCCTGCAATAACTGACCATATAAAGTGAAAAAGGTTAAAATAATCTCACCCCAATCACTGCTGAGCGAGCTGGATTTTCTGTACTCTTGCTGTGATCATCTCCCTCACCTGTGAAGAATGAAGATGTTCTGTAAAGGGCAAATGCTGCATGCCATGCTCTTGAGTTATGGGTCATGAAAGAAACAGAATGCTTGCCCTTGAGACACAAGCTATCCCACATGTAATATATTTTCCAAAAGCGCAGGATGCTCATAATTCCTGGATGTCTGTAAACTCAGAATTATTACGATTGCTTTAGTTTGGTTCGGGATTTCTAAGCAAACTCCTAATATCTCTGTAAAATATCCATCTTGCTGACTGTATCCATGGCTCTGCCTCATGCTCTAGGTGCTTCTGCCACAGGTCATATGAGCAGTTAATGACATAAATAGCCAAAGAACTGCTCATAAACTCCCAATTCATGATCCTTGGGTGCCCCCTATTATCATAGCTCTTGGGTATCCTGCATCCCTTAACGCAAGCTATCTTTTCACCCACCCCATGAGGTTGAAAAGGGCTGCCACTGTAATTTGAAGGTAGTGACCTGAGGCACAGGTAGGTTAGATGACCTCACCAAGTACACCTAGGTCGTTTTAAGTAGAGTGTGGGCTCAAAACTGTAGTATAGAAAGGGGAATCCAAACGCCTGAATAGTGCCCTCTTCTACTATATCTCTCTTAACCAAATTCTGACAAAATCAGGAAACAAGTAGCCAACTTCTGATTTCAAATTAGCAAAGATTGCAAGATATGTTTTCTCACTTCCCATTCCCAAATCTTTGGACTGTTTATACAATCCTTTTTATCTTGTGGATTTCGTTCATTTTGAGGAAAACTAAAATTACAGAGTTACTAGTTCTGAACAGGATTAGCAAGTTATTTGCTCTGTTCCTTTGTTAAGTGATAACATAAGTCATGGGTGGGCAACCTGAAATCCTTGATCTTTTGGTGGTCCCCAATCCCTGTTTTGTAGGTTCCTCCAAGTATCCCAGAACACATTACTAAAATGTGGTGGCAAAAATTTTTTTTTGCAACATAAAGAGGATGTTTAATAGTAGTGGTACTACTATTTTTTTAAAAAAAAGTGGAAATGGATGCTTTAAGCATAAGACTTAACCTCCCCCCAAGATTGCAACATAAAAAAAGTTTGATGTCTTCCTTGATATAAATAATAATAAGCAATTGTGTAGGATGATTTTCACTGGTGAATGAAGGCCATTTTTAATTGGCCAATTCAAGCACAAAGTACTGGCTCTGATAGACACAAATAACTGTTCATCTGAGGAGCTTGTCTGCAGGGAATAGTGTATCAGCAATAGGATTCACAGAAGCCAGTTCTGTAATTAGCTCCTAGTAGTGATGCAGAGATTCTTGCTCCTGTAAACTGCTGATTCTGGGAGAATTCTATAGAGAAAGACTGGGAAAATGTTTCCCCACCAGAGAACTTGGTAGTGAGGGCTAAAAAGCTCTCATCTTCCACTGCTTAAACCAGAGGCTAGCAGTCTGTGGTCTACACATCCCCAAGACCTACTTGCATTCCTGAAGCAGCCTGAGACTATGCCACTGAAATCTGGCAGTGCAATGGTTGATTTGGGATGGCATGTTTTTATTAAATTCTGATTCATTGTAAGGGTAAGAATGGGAGGTCTAATCTCTAGAAAGAAAACACTCCTATTGCCACCCTTAACCTCAACTAGATACTACCAAATTTTGTCTATAGAATTTACCTGCCAACTGTTGGACCTCCATAAACTGAATGGAAAAAGCTCTCAACTTTTCATCACTGCTTCTTCCGGTGGCATTAGGCCTTCTACATGTAGCCCATCAACAGGTTGGGAGGTAGAACTGGAAGACCGGTTGCCCAACTGGTTTAAGATCTATGCAGATATTCGCAGGAATAATTAAAATGAAGAAAATGATATGGTTGCATGCACATACACTCAGGCGGAGAGAGAGAGAGAATCTCCATGTATTGCCTCCTGTTAGAAATCTTGGCATCTTTATCATGAAGCTGTGAAAAGAGTTTGAAAGTGTTTTGGCTGAATATATTTTCAGTGCTCCTTCCCTTTGAAAACCCTGTTTTATTATCCTTAGCTGGAAGACACAGAACCCAGTTTCCTGGTTTTTCTTGGTTCGTTCAACTTACCTCTTTACTGTCTGCTAATTCAGTGATATTTTAATTGTATATCAGAGGAACAGGTGGGACAGCAAGCAATAGGTCCAAAAAAGAAATGGAGCAGGAGATGGAGGAGTAGCATAGCAACCTTACCTGAACAAACAACTTGATTTCACTAGTCTTAGGACTGGATCCAATTTTGATTATCCCAGACATGATTCACACATTTTGCTAAGGTGTGATTTGTTAGCCATAATTAATTAATAAATCACTGTTATCTGGATTTATACAGCACACAAAGCCATACACCATGGTTTATAAACCACACTAGCTATGTTCACCAATTTATTGACCAAAGTCAAACAAACCATATCTGGCCTATTATTTATTTATTATTTATTATTTACATTTATATCACCACCCATCTCCCCCAACAGGGGACTCATTATGATGTTTGAACCTGTCCTTTGACTTACTGACTGACTAACCTAAGTCCCACCAGTTTTAATGGATCTACTCTAGGATGGGACCAAACTGAGATCTAACCTTATGTATGCAACTCCTGAAGGATTTGATGTGTGTCTCATCAACTAGTATGTCAGCAAAAGTTACAGTGCAATACTAGCTCTGTATTTAAGGTGAAGAAGTATGATATCCTCATACTGACTGCATTGTTTAGAGCAGAGTGTCATACAAGGGCTGGAAATGATCCAGTGTAAACTAGTTTTTATTGTAAACATCTTAGCAGCATCTCTTATAACAAATGTCTGACAGTGTCTGTCAAGTTTGTTGATCTTTGATTTTTCTTTCCTTAAAATTTATCTGTGGTGCCCCCTGGTTTGGTCTCAGCTTTTCCCCTGTCAGTTGGTTGCCTCCTGCCTTCATATACAGTAACATGCATCTTGGTCTTACCCTTCACCTTTGGTGTCAAATGTAGAGACAAGCAAAATAGCCTCCATTGTGAAGAGCAGAGGAGGCCACAAATAGCCAGTGATGGATTACTAAAATCATCAAAGCCCTATCAGAATGGATGTGTTTGGTGTCTCTGTACAGGAAGTAAAATTTCATGTTTGAGCTGGCAACTTTTCAGCTGTTTGTTGTAGCTGGATCTTTAACAGACATTAATACCCTTCTACATCCTACTGCATACATGTAAACAAGACTCCTGGGGATTTCTATTCTATAGTTATAGTGATAGGCTCTGCATCTGGATGCAAGAGATACCTATTCCACACTTTCTATTCAGTCAAGTTTGATGTTGGGGCTGATAGTGCCTTGAGGCTCAGAAGTAGGCAGATATAAATGACCATTCATACAATATATACATGCATATACATATGCTTTCTCATTTCTAGTAACCATCCTTCATGAATGTTTCCCTCTGTTTCAGCATTCAAGGAATACCACAAGACTGTTGGGTAAAACAATTGGTAAGTTAAGGTAACAAGGCACATCGTAGAAATCTGACTTACTATTGATCCATTTATCTCATTATCAGCTACTTGACTGGCAAAGTTCTCTAGGATTTTACCTATCTCTGGCAAAGGATGGAACCAGGATATTCTCTATGCAACAGATGAGTTTCAGCACAGTACAGTAATGAAATATATAACAGGTGAGTATTCAGCAATAAAGTACAGGTATATTTGGGCAATGGGACTGCATTTGTGTCTGTGAAAAATAGCATAACTAGGCCTGAGCAAAAGTCTATCTAACCCATAATTCTGTTTCTTGCACTACTAGCTAGATAGATATCTTTAGAAAGTTAAGGGAGTGGGTAGTGGCCGGAATTTACTAAAAACAAATTCTGAATTCTTTAAAGAAGGAACATTGTGAACTTAAGTGAATGAGTACTTTCCTGGTAAAAGATCAAAAATTTAGAACCAGACTTGAATAAATTCATTATCTTTTCTACATTTACAATAACCTAACTCTTAATGAATCAAGCAATTATACTAGGGAATAAGGCACACAATTTTTCCAAGTTTTTTTCCCCCCACTCAGAAAAGCAATCATGCTGATCTTTTTTTCCTTCTCTGTTATGCTGTTACTCCAATGCTCCTAAATCTTATGGTGTGGGGAAGGAAATCACTTTTAAAAAGAAAGTTAAAACCAGGTCAAGTGAGTCTGGATGTTCAGAATGTCAGAAAGTTCCCTGCTTTAGAAACTGCATAAAAATGCTAGATTTTCCACTGAATGTAATACTATGGAAATTTGTAAATGATTGTTCAGCTTTCCAAAGAGCAAAATGTCTTTCTTAATGACACAGCAGGATAAAATAAAGTGATCTAAGATTTTAAAGCCAAAGAAAAGCTAATCCATCATTACTTCCCATGTGTCAAAGCACAGTTCTGTATTGGCTACTCATATCCAGATTCTGAAAAATAAGAGTGCTGAGGGCATGGTGGGTATTGCAACAGAAGGCATACCCAGACTTCCCACAGAAGATAATGGCAATATGTGTTGTGTGTAACAATAAATACACCAGGAGTCTCTGCAGCAATGCTCAGCTCTAAAGGCCTGAGACAGGGCTCTTGTTCTTTGTTCCATGGGGTAAGCTGGTCACAGAAGAAAGTGTCTAGCATTTCCCCCAGGTAGGATAATCCTTCAACAGCTATCCCACCAAACCAATTTTTGCAGCTTTTTATATATTTCTTTTCCTGGTTTAAAAAAACTGTATTTTTTAAAATTCTTTCTGTAAAATTTATTAAGGTAAAACTTTTTTAAAAAAACTGTCCTGTCAGAGACATCCTGCCTTTGGCTACAAGTCTTCTAGTTTGGTGGACTCTCTTAAGAGAAATGTTTGGTTGAGAGAGGCCACTGGATTCCTACTCTGCATGGCTAGTGTACTTCTCTTAAGACTAAATACAATCTGCCTATTGATAGGATTTGATTAATTGATTACACAGCATCAAGTCAGTGTCAATCCTTAGCAACCACATAGATAGACCTTCTTCAAGATGACCTGTCTCCAACCTGTCCTTCAGGTCTTCCAACAACACACCCATTACCAGTAAGTCCATCCTCCTTGCTGCTAGTCATCCTCTTCTTATCTTTCACCTTTCCAGCATTCTGGACTTCTCAAGGGAGCTAAGTCTTCACATAATGTGTTCAAAATAGGATTGAGCCTAGTGATTTGTGCCTTTCAGAATTAAAATCTCAAGCAGGTAAAGTTTTCTGTCAATGCAAGAATGCGTAGTTAGAACTTCAACTCAGCTGTAGGGAAGAGTCTATGTAGTGGACTGATTTAGAGTTTAGTGTTATTCAATATGAAAGTGAGAAGGAATTGATTCAAGCCTTCAGATCTAACCTTCAAATTGAATTGCCATACTGATTTTAATAATAATAATAATAATAATATATTAAATTTATATGCCACCCAACTCTCAGTGACTCTAGGAGGTTTACAAATAGTTAAAAACATTTAAAAACAAAGAACAGTACAAAAATACAAAAGAAAGAAACAAGATGGCAAAGGAAACAAACCCAGATGGAAACAAGGGAAAGGAAGAAAGGGAGCATCAGTCATCCTTGCCAAAGTCCCAGACAAAAACCCATGTCTTCAGGGCCCTTCGAAATACCAGTAGGTGGGGATTGTTCAGATCTCAGGGGGAACCTCATTTGAGAGGACAGGCATTGCTGGAGAAGAAGGCGTGCTTCCAGGGTCCTGAAAGAGGACATTGTTTAATCGATGGAACTTAGGGCACACCAACTGGCTGGGCAGATACTGTGGGAGACAGAGGGTCCCTCATTAACCTGGCCCCATGCCACGTAGGACTTTATAGGTAGTAATCAGTACCTTGAATTGCACCTGGAAGGAAGTTTAAGATATTGAATCAAACTGAGTGTCTTTGATTTTCTGCAGTTAAATAAATTCTTGCAGATACACACACACACACACTTTATCAAATCAAATCATTAATTCAATAGAATTGATTTGATGGTTCTAATTAAATCAAATTAACTTATTGAATCAATGATTTTAATCAGTTCTCATATGATTTGCCACCCTATCAGGGATACTAAACCCTTGCATTATCAAGATCATAGTTACTTCTTCAGTTGTGATTAAATTTGTGGTCAAAATAATAAACCATAGAACCTAGGGACGAACACATAATTGGCAAAGGAGAGTCAAAGTGTGCAACCATCTGAAAGAACATGGATATTTTATTTTATTATTTATTTTATTAGAAGTATATTATATATATATTTATATGAGGGACTTGTTTGTGATAGTTTTTGTCACAGTGAAATAATTATCTCAAAATATTTTGTTGAGATAGGCATACTATTCATCAACATAATAATTTTATGATGGTTAAAGTTTTTTGGGCAAGAAATAAATCATCTTGGGTTAATAAGGACCTACTTATGAAATTTTTAAAGCTCTTTTTGAGATATGTCAAGATTTTTAAACATCTGGCTTTAGAAATGCTTCTTTGGTTCCTGGAAATCTCATCCTTTTATCAGCTAAGACAGGATGTGATCACTGTTAGTGGCTTGGGATCTGTTTATTGGAACTTCTCTGAAAACAGCAAGCTTGTGTGCTATTTTGAATATTCTAAATTGGCCCAACAAAGGTGTTCTCTCAATATGGAAATTCTTCTCCTTCTTGATAAAATAAAATAATTCATTTGGCCGTTATCCTGAAAGGTCTGTGCCCCAATCTCCTGGGAAATGTTGAAGATCATGTTGGGCACTGCCGGTGCACCAAAGGTGAATATCATCTTCAGGATGACCACTGTTCAACCAGCGCAGGAACTATGACATGACTTAAATCATCGCTTCTCTTTGTCTCCTTCATCTTTCACATTAGGGACAGCCAGCTAAAGCCCGTCACTCTGAACACTTACATTGTCAGGCTAGAATTTCAATGAGTGTTCTTGGAAGATTGTGGCAACATCAGAGAAGGTCTGTTGCCAGTTGTCTGTTATTCTGTTGCTAATCCAAGCCTGGCCAGGTGCACGGCCTGCAGGTAAGGTGTGGGATATTGTTGAATACCAGATCTTTTTGTTGCATATGATCTTGTTAGCTAAGCTGTCATGAGAATTCACTCTGTATGTGTGGGGTGTGTGTGTGTGTACATCAAGCAGCTTAATCCAATTCCACTTCTGTACATTGCTCTACTCAGTTGTAGAGAACTTCTGCAAAATTATCTCTGAGAAAGTGCAAGAGAATAAATAAAAAAATTATGAACAGAATAATATGACCTGGATCATAAAAGAAATGGAAAGTATCAACCCATGGCTACAATCTAGCACGAATGGACAAAATACTGCTAGATTTATCTTCCATGGAGCAGCATACGTAGGTATCTCTGTAAATGAGTGCTTCAAGTGCTGCATTCGCTGCGGGTTAAACCGCTGAGCTGCTGAGCTTGCCGATCAGAAGGTTGGCGGTTCGAATCTGCGTGACAGGGTGAGCTCCCGTTGCCAGTCCCAGCTCCTGCCAACCTAGCAGTTCGAAAACATGCAAATGTGAGTAGATTAATAGGTATCACTTCGGCGGGCAGGTAACGGCGTTCCGTTTAGTCATGCCGGCCACATGACCATGGAAGTCTCTACGGACAAACGCCAGCTCTTTGGCTTTGAAACGGAGATGAGCACCGCCCCTTAGAGTCGAACACGACTGGACTTAATGTCAAGGGAAACCTTTACCCTTACATGTTATAGTAGCTGTTTGTCAGCCTCTTACATTGAGCCACCAGAATCACAGAACTTGTAAGTGCCTGAAATTGGACTGCCCATGGACCTAACCAGGAGCTTCATTTCCTCCCAGAGGCCATCCATGAGAGCAACAGGACATACAAAATGGCAGTTTGTACAAAAGATGCTAGAAGGCAGGTGGAAAGAAGAGAAACAGTTTGATCCAGTGGTGCTGCTAGGGCTAGACCTCCAGTTGTTACATGATCACTTCCAAATGGCCACACAATTCAGTGATATCTATTTCTTTTCTGTTATTTCAACAGAAGTCCTGCCTGCCTGCTTCTTTCTTCCTCCTTCTCCCCCAGCCTCTGCCCCGTTCTCTGGATAAGTTCAATCATATGAAGATCCTGACATGATCTTCGATTTAAGGAATGATGGTGTGTGTGTGTGATCCTGAGGATCAGCAGCAGAATTTCAGAAGAGCTTTGCCATTGAGAGAGATCAAATAATCACGCCAACAACTTCAACAAATATAAACTGTATTTACAAAACAGAGAGTAAAAGCATTTTTACAGTTCTGCCTCTCCATGCAGGGAGATAAAAACTTTTCAAGCAGGACACAGAAGCTGCATCTGAATAGCAAAAAACAGGAACAGGAAGCCAGAGAGCAGGACACAGAAGCAGGAGCACATTGACCTTTATCTAGGCTACTGACCATTAGTTACCATAGTAACTATTAGCATATCAGTTTGAAAGACAAAGGATTGACTTGTTGACCTGGCCACACTCAGACCTTTTGGCTCCAGCAAGAAAGCTACACCCACCAGAACTTTTTGCTTCTTGATTCCTGAGCTATGAAAAATGAAATAACAACAAGGAAAAGTAAGCAAGACAGGGCAGTGCTGCTGCCTAGAGAGGAGCAGGGAGAGAAAATGCACAGAGGAGAATGATGGAGAGAAATAGAATAAGTTCTAGAAGGAAAGAAACTAGGAGGAGTGCCCCCAAAAGCACAGGAAGGCCTTATGAGCAGAGGCATCTGCAGAATCTGATGGTTTCATCAGAATGAAACAACATAACCAGCTCCACCCTTTATATACAGGCATGCAATGTATAGCACATGTGCAGCAAGAGAGGAGTCTGCATCATGATCGTTATGTTGCCCTCCTTGCTTCCCCCCGCCGCTCCCCCACACATGGAGAAATGCCCATGCCTATAAGGGCATCTTGCCTACACATTTGGCAGCCCTCACAACTGTAGCAATCAGTCATCTTTCCGGATTTGGGTCTGATCCTCTCCATCAATGCCTCCACCAACTGGTCACTTTGGCCCCAGGGAAGGCAGAGGACACTTCCCACAGTGCAGCCCAATGCCTGGTGAAAAGGTCCCTGATCAGGACTACAAATTGTTTCCAGTATATTGATTCACAGAAAAGTCCTGTCCACCTTCTCCTGACTTTCTGATTAGCATCTTAAAGACACAAACACTGAAATAATCCCTCTGCTTAGTACTGCAGGATGGTCTTAAGTTGTTATAGTTTAAAAGCAATGGGAAATTTTCAAAGTGGATGCATGGTGCTTTCATGGTATTAATGATTACATCAAAAATCTGTTTTCCACAGAGGAAAAATTACTGAATAAAGCTGTTGAGTTTTGTCAACATGTGATATACAGTATTTATTTATTTTTTTAAGTATGAGAAAAGAATGCCCATGTGCTATCAGAAATACAAATATATGGTAGTGTTATCACATAAAGCTAGTCACACTTGATCCACATGGGAAGTGGCCCAGACACAAGACTGCAAGGCAGAGTGATACCTCTCTCGACAATGGAAGGTCTATTGAATAGCCTTACTTGGTGATAGAGGAAAATTTGATATAATGTTTAAAATGTCCAACTAGATCTGGGGAGCTCCAAGTGACATTTCTTCACTCAGGTATGGAGGGCCCTGGGTGATCTTGAACTTGTCATTAACTTCAGTCTAATTCCCTTCCTATGGTTGTTTTGTCTTAAATTGGGGACTTTAGTTGTAGGAGGGTGAGAGATGAACCTTGTATATTATCTTGAACACCATGGGGCAAAGGGAGGGCATAGGTTATGTCACTCCCCTCCTCCTAAGTAATCAATTTTTATTTTATTTTTTGCATTATGTATTGCACCATTTGGGGAAATAAAGATTTCAGGAAGCAGTGGCCCCTGAGTAGAGTGCAAAGTGTTCTCCAGTTTCTCCAACCTGGTGCCCTCCAGATATATTTGGGATTCTGTCAGTTATGTCACAACCTTCTGGAGAGTATCAGGCTAGACACTGTTTCCTTATACATGAGATACCTATCAATATAGGAAATTTGGTCATAAAAAAGCAGTGTTCTTTTCTGAAGGCTTTTCTACCTTGTGGGACCTTATACTTTATATAAATCCGTATTTATCCAAAAAGGAAGATGACCTTGAAAGTAAAACTCCATTGTCTGAAAAATTAGAAAAATAGTTCCTTCCATTACCATATTCTCAGCAAATTTAAGCCAACCTTCCCACTGTAACACTAAATTATTTTGGGGGAAACCTAGGCTTCCTTTAAGGTAAATATAGTAGTAACCGTATGGTAAGTTGTGCCTGGAAGCTTATGGATAGCATCTCGGAGGAACCTGCTAGAGCTACCGGTGTGAAACAATTTGTCATTTTTCTAGCCCAAATGAAGAGTAGCTCTGCAATCTGCCATATGCATTGTGAGAGATCTGACAGAGGCAAAACACACCTGGGAACTGGAGAACATCTGGTAGAAGAGTTCACATTAAAAAAAAAAAAAACACTTTGCCCTGACTTTGGAGCAGCATCTGTGTCAAGTGCAGCATGCTACTACACTGGGAAAGTGAGAAGTAAAAGAAGGAATGAACTCAGATGCCCTCTCCTCTGAGTTTCAGATCTAGGTCAAGGAAGGCTAGGCAAGGATGCCGATTTAAGTCCTTAAAAATAATGTGTTTTTTTTAAAAGAAAAAGAAACTAAAGCTAGACCCACCTGCTTCTACTCTATTAGAGGGGCCATTTGCTGCATCTTACCCTAGGAATGCAGCCAAGGTGGAACAGATAGCATTGCTCTAACCCATAAGGCTGCTGCCTTCCAGCAAGTGGCAATAGGAGACCAGGAAGGAGGTGAAGTCAGGATTATGCAGCTGCAGCACCGGAGGGGAAAAAATGAGAAGGGCATGTGGAAACCATATTTATTTCAAGTCATCCTACAGGTCCAGAATTGTGGGCTGAAAGCTATTCATCTGGGGGAGGTACTTCATTTCTGCCCCTCCTCCAGCCCAGCTTTTCCTGTATCTCTGCCTCTTCGAAGGGATGCTCCTCTGTCCTTGCATCCGGTCCCCTTAAAGCATTCACACCTGTTCCCAGTCTTGTCCATCTGCCTGTCTGCTGCCTACCTCTCTGCACTGGATCTCCTGAAACTGGTCTTGCACAGCTGGATGCCAGTTCTGCCAGATCATCTTAGGTCCGCACATTTTCATATTGTGCGGCAGCATGAAAAGTACATATGATGGTAGATCGGTTGTACTACTTCTGTCTACAGATGAGGGGAAGAATCACCTTTTGGTCTGTTCTCTTACTTTCCTACCCTGAAAGACAAAAGCTGTCATAACACAACAGGATGATCTAGAATCATCATGTAAGTGTTAAGATGTTTCTTCATCTTTTTGTTGGAAAAGCTATTTTTTTTATATAAGAAGCGAAATAAAAGCCATAACAGTCTACAGTCCAACATGGAAGGAGTGACACTGCCTTCTATTCTATTGCAACTTTTGTGCTGACTGGGATTAGCAAGAAACAATCACATCTTAGTATGAAGGATGCCAGCACACATCTCATGTGTGAGATATTCAAATCTTTTCATGAGAGAGATTTGGCATGCAGTTCTCATGGAAGAACTCCAGAATCTTATGAGATCTTGGTGTTCTTGCCAGAAATCTAAGAATTCATACAAGAACACCAAATTTGCAAATGATGTGGCCACCATATGAGATTTTTTAAAATAATAGTTAATTTGGGAATTGTATATGCCATTTAAGTGGGACGCGGTGGCGCTGCGGGTTAAATCGCTGAGCTGCTGAGCTTGCTGATCGGAAGGTCGGCGGTTCGAATCCGCGTGACGGGGTGAGCTCCCATTGCTAGTCCCAGCTCCTGCCAACCTAGCAGTTCGAAAACATGCCAATGTGAGTAGATTAATAGGTACCGCTTCGGCGGGCAGGTAACGGCGTTCCGTGTAGTCATGCCGGCCACATGACCACGGAAGTGTCTACGGACAAATGCCGGCTCTTCGGCCTTGAAACAGAGATGAGCACCGCCCCCTAGAGTCTGACATGACTGGACTTAATGTCAAGGGAAACCTTTACCTTTACCTATATGCCATTTAGGCCTGTCATTAACCTCTGCTTGTGTTGGACTGGTAATTAGGAGAAAAGGAACCACACTGAAAATCTTCTACTTTTGCAAGACTTCACCTTGGCCCCTTGTTAGCTTAGATTCTGTTCTCTCTTTAGCCAAGAAGCCAATCCACCCTCCCCAATCTAAAATTGGAAGGCAAACTATGAAATCTCAACCGTAGAACAGAAAATGGTAGGTGCAGGAATATCTCTCCTTATACAATCAGAAGCTTTTCTCATTATTTAAGTTCCATTTGACCAGCAATTTGAAGATGAGTAAAGTATTTGCAAACCATCCACCCACCTTTTTCTTCTATACAACTGAAGAAAATTGATGTTGGACCTTAGATTTGATACTCAGTATCAAGATTCTGTAGCCAAGAATCACTACAGCTGGAGATCTAATGCAACAGTGAAAAGACTGACGAACACACTTGGAACGCAGCTTAGAACATGTCTCTATGGAAATAAGGCACTTTCTGAATTCAGCAGACCAGCTTCCTATGTAACTTGATCATGTCTACCGATTTTAGTCTGTGCATTAGTCAAATTAATCTATGCAGGATAGTCCTCCAAAGTTGGGCTTAGTTACTGCCTGGCATTTCAGCTTTTTGTCAATAAAACAAAATACTATATTACAGACTTATTACTACCCCACACGTATAACTCCACAGGAGCACTAAAGAACAGTGATTGCTTGACTGTGTCATCAAGTCAGTTGACTCCTGGCAACTGCCTGGACAAGTCCCTGCAGTTTTTCACTGGGCTCCTTGACATTCATTACTAGAGCTTGCAGATCCTTTGCATTTTCAGCTATCAGGGTAGTGTCACCAGCATAGCACAAGTTATTGATGTTTCTTCCTCCAGTTTTAAAACTACATTCATCTTCTTCAATCCAGCCAATTCAGCATGTAGATTGAATAAATAAGGAGAGAATAAACAGCCTGGTCCAATTCCTTTGTGGATCTGGAGCCAGTCTGTTTTGCAATGGTCCATCCAGACTGTGGCTTTCTGTCCTGTGTATAATTTTCCCATAAGGACAATGAGATGTTTTCAGATTCCATTTTCCTAAGATCATTCCACATAATCAAAGCCTATCTATAGTCAATGAGGTACATATTGACTTATTTTGTGTTTAGAGCCATTTCTCAATTATCCAACATGCATTAACAATAATGTCTGATGTTCATTGGCCATTTTCTAAACCCAGCTTGAACATCTGGCATTTCCATTCTCATATAGGACTCTAAAATCAGTGTTAAGTTATCCTAAGATTTATTTTGCTAACATGTGAAATTAAGGATATTGTGCTATAGATTGCACAGTCCGTTAAATCTCTTTTCTTTGGAATTAGGATGTAAACTGACCACTTCCAATTTGTTGGCTACTGTGCTATTTTCCAGATTTGCTGGTGTAATTTGGTTAGACCCTTTACTGATTTTTCTCCATTGCTTGCCACATTTCTGTAGTTATTCCATCAATTCCTATAGCCTTGGTAAAGACTGGAGTGCTGATCTAATTTCATCTTCTAGTACTAGAGGTTCTTGTAAATTGGTAATACCTGCTAAAGTATCTTGGATGTTGACATCTCTACTGTACAGAATTTCAATATATTCCTTCAACCACTATTTGATCTTTTTTGAATTAATTATTATCCATCTATTTGCATACCAATTCAGGTTGGAACCGCCTTTTGAATTTGGAGATTTTTTGGAAAATGTTTTTTCATGCCTGTTTTAATCTTTGTTGTTGTTGTTTATTCGTTTAGTCGCTTCCGACTCTTCGTGACTTCATGGACCAGCCCATGCCAGAGCTTCCTGTCGGTTGTCAACACCCCCAGCTCCCCCAGGGACAAGTCTGTCACTTCTAGAATATCATCCATCCATCTTGCCCTTGGTCGGCCCCTCTTCCTTTTGCCTTCCACTCTCCCTAGCATCAGCATCTTCTCCAGGGTGTCCTGTCTTCTCATTATGTGGCCAAAGTATTTCAGTTTTGCCTTTAATATCATTCCCTCAAGTGAGCAGTCTGGCTCTATTTCCTGGAGGATGGGCTGGTTTTATCTTCTTGCAGTCCAAGGCACTCTCAGAATTTTCCTCCAACACCACAGTTCAAAAGCATCGATCTTCCTTCGCTCAGCCTTCCTTATGGTCCAGCTCTCACAGCCATATGTTACTACAGGGAACACCATTGCTTTAACTATGCGGGCCTTTGTTGTCAGTGTGATGTCTCTGCTCTTAACTATTTTATCGAGATTTGTCATTGCTCTTCTCCCAAGGATTAAGCGTCTTCTGATTTCCTGACTGCAGTCAGCATCTGCAGTAATCTTTGCACCTAGGAATACAAAGTCTTTCACTGCTTCTACATTTTCTCCCTCTATTTGCCAGTTATCAATCAAGCTGGTTGCCATAATTTTGGTTTTTTTGAGGTTTAGCTGCAAACCAGCTTTTGCACTTTCTTCTTTCACCTTCATCATAAGGCTCCTCAGTTCCTCTTCACTTTCAGCCATCAAAGTGGTATCATCTACATATCTGAGATTGTTAATGTTTCTTCCAGAGATTTTAACTCCAGCCTTGGATTCCTCAAGGCCAGCTTGTCGCATGATGTGTTCTGCATACAAGTTGAATAGGTAGGGTGAGAGTATACAGCCCTGCCGTACTCCTTTCCCAATCTTAAACCAGTCCGTTGTTCCGTGGTCTGTTCTTACTGTTGCTACTTGGTCGTTATACAGATTCTTCAGGAGGCATACAAGATGACTTGGTATCCCCATACCACTAAGAACTTGCCACAATTTGTTATGGTCCACACAGTCAAAGGCTTTAGAACAGTCAATGATCCAGTTAGTTTTCACGGCAAGAATACTGGGGTGGGTTGCCATTACCTTCCCCAGGGATCGCATTTAGTCTGACCTCTCTGTCATGACCTTCCCGTCTTGGGTGGCCCTTCACGGTTTAGCTCATGGCATCATTGAGGTGCTCAAGCTCCAGCACCACAACAAGGTAACGATCCTTTGCTGAAGGTTTTAATCTTAAGTGACTTTAAAGATGTAATACTGCTTCTTGTCTTTCTCACAGCTCTCTGAAATTCTTTTTGCAAGTTCCTTCCCAAGATCTTTCCCTTTCTTTGCTTTAGTTTCTCTTCTCTTCGCAATTTCCACTGTCTGTTTTGGCATCCAGTATGGTTTCTTCTGATTCTTAGTCTTTAGCAGTCTCTTTCAATAATTCTTCTGGTACCTTAGAATGATATTCTGGTTTTCAAGGAAATTCCAGGTGTTTTCCAGGAGAATAGTGGGTATATATCAAAATGATATTGTGGAAACTGGTTGGCTTTGTTCTTCTGCCTTAGCTTGACTTGACTTTGTGTATGACAATTCATGATCACCCATTGGCCCATTTCTATCTTACTGTATGCAGATGATGTCTCTGTTCAAGCCATATCCTAGGTTGGCCTCCATAAATGTTTAGGAGCAATAGCATTCTTCTGTGCTTTGGAAAATCTAAAATTAGCTAAGCTAAAACAAAGGTCCTAGTTTTCACTAAAAATGTTTTAACCTTTCTAATAATTGGAAAATCAATGACAAACCTTAATGAGCAAGTCAAGGACTTTAAATATCTAGATATTCACTAGATATTTAATATCTACCTCTTGGAGCCACCAAATAAGTGACCTCTTATCAAGAGCACAAAGAGCTTCCAATGAATTTATTAGTTTTGCAAACCCCAAAGAAAATAATCATGTCCCTCAAGCAATCAGATCATTAAAAGAAAAGGTCTTAAATTTGCTGTATATGGCACTCTACTTCTACTTTGGAAGTAATTTGGTCTAACCTTTTGAATGCTATTCTTCATGTCCCTCAATCAACTGTGAACAATTTCTAGGTTAGAACTTGGCTGTGTCTCACGTGAGGCCCACCTGCTGCTTTTGCCATCTGGAATAAGTCCTTGCCTAGATCACACTTTTGGATAGTTACACTTCCTCCTTAAAAAAGCAAATAGATTTGTCTTATTATGAGCTATCCCCCCTAGCTCTGTGGGTCCAGATAAAACTCTGGTAGAGCTTAAATGAAGAGTTTTGGACCTTGATGTCAAAAAAGCTAGACTTTTTTTAAAATCACATTTCCATCACTGCATGCTCATGTGTGTTCCTTTTTACACACCTTGGTACTTTTATCATATCCTTCTTGCCCCACATAGAACGGCATTCACACTGGTACAATGACACCCTGCCCTTAATGGTCACTACAGATAAACATCATCAGTATTCCCTACCACATCTTTGCATGTGCTCTGACAACAAAGTCAAATCTGTGGCATACATGTTGCTATATTTGTTTTATCACACCAGGTATTATGATCTCATTGAACCACTTATTAGCACATTTTCCCACCTATCATACCAGCAGTTACATCAGTTTTTTCAGGATCATTGTACTAAAACATCTAAGAAGGTTGCAAAATTCCTAGTTCCAGATATGGGCATTAGAAACTGGTAGGTTTGGTCTACAACCAGCTACGCCCAGGTCCTTTTCTTTCATTTTTTTCCTATAATGTTTGGTTGCCTTATTCCAGCTGTTACTATCAATCTATGTATAGAACCTTGAGATCTTTCGTTATATTTTACTCTTTGCTGAGTTTGACGTACTCATTGTGTTGACTTTTGGTGTGCTCTAAATGCTGCTGCTTGTCTGCTTTTTAACTTCATTTAATGGTTGCAATCTTATTTTTCTCTCTTTCTTATGGCCTACAGCCATTTACAAAAGAAATAAACAAAAATAAAACAAACAAATTATTGGATTGGCTGAAACTTATAAGTCATTTTCCTGCGTTCTTTCTTTTTCCTAGGCCATACAATCCAACTATGTTTTCCTCCTGATTATTTCCAACTTTGGCATTCCAGTCTACATCCAGCCACATGTTCTGTTGATTTTCACGTTGAACTTGACCATAAAACACATAAACCTCCTTTTCTTCTGCATCAGTGGTTGGAGTATAAGCTTGGACAATCATCATATTAAAAGGTTGACCACAAAGTCTAATTGATATTATTCAGTCACTAATTGCATTGTACCCAAGTACTGTCCTTGCTGTATCCTTCCTGACTATGAAAACAAAGCCATCCATTCCTTGTTTTCATGTCCTGAGAAGTAAACAGTGTGATCTTCTGACTGAAAGTGTCCAATTTCAAACCATTTCAGTTCACTGATACCTATGATGTAAATGTGTAGTCAATTCATTTCGTATTTCATTGTGTCGAGCTTTCTCTGTTCATGATTCTTATCTTCAGTGTTCCCACTGTAATTCTGTCTTTACAGCTTCAGATTTTTTCCCCCCTGCATGTCAGCAGCAACAACTAGATGCTTAGGAGACATTAATCTAGCCACATATCATGGGGGGACTATAGAACATAAGCATGAGAAGATTGCTCCTTAAAGTCCTGGCAGACTGCTTTAAATGGTGAAGGCAGCAGGGAAAGGAAAATAGCCGTTATTTTTTCCAGTGATCCAGAAGAAATAAATTGTGAACATCTCTGCAGTGCTTTTGCAGTCTACCATGTAGACACAGCAGAGGAGGGGAATCTTCTCCAGAGGTTAATAAGTCTCAGCAACATTCATCACTGAATGGAAAATCATAGAATTGGAAGAGGCTATTTAGACCATTGAGTCCAACCCCTTGCAGTATTTGCTATGAAACCTTCCAAGCTATCTAAATTGACTGTTCTGTAGTAGAATAGATCCTTCTTTTCCCTTTCTTGACAGCATTGTGACAACATTTACCCTTTCTTACTTGTTCATCATCTGTCCTGATTACCAGGAAACACACTGAGACAATGACTTGGTCTCTAATATTTATTAGTAGTACTTAACAGGAATCCTAACAAACTGAACAAGCGTGGGAAAAACCCAGCCATATAAACCCCAAAGGTTAAGGCGGTCCCGATCTGTGTCTCTTTGAATGGCTGAACAGTTCCTCAGTGCTACGCATGCGCTTGACAGTCTGGGTGGGAGCCCCCTGCTGGCCATCCTTACTCATGACATCACCCTCCCCTCCAGATTGATATTCCATTTCAGCCCCCTCCCCTCCCCTCCAAATTTCTCTGGTAGACTGCCCTGGGATCTCAACATTACCGGTGGGGCTGCTGCTGCTGCTGCTGCTGGTGCCGGTTGTGGGTTAATCGGAGCTGGTTGTTGCAACTGCTGTAGCATGGCAGCTTGTAATGTGTTGATCTGGAGATCTACTTGTTGCTGGTGTTGCTGTAGGGCTGCTGCCAATTGCTGGATGGCGAGCCGCATTTCTTGGTTTTCTGAAGACATTTCTAAACGTATCTGCTTAATTGCTTGTTCCTCCCTCTTTCGATGGGAGTAGGAGTTTGTTAGGATTGATGTCCTGATTACCAGGAAACACACTGAGACAATGACTTGGTCTCTAATATTTATTACTAGTACTTAACAAGAATCCTAACAAACTGAGGAAGCGTGGGAAAAACCCAGCCATATAAACCCCAAAGGTTAAGGCGGTCCCGATCTGTGTCTCTTTGAATGGCTGAACAGTTCCTCAGTGCTACGCATGCGCTTGACAGTCTGGGTGGGAGCCCCCTGCTCGCCATCCTTACTCATGACATCATCCATTCCTTAGAATTTTTCAAAGATAGTGCATAACATTTTGCAATGCATCTGGATCTGGAGATTTAAACTCACTTAAATTTCGTTTAATTTAATTTAATTTCCACTAAGAAAAAAAATTGCCAGATTTTACTTTTTCTAGCCCTACTGGAAGCAAATGAAGGGTTTCTTGTTACTTATAAGATGAAATTATGGAGATGGTAAAACTAAAACAGCTTTATTTTCCCAGCCTTGTAAATCTTTGGAATGACATCTGGTGCCTCTGCCAAAGCTTGGTGTTCACTTATCTCTCCTAGTTGGGTTTTCTCATATGTTTGGGAGTTCTGCTCCTCAAGTCTTACAAAAAAGGGAAATTATTCACTCAAATTGGAGGCTCCCAAGATTTTTTCCCCTTTGGTGCTATTGTTCCTTTCATTTTTATTACTCTGTATTTTGCCGATCATCTCGGGATGCATTTGTTAAAATCACATTTCTTTGTTATTTATTCACTTAAACTGCTCTTGTTTTCATTATGTATATTCATTTCACTGGATCTCTTATTTTTATTCTCAGCCTTTTCTGCCTTGAGAGTTAAAATAAAACTAATTTCATTTTATTTCCTAGAATTCCCTGAATATTGTATCAGTCCAAGAAACTCGGCAAAGAAAATACTGCCCTTTCCTCAGGAATTTTCTAATCCTGAAAGTCCCCAGGAGAGAGAGCTGCCAAAATCAGCACCACCCCTGGAAAGCAGTACATTTCCCCCGTCCCTAAACACAGGGGTACAAAATAAGTTGAAATATTTCAATCCCATCCATTTGTTTAGTCATAGTGTGACACAGAGTGCTGAATCAGAATGATCTTTTGTTTGATCCAGCAGAGCTCTTATGTTTTCCTAAAGTTGTTCATTACTTGCAGAATTTGTTTTGTAACAAATGAAAGTTGAATGGAATGAGCCTGTTGCAACTCAGTTGTGACATGATTCACTGGCCAGTATATCACTTCTCCATTAAAGTGCTTCCACTAAAGTATAGTGACTCTGAATTTCAGAAAAGAGTAAACAGGAAGAAGTATTATAAATGTAAACAAAAATCCTGTGCAATCCTCCACTCCATCTTGTAAAATCTGTGAATGTCTCTCTTCCCCACCACCCATCTCTCTCTCTCTCTCTCTCTCTCTCTCTCTCTCTCTCTCTCTCTCTCTCTCCATATACCTGTCAGGAGCCACACTCCCAAAAAAGGTGGGGCCAGCAAAAAAGTAAGAAATGTATTAATGAATTGAATATTACTTGAATTAAGAACTAGTAATTAAAGTAAGTGCCCCTAACATAAGGTATTCCATTTACAAAAGTATTTGATCTTGTTCTGTATATACCACAGAAACAAACTGTTTGGATCTCTTTCTCTCTCTCTCAAAAAGGGAGGAAACAGATTAAAGATGGTGTGAGCAGAAGAGAGTGTTGGGAAGAGAAAGTAAGAAAAGAGAGAACAAAATGAATTGGAGATGAGATGCGGGAAAAGGTAACTGGACAAGGAAGGAATGATAGGAGAGGAGACGAAAGCTTATAAAGGCTCACAAACAACGTTAGGGAAACAGTTCCACACAAACAATATCTGTTCATCAAAGTCATCCAGCTTTTCAGCAACAGTGGCAGCAACATTTGCAACAATTCACATCTCTTGCTGACTCCTTTATTTACACTAGCTTCTATCAGCTGAGTATTGAGGTCTCTCCCAATTTGCGGATAGTGACCTGGGGTGGGGTTGGGGAAATCTGTACATTCTAGGGCTATCATTTCTGGCCTGCAAACATCCAGGCAAGCACCAGATGGCAGCAATTATACTTTTCTCTAACCCTTTGCTGCCATCCAGTGGTCACCCAGATTTTTGCAGGCCTGAATACATATAATATTTTTCATAAGAACAGAAGAATCCAGAGTACAGAAATCAGAAGCCTGGATGGAATTTACACCTATAGCTTTCATATTTCTGTCCACATGCACCTATAGACTCCTTAAGGATTTTGTCACAGGAAGGAACTTTGGCTTTGAATGGCAGATCCTTGACTGTTTTCCCCTCTGCATTGCTCTGTGCATTGCTCTGTGCGATAAAAGCGTGGCAATAGAACCTCACTATAAAATGCAGTATCAGAAAGATGCCAATCTTAACATGGCATTTCTTGTATTCCACTCCTATAGTTCACTTAAGAGTACCTAAAATCCAGTTCACATACGCATGTATATATACTTTGATAACTGCCAGACAAATGCAGCAGTTGGCTCTATCAAGCCATATCTTGCCTGAAAAGAATAGTGAAGGAATCTCAATATCTATAATGAAGCATTCTTACAGAAGTCTCAACTGAGCCAAGAACTGGCTATCCTAACCCTTGAAATATTCATTGGTTATACAATCAATATCAGCATGCTGAAATTTGATTCTGAATAACCATGGAAGTTGACCAGCAGGAATTCCCTGAAGTTCCTGCTAGAGATTTTTGACATTGTTTAATACACAACAAACAGAAGGCTTGGATCCATTAAGTCCGAGCATTAATACCATGACCGCTTGCATATGAAGATGCAGCATCATATTAAGAATTCATTCAAGAAGCCCAAAGAGGGTGTCTGGCTTAAATAGCAGAAGTCCAATTTAAATGACAAATTCTAAATGGAACGTATCGCAATTACTGACAGTTAATACTAGCCCAACTAATAAAGCTGTAATTAGATCTCATAGTGGAGCTATAAAAGAGATGTGTAAAAGACTGATTGAACCAACTGCTTCCTCGATGGCTGAGGGACCACTTGTGCTGATTGCTTAATTGATGATCCCATAGAATTCCTCGCTGAGCTATATGCCTCAGCTTCGGATGACACTAATAGTAGGGCAAATAAATAACTGGACAGGATATGCAAATCAGGAGAAGGATTCCGGAAGCTAGCAAATGCAGTCTGCTAACAAGGAGGCCCAGATTTTTTTAGTTCCATTGGATTATCTTTCTGAGATTCTGAGTAGTCCCTATGACTCTGCTCTACCTCAAGGCCAGGAGGATAGCTGGATGTCAGGATATGAGAACAAATTCTGTAGATGTGGTGGGGAGAGGAGAATATAACACATATTATTGTATTTGCGGGGGGTGGGGTGGGGTGGGGTGTTTGATGTGTCTTGATTTTAACGTTTTAGTCTGGGCTGTCTCTGTGGTTTTATTTTTACCTGTTTTATGGAATTTTTTTGTGCACATTAATATTTGTGAATTGTCTGCAACAGTGTCAAAATATCATGACCACAAAACACTTGATCTCTGTTATAGCAGGAGCCTGCTGCACAGAGAAGGCAAACTGAGTCTAGATTTAAGAAGAAAATAAAAAAATAATCCTGTGGGATTACTCTGAAATTATCTATCTGGTGCTATCCTTGGCCCAGAGATCAAGTGGCAGTTTAGCTGGAGGGGCGCTGGACTGGTCATATAAATATAGTACAGGACTGAGAGTATGGCCCCAGCCATCAGGCATTCGCTATGTGCTTGACCTTTTACTCCCAAACAACAGTTAGGATACAAATCTAATGAAGAATATAAATCTAATGAACAATTAAACAATGAAATAAATCTGATTAAAATTGATGCAGCAGTATTATTATTATCTGATAAACATGGCTGTATTTTTCTCAGGAGATAAAAACATGTATGTTCTGAGAGTCACTGCAGAAGATAGCCACACTTGGTCAAAATTTCCTTCTGATCATTCTGCTGAGCTGGTATTAGCATGGTAGAAAACTGAAATAAAGGCACCTTTTTTACAGCTCTGGCTACCAGTATCCAAAACTGGAGCAGGAAAGTGTTATCAAGCTCAGGGACCCAGAGATCAGTGGCCTATTTTTCCCATCACAAACCTGTCATTTTATGCTTGGCACACTATGATCCAGAACAGCTGGTACCAGGTCTTAGGATTCCAGGAACTGGTGTTGAAAACCAAAGGGCACAATGTGAGAATCTCCTGGCCATAAACTGTGGAACTCTCTGGAACTCTGGCAGGTAAAAGTGGACACAGCCATCCCATCTACCCTAAGATCTGGCCATGCATGTCTCCTATGCCACGAACCTCTGGGCCTTCTCAGATTTTCAACATGAACATTAGGCAATGGTAAAATGGACTGGTAAAATTGATGCAGTCTTATCATGGATGAATTAAAGCATACTAGTTTTTTTTTTTCCCTCCAAGAATCCTGCTTTCATTTCTAGAATGAAATAGATAGCAAGTTTGTCATATTACCCCAGCAATGACTTCAGTGTTCACAGATTATGTTCCAGGAAGGTATTGGGATGAGGCGACAAGAGGCTCCAAGTTTTGAGGCCTGGTCTGGATCCAATCCATGATGACCTGACGATGGTTTGCTCCTTACCCTACGAAGGAAATCTTTCTGATGGCATTTCTGAGGATATTACTTGAATCAATAGACCTCAGAGAATGTATGGACAGTAAAACAGGTAATCCTTGGATTTGTCGTTTTATTTAGACATCCAACGAAGTGGGGAAAAGAGCAGAGAATGAAATTGCAAACAACAGAAGGAAAACAGCCATGCCTTCTTCGAGACTTTAAGATCTCACCATGTTTCTTAAGGATCTAGATTTCTCAAGGATCACATCCAATGGATGTAAATCGTCTTCCACCTCAGGAATGCACATTTGTTTCTTTTGCACGTGAGCTTTTGTAGTGAAGATAGTAAGGATGAGATTAAAAGCAAAAACAAAAAATGAACACATAGAAACCCAGAGAGAAATCCATGGAGCTCAGTGTCCAAATAATAACTAGAGGAATGTTGTTAATCATAGACAACAAGTTACCCAGGACACAAAAGACTAATTGCTTGTTTTTCCTGTCTTTGAGAGTATGGATTGAAGATCACAGTATCATACTGTGATCTGAGAGATGTGTACTTACCGATGGGTCGGACCTGAATTGGAGCATTTAGTGGTTTGAAAGGGGAGTCATGACATAGGATGTACTCATTCAGCTTCCCAGAAGTTGCAAACATGATATAATGGGAATGGGGGTGGGGGGGGAGGGAGGGAGAATGTCAGGTAAAGCCTTCCCCTTCTCATCTTGGCAGATAGGAATTATATTGAGGGTAAATGTGAAATTCAGAGCAGTGATACTGGCACTGGTACTGGCTGAAAAATCCAAATATGTCAAACATAAACTGTCATTGTGGAAAGTCTGTCTATACTATTTGGGTTTTTTGTTTTTTGTTTTAAAAAAAGCTTGCTACCCTCAAGTTGACTGAATGGGAGAGGATGGTGCACCTTGGGCAAGCAAAATGCAGCAGGAAAAAAACTGACTACAGTCATAGCCTGTTCGTATTTGTTGCTGCAGGATCTTGAAAAAGAGAAAGATGTGCCAATCAGTGCCAAGATTTAACAAAGGTGCCAATAAACAATTTGAAATCCTCCTGGTAGAGGATCTATTCAGAGTTCCTTCATATGCCATGACCAAGCCATTGGGATGATTGAGGAGAAGCATCCAATGAGAGGTTGCTTGCTGGCATCACTGGAAGAAATGCAGCAGGAAAAAAACTGACTACAGTCATAGCCTGTTCGTATTTGTTGCTGCAGGATCTTGAAAAAGAGAAAGATGTGTCAGTCAGTGCCAAGATTTAACAAAGGTGCCAATAAACAATTTGAAATCCTTCTGGTAGAGGATCTATTCAGAGTTCCTTCATATGCCATGACCAAGCCATTGGGATGATTGAGGAGAAGCATCTAATGAGAGGTTGCTTGCTGGCATCACTGGAAGAAATGCAGCAGGAAGAGTTGCAGCATCGATGCCTGCAGATTGGCCAATGGAACTTGATCTTGTAGCTTGATCTTACAGTAAGCTTATCAGATTTAGATCCTACTTTGGGCAATGATGAAACATGTTATTCTGGTTATTTATCATTCCAACTAAGCTAAGCTAATGTACAATGCAGGAAAGATCTTGATTTTATGAAGGGTTCCTCCTGATAAGCCCACTATACTTCATTTCTGCGCCAACTGCTGTTCCTTTCCTGAGTGGAAAGGAACTGGAAGTTGGCCTTATGGTTTGCACAGGGTATCCCTCTGTGCAGAAAAAAACAACGTCTTCATTTTCAGAGCCTTGTGTCATTGTGCTTTTCAAACCACTTGTTCGATAGAGTTCCCCCGCTTCTCACAACTCTTCGAATAATAATCTGATCCTAGCTTCAGCCTTCAATTCTCACCTTTTACTGGGGCCAACTACAAATATGATTTGCTTCCCTTAAAAAAAGGGAACTGAAGATAAATAAATAATGTTTTTTAAAATAACCCTTTTCCCCAAAATATTAAATGGATGCTATTAATGGAGTAGAAACAACTTGAGGTGAAAGTCTGATTTTGAGTTCTTACATATTTATTTGTGATGTTGGATTAGGACTGGAACTTTTGGGGGGATGGAGAACATTTTTTTCTTTTCTTTTCTTTTCTTTTCTTTTCTTTTTTCTTTTCTTTTCTTTTCTCTTTTCTTTTCTTTTCTTTTCTTTTCCAGCAGACAGTACCATGTGACCAGGGGTGTTCAGCGGTGTCAAAATGGTGGGCACGTGCAACACATGATAAAAAGAGGCAAACTTCAATTGCCTGGTTGCAACTACCGTTTTGATGCTGTTGACACCCCTGCATGTGGCCCTACAAGTGCTACGAATAGCTGTTCTTGTTGAAGCTGGCCAGGGCAAAGGGTTTGTTTAATTATGTCTTGCCCTTTCTCAGAGAACTCAAGTCTGAAAACCCAGGGTTCTCCCCTGGTTTATTTCTACAACCACAACCCTGTGAGGCAGGAGGGATGAAGAGAGTGTGTAACGATCCAAATGCTCGAGCATTCACTCAAAGACATATTTATTTGTGATGTCGGATTAGACAGTTCTGAGACTTGGGCTCTTTTAACTGTTTAATGAAGTGAAGCGTCTGGTACAAAGCAAAGTTGCGAATGGCTTCTTTCCTGCACATTCTACAATTTAAAAATCACATTCTCTACTTTCCCCCCCTTCTACCCATCAAAGCATGTACTCCCCCCTTTGCCAACAGATGGCCCGAATGGTACTCGACCGGATGGCCTTGGGCAATAAACACCTAGCCTAAACAACCCAATTCACACTCCAGGTCAACTCCCCCTCCCTTCTGGCAACTCTCAGTCTGTTGACACGGGTTCGATGAAGATGAATGTGAGTCTGATCAGGATGTTCTGAGGACATTGTGATAGGGGAGTATGACAGAGTGAATGACTGAAATTCACCTCATCAGTTTCCATGGTCATGGGGAGACTAAAGCATAGGTCTTCCCAATGGGAAAAATCTGGCATTAAAAATAAAAAGGAATGTGGAAACAATAAATTGGAAACTATCCAGTTCTCCTATGTAACAGTATTTTGTAGTGTGCAAAAATAGGTGCTGTGTGAGTGTATATGTGGGTCTGTGCTTATATACACACACAGAGTAATAATATATATGCCAGCCTTTAAAGTGGGACCATATATTCAGTATTAGCCCAAGCATTTCTAAATTCCTATTACCTTTTGGAGAAAAAAGTCCTCATTAAATTATTAAAAAACAAAAACAAAACAAAATAACCTGCCCATCTGAACCCTGTTACAAAGTAACTGTGAACAATAAAATGTCCTAAAGGCCAATTAGAAATTGCAATACTGGGAGTTTTATTACAACTAACTTCACTGTAATTATCAATCAATGGATTCAGTTGAAAAAAAAATTCTCAAATTCACAGCTGGGGAAAAAGATACTAATTATTTTCTGTTAATTAAGGCTGAGCTGAGGCTCTGCCTTGCCATCCTTCAAGTCAAGGATTGACACATCAGTGTTAATATAACGCTCAAGGTCCTTTTCAAAGGCTTTATTTCTAATGCTAATAAATTGATGTCACATTATTTTATGTGTCTTAAGCAATCATGCCATTATCTGTCACTTAAACATGGCATGTCTGCATAAACACACAGGGCGATATAAAAACATTGCCTGGGACAAAATATGGGGATGATTCAATTTGCTTCTGAAAACATGGAATTGGAATCATTTGTCTTTCAACAGGGTGATTAGAAGACACTTCAAAGATAAACACAATTCACGAAGTCTTAGTTTGGTTGTTCAGTTTTGACTGAATAATTCTTAGCAATATATGGAACTTTTTTATTCAGGGTGAAATATATATTACTGCTTGATACAAGTTGTGACTTTCAATACATATGTGCATCTCAGGGCTTACTCGCATGATCCAATTAGGCTGCTGACCAGAGGAAATAAAAAATGGGTGAAGTGGGGGAATGAATGGGATTTTCACTGGCGCAGCTATGTCAGAAGACAAACAAGAGGGTATCCAGTTATATAATACAGAATGTTTTACTGAACTTTATTGTCCCACTTAAGTATTTAAAACAAAGCAGGCTAAAATGTCCAGGATAGAAATCACATTAAGATACTATTTGACAGAAGGATATCCTGAAGTAATGATAAATAAATGATAAGTATAATCCCCAGTCATTAAAAGAATAATAATTAGAATTGTCCAATCCCTTTCTCCCTTGCAGTCCTCAGTGGTGTAACTCTTGCAGAGTCTGGTAATTCTAGTCCTTTTGTAATCCTAGTCCTCTTTAGGCATTTACCAAAGTATATATCCAGTAGACGAGAATGGAATGGAGCTGAGCCAAGAAGCTGTGCCCCTGATATTAAGCACGTGGCACAACAAAGGAGTTCACAGGGTGTGGTAAAGAAAGTTAAGATGGTGGCTACAAAAATCCAGCTGAAGCCCAGCTTTTTACCTTTTTGAGCATACCCTGAGGACACCACTGGCTGCTTGTCTGATGTCCAGACAGACATGCAAATAACTGCAAAAAGGAGTGAGTTGTGAGCATGACTGTGTATATGAGACTTGCATGCATGTTGGAACTTCCCAGGGTTCTAGCTAATGTGGAGATTCCCACACACCCAGCTGCATATGCCAGGGTTCCCTTTCTGGAGATGTTTGTACAGAATGATGGATTCTGCGTGGAGGAGCTAGGCAATAGATCAGGGGCACAGCTGCTTCAAGTGCTTCTGCTTCAGACTCACATGCTGAAAACATCTTAAAAAATATTATGGATTGCCACGATAATAGTTGCACTTCTAATATCTGTTAACTGAAAGAAAAGAGAAAGGCAAAAAGCTACTGCAAACTCAGTGATCATGAGTAACACTTTGAAATGAATGTGTATCTTATTAATCACAATAGCATCTACATACAATTGAAATCATGTTATTACACATGCTACAGTCCTCATACAGTAGGTAAGGATTTATTCAGTCTAAAGGGGGTTATAATTGTTTTCTTGTTCAGGGGAAGAAGCACTCCAGCGGCATCTAAAAATGGTCCAAAATAACAGAGATAGTGTCTCTCCGCTTTCAGTCATTCCTCCCAGAAACACACACTTGTTCATAAATGCTACAAACCAAAAATTTTTTTAAAAAGCCAAAAAGAAAAAAACCACACTACCTCAGCCATGTATTGATTTTCTTCTTTGATTGACAAAGCTCTTAATTCATGCTTGGAAACGCAGCCATGCCTTCTTTATTTTGCTGCCGTCTATGCGTGTAGTGTGCAGTGTGGGAGAGGAGTGGGCTGTGGCGAGTGAGCCAGGGCTTCTACAGGGCATAGTGAGGCCTCCACACTTTCCATTCAAGTAAATGCCAGTGTGTGTGAATGATGGAGGCTGCAAAGTGGATAAAGGAGCCTTCAGCTATGAGCGTACAAGTGACATGGCCAAAGGAGACCAAGTGGATGGAATGGGGGTGTCTCCTTTACTTCTGCAGCCCGGGCTCTGCCTCTTGGCCATGCCAGTGAAGAAATGGACCAGGAGAAGCCATTTGGCCAGACCTGGGGTTGAGGCTGACAACACTTATGGCAGAAGAAAAAAAAAATAGAAGCCTGAGTGCAACAGGTAGGATGCAGAGGGCGCCCCGGCGGGATAACGGTGTAGCTTAATTTTGTTTTGCATCTTTGGTATACATCACAGAGGGTCTGTGGCCCACAGTTTGGGAACTGTTGCGTTAGATGTAGCTGTCTTGTCAATGCACCAGGTTGGAATACAGACTAGTATCAGATCTCCAGGTTCAAGGAGAGGCAGAGAAGCCCACCATTGGCCATCACCCTTGCATTCATTGTACAAGCCCAGAAAGGGTTATATGATGAACTTCTACAGCTCCACTCTACCTAATTAGCTGCTGCAGGACAACTAGAAAATATGCAGTGAACTATCATCAAAGCAAGGGGTCAGTTGAACTCCCCATTTTGGGGAGAGAGGAGAAAGTTGGTTAGCCCTGCAAATCTCATAATGCTTAATCCCACCCAGAGATGCAGCGGCATTCCATTGCCAGGTCTCTAGAGAAGAGAGCTCGTGAGTGTTGTGACAGTTTTCACTGTTTCATCATTCAATAAATGGCCCTTTATTGGACAAGAATGCCCATTTGGAAACCCTAAAGGGAAAATAAGTGATCACACTGTAAGAGCCAGCAGGGCCTTTAGGCATCATTTGAGTGCATGAAACTACATTCTACCTGGGCCACGTCTTTTATGAGTAGGTACTGTCATTTCACTGCCCAGTGAAAACCTATTTGTCTGCCATGGAGAATGAAAATGAGTTCTCTTTTGTGTGCAAGTGCCAGGGGCAGATTTGCTTGGGCTAACTTTCCCAATTTAACAAACTTTCATCATTTTTCCCCCAGCCACTTTTGTATATGCTAACCAGTTTCTTCTTCATCCCTAACACCACCACCACCCCAACTCCCTGTCCCATTCCTGCTTGCTATCTCTTTCCAAATAAACAGAATATTTTGTAGCAATGGCAGACGATTACTAGTAACTCACTCAGTCTTGGTAATTCATTTGTGCCTTCCAGCGGTCATGAGTCATGGGTCTTTTACGTTTTGTCAAAGAAACCTAATCCTTACCCTTCATGGACCAGATATCCTAAAGATGGCTGAACATGTCATTGCCCTGAAGTGTAAAATGTTTCCCACATTATTTATTATACCATTGCCAGGCAGTATCTCTATGGTTAAGTCTGTGTCAGCATTTTCATTATAAACCCATCTTTTTAGCTGGAAAAAAAAAAAAAGAACTGTCTGAAGGTACAACAAGCCCTAATTTTGGGCTTGCACATCGCAATGACCAGGGACCCAGCACATGAATATGACAAGCCCCTTAAACTTTTCTTCTGTGAGGGTTTGCTCAGCTTTACTCATTCTCTTGCCCACAGGAAAGGCTGCCCAATCACAGAAAGCAGCCAAGGTGTTTTTCCATGGAACGGTAGTTCCATTCGTGTCCACTCATTAATCTAAAGAAGTTGCATAACTCAAGCGGGTCAACAGGAGACAAACCTGCATCCTGAATCCATGCAGCCCAGCACTTCTCCAAGAGGATGGATTCCTCCAATAACCTCCCATTTTTTTTGGAACCTCTCACAGCACAAGTGGGCGTGGGATTATATCTTGCCCAGAGCCCCATAAAGTTGGGCAAGATATAAATTCTCCTAATTCATAAATAAATAAATCAGTCAGTCAGTCAGTCAGTCATAGGGTCCATTAGTGTCCATCTTGAAAAGAATTATTGTTTTAATAATTTTATTAAAAGTTTTTAAAAAGAAAATACAAACTAATACAAACTAATATAAAGTATGAAAGAAAAAAGAAAAGAAAAAAAATAGAAAAGAAAGAAGAAAGATACAAAGAAGGGGCTTCCGATCTTCTTTACAACAGTTATAAGTACAGTTATAAATTTACCTCTTTCTTTAAAGTTACAACGTGTCTCTCTTCTTTCTATACTCTCTAATCATCAAAACCATAAATCATAAGTTCATTTTATTCTGTTTTCCACAAAAAGCCCATAAGTGGTTTCCAGTCAGCAGTAAATGCAGATACTGCCTTTTCTCTGTCCAAAGAAGTCAATCTAACCATCTCAGTAAGTTCCATCATCTCCACCAACCATTCCTCCATTGTGGCTACTGTTGAATCTTCCCATTTTTGTGCATACAATAATCTCGCTTCAGTTATCATATATGAAAACAAAGTTCCATGACTTTTTTCCAACTGTTTGCCCATCAGTCCCATAAGAAAGACTTTTGATCTCAATTGTATATTAATCTTTAAAATCCTCTGAATCAGTGTGTGTATTTGAATCCAGAATTTTCTAGCTTTTTTACTCATCCGCCAAGCGTGATAAAATGTCCCTTCTTGTTGTTCGCATTTCCAACATGTATTTCAAATGCCTTTATACATTCTAGACAATTTCTCTGGTGATGTATACCAACGGTACATTATTTTATAAAAATTATCTTTAAGATAATAATATGGTGTAAATTTCAATCCTTTCAACTACATATTTTCCCATTGTTCCATCTGTATATTATAACCAAAAATTTTAACCCACTTTATCATACAATCTTTCACTTGTTCTTCTGTTTCAAATTTCAATAGAGGTTTATAAATTTTAGGAATTACATATTCATTTGTACACAATTCTATTTCAAACTCAGTCATACAACGTTCAAAGCCATAAACTCTTTTGCCTACTTTAAATCTTTCTAATAACTGTAAGTAAGAAAACCATTGGCAACTGTGTCCCTCTGCCATCAGTCCTTCTCTTGATTTTATATTGTATTCCCCTTGACAAAATTCTATTGTCTCATGATGTTAGCCATTTGTGTTTGCCTATTATTTCTAGTCTATAAAATGCTTCTTGTGCTCAGAGCCACAAAGGTATTTTCGGACACAACCTGGGTTTGTATCTATTCCATATTCTCAATATGGCACCTCTAACATTATGATTTTTAAAATCCACATTAACCTTGACTTTGTCATACCACAAATACCCATGCCATCCAAATCTCAGGTCATATCCTTCTAACTCCAAAAGCTTTCTATTTCTCAGCAGCACCCACTGTTTCATCCAAACCAAACAGCAAGTTGGAAAATACAATTTCAAATCAGGTCGACCCAATCCTTCTCTTTCCTTTGCATCCTGTAATACCTTATATTTAACTTGTGGTTTTTTTTCCCCTGCCATATAGATTTAGATATATCCTTTTGCCACTGTTTAAATGTGCATCAGTTTTCAAAGTCTTAGTCCCATGCAAATTAACTTCCACCCCAACATACAAACTATGCTCATCAGTTAATACAAGTTCTGGTTTTAGTTCGGGATTTATATACAAAACAACTCCATTTCTGTTGTTGTTCCTGCTGAAATAAATCCTTCACCCATTTTTTTATAAATCAGATATGTTATGTCCTTTTTTCTAACATGTGTTTCTTGTAGGCAAATAATATCTTGTTTTAATTTTTTCAAATAATGAAATATTTTTTCTCTTTTGAGGAGCATTTGCTCCATTTATTTGTATTTGTAATCCATAATCAAGCCAAACATTTAGAAAGGTCAAAGCCTGTAGTGCCTAGTTCAGTATCATCCCTTTCAGTTTCCTGTTGCACCTGCTGAAGTTTTGTGTTTTTGTATCTGACACCTCCATTTGAAGCTCCTCCATTTCCTCTTTAGATTTTCTAAAAATTCCCTTGCCTTCTGGACAGAAACCTCTGCTGTTTGAAAGTAAAAATCACACCTTCCAATCTATCCCATCAAAATGGATTTTTTTTCTGTTTTAATCTAAAAGTAAAAAAAGAATACTCTTTTCTCTTACACAAGATTCTAATAGGAATTTCTTTAAGAACAATTACATCTGTATTATCAATCTTCAGTCTTGTATTAAAATGCTGCTGCAAAACTTGATCCCTTGTCTTCTTCCTGACAAAGTGCACCAAAACACCCCTTGGAACATATTTCTTAATCTCACAAATCTTGTATTCCATATATTATTCTACATACATTATCAGTTTCTGCCTCTGAATCCTCCTCATCCCAATCCCAAAATTTTTCTAAAGCTTTAGGATTGCTCTAAATTCCTTCTCTCTCAATTCCAGTAGAGCCAGATTATCTAGTTCCCTTTCCAGCTCTCTGTCCATAACTTCTGTCTTACTCTCCAGAATTTCCACTTTGTCATTAATTTGTTTTAAATCTCCAGACACTTGTTTTACAGAGCTTTCCATCTTCTTGACCTCTTCTTTCATCTCCTCTTTCATCTTTACAAGTCTCTGATCCATTCTTTTTTCAAAAGTTGTCAGTTTAGTATCCAGTGATTCAGCTAACTTACTGCCCAGTTGCTCAAACATTTTCTTAAGCAAATCTGGTATAATTCCTCTCTCTGCAGGTTGCTCTAGTGATGCGCTCCTCCCCTCTGCTATTTTTTGCTGCTTTTCTGGTGGTTGCCATTATTGATATTGTAATCCAAAACTGGAAGTGTCTCAATTGCAAGGGAAAGAGTAAAAGGCAAGCTTTCCCTTTTTTGTTTGTTTGTTTGTTTTGTTTTGTTTTATCTTTCTGTGCCCTTCATCCTTTCATCCCAAATGGCACTCTTTAGTTACAGTCGGTATCACAGTCTGGCTCATATCACCTTTATCTTTTGTTTTGTAAAAACTACCAATTGTCTGGACTCTTTAATAGTAAACAAAAAACATTCCCACAAAGGTCTGGTTCATTAGTCTATTTTAATTCCAAGTTATTCAAAAACACTTTCACCAAATCAATAATCTTTTAAAAAAACTGTCCCCTTTATCCATTTTAAACTTTCTTACATCTACTCCTTGTTAAGCTTTTTGCCAAAGGTTTTTAAACCTTTAAAACCATTTTTTTCCCCTTTTTATTCTGGAAAGAATGTTGACTCACCAAATGGAATTCTCTTATCCTGCTGCTCAGAAAATCTCTCTTTAGCTGTAAATAATTATATCCAAAGGTGTTTAGGAAAGTGAGGCTTGTGCAAACCTTGTGTCCATATAGGCTGTGTTACGCTTGAGAGCTTGGTTGAAATCCCTCGACTTCCAGCCGCCTAATTCACGAGTTGACCACAAAAACCTCAGTTCCTGCAGCCGACTCGTGAGGAGCAGCTGTCTGGAGTGCAAGTGAGCAATCTCACAATCTCTCCTTTGACTGGAAACACAGCACCAGCCAGAATTCACTGTCGGCCACCAATCTCTGCTTCAATGCTTCCTCGCTCCTTCAGGGTCATCTAGTCTGCCATAGATCCTCACCCGGAACAAAAAGAATTCTTAATTGAACAACAGCAGACAAAACGGAATATCTGGGGAAATTACAAAAAATGCTTAGCTAGTGTGTTTTGACTTAGATCGGAGAAACACAAGTTCAAGTTATCAGTCAGCGACACAGTTCACAGATGAATATAGGCCAGTGACAGTCTCTTGGTCCATCTCAACTCACTGAGTTTATGGGGGGATAAAATGAGAGGAACCCTCATGTACAGTCACTTAGAGGAAAGAGGGAACATAAATATACTGTGAACATAAATAAATTTGGGGAAGTTGCACCTAAAAATGGGAATATTGGGGGAAGTGGCACCAGACAGTGCACATATTAGGGAAAGTGAGTACCAAATAAATATATTAGAAAAGGATGAATACTTTGATGACTACAAAATATTATCATTATTGTTTCTAATAACATTGGGCATATTATAGCATTATTAAAAAATCAAATGTATTGAAAAGAAGAAAATAACAAACCATACAACATAATTAACCACCCAGAGTCACTCTTTCAGTGAGATGGGCAGTGATGAAATTTGAAATATAATAATATAATATAATATAATATAATATAATATAATATAATATAATATAATATAAATAAAATGCCACATAATTAACAAACAGCTCTGGAAACTATTCCACTTTCCAACAGGCACTTTGAGAAAGTTAGGTGTAAAAATCAATGAGGATGTTTTTGTAGGTTGGGTCTGTTCCTTTTGCAAAATGATGCTTTAGTTTTGATGGAAAGGTCTAGCAGTAAACTAGACATCATACTGACGTACACTAGAATCAGGGCATATCTGCTCTGCCTGTTTGCCCCATTATGAACATAAGCCACAACATATTTTTGGAGGGCAGGGACAGATCCCATCATCTCTTAGTCACCTCCAGCCCAACACAAATGTGACCTTTGCCTGTTCCTTTTCCTGCTCCAAGTGGAAAGTGGTGTTTTCCACCTTGTGCTGGCTCAAGCACTGCTGTCTAGGTTGGCTCCTGCACTTTAGTTTCTTCTAGGTACTCCCTGGGCAGAAGCAGGATAGAATGTTCCCTCCCTTGGGTCATTGGTTTAGGCCAGGGTTTCTCAACCTTGGCAACTTGAAGACGTGTGGACTTCAACTGCCAGAATTCTCCAGCCAGCATGAATTCTAGGAGTTGAAGTCCATACGTCTTAAAGTTGCCAAGGTTGAGAAACCCTTCTTTAAGCCCTGGAGCTCTCTCCTTTCTGTTGCAGTACTGTTGAGAAACAGGAGAGTTCTTCCATATTTATAGTTATTAAAGGTGAACCAGAATATTTCATTTTAACAAGGAATAATTATGCATTTTTGCAAGCCAATGGATGAAAAGCCCTTTACCAGCTTACACAAAATGAAGATAGGTTAGAAAAATTGGCACTACAAGCGACTTTCTTTTTACCTTCTGCTTAACAAACTAAAGCACATCAGGAAATATAATTGGTAGGGAGAAACAAAATTAAGACATGGGATATTTGAATAATGGCAGTTTTCTTCCCAGTCACTTCTGAGAAGGAGGACTATTCTCAAAAATGGTATTGCAGAACTAGACTGAGGTTAGAAAAGAGCCAGGAGAATTGTCAAGATTTGCAGTCATTTTCTTCTGGCAAAGTAATTCACACTTTTTAGTTTAGAAAAATGGTTACTAAGTATGGAAAGCATGCTACGGGTTTGTAAAATTACTTATCATGGGGAGAAAATTGGCAGAGACCATATTCTTCTCATCACATTAGGACAATTTTACCCAAGGAAATTGATTGGCAGTAGGTTCTGTAAAAAAAGATGGTCTTCCCACAGCACATAATTAATTTATGGAATTTACAGCCACAGGGTGTGTTGATGGCCATTATCAGAGATGTAAGAACATTTCTAGTAGCTGTGATAGCTCTAAGGATTTATAGAGCTGAATACTAATTGTTGGAGGTCAAGCATCAGGGGAAGATGCTAGTCTTCCACACATAGTTATGGCCTTCCTGGAGGCATCTCTCATGCCAAAGTGGGAAGCAGAATGCAGGACTAGATTGGATCAAGCAAGGTTCTTCTGCTACAGAAATTTAAAACACTGTTGCCAGAATGTGGCATTTGAGTTTTCAAGCCAGAAGAAATTTTGGAGATTGGTAAAGAATACCAACTTTGTAAGGAAGGAACCATCAAACCACCTTCATCTCATGCTCTGTCCCTAGCTAAGGAAATTTAATTAAAGCCATCCTTAGCTGTTCTAGTTTTCAAGTAGTATTTTCCCTCTTCTTCTGTTACAATTTTGGCCATGTATACAATTTGGAATGCTTCAAGGACAATGTGGCTGCTGATGCACTGGCCACTTTAGGTTCCTCTCTGGTTGCTGGAAATGACCCTCAGGGGCCTTTTTGGCTTGAACTGTAGGAGAGACCAAACATGGAAACCTGGGCCTGTGTAAGGGGTTTTGCAGGGGCCAGGTCTCCATGTTTTGCACAGCAACGTTTTCTCTACTCCATTCCAGTTTTGACATCGTTGGGTGCTGCCAACTGTGAGGTTAGAAGTGGACTTACTAATTGCTTGCTGCCGGCACTGCCCACCCCTTATGTCACTAGGGAACATCACCAATCCTTTTCTTTAATATGGCTGCAATACTTGCTTAAAAACAGCACCCTTCACCAGCCCTGTTTCTATTGCATGGTAGGAATTGGCAATGAGGGCGCACAATTTTCCTAGCATATTTTTCTGCCAGTTCAAGGATTAGCGGATAGCACTTTAATGCAGCCATCTGGAACAGCCCTCTAAGTTGTGTTCTGTATATTGTAATGGAGGATCTTTGTCTTCCAAAAACTTTTCCTCTAGAATAGGATATGCTAATATATGTTGCTATAATTTGCAGAGCAGTTTAATAAGCATTATATTTCAACTGAAATAAATAGGGTAGAATTTCTTGTGCATTTTTTAAAAATTGTTCGAGAAATTCTTTTTTTTATGTGTAAATCCTAAGAATAACATCACAGCATAAATAAATGAACAAGTATAATGTTTTTGAGTCATTTGTTTAATTGGGTTCTCTTTATGTAGTTTTAGGACTTGTATGGAGAACGCATCATGTTTAGGTCATATTTATGCAGAAATATTGAACATTCAAAAGGCTTCACAAACTTTTAAGCACTGCTGTAACTACTGGGTTAGCTTTCACAGGAAATCTTCTCAAGTTGGATGTTAAATGAAAATAGGTAAGTGTGTGTGTGTGTGTGTGGATTTTCTATGTGGAGTTTTATAGCCAGATATAATAGCCCTGAAACACTTGATTGTGTAACCTTGGGCACAAGGGCACTGAATGAAATGGAATTTATTCCCACATTTTAGTATATGTGTCAGAGATCATCAAAACATCAGGATGAATGAATAATGGCTACTCTGCCTTTAAAAATTAAAAGTCAGTAGTCATTCAGGTCTGTCTCTGGCATTAATCAACAGATGGATCCCTTGAAAAACAAGAAGCAAAAATCAAAGACAAAAGGGGAAAGTCCTGCATTACCAAATCTGGAGTTTCTTTTGTTATTTATATACATTTTTTTCTCAGTTGGAGTGCCTCAGATTACACCTTAACAAAATGTATTACATTTTAGGATGAAAGCAAAAATAGAGCAAGATTTTTTAAAAAGACACACATTTTTAAATCCAGACTGAACTCAAAAGTACAATGAAATAGCAAATAGAGAGCAAACACAAAACAAACAGGTCAGAAAAGAAATAGCAATCAATATAATCCTTGCTTCTGGCCATGCTGAACTCCAAGAGGTCACAGCGGCCAGGCTGAAGTGCAGTTCAGAGGTGGGTTTGGTGAGGGACTTCTCATCAGGCCAGAAGCTGGAGAAGGCCTGCTGCCAGTAACAAAACAGAGGTACTAGGAACAACCTTTAGGGCAAGTTCCTTATCAGCACAGCCAGTCAAGACAATATATTCCAGTTTGGTGCGGGGAATCTCTCAGGTGTATATGAGAGATGTTGCATTTGTTCATGAGATAAAATGAATAATTTAAAGAAAGCAAGAAGAAGCAAACTTTACAGGGTCATTAGACTTCACCTCCAGAATAAAGGTGAAGATTGGAGAACCTACGGCAGCATAGGAATCAGAAGATTCCATCAGAAGATCCCAATCCCTTGTATAGCCTGCCAGTAGCTCTGAGAAAGGATACTGTGAGAACAGTATGTGTAAAGCCCCCTATAATAGAGTTGTAAGGGTGCTATATAAAAAATAAAACCAGTGAAGTCATGTATATGGGTATTTTGCAAGAAGGAAACTAGAGGGAAGATATTTTACCTCTGAGGGATTTCTGAGACTAGATGTCAGCTTGTTAACACAGACTGAGAGTTGTTTTATCCAAAAGCAACTATTGGATAAAGTATTAATTTTATTTTAAGTAATAAAAAGTCTGTCTGTATGTATGTATGCATGGGCCAAAACCCAAACAAAGAAATAAGCAACAAAAGATTATAAAAAATAACCAAGAAACATAGGCAGACATATACATAGAGAGTACCAAAGTTACCAAGATTGATAAATGGAGGTCAGAAAACATTGGCAATTATAAAGATTTGATGATTCTTCGAGAGATATCTAGTGAGCTGTCAGCTAAGAAGAAGAAAATATTCTCTTCCTCTGAGCTGGCACAAGAATGGGATAAGAAGAGCATTTTGGGGTAAGAACACCATGTAGAACAGTGCAGAAGCACATGGGAGACTGTTTCTGCCAGTGGACAGGAAAAAGATAGTCCTCTCAGGCATGTGGGGCTGAGATCAGACTTTCAACCATAGCTTGGCAATAAATTTCTGAGTTTCTTCCTTCTAGCCCTCTGATTTATTTTTTAATTTAGCTGATGTATTTTTATACCACCAGCTTTAAATAACTCCTAGCAATGTACCACACATAAAACATAAAGCAATTCTCAAAGGCGATATCAAACCAGAACAAATACAAAAATAAAATGCAAGTGGATCAGATTAGAAAATAATCAGAGTGGGAACTATCCTTGCCTCCCAAATGCTCTCTGGAACAGTTTGATACTGAATTACAATATAGTTGATGTGGCGCTTGGAAGCCTTGAAACTGAGGTGGTTGTGTGTTTACATAACAGCCATTTCTGGCCTGGGAGTTGTTGGTTCCCACTTTGCCTACCTCAGTCTTATAGCCAAATAGCTAAACAGAAAGACTTATTGAAAGACCAATCATACTACATATTATAGAAGTCTTAGCCAGGTTGCCAGTACTGGCTAAGTACTGAACTACAACTTTCAAAAAAAGATTAACCAGAATATCCTCTGGTTCCTGGAAACTGATAACATAGTTCAGGTTCAGAAGCAGGAGACCCTTCAGATAATTTCATGGCATTGGCTAATGGTAAGTAACACCAACCCACTGAAGCAACACTTTTTATGGGTCTATGTGGTTGCAAGAAGAATGCTCTAGAGGATACCATAGGGATCTAAAGTTCTTGGTTCCAATGGAAATTGAACTGGGAAAGACTGCCATGAAGATCCAAACTATTTACAGAAAAAGAGACATTCCCCTTCACTCTCCTGATGCTCCATCATGTTAAGTGGAAAGAAAATCTCAAGGCCAGACTGTGTAGTTTTATGGCTCATGTATCAAACATTGGTGGAAGAGAAGGAGGAGACAGTGTAGAACCATGTATTTTGGCAACGACTTCTCAAGGAAGTTGCTCACGGCTGGATACCAGCTGGCCTAGGATGGATTCTTGCCCTAATTCTGTCCTTGCACTGGATATTTTGAAAATAAATATATTGTGTCAAACAATATGCTGTTGAAAGAAACAAGGACTTTGGCTAATTGTAACTTTCCATGCGTCTGATTGATTGTATATTCAGTAGGAGCTCCTCAGCCTCTGCCATACCCCAGTGGCAAATTTTTGAATGTCATTTTGGTTTTTTGGACCTCAGTACAGACACTTCATTGTTTTCCTTGCCTAAGTAAAAAATATGGGGAATTTTTAATGTGGGATACCTTTAATGATAAAAGTTGAGATGGCATTCAAAACAACCTGCCTTCTTACTTTCTGGAAGGAGCCCAGATGTCAAAATTAGCCTGATCAATCTATGGTCTCATCTTGGCAACATAATTTAACTATAGCTGGGAACTGACTCCAGTATTGACAGTTAGCTGCTATTAGTTAAATAACTGAAGCAGAACTAACATCGTAATTTATTATTTCTAACTATTTCTAACATATTACTGTCATAGATATATCTACCCCTGCTTTAGGAATTAAAATTTGGGGGGGGGGGGAGATGGGCAGTAATAGAAATGTGAATAATAAATAAATAAATAAAATAGACGTTTCTGTCTGCATAAAATAATTCTTACGTTTGGAAGAATTTTTTTTCTTGGTTAACCTAAGAATCTTTTTATATATCAAATAAAATAAAATTACTATGCAAGATTGAAATATGATAGATGGTAGTGTATCAGTCTGACCACGTATTTTTAATGCTCCTGCATATAAAAATAAAATAAAATACTCAAATATTGTGCACTGAGAGAGCAGCTTTACCTGTGAAGAAAGAATTTAGACATGCATTCCAGATTCTGACAATTTAATGTACAGAACAAAACCCCATTTTGTGCTAAGTAATATGTAAATTGACACTAAACATCTGAACTGTACATCTTGTCCTCCCAATTTTCTTGAGCAGCGAAAAGGAAAAGGGGCAGAAGCAGTTCCAGATCCTCACAAATGCTGCTTTTCCTGCTGAATATGCACCAATCTGATTTTTTACATTAATAGAAAAGTATCAATGAGCAGTGTCGAATTCCTGCACTGGATAAGGAGGGATGCAGCTCCAAGCCTTCTGCTAAATTCAGAGGCTGCTTGGGAGAGCACAGGAAGAGAAGGGAAGAGATGTGGACCTGGCAGAGATTACCAGGTTCAGGGTGAGTTAAACCCTGCTTGAGCACCTCCTCTTTGATAACAAAAACAATAATGATAAAATGGAAGACACAACAAATGGGTGTTGGAAGCATTCATCTTGCAGACCCATTGATCAGAATCTGCTACATTTCCTGTTACAACTAATCTGAAGGCCAATTTAGGAATGATATGTAAAATTAATTAAAGGGATAGAAGCAGCATTAAAATCCTTTCCTTTACAGTCTGTCCGTCCGTCCGTCCTACCTTCCTTCCTTCCTTCCCAGATCCATCCTATTCATTTGCACAACTCTGCCATTTCTAAACGTGCCATTCCATTAGTCAATTCTTGTTCCAACAAGTAAAAAAATAACATACTTCTGAAAGGGCCCATTGGAGATGGAAGCACATTCCACACTACATAAGCTGGCACTGCAACTGCATAGCCAAAAAATGCATTTGAAACCAATTAGGGAACAACATGAAAGAGGCTAGAATACTTGCTGGCCACTCTGTTTTCTGGATGTGAGTGAATTGAGTCTATTCAAAAGAAAGCCGCAAGACTGCAAACCCCCAAATCACTTACCCCAGCAAAGCACTAATAAAAGATAGGCTGAGACCTAGTGGTGACTACCTAGTGCCCTTTCATCCACTGATCACATTCATATGCTACGTTTTGCTGGGAGTTTTTGTTTCTTCATGTGAAATAATTTGCACCATTATGAAGAGAGAAATACAACATATCCTGCTGACAATCCATATTCTACAAATTAAACCCAGGATTCCTAAAATAAAAATGATCCAGAATAGGTAGAACAGGGGGCAATCCTGTTTGAACAGACTCTGTTGGAAGCAAGGTGGCCCCACTAATTTTAGGAGTGTTCTGTCTGCTCAGGAGGGACATCAGCACAGTGTCTTCTTCAAACACTGGAGAGGATGAGGTAGCTCCTATTTGCAAGGACCAGAGAGCCAAGCTTTGGATCACAGCCAAAGCTCTTCTCCTAAACAACCTTCAGTCAGAATAGACCCAAAAGTTGCACTGCAGGAAAGTGAAGAGAGATAAATCATCTTCTCTAGGGCACACAGCAGGTTCATGGCAGCAGCATAAGAACTCTCAGGCCCCTGGATGCCAGAACAAAGCTTTGTCTATGAAGATCACGGGGCTTTTGACAGATGCCTGTTTGGCACTTGAGATAAGGACACTGTATTTCATTTTCAAGAAGGCAGTGGCTTCAATGGCAAATATGGCCAAGCAGGCTGGCAAGATAGATGTCTCCCAGTATTTCACACTGTGGAGAAATTGAGAGTTTGAGGTCTCCTGACGTCCATCTTCTCCCTGCTGTGCAGTCGTCAAGGTTTTCTTCATCTGACATTTGAGGTCTTCACCCAAGGAAGGTAATGCGGTTTCTTTAAGAAAATGCTTATAGTAATAAAAAATGATTTTAACTGCAAAACTAATAATTGCTAAGGAGCCAATTAAATTCTGAAAGCCAGATGAAACCCTTCTTATTTCCCCTGGTGATTTTCTGCTTTAAACTCGCTTCCGTATTGGGGGGTGGGAGAAGGGAGGGAGGGAAGAGTGGGAGAGAGAGGAAAAAAAGAAACAAAATATAATTTCAGAAGCTGACAGAACTCATTGTTCGAGAAATTTTAAATTCAAAAAAGTTAATAAAGCTCAACTATAAGATGAAGGGAATTTGCATTTCACAGATTAACAACATGTACAGCAAGAAAGGCGATCCGCCTTGCCCCAGGTGATAATTTAAGAAACCTTTGCATATTTTATTTAAAACTGGGCCCAGTTTGGCTGGGTAATAAAACAGACAGATAATGATTAGAAGGTCGGCCCTTCAGGGCACACAGCTTGGGCCCTAGCAAATACCAAACAATGATCCCACAAGCCTGGCTTGCTGCAGATTAGTCTAATTGCCTGCTGATGTTTTATATATATATATATATATATATATATATATATATATATATATATATATATATATATATCTGAAGTTTTTTCCCTCCCTTCTCCTTGAAACGCTAAACAGGGTGGGAGTTCTGGCATTTGGATTTTATTTTATTTTTTTATTACTTCGCAATTTGCTGCACTAATATAAATTTACATTCATACACACACACCCACACACACCCACACACACCCACACACACACACATACACACTCAGACACATACTATTTATATATGTACAGTATGTAATTATGTGTGCATATACATAAGGGAATTAAAATATATAGTTGTGAACATGCACATTTATACAAAATAAATATCTATTAAATGTGAAGGTATGTACATACAGAGACATCCATTCACAGGTTTACAGTTATTAAGACACACACCTGCATGCAAATTTACACACACACACACACACACACACACACATATAATACACATTTATTTTTATGTACTTAGTGTCATATGCTCTCATAAAGTTTTGCGAGCCGGATAAGCACATCGCTCCTGATTCAGAGCTACCCACAGCTCTAATTCCCTCATGACCCATGAAATAAGCATGGGCTTCCTTCTGTTCAATATTGAGGAATGTTCCACATGGGCCATTGGCGATCCCAAAGTTATTAAACCACCCCTGCTCATGTGGCTTCCTCATCCCGCTCCTCAGCATTACTCTGCCACAGTCAACCAGTAGCTCTTCTCTGTTGAATAGTTCTAAGAAGTAAAGACTATGCGGTATATCTGTTCATTACTAAATCCCAGTACTAAATAGATAGGAATTGGGTCCTTTGTGATTTCAGTGGAAGCGCTTTATCATTTGTTGTGCCTAGAATCATAGCTGTAGCCTCTCATCAAACTTTGTCACAATTTCATGTACTTTAATGGAGCCAACAGAACTGAAACCTAGACTATCTAGGGCATTCTTGATTGTAATTATGGAATGATTTGCCATTATAGATCCTTTTTAGATAGTGGTAGAAGACCTAGAATTTGATCCACTTTAATCCTCCCCACTCCATTTTCTGGTACTGTACATACATTCATCATGGTTGAATGAATGGTGTGGGTGCCCAGCAAAGAAGTCGGCTGTCACTGGAAGCATCTTAAGGAACCTGGAAAATGATGAGTCAGTCTCAGCTGTTACTGCTAGCTAGCTCAAGAAGACAGGGAAAAGGCTAGTCCTAGGATCCTTTAGGCCTCTATCTGATCAACAGGTATTGACTAGAAACTATCTGAAGTGGACAGGTAATGAAAAGCTCAGTGTTATGGTGCTTCCAGCCATAGAAGGCTTCTAGGACTAAGGATGCCACAAATCCATATTATGGATTTATCCTCCATTACTTTACAGATAGCATATCAGTTACTTGTATCTTTCTTCAGATAAGGAATAGAATACAAAAAACAAGTTATCCCAGATTTCGTTTGCGATCAACTACTGTTCCAAGACTTTTTTCACAAGCATCATTATCAAGCCAGATTCCATCATCTACATAAGAGACTTTTTGTATCCTAAATAAAGAACATTGTGCTTGTCTGTTTCTGTTCAATTTTATTCTATTACTTTTAGCCCATTCTTCTCATTTATCAAGATAATTTTAAATTTTAGTTCTGTCTTCTAAGTTGCTAATGATTCCACTAAATTTTCTGTCACCTGTAAATCTGATAAGCATTTCTTCACCTCTTCACCCAAGTCAGTTTGGTCTAGTGGTTAAGGCACCAGGCTAGAAACCAGGAGACCAAAAGTTCTAGTCCTGCCTTAGGGTCACCAGCTAGTTGACCTTGGGCCAGTCACTCTCTCTCAGCCCATGATGTCAGGCTTGGGTGACAAGCCTGCCAGTCAATTCCTGTTGCAAATTATGGATCAACATTTGGTTGATCCTAAAAGCGGACCCTGCATCTGTGGGAAAATGCTAGGAAGAAAAGAAAATCTAAATAAAACTTGTCATATTGCTTAGGAGTAACTTAATAAATTATAAAACATTTCCAGGTGAGGATACTTTTAGGAAGTACATCTCTACAAGCAATGTTAGATTTTTTTAAAAATCCATTTTTAATTGTGTTTGTGTGTGTGTGTTTCCCTCTTATTTTTTTTTTTTTTGCCTTGATGACAACTTGGCCTGTCAGTTTTGTCCCACCAGTTGTACATGCCAGAAATGTCACTTAGAATGACAACCCCAGGAAAAGGTCAAGGCTATTTTACTGAATACTCTTAAAGCCTGAAGCTCAATCCAAGAAAGACACTGTGCTTGAGTTCCAGGGAGTGAAGAAGTCAACGGTGGGGGGTGGGGGGTGGGAGGGTAGGAGGAAGGTATTTAGCAGCACTGGTCCATAAAAGGTATGTCCTGAGGCTCTCAGCCATTCTGATCCAGGTAGTATACTGTGTAATTAGAACCAAAAGCTGACATCCATGCAAGCAACCTGTCAAGATCCTTTTACAAAAGCATGCTAACTGAACATTGGCTGCATGCTCATGTCTTATCTATAAATCATTAAGTTGGTTGCAGATTTGCATGGCTGATCCCCCAAAGCTAAGCGGGTTCAGAACTGTTTAGTAATTGGATGGGAGACCACGAGAAAATTCCAGGGCTGTAAGCTATGCTGGGAAATTTAAAAAATCATCCTTCAGGAAGACAATTTCTGATTGTCTGGGTCATCTTTTTGGAACTGAATCTGAAGCTCGGAACACAGAGACACATTACTAGCATTTAAAAAAAGAAATGTTGACTAATTTAAAGTCAACAGAACTTTAACAGAAGAGGCAAAGCAGATGTGGAAGAACTATGTGGTCAGTGAAAAAATGTAGTGGAAGAAGATGTTTTCAAAAAGAGCTAGGTGTTAAAGCTAAGTGATCCTCTTCTTGAAAGGACTTAACTGAAAAAGCTATCTTCCTGGCAGATGCTGACTTGGAGTTATAAATTATGTTATTCTGGCTAGGGTCTTATTGATAAATCTTAAAACCTGGACAGTGGGGGAAATTCTATTGTTAGAATTATTAGCACCTGCTTATATCTTTCCATATAAAATAAATGGAATAGGAACATTCCTAACTTCAGCTGGGTCATGTCCAAAACATTTAAACTTGGTCTCCCCACCCTGCTCACATTCTTAAATCCAAAAGTACCCTTGTCTGAGAATGCTGAAGGTGGGAGAGTAAAGAGGATTTGGAAAATCAAGTTACAGGATACACTGTAGAATTTTCTCTGATTTTCCAAATGCACTCACAACTCCAAAGCAGATTTTTGTACATACTGCTTACTAATTAGTGGCATGTATTGTGTTGAAAGTGGTTACAGTCTGTGTACAACTTCTACATAAATATGATCATACACACAAACTATATGTCTGTGCATGCAGTTTTTGTTCTCTAATAAAATGACTAAATTATGACTTTTTAAGATCAAAGCTTTTTCAAGATGGAAGCAATCCTGGTATTTCATCTTGAAACTATAATTATAAAGCCAACCGGCTTCCAGATTTGCACAGTTATCTGTCAAGTACACTAACAAAGGTACTGTAGAAATAGTGCCAGACCTACAACTGACAGAAAAACAACAGCCTCTGAAAGCTAATCTGGAGCTGGGATGGATGAGCTGCATTGTGAGATGAATGTGAAGCAGTGTGGTCTGTAGAGTGTTCAGATTTTTTTTTTTTTCTTTTCTTTTTTTTTCAGTTTCAAAAGGAATTTTTTACCCCAGGCCAGAAGCCTTTGTGTCAGAGAGATTGTCTCATTTCTCTTCTCAAAGGCTGTCAGAGATGACTGAGATTTGAAAACCTTTCTGATGTTGAAGAGGTCAAGGGAGGCAGTCCTCCCGCCCATCAGTCATCATATCAACAGTGAGCTGAGGAGACACATGAGAAATGGAGTGAAAGAAATGTGAAGGGATTCGATTCAGAGGAATGAGGGGTGGGAGCAACATAGCAGATGAGTAAACAAATACGTTTTGAAGAAATCAGAAGCAAGAGAGAGAGAGGGAGTCTAGGTCAAATGAGAACACCAAAGTTTATGGTATTAACATTCTGCTGGAGGAAGAGGGAAAGATGGACATGGTCCCAGTTACAATGTTCTGGAGAAAGGCAAGTTGACTAGAGGCAAAAGATACAGTATAGTAATATTATTTAATCAATACCTATAATTCTCCAGTGTGCTTTTGTACAGGTTGGTTCTATAAAGTTGCTGTTTCCATTGAATTGTGCTATTCAGAGCTACTGAAAGCAAGATATAATTCAAAGGCCCAAGTGATTTAATGAGAGCAATCGAGATGATCTAAATAATAATATCTCCATAGAGAATGAAGGTGATTTGGGGAATTGTAAGTCCCAGCCCACTGGGAGCAAGAAAGGACATTCAAGCTGAAATATCCCATGTTGAGACTTAAGTGTCTTAAACTCTCACTGCATATCAACTGAGTGTTGAAGGCGAGTGTGAGTTATCTCAACAGATCCCTGTAATTTCAGATATCTGGAACAGCAATATCTGAGCTCCAGTGACAGCAACTGATTTTGCCGAAATGAATTTCAGGTAGATATTACTTGGGAAATAATCTATCTATTGTAAGCAACCGCCCAGAGTCCCTCCAGTGGGAGGAGATGGGTGGTGACAATTTGATAAATAAATAAATAAACATTATGCAAAGCACAGAAATAGTAAACAATAGAAATTACAAATGTGAGATTAAAAAAAAAAGGAAGGTCTTGTTTATACCAGCACCATTCACTATACCTTTCCATATTTTTCAATTCTTATAAATCATCCTTGCTTCCACTAGGTCCACATGCTGCTTCATGCATTGTCTTTGGTTCTTAAAAATTCTTACCTTTCTTCTTTCAAGGATCTCATAAACTTCATCCAACCACAACTTTTTCAGTCTTTCATTTCCTCTTGACCCATTCATTCTTCATTCCTGTATTTGTTTTGCAACTCTATATAACCGAACAATCTCAATGTATTTCTTTTGAACTGGTCACTTACTTTTATATTTGTCCACACTCATTCAGCACCCATACATTTTTTACCCCTCAGGTTTTACCCCATCAGCTTCTTAAGTATTCCATTCCTATTGTATTCAATTATTTTTATGTTTCTTCTGGCATACCAAACTCACTTTCACATAGCACAGTAGGCTGAAGCACACTTTTATATGCAACCATTTTCATATGTTTTGGTGAGCACTCATTCCTTCCAACAAGCCACATCCTACCCACTACCTTTCTATCAACATTTGCACATCTTAAAAATTTTCCATCCATTTTCCCATCTTTAACATTCTATCAAGATGCATCTACCTGCTTTAGTTTGCACTGTTTGTATATGTCCTGTTCAGACTATGAGGCAGCCAGGCAGAATTATTATCAAAAACTCTTTATTAAAAACAATTATTTACAGTAATAGAGTCCTGGTGAAATAATAAGCAAGGTAGTTCTAATCAAGACCACCCAGGCAATGACGGATGAACAGGCACGGCTGCAGGGTCAGACTGTGGCAGAACAGCAAGGCAGAATTCAGCTAGCTCTCTGGTTGTAGCTGTCAGACTTGGTGAAGCTAGGGTGTGTGGCAAAGCAGACGATGGAGGGAAGGATCTGTGAGCTGGCACACAGGTAAGGCTGGGCTGACATGTGGAAGCTAGGCGAAATGGAACTAGATCCACTGGACAAGGCTTGACTCTGGAGACTATGCTGGGCTTGGCAGGATCTTCTAGGCAAGGCTGAGAACTGGAGGCAAGGCAACACTAAACTGGAGATCCAAGGCAAGGCTGATAGCTGGAACCTAGGCTGGACCGGACTGGAGACTCAAGGCAAGGCTGCGGGCTTGAAGCAAGACTGAACTGGACTGGAGACCATAGGCAAGGCTGGGAGCTTGGAGCAAGACCAGACTGAACTGGAGAACTTGAACAAGACTAAGGACTTGAAGCACAACTGAGCTGGACTGGAGATTTGAGACCAGGCTGTGGGTTTGGAGCAAGACTGGATTGGACTGGAGATCCTAGACAAGGCTGGGGCTTGGAAGCAAGATTGGGCTAGACTGAAGATTCTAGGCAAGACTGAGAGCTAGGAGCAAGGCTGGGTGCAAACCTGGATCACACTGTGATACGGCTACAAGGTCTGGAGCTGGATACAATGCTGTGGTCAGCAGGGACAGCAAGAGAAAGATTCTCTAGAGCAGCTTGTGCAGAAGGCAATTCCACGGAGGCAGAAGATGCTGGCACTGATTCCTCTCTGGCTACAAGCGAGGCTCCCAACGAAAGGAAGGACTCTTCCACAAAGGCTGTGAGCTTGAATGATCAGTTGTCTCTGGCAACTTGCTGTCAGCATGTTTGCCTTTTTATTTAATCCTTTGTGTGCCTGTTTCTTTCTGCAGCCAATTGCGCTGCCTTCACGTGCTTTTCTGCATGCCTTTCCTGCGCTCTGATTGGCGGATTCAGTCTCCTCCGAAGTCTGGCCAATCAGTGTCTCAAGCTTCTCCCACTCTGCTGAGTCACTTCTGAGTTTTGTTTTCCCAAGTTCTGCCTGGTAAATTACTGTTTCTCCTTCTGACTCAGAACACATTTTGTTTTCTGAGTCAGAAGCTGGCTGAAACCTCACAGTGTATAACTTGCAATCTTTTATTCTATTTTCCTGTGTTTGTTTTCCTTGGTCTTTGATAGGACAACTTTTAGATCCATATTCCTTGTTACAACATACAATCTCTGTTTGCTGTAATTAATTCAGATACTCATCCTAGAACACAGCCATGTTTACATACAAATGTTCATCTACATTCTCTTCCCCAATCCACACAATGTCTGAACAGGCATTTCTTATACATTTATGAATAAATACATTAAACACCCCAGGAGACACCACACACTCTTCTCTCATTTCTTTCTAAGCATTGAACCATTTGCTAAGACTCCATTTATTCTCACACATGTTTTTCTCCTATATTGCTCTTATTGCATTCAACAATCAAGCTTCATCTCCATATTTGTACAAAAACATTCCTTAATTCAAGCCTATTCATTTCACATACTTTTTTTCCTAAATTACATTCACTTATTTCTCAATGACCTGCTGGAGAACGCATCCTTAGCTCAGCATAAAGCTATACCACATTTCCCAAATCTTGCTCGTTGTCACTTCTTGTACCCACTTGTCAGAATCCTACCAAGTACCTTCCCAGGTATATTTAACAAGCGAACCCCCCTCTAGTTTTGCATTCACTCTTACTATTTTTATAAGGGAACAATAACACCATTATCCCTATTGTCAGGCAGAGATGCAGTCTTCATACACACTTTAAGCAAGCTGCCCAGTCACTCAATACACCATTTGTTGTTTATTCATTTAGTCGCTTCCGACTCTTCGTGACTTCATGGACCAGCCCACGCCAGAGCTTTCTGTCGGTCATCAACACCCCCAGCTCCCCCAGGGATGAGTCCGTCACCTCTAGAATATCATCCATCCATCTTGCCCTTGGTCGGCCCCTCTTCCTTTTGCCTTCCACTCTCCCTAGCATCATCTTCTACAGGGTGTCCTGTCTTCTCATTATGTGGCCAAAGTATTTCAGTTTTGCCTTTAATACCATTCCCTCAAGTGAGCAGTCTGGCTTTATTTCCTGGAGGATGGACTGGTTTGATCTTCTTGCAGTCCAAGGCACTCTCAGAATTTTCCTCCAACACCACAGTTCCAAAGCATCGATCTTCCTTCTCTCAGCCTTCCTTATGGTCCAGCTCTTGCAGCCATATGTTACTACAGGGAACACCATTGTTTTAACTATGTGGACCTTTGTTGTCAGTGTGATGTCTCTGCTCTTAACTATTTTATCAAGACTTATCATTGCTCTTCTCCCAAGGATTAAGCGTCTTCTGATTTCCTGACTGCAGCCAGCATCTGCAGTAATCTTTGCACCTAGAAATACAAAGTCTTTCACTGCTTCTACATTTTCTCCCTCTATTTGCCAGTTATCAATCAAGCTGGTTGCCATAATCTTGGTTTTTTTGAGGTTTAGCTGCACGCCAGCTTTCGCACTGTCTTCTTTCACCTTCATAATAAGGCTCCTCAGTTCCTCTTCACTTTCAGCTATCAAAGTGGTATCATCTGCATATCTGAGATTGTTAATGTTTCTTCCAGCAATTTTAACTCCAGCCTTGGATTCCTCAAGCCCAGCATGTCGCATGATGTGTTCTGCATACAAGTTGAACAGGGAGGGTGAGAGTATACAGCCCTGCCGTACTCCTTTCCCAATCTTAAACCAGTCCGTTGTTCCGTGGTCTGTTCTTACTGTTGCTACTTGGTCGTTATACAGATTCTTCAGGAGGCATACAAGATGACTTGGTATCCCCATACCGCTAAGAACTTGCCACAATTTGTTATGGTCCACACAGTCAAAGGCTTTAGAATAGTCAATAAAACAGAAATAGATCTTTTTCTGAAACTCCCTGGCTTTTTCCATTATCCAGCGGATATTGGCAATTTGGTCCCTAGTTCCTCTGCCTTTTCTAAACCCAGCTTGTACATCTGGCAATTCTCGCTCCATGAATTGCTGAAGTCTCCCTTGCAGGATCTTGAGCATTACCTTACTGGCATGTGAAATGAGTGCCACTGTTCGATAGTTTGAACATTCTTTAGTGTTTCCCTTTTTTGGTATGGGGATATAAGTTGATTTTTTTCATTCTGATGGCCATTCTTGTGTTTTCCAAATTTGCTGGCATATAGCATGCATCACCTTGACAGCATCATCTTGCAAGATTTTGAACAGTTCAGCTGGGATGCCGTCGTCTCCTGTTGCCTTGTTATTAGTAATGCTTCTTAAGGCCCACTCAACCTCACTCTTCAGGATGTCTGGCTCTAGCTCACTGACCACACCATCAAAGCTATCCCCGATATTGTTATCCTTCCTATACAGGTCTTCTGTATATTCTTGCCACCTTTTCTTGATCTCTTTTTCTTCTGTTAGGTCCTTGCCATCTTTGTTTTTGATCATGCCCATTTTTGCCTGGAATTGACCTCCGATGTTTCTAATTTTCTGGAAGAGGTCTCTTGTCCTTCCTATTCTATTGTCTTCTTCCACTTCCACGCATTGCTTGTTTAAAAATAACTCCTTATCTCTTCTGGCTAACATCTGGAATTTTGCATTTAATTGGGCATATCTCCCCCTATCACTGTTGCCTTTTGCTTTCCTTCTTTCTTGGGCTACTTCTAGTGTCTCAGCAGACAGCCATTTTGCCTTCTTGGTTTTCTCTTTCTTTGGGATGTATTTTGTTGCCGCCTCCTGAACAATGTTGCAAACGTCTGTCCAGAGTTCTTCCGGAACCCTATCTACTAAGTCCAGTCCCTTAAATTGATTCTTCACCTCCACTGCATATTCCTTAGGAATATTCGTGAGCTCATATCTAGCTGATCTGTGGGTCTTCCCTAATCTCTTTAGTCTGGCCCTCAATTGTGCAAGAAGAAGTTCGTGATCTGAACTACAGTCAGCTCCGGGTCTTGTTTTTACCGACTGTATAGATGTCCGCCACCTTTGACTGCAAAGGATGTAGTCAATCTGATTTCGGTGTTGTCCATCTGGGAAAGTCCATCTATAAAGCCGTCTCTTAGGTTGTTGGAAGAGAGTGTTTGTGATGCAGAGTGAGTTGTCTTGGCAAAATTCTATCAGCCTATGTCCTGCTTTGTTTGTTCTCCCAGGCCATGCTTACCTGTAATTCCAGGTGTCATTTGACTGCCCACCTTAGCATTCCAGTCTCCCGTGATGAAAATAACATCTCTTTTAGGCGTGTTGTCCAGTAGGTGCTGCAGATCCTCATAGAACTGCTCTATTTCAGCTTCTTCAGCATCTGTGGTTGGGGCGTATATTTGGATCACTGTGATGTTAGAGGGCTTGCCCTGAATTTGAATTGAGATCATTCTATCGTTTTTTGGATTGTATCCAAGCACTGCTTTAGCCACTTTACTATTAATTATGAAGGCTACTCCATTTCTTCTGTGGTCCTCTTGTCCACAGTAGTAGATCTGGTGGTCATTTGATGTGAAGTGGCCCATTCCAGTCCATTTCAGTTCACTGACGCCCAAAATGTCTATCTTTGATCTTGACATCTCACCAATAACCACATCCAATTTGCCCTGGCTCATAGATCTTACATTCCAGGTTCCAATGGTGTGTTGATCCTTAGAACATTGGATTCGCCGTTCACCACCAGCACCGTCGGCCGCTAGGCATCCTTTCGGCTTTGAGCTAGCTGCATCATCACGTCTGGGGCTAGATGAACTCATCCTCTGTTCCTCCCCAGTAGCATTTTGACCAGCCTCCGACCTGGGGGTCTCATCTTCTGATGGTATACCGACATATCTCTGGTTGTACTGATCCATTTAGTTTTCACGGCAAGAATACTGGGGTGGGTTGCCATTACCTTCCCCAGGGATCGCATTTAGTCTGACCTCTCTGTCATGACCTTCCCGACTTGGGTGGCCCTTCACGGTTTAGCTCGTGGCATCATTGAGGTGCTCAAGCTCCAGCACCACGACAAGGTAACAATCCTTTGCTGAAGGTATTCCAGCTAGTCAAAGCTATATAGCCAGTGAGATTGCCACTTTTTTCCTTTTACAATCCATGGAGTCTGGGTGCAAGGCTAAATTTACATTTCAACAGTAATCAAATTTTCATTGTTGTATTTATATCAAATGTTGTTTCAGCCCTAGTTAAATAAGCCTAAGCCTGTACCCATCTCATGACAAATTCATTTTCTTTGTAGTTAGAAAACATCTATTTACAATGAAAAGTTTTAGTCCAAATAATTAAGCTGTTTGGAGCCCAGTTGGATTCCATGGAAGAGATTTAAACTTTGTTTCAACATTGCTTTCAGGAGCAGTTCATAGAGTAAATCCATAACTGAGTTACACCAACAGAAGCACCACAAAATTTGACGTGAATTTCATTATGCTGATGAAATACAACATTTGTTGTGCCAGGACATACACACTGTGAAATAGGTCAGAAGTGCTATTTGTCTTGCAGGAGAAGATTGGCTCAAATAGGGCAGATTCATGGATGAGAGAAAAAAAAAACATTAGCATGCTATATCCAGCCAAGCCCTATCATGTGTTACAAGAAATTTCCATCCAATTAATGTCAAGGAGAGTTATAAAATGGGAAAATATGTGTGAAGATTAATCCCCTAGTACCATGGCAGAGCCCATGCTATGATGTGACTTACCTCAAACTTCTATGCTTTTTTTTTATCCTTGGGACAAACCCCAACCACATCTTGTGCTCCACTCTACCAAGAACAGCCCTGCCCCTCGAGACACATCTGTGCTATGCTGTTTTCTATAAGGAGAAGACAGAGCTATTTAAAAATAATGGCAGGTTTACATGGAGCTCTGCCCAGAAAGAACCTGCAGCCAGATTCAATCATGTCTCACTAGCATAGACTCAGCAAAGTTCTGAGAATGTGATCTTCCTACAGAAGGGATGAAGTGCTGCTGCCAAACCCTATTCCTTTTCATCCAGAGCTGTACTGATCTAATGTTCTTCCTCTCCAAAAGCAGGAGGCAGTATCTCCCACATTCAGGGGAGGCACTGAGAGATACGTGCTCTGTTGACAAAAGGCTGGTCCAATATTTATGAGCACCTTTGCTTTACTCAATGATAGTCGAGTTGCATGGAACAAAACTCCATCCACACACAGTTCTTGTGCAACCCTCACTGGTAAAGGAGTATGTACACATACCCAAAATCACTGTTCTACTAATGCAGGGGAGGCTGAGACATGAGCACCGGCTCTTCCCTTTCACTTCCTTACCAACAACAATTGTGTCAAAGACTATGTGCTCTGGCTACAGAATGGCATTCCTTTCTCTCTTGTCTGCCTCTCCTGGTTCACTCCAGAAGCTGTTCTCCCACAGGACACATCTCACAACTGTTGCAGTTTAGGTAGGTAGGAGGGGGGTAGTTGCTGTGAACAGCAGTGACCTGATGCTCCCAGTGGTTCCCCAGTTGGTCATTAACCTGCTTTCTGCAGGCAGGTGCCTCAGCCCAGGCACTTCCATAGCAGACAGTTATACCACAAGTAAAGTGTCCCTAATGTGAAACTATATGATGAGGGACATTTTCCCTGCTGACTGCTGAGCACGTATTAGGAGATCTGCTACCAGGACAAACAATCAAGCAGTCTTCAGGACTACTGACAATCTCAGGTCAGACAACTTAGTCCAACAATGAGAGCTGAACTGGAATAGGTTTTGAGGTTCACCCCCTTCTTCTGAAAAAGTGACCTTGGCCCTGAACTTAGCATTCTGAGATTTGCATTGTTGGAGTTCTGCAAGCTTGATTTTGGGGTTGCAGACATTTCCTTAACCTACTAGGAAACATCATCAATGCAGGAATTTTAGAAAAGTAAGGTTTGTTGGTTGGCTGGGGTTATATATCCTTCGGTCTTACCTGCACTGTGGTCCTTCTCCCACCGTCAGGCACTGTGCAGAATAAAACTACACCCTCTTCCCTCTGACAGCCCTTTGAAGACCGCTATCATGTCTACCTTTAGCCTTCTCTTAGTTAAGCCAAATATACCCGTTTTTTTTTAACCATTCTTCATAGGATTTTGCCTCCAAGCTCTGCACCATCTTTGTTGCTTTTTCCAATTCTTCAGCAGCCTCCTTGTATTGTGGCAACCAAAACTGGACACAGTATTCCAGATGCAGTCTAAACAGTGCACTGTAGAGTAGAACTATCACTTCCCATGATTTATTTATTTTATTTATTTACTAGATTAAAAGCCACTGAATTCCAGAGTGACTCTGAGTGGCTTACATCATAAAGGTAGTAAAGGTAAAGGTTTCCCTTGACATTAAGTCCAGTCGTGTCCGACTCTAGGGGGCGGTGCTCATCTCTGTTTCAAGGCCGAAGAGCCGGCATTTGTCCGTAGACACTTCCGTGGTCATGTGGCCAGCATGACTAAACGGAACGCCGTTACCTGCCCGCCGAAGCGGTACCTATTAATCTACTCACATTTGCATGTTTTCGAACTGCTAGGTTGGCAGGAGCTGGGACAAGCAACGGGAGCTCACCCCATCACGCGGATTCAAACCGCTGATCTTCCAATCGGCAAGCTCAGCAGCTCAGCGGTTTAAAAGAGGAATAATAGACAAAAGAAATCATAAATCTCTGAACAAATTCCAAGTACTACACAAAATAGACCCAGCAGGGCTGAAAAGCCACCCTACTCCAAGGTTGGGAGAAGGACTTCTGGAACCCCACTGGGGTGGAGCCACACAGATTTCTGGGGGGATGCTATTCCAGAGACAGCTGCTGTGACAGAGAAAGCCACATTTCCTGGGTCCTGATAGATTGCATTGTCTAATAGATGAGACCCGCAGTGCTCCAATTCTGCCTGATCTTACCGGATGGGCAGAAATTTTCTTGACATTATATCTCTGTTGATTCAGCCCAAGATTGCAGTGGTTCTTTTGGCAGATGTGTCACACTGCTGGCTCATGCTTAAACTATGATCTACCAGGAACACAGATCATTCTCACAAGTACTACTACTAAGCCAGGTACCACCTATCATGTACCTTCACATCTGATTTTTCTTACCTGTCAGAACCTTACATTTCTTACCACTGAACAGCATTCATTGTTTTGGATAGGGCCCAGTATTAAGGTCTATCAAGGTCCTTTTGAACCTTGAGCTTGTCTTCTGAGGTGTTAGCATTCCCCCCACCACCACCAAGTTTTGTGTTATCTGCAAATTTGCCAAGCATCCCTTCTACCCCTCATTTAAGCCATTCATAAAAATGTTGAAGACAGAAACTTGAGGTACCCAACTGCATACCTCTCTCCATGCAGACATAGATGCATTAAGGCCCATGTATTAGGTACAGTTGTTCAACCAACTATAAATCCATCTGGTAGTGCAATCATCCATACGGCATCAAACCAACTTTATCACTGCTATACTGAAGTCTGCCTACATCCACAGCATTCTTTTGGTCTACTTATCTAAGGCTTTGTCAAAAAGCAATAAGATTTGTCTTATTGTCCAGCATGCTTATTTTTAACAAACAATAAGGTGAGTTCTTGGATCACATGGTCATTCTCCCTTATGGTTCCTATAACTTTCACTTCCTCTTACTTGTTAATAAATATTAAGATCACTATAAATGATTCCCTAGTTCCTTCTTCCATTTTTATGGACAATGAAGTTGTCTGCAAGAAACTGCTGGATTTTCTATCTGCCACAGAGTTTGATTCCCAGTTAATGTCAAGGTATTTGAAATCCCCCATTGCAGCAGTCATGTCTCCTGACTCCTTGGCCATCTGATTTGTGAAGATTTCATCTATATCTTCTTCTTGGTTTGGTGGCCTGGAGTACATATCCACAACAGTGTCATTTCCCCCCCCCCCCCTCTTATTAACCCAGACACTTTCAGCAGGGTTTTCTCCCTTAGCATCACCACAAATTTCCATACAGGTGTAGTCATTCTTTATGTATAATGCACCACCACCACCACCCGGCTTTTTGGGGGTGGGGGGGGTAGGATTGTTCCTTTTGAATAAATTATATTCTTCTAGTGAATCTATTAAGTGCCGCTGTTTATAACCAGACTTCAGTTATGCTTCGTTGCTTAAATGTCAACAAAGTAGTTTTGTCATCTACCACACATTCCACTTAGTCAAGTTACCTCATGGATATAAAGAAATTGAGGGAGAAAAAGAAACTGGTATCTAAAAGAATTTGTTGGTGGCAGAAAGACAAACAGATCCTTTAGAGACCTCTAAGGGTTAATAGGATCTCACTTTACTTTTGAAGATCAAAGATATAATAAGGACACCCTGCCTCAACAGAGAGGAAACACAACACCCTCTCATCCCTGTTCCTCTCTTGTTTCTTCTGTCTCTCTGTCTATCTGTCTGTCTCCCCCACCCAGGTATGTTTGTTCCCCGGTTTGTCTTCATCTCTCTGTTCTTTCTCTGTCCCCTCCCATGCACCTGCCTTTCTCTGTGTCTTCTTCTGCATGGCATATACTGTAAGTGTGTCTGTTATTTCCATCTCTGTCTCAGTGTGTGTATCATTTTTTCTGAATGCCTGTCCTTCCATCACCCTCTGTATCTCTTTACGTGTGGGCACAAGTCCCTGTTCCTGTCCCTAGATCTACCTCAGAGAGAAGAAATTAGAGATACTCCCTGTTCTTTTATTTGGCTGTACCCCTATGACAGGCACTTTTGGACTAACCATGCCACCATGAAAGGATAATGTCAACATAATTTTTAAAGCAAATGACAACAGTGTCACAAGCCCAAAAGACTGAGGACTCTTGCTCTAATGGCTATCTCTAGTTATAATTGGATTAGTCATATAGTAATAGTTAACACAAATGCATAGAAGATGCTCTGCGTTCATATTTCATGAAACAGAACACAGAATTTAGAATGTACTGTAGCTTGCTACCTGGGCTGTATCATTTTTTTCCCCTATTTCTATTTCTGCTCTTTCTTCTGGCAAATTCATCTCATCCTTATGGGGGGGAAAAAACCTTCCCCTTTCCTAGCAAGATTTTATTATTGAGTCATGTATTTCTGTCCTGTGCATCGAAGACTTTACAATTACCATAAGATGCTGTACAAGCAGAGCCGTTGTTTCCCTGTTCTTCGGTTCTCTTTCTCCTTTGCCAGAAGTAATTTACATTAGTCGTGTTTTTAAGAAGACAGAAATCATAGCTTTTCCTAATGTTGAAGAAAAATTGAGGCAAGAACTTAACAACTTGGAGTAGATTTACAGTTCTACAGCCTTTCCTGTTGCCTGGAGGCAGGATGGGACTTTTGTGTCCTTGGAGGAATGGCAGAAGGAAACGCTAGGGGCCAATTGCTGATTTTATCATTCAAACACAAAATTTGTTACACCACTTTATCAGTCAGAGGGAAAGCAATTATAGTGTGGTTCAATTTTCCACTCAGTGCTGTACTGGGGATCAAAGTCAGCTTTTATGACAAGAGAAAAATGTTTTGCTATTTTATTTGTTACTTAAAATAAAATAAAAAAAATTAAAGCCCTGGCACTTTAAGTACAATATAAACTGAGAGTGTTTATGTTTTTCTTCCTTTCCCTAAGATACACTTGATTACTTTAGCTTTCCTCCTATGAAATAACAAAGGCTTTTTCTCTCTTTCTTCCTATTATATTAAAAAGCCCGTTGCAATGCAGAAATGGAATTTCCACGCTTAAAAGCAATACCGCATTAGAAGTCTATAATCAGCATGGAGGTAAAATTGACAGCAGGCCACATGGTCTATTATGAATGGCTCTCTTTTGGGGTCTTTTTTTCAAATGAAAAATAGAAAGTGTGTGTATTTGCAGGCTTTCTCTTCAAAAATAAGGGAAACTGTGCTAGGGAAAAACCGGAGTTGCAAAATAAAAATGATTAATTAGAATGAAGAGATAAACATTTAAATCAATTATCTTATCTTATCTTAGCTACACACACACAATTGAAAACACCCTTGTGTGTATATTTATATATACAGTTTACACGTGTGTGTCTGTGTGTGTGTGTACCATTTTTCCAAGAGAAAAATAGAAAATAACTCAGAATGCAAAAAACTGGGTAACAAATTGACTGACACAACAGCACTCAGTGAGCTTTTCATCTGAAAAGCTTTTCACAAATATTAACTGATAAATCCTTAAAATACTCCTGTGGGGTAGGTGACTGTTAGCATAGCCCCAAATGCTGCTATAACAAAAATGTCATTAATTATTTAGCTAAATATTTTAATCATGCACCTCAAAAGCAAAACAGAATTGCTGATCTTTTTTTTCTGCTTCCCATTACCCTTGCTGAATGCAATTTTTAATATATAATTTTTATTAAGAATTTTGATTGTAATCGTAAAATCTAATGCAAACTAAGCTTAAAGAAAGAGAAGAGAAAAAAAGAACAAAAGATGCAAGGAAAAAGAAAAAAAGAAAGAGAGAAGAAAGAAAAATGTAAGAATATAATAAAGAGAAAAGAAATATGTAAAGAAATGACTTCCAACCTTCATCACAACAAGTATAAACAAATTTAGTGGCTCTTTGCCTCCTCTAAAGTTACAATCTGAATGCAATTTTTCAAGATGCATCATATTAGAATATTTAAGCAATTCTTATTTCTTAAAAATTGTATGTAACATTGTTATTATTTGCTAATTTTCAGTTTGATTTCTCCTGATTGCTACCATCCTTTGTCCTTTCCCACTAAACTGGAAGGCAATTAAAAGTTAAATTATTGAATCTGTGTATCTTTGGAAAAACATAACACCTACATACAGGGGTAGGTAATTCAAACCACACACAAACCACAAAAAAAAAAAAAAAGCCCAGAATCTGTATATCCAAATCAGAAAGGACAAATATGAACACATATTTCTCTGTTCTGCAGATATGGACTTTTGGAGATGGGCTCTATGACATTTTTTAGAATTCTGAACAAGTTCTCCATTGCATCATTATGTACTTCTACAAATAAAAGGGCCATTAAATCCACCCAGTTGGCTGTTTCTTTTATATGATAGAGTGGCAGTCATATTCACATCCTTCCTTTTCCACATCTGAAATGTTACACGTGTCCTCTAAAAGCTTGCCTGTAGATGTAAGCTTCTAGTTTGCTTCCTTTTTGAACAGAAGAATCCTGTGTCTCCCTCTCCATGGAGAAAAAGCCACATGTGTTGGTCTTAAAAGCTGGGTGAAGCCCTTCCTTTCTGGTTCTGACTTTGCACATATTTCTGCTGCCCACTTGGCATCAGTGGTAATGCGTTGGTGTCTCTAGGATGTGCAGGGGGCAGTTTCTATTTTATCCTTACAAGTGTTACTCCGTTAAAGGCATATTTCCAGATATTTTCAAAGCTTGGATGTGCCTTTTGCTTCCTATCTATAAAAGCCACCGGCTAGTTTGAACTGACAGATTTAGAAGAGTTAAGGGTTTCTCTCACATGGGAAGCTGCCAGTCCTGGCTTGTGGTCAGAGATAAATTTTGCAGTGAATCTGTACCCAGGTTGATTAAGGAAAATCTCCTCTTTTGTCCTCTGGCTATACAACTGATAACAATATTGTTGTCTTTGGTTAATACCCCAGGATATCTTGCCAGCTGGGAAATGGGAAGGGGAAGACTTTCAGGTGGCCACTGAAGAGAGATCCATCACATGGGCAAAGATGTTTCTGATTCTGGGGAGCATCTGCTGCTCTCCAAGACATCATTGCCTTGCCTCACCAGCTGCTAGAAAACTGTTGGGGAGACTTCTTTAAACTGATGGGAACTTCAGCACCAGGGACCCCTTTTGGGCTTTCAAGGTGCTTTTACTCTACTCTTAGCTAAGATGGGTTCCATTCCTCTGTCTCCCTGAGTCACTAAATCTAGTACCATATTCATCAGTCCCCCAACAAATTTAGGTGAAAAATTGCTGCCCAAATTGCAGCAAACTTGAACTTTTTTCTTAAAGAATACCAAATTTTTTGTTGTATGCTTGCTCTTTAACATGTACAAGTAATGGGTATTCTCCCCCAGTCCTTTATGTTTATCTTGGCACAAGAATTTTCATTCTTGTCTAGATTTTAAAAATTAAGAACAGGACAAAACACTGGCTATTAAAAAATTAATTGGGGTGGAGAGTTCACACTGTGGAATATGTCATGGAATAAACCATTCCATTTACACAACAGAGGGAATTCACAGTGCACTTAATTTATTATTACGTTCACTATGGTTTGTTGGCTAGGTTTCTACAATGTATTGAGTTATAAATTACAGTGAACCAAAATCAACCAAATCATATTAAGACTTAGTGCAATATATGAACCTCACCACAACGTCATATACTAGCAGCATTTAAGGAAGAGGAATTTGTTTGATCAGCTGTTTGGTAAAGAAAGGGTGAGAAATAGGATGCTGCATTAATTCCTCCATTCACTTTCTTGAGCTGATTGTGTGGAGAATTCTAACTTTTCTGAAGAGTCTTTGTGGATACAGAACTGAAATTGTGGCTTTGCAAACAGCAAATGCATGCCAAGGAATGTAGGGAAGCTCCATTAGTCTTATCATCAGCTGCATCTAGGGCTCCCAGACTGTCACGTGTATCATGAACCTTTTCAACCGTCCTGGAGGAATAGACTGAAGGGCCACATGACTAAACCAAGCCCAGCAGCACTTCTCTTCTGTTTGGGAACACAGTGTTAGCCCTTATTCAGCCATATCACCACTTCCAGACACCCACTTAACCTATCCGCTACATTATTTGATTCAGATGGCAAATACCACTAAGCACTGACATCAGCATCCTGATGACACCTTATTCCCAATCCAGATCTAGTTGTGGCTAAAAATTTCTGTAGCATTTCCTCCTTGGGAAATGTCCTTTGTTTTCAATTGTTATTTATGTGTTATCTAGATTTGGGAAAGCCTTATTTTAATGTAGGTTAGCATAGCCTGCAACTCTAGGGCACCAAACTCCTAAAAACTTAGCTGGGGCAGCTGGAATGTTTCCAAAATTTGCCACCAAATTATAATTTTGACTGTGATGAAAGGGGTAAGCTATTCAAGACATGAAGAATAATCAAGAGTAACTATATATATAATTATTTTAATTAGACTTTAATGAAATTAAAACAAATTTTAGTTTTTCTCTTGACCCGGCCCACTTTTTTAGATGGTGTGTCTTAATATGGGATTCAAAGGCCCAATCTGGTTCTTTGTCCAAAAAAGGTTACACACTGCTTCTTTGATGTAAGAATTCATAATTGTTTGGTCTTACTAGTACATTCTTAGTAAGTAACACTAATCTTATAAAGCTTAGCCATCTATAAAGTAGTTGGGTTCTTAAGCACAATATGCCTTCAGCATGGCTGTACCATGGCATAAGAGCAACCTTGTACAACACAGATTTGTGCAGTATGTTACTTGAAAGTAATTCCATTGTTTTTAGTGAAAGTTTGCACTAATTGCAGCCTGAAGTTGTAAGTCAGGGGTAGGCTATTTTTTTCCTAACATAGCTGCATTCCTACCAGAAAAATCACTAATCCCAAGTGGTAGGAGGCAGAAGCATCCTTGGGCTGGCAGTAAGGATATCAAAAATCAAGATGGCAACTGCAACCACATGCTTATGTCACACATAGGACATCCCAGAGGGAGGGGCGAAAGCAAATGATAAGTAGAGCCAAAGCCAAAAGTGAGTGGAAGCCATTCACTCTCTCTTTTTCTACCTCCCTTCTCTCTCTCAGAAGATAGTGAGGAAGGGAATAGCTAGTATCATGCCTACTATAAGCATTTATATAATTCTCTCAAGAATGAATTGGTCAGAGTGCAATTTGCACAAGACTGTAATGTCAACCCTTGATTTCAGCTGTAGTGGTAGTAGTAGGACTTATAACATAGAGTCCTAACTTATATCTTAAAGAAACTAATGAGCTTAAGAATCCATCTAACATGACTGACAAACCTTAACCTAGCTAACTTTAGTTATCCTTTGCTTAACTCCCATTCTAATCAATAGCACATACTAAATTTGGCTTATTTGGGGTGAAACCTAACTATTTTTGACATATAACATTGAAAATATGGCTTACATGTTCAGAACTGAAGGCCAAAATGTGTTGCTTTTGAATATAAGAAACCAGTCTAAAATACCAAATCTTGAAGACAGATATTGGATGCCCTATTTGGGGGCAAGTGGTCATGCCTCAGTCAATATTAAGAGAATTATCTGATGTAACACAGCCCTCAGGGACGCGGTGGCGCTGCGGGTTAAACCGCTGAGCTGCCGATCGGAAGGTTGGCGGTTCGAAACCGCGCGGCGGGGTGAGCTCCCGTTGCTCATCCCAGCTCCTGCTCACCTAGCAGTTCGAAAACATGCAAATGTGAGTAGATCAATAGGTACCACTTCGGCAGGAAGGTAACGGCATTCCGAGTCGTCATGCTGGCCACATGACCCGGAAGTGTCTATGACAACGCCGGCTCTAAGGCTTAGAAATGGAGATGAGCACCGCCCCCTAGAGTCGGACACGACTGGACTTTACGTCAAGGGAAACCTTTACCTTTACCTAACACAGCCCTCATCAAAATTCAACTAGTTTAAACAATGCCAAAATATATAACTTTCTCAATTTTCTGGCCTGAAATTTATTCTTTAGGATGATGCATCAGTTTAGACTTACTGAGGCAACATTGGTATGTGATCAGTGAGGCCATTTAGTAATCTATTATTACAGGTACTGGTCCCAAAAGAGATACTGTTAATTCTATTTAATATCCTTTTTATTCTTAACCAGTTTTCCTCATCAATTGCTATGAATTTTGAGGTAGCTCCATTCAATTTTGTGGAAGATGATGATGGTCGAAGGCAAACAACCTTCTCCCAGTCCAGGGTTGTGCAAGCTGTAGTCAAAAATAACCAGCTTGGGAAGGCTGATCTATAGGATATCACTGGAGAATGATTATTCTGTGGTGTTCTTGGTGTTCTCTGAACTTGGTTGTTTGCTTGCAGATGTTTTATTACCCAGCTGGGTAACATCATCAGTGCGAGTGAGTGTGGGGTTTGCTGCCTGCTTATAGGCAGTAGCTTGCCCTGCCAGTGTTGGTGGGGGTGTGGTTTTCTCCCTGGTGGTTCCTTGATTAGGGTGTTGTTTTCTGGCATTGATGATGTTACCTAGTTGGGTAATGAAACATCTGCAAGCAAACAACTAAGCTCAAAGAGCACCAAGGACTCCCCAGTTCAACCCTGAGCTACAGATATTCTCTTCTATTGGAGTATGGTTTCCTGCCTGATTGATTGTCTGGTGTTAATCCCCACTTATCTGGGCGTTGGCTGCTGGAGGGGATGTGCTGTAGTCTTTTTGTTTCCTTCCTAGCTTTTTTATGGTCTCTTTCGAATGGTGTGTAAAAGTGGCTTATCTCTATGGTTTTCCTTCTTGGCTGTGTTTGCCCAGTGTACTTACCTGTGGTTAACTCAACTGTGGTTTTCTCAATTAAGGCAGTTTTCTGGACCCTCACTCCACGCAGAACCGTAAATGAAACATCCTGCCTGTGTCCCACAAGTCAGTTCCCTCAGCCACATTGTAACCTCGCATATTAGGCAATACCCACTGAATCTTTCGGCTCAGAGGCTTTGATACCAGTGAAGGCACATTGTGCTTACATCTCAGACGAGGGGGGTTGCTTTTATGGATGACCGCTCAGAACGAGGAGGAGAGCTGCATTAGCCCAGCCGGCATACTGTATATGTGGAGCCTGCACGAGAAAACCAAAAGGAGGTTTAAAGCACAAGGGAAATACACAGAACACATTTTGATGGGTTTGGAATAAATCCAGTGAAAATACATTTCCACCTAAGCTATACCAGTTCTTCATTATCTTAAACCAGTGCCAAACAGAGCATTTGTCTTGCATTTTTCTCACCCACCTGAAGGAAGAGAAGAATTCGTATTATAAATTATTTTTAAAAAGCAAACACAGTGTGAAACGTAAAATTCTTCGCTATATGCAAGTTGAGTGGATGTCCTGTCTTCACTGTATGAATGGTCTCTCCAGACATCTGCAGCATCCCCAACTTTTAGGGAAATCTCCTCAGGAGATGAGATTGGAGACTCCTCCAATCTGTTTTTTTCCATATGGTACTTCTTGCACTTCCATGGGGGAATCCTGCCCCTAAGAAATGGTGGGAGAATTTCTCCTTTCCTAGCTCTGTTTACACTGACTAGGCTCCTACTTCTTCTGAAACAGCGTCAGATCCTTAAGAAGTTTAACTTAGGGCATATGGAAACACACACAGGAAAACTAGCCTTGCTAGTTGCTTTCTAGCAACTCTTCTCCCCATGCAGTATAGGATTGTTATCTTGTATTAGTGTTATTTTGCAGTTGTTCTCAGGACTGTGTGATTTGCAGGAAGATATTAGCTGAAATCTTAAATATTAGGAGCAAAACCAAAAGCAGCCTTGTGAAACAACAATCTTATCAAGCTCTATCTCAGTTTCCAAAGATGACAAGGATGGACAGTTTACCCAAGTGCTGTTTCAAGGCCGGTGTCAGGCTCCCCGATTAAATGTTCACCGAACATCTTATCGGACTCGCATCCATCTTCCAGCAACCCACGTCAACTTGAGAGTCGACCAGTGGGGAGGGGGAGCATGGTTGGAGTGGGAATCATCTTGTTTGGGCTAGCTGTTCCTTGCACCAAAGTCATCTAGCAAGAACCGTTACAGCCAGATGCTGGCATGAGAAGGAGGGGCACATACCTAAGGGGGCAGTGGGGGGGGGGGGGATTTGAAGCTACTGTGATTTTAAAATGTAGAAACACATGAGAAATTCCATTCACAACTTTTTCTCTATACTGAACGCTTCGCTTCATTAAATAGATTTATAAGCAAAAGCTTATGAGTCATAATTGAGTGAATGCTCGAGCATTCCAGTCCTCACAACTGGCTTCTTATTGCATGCACTTTCATAGAAGGCCATGCAGTTGTATCTATGCTCTTGCATACATTCAGGATATATGTGCATGTTTCTGTAGCATATAAAGAAAATGTACGGTCTCCTGCCATTGATAGGAAACCTAATATACATATGGTTGTATTTCAATTTAGGTCATACAGACTCAGAATACAATCAGATATTTGGCTCTGGAATTCATCTCCTAAAATGCTAAGACTTTAACAGAAGTGTCAAGAGTTTTTTAAAGGCCAAAAACATGGCAGAAGCAACTTACTTGCTGCAGTCATACAGTCAGCCATTAGTTCCATCATAGTTCCTCACTGTTAGATTTGGGAACATATAAACCTATTAAATGGCTGAAGAGCTGCCAGTGTGCAGAATGAGTCTCTGCCCAGTCCTTCTATCCTACTGGTATTCCTTGAGCATTTCTGCCAGGAAAGGATTGGTGGAACTTCATTACTCAATTCCCATTGGTCAGGCAGGCTTGGGGATTCCAACCAATCAAGGAGCTGTGTTCTGTTGTAAATTCCATCCTTTGAAAGCACTCCGCATTTTGACACAAAGAGATTCCTCTGGAGGGGTATCCTGGTATCTCGCTCATAACATGGAATGTACAACAGGTTCCATAAACCACATTGCAACTGTAACTACATGGCAACCATCTGCTGACTGGCAAAATCAATTTGAGCAGTTCTGACAGCTGCTCAAAATGCCATCAGCCACTCTGGTGATCCTTCCAAGATGAGTATTTCCTTTAAGTAAGGTGTACTGTTGAGTCATAACCTGGCATTATGATGTTAAATCTGAGGAGAGTGAAACAGATGCCATGCACAGTAGCATCAATTAAGGCATTATATATATAAAATCACACACACACACACACTCACCGATGTTTCAATGTTTTGTGCAATAATTTCATGCTATGAAGTGTCCTCCTTCAGAACGCATAAAAGCTTCTTATTGTTTTATTACTAAAGAAGGAGCATAAGCAGGATGGAAATGAAAGCACTGTCAGCTGTTCTAGGATGAGGCAAAGATATTTTCATGTGCTGTGATTCCAAGGTACTGTGATTATGTTCTGTTCAAATGCCTATAAATAATACAGAGCTAAATATCAACAATATTAATCTAAAGGCATATCATACACAAGACAGTTGGAAGCCATATAAAAAACCTGACGTTTTTATGGAAAGAGAAGGCAGTTTTCTGTGCGAGATAATAGAACAGCTTGGAATGTATCGTAACATGACTCCAGATGATTAAAAACTTGTGCTTATTAGACACATAAAATGTATTTGTAAATCATTTGGGGGAACATAATTTTCCAATTATTTATGCATCACAGTAATTAATGAGAGGAGGGATGGAGTCACTATGTAATACATATGATAGTTACCTGGGGAGGAAAAATTATAGTGCTACCAATTATTTGCTTTAATATTTTTTGGTAATTATGTCCTATACCCAAGTTGAAATTTTCATTAATTCCATTTCCTTAAAAGCTCAATTTTTCACAATGAAATCTTCTTTTCAAGTGCCTCAATTATGTCTCACATTAAACAGCAAACGGCTCCATCGCATTTCAGCTTGATCTTTTTTTGCAGGCTACATACAATCACCCGTTGCCCTCAGATCTCTAATTGAATTTTTTTTTTTTACACAGCCAGCTTTCTAGAGACTTTGGCTTTGATTTAGCAAGGGTGATCTGATATTTGTATATCAGATATCTGTATAAATCTGTATAAAGATTCCTGATATGAATGCAGTCCAAGGCATATGAACTATGCCAAATAATAACAGGATGCCTGAATCCAGAACCAAGGTTGAAAGATACTTGGATCAGGAGTCAGCAATACAATTTCTGTGGGTGCCAGGATATATATCACCTCCAAAATCGCACCCACAACCCAAAAAATAGAAGTACAATTAAAATAATATTCCCAAATCCCTCCAAAAAAGAAAGAAGAAAAAAGGAAAAAGAGATTGAAATCTCACAAGAGCATCTAAATCCATTGAGATCTAGTCCGAGAAACTTGAAAACTCACCCCCCCTCAAAAAAATGGGAGATTTAATATTCTTACATGAGATGTGGTGAGATCACCAAGTTTTTATAAAATTTAGCTTTCTAAGGAAAACTTGGGAGATTCTTTAAGAAAGCCCCTAGTGCATAGCAGTTATGGTATTGGACTAACAGCATGGAGATCAGGTTCTAGTCCATCCTTAGCTACAGAAGTTCACTGGGTGACTTTGGGCCAGTCACTCTCTCTCTCCATCTCACAGAGTTGTTTTAATGGGGGGAAAACTAGGAGGAGGGAGCACTATGTCCATTTGTACAGGAGCCTTGAGCATCTAGACCTAGACGAGCATCAGGGCTGATGGATTTTACTATGGACATTATTAGAAAAGAGAATATGCTTTCCTTATACAGCTTTCCTCATTTACTCTGGCCCAGTCCTTCCTATCCTGGTGCCCTCCAGATGTGTTCCACAAAGGAACTGTAAGCCCAAAGCATCTGAGGAGCTACAAGTTGAGGTAAGCAGCTATAGCCTTCTGCCAGTATTATTAAAGTCCACAGACCCTACATGTAATGAAGAAGAGTGGGGACAAGTGATATAGGATACCTTCACACATACTAAATTTAGCGTAGTTTCTTTTGGAAGATTTTAGTGCAGGACCGCTTTCTTTTCATATGGTAAAATCTGTCTGTGCTCTTTTCAAGTAGCAAAGAGAATAGGTGTCCTGCCTTGGGAGTTGAATTGCTCACAAACCAACTCCAAGGATGCTGGAAATTTGCTGGAATTGGTTTTTCAAAAGCAGTGTGAAATGAGCAGTGCCAGCCTCTCCTGGTCTTGTGCTTAACCCCAGCCATTTTCTCATCTCCCCCCATTCGCTAAACTTTCTTCTTCCCTGCCCTCCCTCCCTGGTTCAGAATCAGTTCTGAGGCATGCATCTGGATTGTGTGTTCTTTAATGGAAAGGTAAACTCTGCTCTTTGGAAGAGAGAATAACATTCCCTTTTGGACAGGATCCCCGGCTGCTTGCCAGTTCAGGTTTGAGGTTACTTAGGGAGTGTTTTAAATGAATTGGTTTAGAGGGCTAGAATTTCCCATGAAAATTTCCCTGTGAGTGTCTGCCCACCCCTAACTTTTGTAGCACATTCAGCAGATTATGTGGATATGAATCAATAAAGCCCCCAGCCATACAAAGCCTTAGGGTATGCACGTCTGGGTTGAGATATTTGTTTTGTTTTGTTTTGTTTTTTTGTTTATCCCAAACAGAGTTGAAATTCTGAATAGGTTTTTATTCCTGCCAAGAAATAAGAACATGCCCTCCTCTCCAAATCCCTGCTGTGCCAGAAATGTACTGTATACAAAGCACCGTTTTTATTGCAAATATTCATGAGGAAACCTTGTGGATTTTAATGATGAAAGATTTTAAAGAAGCATCTCCCTCCTTCACTTAAGCACACTGCACTGTAGAAGTCACAGAAGAGCAAGAACCAACTATACAGTGCCCTCAAAATATTAGTTCTTAGCTTTGTTGTTTATTCATTTAGTCGCTTCCGACTCTTCGTGATTTCATGGACCAGCCCACGCCAGAGCTTCCTGTCAGTAGTTCTTAGCTATCACACTTAAATGGAACTTCACTGCTCAAAAATAATGCATCTCTGAATAATAAAGCAGCGGTCATAGAACAATGCTGGGCCAATAGGTCCTTAAAAATACAAATGCACCTGGAAAAAGAAAACAACAATCCTTTTCAGACAATCCACAAGCCTTTTCCCCTTACGCTTTGCTTGCAAATGTCCCATGATATTTGCTTGGTTACTCCTGTAATTTGGCGTTTCAGCAGGATAAATCCATCTTCATCTTGTTTCAGAGAAAAGAAAAGGAAAAGCATCTTTCAGTGCCACTGAAATTCTGGTTATAGATCAGAGTGTGTTTATGCTACACAGAATTATAGCTTTTCTCTTTTCTTTTATTGTACAGCTGGAGCTGTTCTCTAGATGTTAGCTGTCATAATGGGCCTCCGCTGTTGTGGTCCACTATTATAAAGCTGAAGAAGGACTAGCTCCAAGCTTCAGAAATACTTAGAATTTCAGGACAGACACAGAATTGTGCCAGTAACATCTAGACCTGAGCATCGGATTCCCTTCATAGCAGAATAAATTAAAATCAGACTTAGGAGCCTCTTTTTAACTTGAAGCCTGGTTAAAGAGGTTGCATGAGGCTGGCAAACTGCTGTTTAATTTATATGTGAAATCAGTTGCCTAAATACTCCTATCAGACTTTGTCTAGTATGCAGACACAGAGTGGGAACCAATTCCTATGCCATTATTGATTGAACTTATTCTCTTGATGTGTTCTGCAAACCATGAACCAGGCTTTTACTTACCAATTTATATGGTGACCCTGTTTGTGGAGCATACAGGCACAATAAACACTGGAAAACAAACTGAAATGTAAAATGCTGGATGAAAATAGTGTAAGATAAAGTGAGGGTGACTGTGGATCATAGGGTAGGTGAGAACAGGCATGGCAGAGCCTCATCAAGCCCCCATGGGCCTTGGTGCTAGGAGGCCATGGGAGACCGTTTACTTTGTCCATATCTTTATTCATAAATGTCCTCCCAAAGAAAGTGATGTTATGTACATCAGTGCTAAATAATTGTATTCAACTGGAAAAATACGGTCTGTTTCCTGAAAATAAAATACTATGTATTTGTTTATTAATGTGCAGCAATTATAGTTCTAGGAGCCAAGATCAATGAAGTCTCCTCTACAGAACACTGTTCTTCTTGCCTCTAGAGCAGTGTTTCTCAACCTTGGCCACTTGAAGATGTGTGGGCTTCAACTCCCAGAATTCCCCAGTCAGCAATGCAATGCTGGCTGGGGAATTCTGGGAGTTGAAGTCCACACATCTTCAAGTGGCCAAGGTTGAGAAACACTGCTCTAGAGTTAGTGCCACTCACCAGTGATCAATTGGGACTGCAATTTCATTGGCTAAGCCTACAGAAAGGAGATAGAAACCTCCTTTCACAAAAGCAGGGGATATGAGCTAACTAAGAGGCCATCCAAAAGGGTGGGCTAGTGGCTGCAGTCCCTTCAGCCAACCAGGTCTGGGGATGGGCATGACATGAAACATCCTGGAAAAAGATGGGAATCCCGGGCAAGAATGTCCCATACTCCAACTTTTTATTGCAGCCCTCCCTTAGCTACTTACCCAACCTTGAATGAATGATCAAGTGATTGCCAGTACAGTATTGCAAGTATGAGCTATGTATGAGGCTTTGGTTATAGAGCATTCTGTTGTTCTTTAGGTTTAATGGGAGGAGGCGTTATTGCAGTTTTAATGTATTGTAAGCTGCCCAGGCATGCATAAGTGAGATGGGCAGCCATATATATTGTTTAAATAAAGAAACAATAAACCTACCTATAGTATTTAATAAACTTTGTATTTTAAAATCCATGGACTTATTTCCCTTCAAGGAGAATTCATACAAAGCAAAAATCCACTGTTTCTTTATCAGAATTGGGAAAAAAAATGAAATGCCAGCGGTGAGAGGTTTTGCATAAAAAATAGCCCTATGTACATTTGGTACCAAATGATTAACACTGCAGACCAAAATCATCTTTCATAATACTGGCTTGGACTGCCTGACCTACTCAGAGATCGCACAGATAGCTTTGCTGACTAAAAAATGTCAACTCCCTTTTAATGCAAGCGTAATGGCGATGCACTCAGCAAGGGCAGGAAATGCACATTGGTTCCCTGAGTTATAGAAGAAGGCTTGCAGTGAAGTCTGTCTTTGTGTGATAAAGGAATCATACTGCCATTCAGCCCATTGCTCGAGAAATGTGGAAGAAGCAGCTGCATGGAAATTCAAAGGAGAACCCTCAATTTATTGTCACTTTCCTGATTACAGCAGCACATTTCCCAGGGAAATTAATCAGCCATTTTTATTGGGCTAGTTCTGACAGTATTTTCATTCCTGTCATTAATTCTAAAGTTAAATTTTGGATACAAAGTTTCACATAAATATAAATATAAATAAATATATACTCCTTCTTATGCTTGCTTTTCCAGAACAAAATTTTGGCTCATGTGTATAACTTAAATCAGGTTCATATAGCACTGTTCCACTTTACCAACCTGCAAGCTTTCAGGCTATCATTTATATTAAGGTACCATATCTGGCCTGCAAAAATCCATATGACCACCAGGTGGCAGCTTAGCAATCCAGGAAATCTAACACTTTGTGGCCATCTAGTGGCTTTTCAGATTGTTGCATCCAGATCTGATAACTCTAAGATGTGCTTAATTTTATTTGCAAAATGTATAAGGGAGATCTGTGGTCAGAACAGAACTAGTGGCCTTGCTCTATTTTTGTCTTGGGTTTTTCTGCAGATGTGCATCTGCCTGCACAGCAAGAATGTAATGTGTCAGGCATAATATACCCACAGGGCTGACCATAACATGAAGCAAAGTGAAGTCCTTGCTTCAAAGTATATATTCCAAAGGGGCATTATTTTCTTGCTTCCAGCCACCTGCTCATCGTTTAAAAAGAAAAAAAGAAAAAAGCCAGAGGGAAGGAATGTTATGTGGAGTCTTTGCTTCAGGTGGTAGCTGGTTCTGTTTATTCAAATACAGCCAACATCCTGGAAGAACTTTTCAGAATGGTAGAATCATTGACGTGTCTTGTCATATGTACATAATTCTTACGAAATGTCCTGTGTTTGAAGGCACAGGAGGGATTTATGTATGAACCAAAGTAGCCTGTGAATTAACTTCAAAAGGAGAATGGTCAAAAAGCATGAATAACAAGCTTCAGAAGAGGAACCCTCTGGAAAAATGCTGCAGCTGAAGCGAGCCTTAACTCCTGTCATGCACAGCCCTGCCCATCCGATTGTGCTGCATGGTTTCAAAGGGCGCCACGTATTTGGCCTTTCTGGTCATGCCTTTCTAAAACCACGCCTAGTAATACTTGCGTCTTGAGTATATTTGCTCATCACAGGAGCATAACGTCGTCAACTGAGGCATCTAAAGTGAGATTATTCTCCTGCTAAAGATAAGGAGACATACAAAGTAACCCTTCATACACTAATTTGCTCATTACCACAGACACCGAACAAATATTTGGACTCCTGGAGAACAGTCTGAGACAAGTCTTTGTTATTGTTTTGTTATTATTGCATTATGTTGCATTTTGTGGGGCTTGTATTTCTTGCTTTATTGTACACTGCCCAGAGTCACTATGACTGGGACTTTACAATAAATATTGCAAATATCAGTTTGGAACTCAAAAAAAAAAAAAGCCTTTAAATGATTTAGGAGCGATCTAAAACCTCTGTTCATGGGGCTTTTTGCAGTATATAATTTATTTACGATTGGATATGATGGAACAACTGTGAGATTAACATTTTCTGGATTTTTTCTGTGTATGTACAGATGCACTGAGACTAAGCAAAATGGTTTCTGAGCAAGAAATGCACATCTCAGAGTCATCATTGTTTGTATTAAATTACCATTGCGTTGTTCAGAAGTCAGGCCGTTGAGTTTACTGCAGTTTACTCTTAGGAAGAATTAATAGCAGATTCTTTTAAAACCCGTGCTGACTTTGACGGGAATTAAAGTCCAAGGAAAGGCTGTAGCAAAGGGGTACACATTCATATTCCATTTGAACCCGATTACTTCAAAGAATACCTTTGTCAAATAAATTTATGATTAAAAAATTCACATTTTTAATTGATCCCAGGTATGAAATATAATGACTTTGATGGCATTTATGAACATTTAAATAAAATTCCTGACAGCTACTCTATGACTGCAAATCTGGTTCAAGCATGAGAAAGAGAAATTCCACAGCTCCTCTACTGGATATTTATTCCATTAAAGGAAGCCTTTGAATCTATATGGTTTACTATCCCTTTCCTGGATGCTACAGAGATATTTCATTCTGTATATAAAATGTCCCATTTTCAGGGTTTTCTATTAAAGAAGGCATTAATCCAGACTGTGGATTGGATCCTAAATGGTTCTTCTGTGAATCAGAGGGGACTCCTTCCATTTATGGAGGTGTGAGGTTTCAGTCTGCTTCTGACTCCGAAAACGAAACTTATCTGGAGTCAGAAGGGGAAAACAAAACTCATCAGGAGGGACTCGGAGAAGCAGAACCAGGAAGTTACTCAGCAGAGCGGGAGAATTTGCAGACACAGATTGGTCAAACTCCGGAGGGGGATTTGAATTCTCCAATCAGCACTCGACACAGGAGAGCAGAGAAGCATGAGAATCAGAAGGCAGTTCATTTGGCTGCAGGAGAGAAAAGGTGCAGGAAGGATCAGCTTAAAATGCAGATGTGTGAAGAGCAAGCTGCCAGAGACAACCGATCCTTCAAGCTCACAGCAAGCTGCCAGAGACAACCGATCCTTCAAGCTCACAGCACTTGCAGAAGAGTCCTTAACTGTGCCAGAAGCCTTGCCTGTAGCCAGTATAGAACCAGCTCCAGCGTCTTCTACCTCTGCAGAACTGCCTTCTGCACAAGCTGCTCCAGTTGAGTCTCTCCTTGCCATCCCTGCTAAGCACAGTCTCACATTTATCTCCGGACTTTGTCGCTGCACTTCAGCGTGATCCAGGTATGCTTCTAGCCTTGCTTCCAGTCCTCAGCCTTGCTTGGATTCTCCAGTCCAGTCCAGCCTTGTTTCCAGCTTTCAATCTTGCTTGAACTCTCCAGTCCAGTCTTGCTTCCAGCTCTCAGTCTTGCCTAGACTCTCCAGTCAAGTCCAACTTTGTTTCCAGAGATCAGTGTTGCCTTGACTCTCCAGTCCAGTCCCTTCCTAGCCTCCACATTCCAGAGTGATCCTGTCTGCATGCCAATCTATGGGACCTCATCTTCAGCTTCTGCCTTGCCATGCAATCTAGCATCACCAAGTCTGACAGCTTCCATCAGAGAGTTAGCTGAATTCTCCCTTGCTGTTCTGCCTAAGTCTGACCCTGCAGCCTTGTCTGTTCATCCGCCCTTGCCTGGGTGGTTTTGATTGAGATTGCTTCCCTATTTATTCATAGACTTTTACTGTTGTAAATAATTGTTTTACATAAAGAGTTTGATAATACTTCTGTTTGGCCACCTCATAGTCTGAACAGGACAGGAAGAGACTAGAACTCAGCAGAGGCTCCTAGGCCCAAGCAACCCAGGGTGAAGTGATGTTTGCAAATGCCTCTTTTCCACCCTCCACATTCCTCATAGACCTGCTGCCTATGTATAGTTCCCTATGTTCTGAAGGATCTGTGTTCTTTCCGGAGCAGGTTCTGATGGGCAGAAAAATGTTTTAAGGGAAGGAACAACCAGTAAAATTCATTCTTCCCCCAACATATTGTCACATGCTAGGCGAAGGCTGAAACAAAACCAGTGAAGCTTCCCCACTTTCTTTGGAATGCTCACTGAGAAAGCTCATGAATACTGAACAAATGGAAAGAAGGAGGAGGAGGAGGAGGAGGAGTGGGGGGGAAGGTTTATTCATGCCTATAGAGCACACATCTCTCATGTCTAGAGAATTTGTACATCTATAGTCCTTCATTTTATAGGAGGGAATGTGATATGGGGAGGAGAAAGTCTGACTGGAGAATATAATTATAGCAGTCACTGTGATATTCTGTTATTTAAATTTTTTGTAATTTTCCTGGTACATTTCCTTTACCGCTATGAATCAGGTGGCTGTAATTTCCTTGATTTCTTTTTCTATCATTCTGGTGATTTGAAGAAAAACAATTAGGCACAAAGATTAAGGCTTTTTAAACAAACCAATACTGATCCCCTGCCTTGGTAGTGACTTTATGGAGGAACAAGCCATTGGTCATCCTGAAGGATTTTCTGGTTTGCCACACCATGCAGTGGGTCAAGAGAGAACACAATTGATTGGAGATAATTTGGCAGGATTCGGTAGAGAAAGCAAAACTGATTAACAACAGATTAAGGAAGATAATTCTACCATTATATAGGTTGTCCCTAACTGAATCTAGCAGATCCAAACTAATATGATTAGTTTGGTTTTGGCTTAGCGCAGTGTGTAAACTCAGTCTATGTGGCTGTTACCTATGGTTTATGGCTTAGCATCATGGGCTTAGCATGTGTGAACTAGGCCACTACGGCTTGTTCAACAAACCATTGTATTATGTGATGTGTGAACCCAGTTTACAAGGTTTAATCAATTTATCTTGATTTGGTGGGTAAATAGCAGCAGCGCTTTTCATCCCCCAATTTTTTTTTAGCCCATGGAAATGTAAAGAACAAAGTGTAGAATTTGAACAGATACTTTCCGAACGGTTACGAGCAATGGAAACATGCCAGGCTAATATTATCTACTTTCCTTGGGGGTTATAAGTAGTTCGTCATGCAATACAGTTATATGATACATAGATACTGTAGATACATGCTCATTTTGTTATGATGTTATAAAGGAAGAGTCACACAACAGACTTGGATTATAACTTGGCCAGCACTTGATTACTGACAGATGAGAACAACACAATGTAAACCAAATGTCCTAGCATTTAGAGAGGAGAGACAGGAGTTGCCAGACCACATTTTTTCCACCATGTTCAAAAACCCGGCCTGCCTTTTTCTTCTTGGCTAACTGCTTATGTCTGAGTGGACTAACTAGTTTAATTTGCAGTTGAGATATTTTGGGATTGCTTATTTCTAGAGAGCTACCCAGAATGTATTGGGGATTCTCTCTAGTATCGCCAACTGGCCAGCTTGCTTCTTCCCAAAGTTGCGACAATTCAGTGTTGCATGATATCCACTATGTTTTCCCTCCTCTGTTGTTCCAAGGAAGGTAAAAGGCACTCATTCTCTCCCATATCTAATTTAAAATACCTCCTATCCCGCCAAGAGGCTAACCAGCTGAATGCCTGGGATAACTCTTTTCTGTTGAAGCTACATGGGTGTAACTGGTCTGGCCCCATAAAACACTCTCATTGAGTCCCAAGAGAGATACAATATTGCAAATTTCCCAAATTCCTACTATTGCCAGAATTCTGGGCCACAATCAGGTTACTGTTTGTGTTTGTGAGGCCAGGCACAATCGCTAGAGAACAGTGGTAACCCAGGATACTGTTGTTATTTCTCCCTTAACATTACAACCATTTCTCTGTTCCTGTAATTTAGTGGTTATGGCATCAGGCCAGAAACCAGGAGATTGTGAGTTCTAGTTCCGCCTTAGGCACAAAGCCAGCTGGGTAACCTTGGGTCAGTCTCTCTCTCTCTCAGCCCCAGGAGACAGGCAAGGGCAAACCACTTCTGAAAAACCTTGTCAAGAAAACTGCAGGGATTTGTCCAGGCAGTCTCTAGGAGTCAACAGTGACTGGGAGGAGGAGGAGGAGGAGGAGGAGGAGAAGGAGGAGGAAGAATGCTTTTATAATTGCTAGCTATGAAAAATGGACTTGGTAGTTTTGCTGGAGAACAGAGGACATATGCAACAGGACAGCAGCAAGGGTTGAACCCTCAAAGTAATTTTGTTTCTGTTTAAGCATTGAGATGGGTGTTTCACACTTGGCGAATTCTATTGTTTTGTCCAGAGTCATATTTTTCAGTGTTCAGGAAATGTGACAATAACTAGGCCATTATGAATCTCCCTCCTCTTTTTGGAAATTAAACTAGAAATTGCTTGGAAAGACTTAGAAGGTCCTTTGCCCTTTCAAAATGCAGACCCAACTGTTGGCCCTGAGAAATAGAAATTGGAAAATCCAGAGTCACCAAGGTGGTGAGGGGAAGTGGAGATTTTAACTCTTGCTGGCCTGCAACCTTCTTTACAGCCCCTCTGGGCCCAAAGTAACCAAGGTTGTAACAGCCAGCAGCTAAATAGCCATGACTGAGAGTAATACATAAATTCCTTCAGAGTCACCCAGACCCCTACTTCCCCCACCAGGATATTTCCTGTTTCATACTTCAATGAATAATTGTGTTGCATACACAAGTTGTAGTCATGTTACAGCACCAGAGTGTTCTGTAATTTTATACAGTGCCCCAAACCCAACCTTTGCATAAGATGTTAGCGAACCAAATGGGACAAAATGCCTAATTGATTTGAACTGGGATTCTTATTTTTTATTAAAAAGCTGTCCAGAAGGGAGGGGAAGAAGGGAAGAAGGAGAGAGGGGGAATAAGAATGAGAACAACTTTTTTTCTCCCTCTCCTCCTCTGAAGGAAGCAGCAGTGTCTCCTTGCAGAACGACAACCCTCAGGATACAGCAGTTGTCTTCAAATCTGTGACCATAAAAAATCATTATCTCTGTGAAATACAGCAATTTGGGAGATAATCAAACAGTGACCAGGGGGCAGAGCTGCCAATCTGAAGGATTATGCTCAGCGCACGCTTGATTCCGTCTGACCTTCCTCCGAGCCAGCTGTCAGCTTGGCGAAAACGCACATGGATCAACTCAGGGCACATTCATTAGACTGTCTTCAGTGAAGGAGTCATTTGCATAAAACCCCAGCTTTCTTAATTAGTACTTCATTTTTCCCTTGACTTATTTTGTGGCGGAGTTTGGTCTTTTATTTATTTGCTAAAATCTCTAGGAAAAAATAAGTGTAAGTGGCAACTGTGTCTGGAGTAAGAAGATCATTTTTTTTTTCTTTCAGACAAGGGATGGGCAGAAAAGGAGAAGAGATTCTGACTTACAAATTAAGTTTGTGATAATTAGGCTACTAATTAGGCTACTAATTACTATGTAAGTTCCACATATTTCAAAAAGATTGGGCAAATAAAAAAACTGAGGTATTGCATTCAGAATTTATCATTTCAATTTTTGAATTCAGAATGTCAAGCGATTGGGCAAAAAAACATGCAAAACTCTCTACTTTTTAACTTTCAAGGAACAGCTACAAAATGATGTTCTATGCATCAGTTAATGCAATGTGAAAAACATTTCCATCGATGATAGATAGATGATAGATAGATAGATAGATAGATAGATAGATAGATAGATGTCATCCTACTTCATAAAAGCATGAGATAATTATCTACCTACAATAAATTTGACATTAGCAAAACCTTAGATGTGTGAGTTTGAGTTGCAAAATAATGAGAAAAGAAATTTTTTTTCAATAGTTATCACTTACTCAGGATGCTAGTTGCTGCTGCCACTCTATATTTGAGTGAAGGAATGTGATGGAGAATTGGGGATGGTTACCCAATTATACTCAGTTTTAATTTTACCCTCATTGACCTTCCTTTGACACAGTGGCAACATCAAGATTTTGTCTACCTTCCAAATCACTTGCTTCAGATATCATTTCACTGCATCCAACTACTGTTCAAAAGTTGTACAAGGATTAATCAGCTACTACTTCAGGATGAATGCATCTCATGACTGCATCATTCCTACATGTGAGTGTATGGATGGTTAGATGTATTTTCTTGGAAATGAGCAGCTATACTTGCTAAAGTTCAGATTGATTATGATTGATTGATTGGTTAATTAATTATGTGTCATCAAATTCACATGGCTCCCTTTTGGAGGAAAGTAATTTCACGTATTTGTTTTGTTCTGAAGGAATCATTGCATTTTGTAGATATTCATTTTCTTTTATTTTCTAAGAATAATTTTATTAAAGATTATAATTGCAATAGTAAAAACTAATACAGAAAGAAAGAAAGAAAGAAAGAAAGAAAGAAAGAAAGAAAGAAAGAAAGAAAGAAAGAGCAAGCAAAGGAAAAGAAAAAAACAACCTTCATCACAACAAGTATAAACCATTTTAGTAATTTTTCACCTCCTCTTAATTTACAACCAATGATCTCTTCTTCCCATATCCTATCTATTATCTATAAACAAATCCATAAAGCATCGTAATTTCAGTCCTGGTGTCAGCAAAAGTCCATTAAGTGTTGCCAGAAATAACAACATATCTATTTGAACCTTGATCAAATAAACCAACTTTATTTTCCTTCCTTTTACTTCTAACAGTCATAATCGTTAGTCCATTTAAGTAATGTCATAGAACTTGATTTCTTTTCATTTCTTTTTTACACCTTCTCACAGGAGTCATCCAAGCTTTAACAAATCTCTTTTGTAAATCCAAAATAAAAGAATTATCCAGGTCACTCTCTTGGTTTATTACTTGTAAATCCCTTTTGATTTTTAAAGCATCAACCAGTTTCTTTTGTATGTCCAATGAAACATCTTCTTCCATGTCATTCTTGTAGGCTGTCATTTGTAGATCCACTTTCAGTGTCAACTCTGTCTTATCAGATAAAACTTGTTTCTCTTCTGCCATTTCTTCCAAAACATCTTTTGGACACAGTCTATCCATAGAAACAAACATCACTATTGACATTGTTGATATTAAATTCTGATTCCATTTTTTAAAAGTATCCTTCAGTATTTCCAATGTTATAATATTTTGCATCATTCTACAGCTATTAATCAAGTTTATTTATTCTTCTCCTTTAATTAAAATCTTTAGTTCCCTCTAGTGTCCAATTTTTTAAATTGTTTATCTCTTTTATGTCTTAGAAAAAATTCAAAACAATCTGACTTTCCCACAGGAAGGATTCTTGATAATTAATTCCAGAATCTTATTTATATGGACCATTAATCCATTTATAACTTTCTAAAATCAAAGAATTAGTTTTTTGCTGTTTATTTCAATTTTTTAAAGTTCTTAAGCTTGTAGTTAAAATTTTCTTTCACTAAGGATTGAAGGCAGACTCACCCAGTGTATTCAGACTTGTTGATCCAAAGGTTCCTAATAGCTGAAATGTAGTTAATAAGCAATTTACGAATGTCATTGGAAAAGGAAGTATGCAAACTTTTAACGGCATCGACCGTGGTTTGAACAAGATGGCTATCCCTTGTTTTGCTGTGCTCAAAACCTGCCAGAGACTGCTGTCTTGTGGTCTCCTCATGGGGAACAACTGTCTGGAGCAGTTGTGGGCAATCTCCTATCCTCTCTTTGTCCTGAGAGGTTCAACAAGCCGGTCTACTCATCAGCTCTTTGATCTTCACCATAGTCTTTGGCTCCGCTTTTCACGGAACTATCTTCAGTCTGCCACTTCTTCCTCCAGAAGTCCTAGATATTCATTATCTTTTCAATGATCTACCAGTGGTGTGGAAATCAAAAGGAGGACAGTAGAAATGAATATTTCATACTTGCAAAAAAAAAATGCTGCTACAGGTTGGTGGATTTATATAATGATCTAAAGAATATCTCTCTCCTGCTGTATTTGAACAAGCATTTTTCTGCTAAAATTGAAAAATTACTTAGAAATGTTGACAACATATACAAGTCTATGCATTTAATTTCCCATTTTTTCCTATTACATAAACTGGCTGTGGGTTAATAATTAAATCATATAACATGAATATACTGTATGTAAGACTGGTTTCATTTGTGCATGAGATTTGCAAGTTTTATGTGAGCCTCCTCCTCCACCTCTATTTTCTTTTTCTATATAAAATAAAAATTTAAAACAATTCATATGTGCTATTTGGATTAATTGCCATTTGAAGGGCATGAGGCATCTGTTCTCTGTTAGGAGAACAAAGATTGTACAATCTTCTTTCACAGTTGAATTTTATTTCATTTTCCCCCCTTCCCTCTCTTTTAAAGCAGCATTTAAATCTAGTGGCTGCCGCTTAAATTCCTTATTCTACCCCAGCTAACTAATGAGAATAATTATTGACGTATTTTTCACTGTGAATTTTCTACTGAAGGCTCCAATAAAAGCACCAATCTCATTTTCAGTGAGGGCAGGGAGAACACCAAGCTGGCCAAGAACTGCAATCCCTGAAGTAAAATAACAGGATTTTTATTTACTACGGTTTTCGGTCTATTCATTGGTTTTATTAGCATTGAAATAACATTTGGGCGAGATTATATTGCAGGTCTTTTTTTTTTTACATGGATATTGAAAGGTTCACAATTAAAAAGTCTCTGTTAATATTCTGATAGCTTGTAAGCAGCAGCCAAGAGGGATTTTGAGTTACAGCTCTGTAGTAGCATAAGAACATGAGATTGCTTATAAAACTCTCATTCTGCAACGCTATTCCTATCAAAAGAAGAAATATTATATGCCTACATGGGAACATGATTTCTAGGGATAGAAGCAGGGCCTAGAATCAAATAGCTCATTCTCTGGCATATCCAGTTAAAGGACATTAAGCAGCAGAGCCAGATGTTGGGTCCCTGGGTTATTAATATTCCCATCCTAATAATCAAGGCACAAAAATGAAACCAAGTCAACGGCATGGTTGTTTAGGGCTACATGTGGAACTTGATTGTCAATGAAGTCTCCTCCATTCTCTTTTCAGGAAGGCACGGATTGGAATGTATGGCGATGGGCAGAGAACAATACCATCATATGACTGGAAGGAATTGAATGGAGACCACCACCATTTCGTTCTGTTTATGGGAAGTAACATTATGAGAACAAGGCAGACCAGTTGTTGCAGTATTGCAGAAAGCTCCAGCAGTGTAACCTGCTCCGACAGGAACTATACACACTAAAGAACTGCATAATTCTTCCTAGACCCAATAGTTTGTGGCTCTACTCCAATCATAATGTATAGTTTGGGTAAGTTTCTCCTGTTTTGGTCCAAAGGATGGAAGTCCTAATCTGAATAGGAATCAAGTGGCATACATTCCAAACAACCATAATCCCAATCTGCAGTACATGTGCAGCAACACATTTGTTTACAAACAGGTCCTGGACTGTACAAACCACAGAGCTGTTCGTACTATATACTATATATTATATACTATATACTACTATATACTATATACTATATGCCTCGTGTGGCACAGAGCAGTAGGTGGCAGTCTTGCAACCGAAACTCTCCCCACAACTCGAATTCAATCCCAGCAGAAGCTGGATTCTCAGGTAGCCGGCTCAGGTCGACTCAGCCTTCCATCCTTCTGAGGTTGGTACAATGAGCCCCCAGCTTGCTGGGGAAGGTGACGACTGGGGAAGGCAATGGCAAACCACCCCGCTATAGTCTGCCAAGGAAACGTCACGAAAGCGGCATCCCCCCAAAGGGTCAGACATGACTCGGTGCTTGCACAGGGGACCTTTCACCTTTCACCATATACTATATACTATATACAACCCAGTTTGTTGTAGTGGTTCAGGCATCAGGCTAGAAACCTGGAGACCGTGAGTTCTAATCCTGCCTTAGGCACAAAGCCAGCCAGGTGACCTTGGGCCAGTCACTCTCCCTCAGCCCTAGGAAGGAGGCAAGGGCAAACCACTTCTGAAAAACCTTGCCAAGAAAACTGCAGGGACTTGTCCAGGCAGTCTCCAGGAATAGGACACGATTGAACTATATACTATATGACCACGCTATTTCAATTATGCCATTCCACACACATTTATATCTACTGAAATCCCCACTAAATCAGTACAGCTTAAGTTCCTATCTCTGCTGGACTATGGCCAGGAAGAAAGACTGAGAGCACAATCTGTTGATTACTCCAAAATCAATTCAAATTCAGGAATCTAATCTTTAAAATATGCCCTTCTTCTAGTGAAGATGCCAGCATACCAGTCTGTTTAAAGAATAAAATTTAACACATATTTTACAAACTTGTAGCATTTTATGTATTTAATGGATCTATTTCTTCTCTTTTATAGCTATTTTTACTGGATTCCATCTCTTTGCTCCATTATCCTCATGTTGAGAAATTGCATAATTCGATAAATAAATATATAATGGTAACCATTATTGCTACTACCTAAATATCATTACCTGAAATTTCTCTGAAACATTAAGACTTCAAAAGGGTTAATTAATTACATTAGCTGTGTCATTATCATGGCAAAGTCCTGCCTGGAGGGTGTGTGGATCCAATCAGCTTCTGAGTTGGAAAGAGCTGTGTCCTTTCATGGAAGAAAATTTATCAGACATTAAGAGCATGGTCATTAGCAAGACCTATTGTTTATCCTTTCTCAAGTTGGGAGAGCTTCAGATAAATAACAAAAACAAATACAGTTAATGTATACATAGTTCTGGAAGACACCATTTATTACATCTTACAATTTTTAAAATTATAGAATTGAATATAAATCACTCTGAGCATATTAAAAAGAAATGATTATGCCTATATTGACTGAACATAGAACATACTCCATTGATTCTTGACAACTTGTGGATTACGTTATTATTACATAAAGAATAAAATACTGAGCATTGACGACAGAGACACCCACATATACACAGATACTGTATGCATAAAGAATTTGATATTAACAGAGGATGGAATCCCTATCCAGTTGAAGCCAAGGAATGTAACAACTTTCATTCATTGTGCCTTAGATACAGATTTTGCAAACATTTTTGAGACCAAAATCTCTGCAGTGAACATAGTCCTTGCAGTGACGTTTAATAATATAAACAACATAATACCCATCCCCACTCCCAATGGGAAACTCACAGTGCTGTGAATCTTTAGTACATGGTGAGTGGATGTACATATTATGGTAGGAGGAAGAAACATGCCTTCTAGGACTTCTGCTTTCTGTGGCAGGCTTGTGGTGGGCATATCATGTTGTTCAGCTCTTGAGATGGAATGAGTAATCCATTTTCCTTATATGGCTCTTCATTCATGCTTTTGAGCTCACCTCAGCCATTGAATGGAAAGAATGCATGGAAAAGTAACTAGTAAACTGTAATTTTCACCGCTCAAAGGACATGAAAAGCAGCTATCAAATTCAGACGCATAGTATGCTGCATGTAGCCATATTACTAAGAGTACTTTTACAATTTAAAAAGAGAGGAGAAAGGAAGAAGATGATTAAGGAATGCCTTGCAGAAGAGATAAATTAATGTGGAAGAAGGATTAACTAAAAAGCAGTATACTGTTGGAATATAATATATATGTTGTGAAAGGGATGGGAGAGGAGAGGAGAGGAATGAATTGAAAGAAGATTAAGTAGGAATGGAAATTAGGACTATAAACAAGAAATCATTGGTCCCAATTCACTGACAGGAGGATGAGGATCCACATAATGAGCATGGGTGCCTGAGATGGGGAGAATCATTGCATTTTTGTCTGGAGGCTTCCCCTCCAGCTAGATGCTCAGTCACACAGAAATAGGGTGAAGAAGCTGCATGGCCATGGAGAAGTCCTGCAGTTTCTTCCTATACTGAGACCCCTTTCTTGCAATAAGTATGGGATCTGAGTTGATGATTCAAGTGCATAGCAGTTAAGAGGAGAGAGAATGAAGGCAGATATATTTGTAACAAAGTCTTCTTCATTATCTTTATCTGTGCCATATCCATATATTACAGCTAGGGAAGGCTGAGACAGAGTATTTTTCTGAAGTTTATCTAGCAAGTTCATTCACAGAGGTAAGTTTCAAATCAGGAACTTCTAGATGCTTAGCTACAACAAGTAGAAATGTTAACATGGATGGAAACTCTGTAATTATTACACAAAATGACAAAATAGAAGATAATTGCATATTTTGTGCAAATCTCAATGTGAGACTTGAAAATGTTGTTTAAGCCAAGCACAGGTGCATGGTTAAAAATGCCATTGACTGAACAAAGTCTTGTGATGTGAGGTGAGAGGTATTTAATGCACAATCTCAAACCTATCATCTGATGTAAACTTTGGTGAATGAATTACATTTTTACTTCAAGGCACAAAGAGGCTTATGAATAGGGTAAAAATGAAGTATGAAAATTTTATAAGGCCTGCTGTAATGGGTGAACCCAAATTCTTTTAGAAGCCCCTTCCTAAAAGACAGCTCTGTGTCCTGAGAGTCTTCTTCATAAATAGTACTATGTAATACTGAATTATGAACAGGTAAGATCAACAATACCTACCTACACTGGAAACCAAGGAGTGTAGAATCTTACTTCTATTAATGTCAGCACCAAATAATCAGGCAGGCAAAAAACTCTACTCACCCCTGCCCTTTTTCCTCTGTCTTCTCTCCAATCCCCATCTCACCTCTGTATTTTGGGCAAGCAAATTTACTGTAGAAAGAAATGAAATATTAACTGGGAATCTATTACAGAGTTTCTTTTTTAGTTTCACTTAGAGATGAGGAATGACATACTGTTAGTACCTGTTAAAGTTACAGGGCTGATAAATCAAACTTCATTTTGGGTATGGCTGTCATCTCAGCTCATTAAATTAATGTTTACCATTTTAAATGATACCTCTGGTTTAGAACATGCACAATAAATAGTGAAATTGTAGCAGATTGGGAGAAGTGGCAGCTATATTTCTGTACCCAAGACTAATTAGAACCTAGGAAGGTGCATTCTGGGAACAGACTCAAGCAGCTTTAGTACTGCATGCACAACAATCACAGTCCTTCAAAGTTTTAATTAATCTTGTTAATTGTAAGAGGAGGAGCCTGGTTAACCATTAGCTCTCTAATATATTCTCAATGAGGGTAACCAGGAAGTCCTCTTAGAATGTTTCTTCAGCACCTGAGGGACAACTATTATCAGCCTGACATAGGAAGACTTATTAGGGATTTTTTTTTAAGTTAATTTGTCAAAGCCAGCATAGTTCCTTTAATTTTATTATCAAAACCCAATTAATTTTCTGTAACAATATCAAGTTAATTACAAAATAGGCTAGAAATAGCAAGAAAGAAGGGATGCCCCCTTTCTTTCCTTTCCTTTCCTTTCATTAAGGAAACATGTCAGGCCCTTTGGCAGTGAAGGCCTACTAAGGAATCACACAGATTTTTTTTTCTTATTTAAAATTCCACTGCTTATGTGAAACTCAGGAAGCCTCTAGAAGATAGAGCTTTAGACTCTTCATTTCCTCTCACTAGTTCATATTTTCTTCATTTGTCCCCCACTCCACCCCCAGTTCCATGAACTCTGGGCAGTTATCATGACAACCTGAAAAATACCCAGAATGCTCTCATGAAGTAAATTATAGTTCTGGCTGTTGCTAAATGAAATTGTTGGATAATACAAAGTGGTCAAGAAAAGTGTTGAACTGAGACAATGTGCTGGGTCTTAAAACCCAAGTTCAAATTGCCAGTCAACCATATCAAGATTAGTAAGCTGCCCTTAACATTTCATTTTCTCTGTTTATGTGTGCTCTGAAGATCTAGGAATAAATGAGCCTACACTTCAGGAGGAAGCAGTTCCCCATAAACATTCAGAATGTGAGAGAGTAACTCTAAACCCAATCATCATCTTTTTTACCATATTGTCCTGCCTTCTGAGCTACATAGTAGCATGTCTCCCTGAGCTGCTTGATTTCATTGCACAGGCCGTTGTGGATTTGCCAGATGGTTGGTACTGGGTGATTTTAATCTCCCCTTGCTGGGACTGGAGACAGTTCAAGCATTCATGGCCACCATGACAACTATGGGCTTGCCCCAGGTCATCACTGGCCTGACCCACTTTGCCAGCTACACATAAAACCTGGCCTTTACCTCAGAGCAGAGGAGGCCTGGGATATGTCTTCATCAGTCCCTTGTTGTGGGCAGATCACTTTCTTATGACAATGGGGTTCATTGGAGCCACCAGCCTTCACAGGGAGGAAGTGCTAATTAGGAGGCAACCAGAGCACTGGGCAGGATTACCTCTGAGTGGTTTCTCTGTACCTGCTTGATCCCATGGGGCTCCTTGGTTTTCTGAGGAGCTCCAGAAAATAAAGAGTTTGGGCCTATGCTGTGGTAGTAAAGGCAACAGAGTGTTGCTATTTCTGTGTCCTTATTACATCTGCAGAATGTCATCCCACTGCACTATTTAAGTGTCCCAGACCCTATTTGGAAAGGACAAGACAAGAGAACCCCATAGTGTAAACTGTGATCAAGCACTTTGTGGATAAAATCACTTTGAGTTGGAATCTATTGAGGTGCAGGGGTGATGTCTTGTGAAGTTGTATGGGAGGTATTTAGCCTGTGAATGTCAAGGAAGTAGACAGAATTCTCTGTGATCTCAGCTCCACACTCTCTGGATTAAATCCCTGCCCTCCCTGAAATCTTCTGATTTGGGGATTGTAATATCCTTGACTCTGTTCTGAGAGAGCGGGTTCTCCTGGACTCATGGCTCCTGCTCAAGAAGCAGGTGGAAACCATGGCCAAGAAAGCTCTTTGCCCAGCTTTGGCTGAAATGCCAGTTGCAATCTTACCTGGAATAGGATGCACTGAGGATGGTCACCCATGTCTTGTCATTACCCATTTTGATTGCTGTAAATTACTCCATATGGGACTGCCCCTGAAAATCACCTGGAAACTTCAGCTGATTCAGAATGCAGCAGCTGTGTCCTTACTGGCAAATCATGGTACTGCCATGTCACACCACACCATTACTGCGGGAGCTGCACTGGTTGCTACTGTGGTTTGAAGTGCAGTTGCAGATGCTGGCCACTACTTTTTAAGCCCTACATAGATTCTGCCTATCCAATCTGGAAAGCCACAGAGCTTCTCCTAAATCTCCCCACCTACCAGGAGGTGGAGATGGAGGGAGCCTGATGGCAGGCCTTCCCTGTGGCAGCTCCTCTCCTAAGGAAGAGCCTGGTCCCTCATATGAAGATGGCCTCCACTCTCATGGCTTTTCTGGAAGGCCTTTGGGGACTAATTGTAGAGCCACAGGGACCTACATATCAGTGATTTTAGTTCTAATCATTTAATGCAATGTATTATTTATTATTGTTATATACTGTGTATTAATATCCATAAACCATGCAGAGCATAAGCCATTGTGGCAGTGGAGAAATTATGCAAATTGAATCAATCGACAAATAAGTAACTCAACTGATAGGCAGCAGCCTGGATGGAATCAAATTGCAATATGGCTGCACCCAACAGTATTCTATGGTAAACAACAGAGGATCTTGTTGTTGTTTATTCGTTTAGTCGCTTCCGACTCTTCATGACTTCATGGACCAGCCCACGCCAGAGCTTCCTGTCGGTCGTCAGCACCCCCAGCTCCCCCAGGGACGAGTCCGTCACCTCTAGAATATCATCCATCCACCTTGCCCTTGGTCGGCCCCTCTTCCTTTTGCCCTCCACTCTCCCTAGCATCAGCATCTTCTCCAGGGTGTCCTGTCTTCTCATTATGTGGCCAAAGTATTTCAGTTTTGCCTTTAATATCATTCTCGACAGTGAGCAGTCTGGCTTTATTTCCTGGAGGATGGACTGGTTTGATCTTCTTGCAGTCCAAGGCACTCTCAGAATTTTCCTCCAACACCACAGTTCAAAAGCATCGATCTTCCTTCTCTCAGCCTTCCTTATGGTCCAGCTCTCACAGCCATATGTTACTATGGGGAGCACCATTGCTTTAACTATGCGGACCTTTCTTGTCAGTGTGATGTCTCTGCTCTTAACTATTTTATCGAGGTTTGTCATTGCTCTTCTCCCAAGGATTAAGCGTCTTCTGATTTCCTGACTGCAGTCAGCATCTGCAGTAATCTTCGCACCTAGAAATACAAAGTCTTTCACTGCTTCTACATTTTCTCCCTCTATTTGCCAGTTATGGATCAAGCTGGTTGCCATAATCTTGGTCCCTAGTTCCTCTGCCTTTTCTAAACCCAGCTTGTACATCTGGCAATTCTCGCTCCATGAATTGCTGAAGTCTCCCTTGCAGGATCTTGAGCATTACCTTACTGGCATGTGAAATGAGTGCCACTGTTCGATAGTTTGAACATTCTTTAGTGTTTCCCTTTTTTGGTATGGGGATATAAGTTGATTTTTTCCAGTCTGATGGCCATTCTTGTGTTTTCCAAATTTGCTGGCATATAGCATGCATTACCTTGACAGCATCATCTTGCAAGATTTTGAACAGTTCAGCTGGGATGCCGTCGTCTCCTGCTGCCTTGTTATTAGCAATGCTTCTTAAGGCCCATTCAACCTCACTCTTCAGGATGTCTGGCTCTAGCTCACTGACCACACCATCAAAGCTATCCCCGATATTGTTATCCTTCCTATACAGGTCTTCTGTATATTCTTGCCACCTTTTCTTGATCTCTTCTTCTTCTGTTAGGTCCTTGCCATCTTTGTTTTTGATCATGCCCATTTTTGCCTAGAATTTACGTCCGATGTTTCTAATTTTCTGGAAGAGGTCTCTTGTCCTTCCTATTCTATTGTCTTCTTCCACTTCCGTGCATTGCTTGTTTAAAAATAACTCCTTATCTCTTCTGGCTAACCTCTGGAATTTTGCATTTAATTGGGCATATCTCCCCCTATCACTGTTGCCTTTTGCTTTCCTTCTTTCTTGGGCTACTTCTAGTGTCTCAGCAGACAACCATTTTGCCTTCTTGGTTTTCTCTTTCTTTGGGATGTATTTTGTTGCCACCTCCTGAACAATGTTGCGAACTTCTGTCCATAGTTCTTCTGGGACCCCATCTACTAAGTCCAGTCCCTTAAACCTATTCTTCACCTCCACTGCATATTCCTTAGGAATATTAGTGAACTCATATCTAGCTGATCTGTGGGTCTTCCCTAATCTCTTTAGTCTGATCCTCAATTGTGCAAGAAGAAGTTCATGATCTGAACTACAGTCAGCTCCAGGTCTTGTTTTTACCGACTCTATAGATGTCTGCCACCTTTGGCTACAAACGATGTAGTCAATCTGATTTCGGTGTTGTCCATCTGGGGAAGTCCATGTATAAAGCCGTCTCTTAGGTTGTTGGAAGAGAGTGTTTGTTATGCAGAGTGAGTTGTCTTGGCAAAATTCTATCAGCCTATGTCCTGCTTCGTTTTGTTCTCCCAGGCCACGCTTACCTGTAATTCCAGGTGTCATTTGACTGCCCACCTTAGCATTCCAGTCTCCTGTGATGAAAATAATGTCACTTTTAGGCGTGTTGTCCAGTAGGTGCTGCAGATCCTCATAGAACTGCTCTACTTCAGCTTCTTCAGCATCTGTGGTTGGGGCGTATATTTGGATCACTGTGATGTTAGAGGGCTTGCCCTGAATTCGAATTGAGATCATTATATCGTTTTTGGGATTGTATCCAAGCACTGCTTTAGCCACTTTACTATTAATTATGAAGGCTACTCCATTTCTTCTGTGGTCCTCTTGTCCACAGTAGTAGATCTGGTGGTCATTTGATGTGAAGTGGCCCATTCCAGTCCATTTCAGTTCACTGACGCCCAAAATGTCTATCTTTAATCTTGACATCTCACCAATAACCACATCCAATTTGCCCTGGCTCATAGATCTTACATTCCAGGTTCCAATGTTGTGTTGATCCTTAGAACATCAGATTCGCCGTTCACCACCAGCACCGTCGGCCGCTAGGCGTCCTTTCGGCTTTGAGCTAGCTGCGTCATCACATCTGGGACTAGTTGAACTTATCCTCTGTTCCTCCCCAGTAGCATTTTGACCATCTTGCGACCTGGGGGTCTCATCTTCCGATGGTATACCGACATATCTCTGGTTGTACTGATCCATTTAGTTTTCACGGCAAGAATACTGGGGTGGGTTGCCATTACCTTCCCCAGGGATCGCATTTAGTCTGACCTCTCTGTCATGACCTTCCTGTCTTGGGTGGCCCTTCACGGTTTAGCTCATGGCATCATTGAGGTGCTCAAGCTCCAGCACCACGACAAGGTAACAATCCTTTGCTGAAGGCAATATGGCTACAAATAAACAAAGTCTGGTGTACTGTAGTGATTAAGGCACCAGGCTAGAAACCAGGATAACATGAGTTCTAGTCCCAGCTTAGGCACAAAGCCAGGTGGGTGACCTTGGGCCAGTCACTTGCTCTCAGCCGAAGGAAGGAAGCAATGTCAAACCACTTCTGAAAAATCTTGCCAAGAAGACTGCAGCGACTAGTCCAGGCAGTTACCAGGAGTCTAAAAATGACAGGAAGAAGGAGGGAAGGAGGAAGGGTAAGCAAGCACTGATTGATCAGGGATGTATGAAAGCCTCTGGCTCTGTCAGTGTTATATTCACCTAGTTTGTAGTAAAGTCACTTGTCATACCTTGGCAAATGATTCTTGAGAAGGGCTCCAATATAAGCTCTGTTAAGAGTCTGAATTTCAGAGAGTGAGCATCCAGTTTTATATAGCTGTCACCTGTGTTTCTTCCACATGTTTTTGATATCTTGGTTTTGCTTCCCCTTTTTTCCTAAAGGAATAGCTTCTTTGCATTTCTAGCCATTGTTCCACAACACAGAACCTCCTTTGTGATCAGCTGAGAATACTTTCCTTAGATATGATTACCCTAAGTGCTCAGTCAGTAGGGATCATGCTCGAGGAACTGGGAAACACAGAAGTGGTCTTGAGATATCAAAAAGCAAGACATTGGTGGTAATAGGTCATATCTATGACCTGCAGGTAAGATGTGTGCCTTTTGCTTCAGAGGTAGCAATGCTATTTTAATTGAGATCAGAATGTGATCCCCAGTGCCATCCATTCTTTCACCCTTTCTCTTGATTCCAACCAAGAACATTAAGGACTGGCACTGCAGTTCATGATGCCAATCTTGGGTCAAAGACAATGGTTTGAAATTCAGAGCAAGTTATTTCATCCTGGTGGATGACCAGCAGAACATGAAATGGTATTTATAATGTCCTGACAACTGTATCTATGGGCCACTTCTCACAGCTACCAAGGATTAGATCTGGCATGCCAAACTGATTCATTTACCCTGTGGTTTCATGACCCTGGGGTCAAATGCAAGGCTGCCAAGGAGGGTAAGAATAACCAGCAGCTATGGAGGAGAAAGATGGGTATGAATTGCCTCAATCCATTGTGAACCTTCAATTTTTTTACGATTATACTATTATCAGTTTACCTGAGCCTGGCAACTATAGCTTGGTGAATTATCAGGATAGAATCTATTAACATGATTATAGTATGACTTCTAAACAAAAACCACATCGGATATTTTTCTGAAGCAGGGTGTAGGACAGGCAAGGCCCATGGTTATGGAGCACAGTGCCTGTTAAGCCAACATGGAAGACAGTGGTTTTCCTGTATTCATGATGTTAGGAGACTGAGTACCTGGTACGGAAACAACAGTGCTGGATGCAGAAGGAAGCTGATACGGTGGGCCTTTTAGACAGCCTATTCCACAATAACAAGTTCTCCTTGGGTATCGTTCTCCACAGTGGGAGGCACTTCCACATTTTTAATAACTCCCCCTCTCCAAAGGACACTAGTGTTATCACAAGATAAATCTTGTGTTCTATCATGTGAAGTGTGGTCAGCAATTTCAGCTCCCTTTTGCTAAAAATACTATTTTTGCCTGACTCCCTGCTTTGCCCTTGCTGCTTTCCAGTCAGCCTCCCTTCCTGGGCTGACCCTCAGAATGGTGTCTCACACAGAAACACAAGGAGTATTTGAGGACAGGTCATTCTTGTCCTTTCAATGTTCTTAAAGAAATGCTAGATTTATGGCTGTGTCAGCCACCTTTGTTCTTCACTTGACTGCCCCACTTATGTCCACTTAGGGTTCAGGAGTCTACATAAAAGAAGTGAGAGTGTAAGAGGATCTCAGTTCTTTCCCTTCCTCCTGCCTTATCTTCCTACACTTTAAAAAGAAGAAGAAGGGGAAAAAAGGTTTTTTCTAATTCTGTCTGAGTAATAGAAGTGAGGGAGAAGAATGTTAAAGTATCTTCTGTGCATGGAGGTCAGGTGACAAAAGAATTTGTTTTCTTTGGTGCAAACTGAAGTTATAAATTGGGACAATAATCCCACTGTAATGCAATATATACAAAGTAACAGAAGAAAAGAAAAAGAAAAGCTACAGTCACTTTGCACAACTTGCTAGAACATAATTATAGGGGAAACATCCTGCTTTTACAAAGGGATTCAGCAGTAAGGAGAAATTTCCTCCAGTGTTGCAGATACAAAGAAACTGGCAGAAAGCAGAAGGAGATGGTTTCTGAATGATGCTTGAAAATATGAATTAGAAGGCAGAATTTGTGCATGAGGTATTGAAAAGGAGTCCCAGGCTCACAGCAGAGGGGATCCTTACGCTGAAATATGCCACTAAAGTTATAAAAATGGGGAGGAAGAATTAGACAACCACTGAAGCAGAGACCAGGATGCATAATGTCTGAGCTGGTGTTTTGAATCTCCAGCAAAAAAAACCCTGCTATGTTGAGCCATAGTTCTTCCTTTTGCCCCAAATGGCAGATGTAGAATATTTAAAATAAATGCAAGTTCCTTAGCTTGGATGGCTTTGATCCTAAATGGCATTGGATTTTAGAAATGAAAAGGCACGATGGTGAGATGATGGGAATACATATGGGCAGAATATCTATTTAATTTCATGCCATCACAAGCTATTCCATTGAAGCTATCCCATTTTTCCATACCATATAGGGAAAGGAGCTCAAGCAATTAGCCTTTCATCATTTGAGATAGTTCAGGCCAAGAGTTCTGGGTTCAGAATACACAGAGGGATGTAATTGTTTTGGATAACTTTAGGGCAGCCATCTCTGACCTGATGAATTCAGTGTCTCGAACTAAAACTCCCATTGTCATTCTCCACTCGCTCTGGCCACCAGCTGTTATGTGGGACATGGGAAACTTTGTTGAGGTAAACCCAAACAAAAAAATTGACATGGATAAGATGATCAGATAGTCCTAATTTGAGGGGAGAAGGTGCCAGACACAACCTGCCAGAACAAAGAAAATGTTCTGGTTTCCAGAATCCTGTCCTGGCTGGCCAGAAGCAGCCCCACAAGCAGCAAGCCAGGAAACATCTGCATTTGCTGCATCTGCAACTGGGTAAGTACTTAAGTGAAATCCAGTGTGGTGCAGTGGTTCAGGCACCGGGCTAGAACCTGGGAGACTGAGAGTTCTAGACCTGCCTTAGGCACAAAGCCAGCTGGGTGACCTTGAGCCAGTCCCTCTCTCTCAGCCCCAGGGAGCAGCCAATGGCAAACCACTTACAAAAAAATCTTGCCCAGAAAATTGCAGGGACTAGTCCAGGCAGTTGCCAGGAGTCAAAAACTGACTTGAAGGCACAGACACACAGAAGTAGTTGCTAATAACATCTACCTTGCAGACCATGAAGCAGTTAGAGCAATATATTTATTTTTCCAAAGCTAAAAAAATAAGTATTTTTGCTATAAGGAGGGAACAGAAAATTTACTTTTTTGTCCAGAACAAGAACTACTTTGCAACAGAAGTAGAATTCAAAAGAATATCAACATCTAAAAATACTAAATCTTGTCTAAAATATATGTACTCTCTTTCTCCCTGAATGAGCCAGTTGGTGGACACTGTAAAAATATATGCTTAAATGAAGCATTCCTCTCACTGAATCTCCAGCAACATTAACAATTGACACAGACCATTTCTGTATATGCACAATGGGAAGCCTAACTGGAAGCAGTTGTCATAGAAATGGCATGAGGCTCTCTTGTTAGTGTCTGTGCTTTCTTTCATATCTTAGGCTTGGAGATATCTGTTGGAGGAATGAGTGTTGGGGATAGAGGTCTACTCCATTTCTCCTTTTACGGGCAGAGAGATATAAGGGTCTACTGCTTGTTCATCATCCATTCATCTGCTTTGACCTGGAAGTAATTTTGCGTGCAACATAAGAGCACAATAGGGAAGGCAAGGCATTCAGGATTACTGAAAGCATCACCTTCATTACAGTAGGGCTACAAGATTTAGGTGATCAGATGACCACCAGATGGTATCAAGGGATTAGTTGTGTCTACTTCGTTATTTCCATCAATAGTCACACAGATTTTTGCAGCCCAAGTTTGCATAATTACAGAAAAGCCCTTCCAAATATTAACATCCAGGTTTCTTTCTTTTTTATTTTACCTTTTGCCCAGTATTCCTGGGAAATTGAGTTATGATTTCACATTACTAAATATTTAAATATGTGCATATTAAAGTGCCTTGAATCTTATTTTTGGAAACCTGGTCACACTGAACACAGAACAAAAAAAGAATATTTTATTCTTATTATTTGATCACATTTTTCTGGCTGCTTTCATGCTTTCTTATCTGCCCTGCTGCTGCTACTTGCAAAATTGGGACTAGATTCTTTTCAAATCCTGCTCCGTTACAAGTGCTCAAAAACCTGAACTAGACTTGTAAACAGTAGAGAATAGAGAGCCAAGGATCAGGAAGACTGCAGTCTTTTGAAATCTAGCACCCTTCAGATATATTGGTCTTAACTCCTATATGGAGCTCACCACGTTTTAAAAGGTTCAATAATGGACCACTTTCTGGAGGGAAGAGTTGCAACTGAAAAGGAATTACAAATTATTTTAGATGCATGCAGCTTGGAGCGTGATTACCATGTGCTAGAAAAGAAGGCCAATGCTGATTTCACCAGGAATCCCCCGACCCCCCGTATTGGTGTATTGCTTGATTAAGGGTAGAGGATGTTGGAATTATCGGGGTCAACTCAACATTGCCTCATAAGCATAAAGGGGTGTCTCTAGCAAATTGCATCTCTATTGTGCTTGTGGGATATCACATGGGTCACCTGATTTCCACTTCCTCCTTCTTCTTGGGCTTGGGGATTAACAGTCTCCTTTACCTCGTGGGCAGACATGCAAGCAGGGGGGCTGCAGAATGCAGCTTCTCGCCCTTTCTATTCCACATAGAAAGTGTCTACAAAAGAACCAGTGATTATGAAGTGCTTTCTACAATGAATCTACTTGTATCCAGATCTACTGAATAAAAGTAAGCTGTCTCTATTTTTCTTCATCTAACTACAGTGTGAAGACTGAATTTATTTCTGAAAGCAATTAAGCTTAATGTGCAAGTTCTATTTTTTGGTTCACGCTTCTACTCTGCAAGATTGCTGTCAGCTGCTTGGAGTTCTTTTATTAACCTTTAAAAACTCCATCAGAGGAAACATTTATGGGATAATTCGGCTCTAATCCATGTCAGTAAATGAAGTAATGGAATGATTTTGACAATCTAGCTTGTAGTTTGGGCTAATGCCAGAGATGGGAAGAAATTTCTCAAACTTCAGAAGATGATTTCTTGTATAACCCTTCCAGGATTAGACTTTTCATGATGCTGTGCATTAAGGAATCTGTTGTATTCCTTGAATGTTCATTTCAGGAAAATAATCTACTGCAGTTTCAAAATAAATCAGCAGTCTTTCCTTAATATAAGCTGGAATGTGCAAAGGGTAAGTGAAGTGAAAATCTTTTTTCAGGGCAAGATCTGGGCTTGACCTTTAAGTGGCTGGCCAGAGGCTTCATTCAAAAAAATACATGTCGTGAGGACATAAAAGTGGTTGGAACCAGGAAAAAAAGCAGAATTTGATTTAATTTTTAAAATTTCATTTCATTAATTCAATGCAATTAATATCATTCCTCTCCACGTATGTAATAATTTCTCCCTTCTGTCACATCACTAGGGGGTCTATGTCCCTGGTAAAGAGGGGCTTTCAATGATTCCTCTAAGCAGCCATGGCCACTGAAAGAGCCAGGGACAAGTTCACTTGCTCTCAGGGTAACATAGGGGATTTCCTGACAATTCTCTGGCCTTTTTGTTTATATTCTTTTGTGGTAGTGTGAAGAAAATCTCCTAGTCCCTTTATGAGCAGCTGCATGTGAGTCTTACCAAGCAGTGATAACTACTATGGTGAAGAATTTAAAATTGGCTTCATGTGATGACCATGATGTGTGCACAAGCCACAACCCCTTCTATCATTCCTGTTTCTCCTCCCTGACTGTAATGTTTTCCCAAGGATCTGGGCTATGGGATATGGAGTCAGTTGGTGAATACAATGAAAAACAACATCACAACCAAGAGATAATATGGTCAAGATGAAATTGCTAAGGCATGTGGCCAATAAGTCATCATTTTGGTTTCTTACCTGAGCAATTTAAACATGGCTTTAGGGCGATTTCTGATTGTTTGCTTGCTTATACTGTAGGCTGCTGCTCTAATCTGCACCTTCTTTTAGCTTCATCCCATGATGCAGCATCACGGTTCTGAGTGCAAGCATCAAGGGGCAGTAAATCTCTTCCAATTCAGGCCCAGCATAACCACTGCCTGAAATGATGTGTGTGTTTATGGAGGGGGGAGCTTTACCAGTATTTTTACTTCATGTTGGGCTCAAAAGTGCAATACAAGAGAGTTGTTAGAGGGAGAAGGCAGAATGAGGACAGGTAGAGTAGATGAAAAAGCTATTGGTTTCAGTGCAAAAAGCATATACAGATCAGCTGATGGCTTCTTTCCTTCTCAAAAGAGTTTGGATTCAGCTAATGCCTTCAGGAGAAGAGACAGAGGGAGAGCATGCAAAAGCATAAAATGATGTTCTCCAGATGCCCTGGACATGTTTGCCCATTCTTGGATAATCAAATAACTACCTCTCATTCCCAGAGGAGCAGTTTTTGAGAATGGAGATGGCAATATAGTCCTGGTCTTTTCAGTTGCCTCAAATCTCTCCCAGTGAGTTCTCAGGCAGCTATAGATCAGCTGTCCAAGACCTTCTGCAGGTACTGTTCCTGCTGTTCCAGTGTTACAGCCTCTACCTCCATCATACTAACCGTAGGACATTCCATGAAGAATAGAATACTACCCACAGTAACACAGTAGCATTAGGAAAACTTAGTTTAGATGCAAATTACCACCACATGCAGGAGGCTGACAGATGTTGTCTGCTGCCTTAAGTGATTGCAGAAACATTTGCAATGTATACCTTGCAGTCTATGAAAGCTGCAGATTGAAAAAATGCCAGGGAAGATCAATGGCAGTTTTGATTTCTGAACTGTTGTAACCCTGCAAAGTTAAAAAGCAGTAAATTATGGAGTTTGTTAGATGGACCCAATAATGCCCATAACTGTAATATAGAGCATAAGAAGGAAATCTAGGAAAAAGTATGTGACGCAAAACCTGCATGCTTTCTTTATGATCCACAGTGTTACACTTTTTATGGGCTGTATGTCTGAAAGCAGGTATATATAAAGATGTTCAATGTGTAGTTGGGAGCAAAATTATTACTGTTTTAATAGATGATGCAGTCATATAACAAAAGAGCACTTGCTGGCGTGAGATGCAGCCCTATAATACAGAGCCTCAAAGCTAGGGTTTACTGTACTTTGGGAATTAATCACATAAACTATAAATTGGGTTCAACAGGCTGGCTGGGTAAATAGGCGCAGCTAATGAGGACACTACGAGATCTTATAAGAGTGCTGAATGCCCCGGGACAAATGTGCTGAGCTGCACCTGATGGAAAACTAGAAGACATCAAAGCAGAAAGGATTAGTGCTCTCACAGTGTTGAGAAATGGCCAGGGGGAGATTCACCAACTTATTACCCACATCCAAGCTAATCCTGTTATCTGCAAAAAATATAACTGTTCTGGAACTGCCACCACCTCAACTTGCAGGAGACTAATTCTGTGTTTACATGAACAAAAGTGCAAAAACATTTCATCTGGGCAATGAATATCGGCTTTGGAAATTTGATGTATCAAATATACAGAGAAGAAGGGAAGGGGAGGGGAGGGGAAAGAGGAGGTGGGGAAAATATTACATTCTCTTTCTTTAACGACTTATATGGGAGTGAATGGTTTGCTCAGAAGAATACAAAGTGTTGGTCACACGTGACTGAGCCATTGCTGTCTTCATCTGGACTTCAGTCAGAGCTTCCCAAAGGACAGACCAAATACTTTGAAAGCAACTTTTAATAGAAAAGAGATGAGAAGGATTGAGAACCATCAATGCCTATGCCCTCTGGAAATATAGAAAATCTATTGTGTGGCATATGCCTCCATACCTAATACCTGGCGCTCACTCAGCGGTGCATTGAAAAATGGCCAGAACTGTACAGCCTTGTGAAGGCTGTAGAAGAGGATCCTACCCCCTTCTTCCCCCGGCAACCCCTACCCCCCACCCCATGCCTGCACACACAACATCACCGAAGATCAGTTTTAAGTTGATGAAGCCAAGGCAGAAATGAAACCTGCACATTTTATACTCAGCTATGTTAAACAGGAGCATCGTGCTTCTTCTTGAAATCTAGTAAAGTGCATTCAGGCAGCAAGAGAAAAATGGAGAGAAAAAAATGAAGGATGGGTATGCAGGGAACAGAGATAGATCTGTTATCTATTTAGTTGGATCATAAGGGTGTAAAGATCCTCTTCATCCTTTCCTGCGTTCATTATCCTCTTTCCCACAAAGGCAGCTTTCCACCTGGCCCCTTGTGACAAGAGAAGTTGATGCATGCTGCAAACGTGTTCTTTGCCCAAAGCAATAGAAGCAGCTGGCCATTTATTAGGGTCAGAATATTCTCTTCCTCTCGGCCTCATTCTCAGAAAATTGCACACCTGCGTGGACACAGAAGCGTGTGGCTGTTTTTGATCACCACTTCCTGGAGCTGCACAGGAATGTTTATTCTGAGAGCTAAGTTTGGTACTGGGACCAAGAGTGTTTTGATTTTGGTGGCCTTGCTTTCACACTGACCAACATAGAGCTGTGAGGATGGATTTCTCTGACACTGAAAATTTTAAAATTCCAACTTCTTTCTATCTCCTGTATGAAAAAAAAAAAGGTGGGATTTGGTGAGGTCATATCAAAAATGAATTGAGCAGCCTTTACTCATTTGCCCTGTTCAACCCCAATAGCTAAATTTATTTTCAGTACAGAGAAAGCTGTTAAGCATACCTGTTGGGCAGTTTTAAAAGCTGAAGAATCTATTTTTTTTTTTAAAAGGCTGGCAACCCTAATTTGGTACCACACACATGGTTACATACACAGAAATTCAGACTTTGATAAGTTAGATGCTAAAATCCCTTTGCTTGGATGGATAATCTCTCGGTTTCATTTTCTCCCACATTTGCATTCCTTTTCAACTTCCAACTCTTTAAATCCAGTTTGCAATTTTGGGTAAGTTCTTTACCAAAATCAGCTGATGGGAATTCTCATCCATCTCAGGAGCAAGATGCCTATGATTCAAAAGCTTTGCAAAGTAGATGCAATTTGGGTAGAGGGAAAAATTAAAAAAAAAACAAAAAACAGTTTATTTTAGCCAGAAGTCTGAAGCTTCTTTAGAAGTTGAAGAAAGGATCCTCAGACTGGAATGCATAGCCTAAGAGTTGTGTTCTCGGGCTTAGTGTTATGGACAGATGACCTTGAGACACAGATCTTAAGTAGTCACGCTACTATCGTGGACCCTAAAACAGGCTGGCTTCTCCTGCCAGAGATGGAGGTCCAAGGATGTTTAAATGTCTCAAATCAGTAGGGACCTGAACTGCAGGAAAATCTGCCAAGAGAATGACTTTACTTCACACAATTTTTAACCTTTAACTCTTAACCACTGATGTTAAGAAAAGTCACTACCTTTTTGAAATTGTAGCATTGCTAGTTCTTCATTACAGGAGTGTTCAGGAAACCAGTAAAGCCAGATGGGAATTTGGCAATTCAGGGCACAGTTATGGGGCCTACAAATGATGGATTCATGTCGCATAATGAGTGAATAGCTTGCTGATTGGAACTGGTGGACAGCTGCAAACAGAGACTGACCCTACTGGCTCCCAATTGGTAATCCAAATTTACAAGAAGCTTTGATTTTACTTTTTTTTTTAATTTCAGGTTTTTCATCTACCAGATATGTTATTCCACAAGGCTGCCCTACAGCTGCTAGGAAAGTAATGTGTTGAATCATCTGGAATGTGAATAGGAGTATTTCTAATCTGAATCTCACAAAAGCTATGGATTACGTGGGGAGCTTCCTTTCTCTACACATAGTTGTTTTCCTGTTTTCTTCCCTTGGTTCATGATTCTCCTTAGAAAGTTTTTGTTGTTTATTCGTTTAGTCGCTTCCGACTCTTCATGACTTCATGGACCAGCCCACGCCAGAGCTTCCTGTCGGTCGTCAACACCCCCAGCTCCCCCAGGGATGAGTCCGTCACCTCTAGAATATCATCCATCCATCTTGCCCTTGGTCGGCCCCTCTTCCTTTTGCCTTCCACTCTCCCTAGCATCAGCATCTTCTCCAGGGTGTCCTGTCTTCTCATGATGTGGCCAAAGTATTTCAGTTTTGCCTTTAATATCATTCCCTCAAGTGAGCAGTCTGGCTTTATTTCCTGGAGGATGGACTGGTTGGATCTTCTTGCAGTCCAAGGCACTCTCAGAATTTTCCTCCAACACCACAGTTCAAAAGCATCGATCTTCCTTCTCTCAGCCTTCCTTATGGTCCAGCTCTCGCAGCCATATGTTACTACAGGGAACACCATTGCTTTAACTATGCGGGCCTTTGTTGTCAGTGTGATGTCTCTGCTCTTAACTATTTTATCGAGATTTGTCATTGCTCTTCTTCCAAGGATTAAGCATCTTCTGATTTCCTGACTGCAGTCAGCATCTGCAGTAATCTTTGCACCTAGGAATACAAAGTCTTTCACTGCTTCTACATTTTCTCCCTCTATTTGCCAGTTATCAATCAAGCTGGTTGCCATAATCTTGGTTTTTTTGAGGTTTAGCTGCAAACCAGCTTTTGCACTTTCTTCTTTCACCTTCATCATAAGGCTCCTCAGTTCCTCTTCACTTTCAGCCATCAAAGTGGTATCATCTGCATATCTGAGATTGTTAATGTTTCTTCCAGAGATTTTAACTCCAGCCTTGGATTCCTCAAGGCCAGCTTGTCGCATGATGTGTTCTGCATACAAGTTGAATAGGTAGGGTGAGAGTATACAGCCCTGCCGTACTCCTTTCCCAATCTTAAACCAGTCTGTTGTTCCGTGGTCTGTTCTTACTGTTGCTACTTGGTCGTTATACAGATTCTTCAGGAGGCAGACAAGATGACTTGGTATCCCCATACCACTAAGAACTTGCCACAATTTGTTATGGTCCACACAGTCAAAGGCTTTAGAATAGTCAATAAAACAGAAATAGATGTTTTTTCTGAAACTCCCTGGCTTTTTCCATGATCCAGCGGATATTGGCAATTTGGTCTCTAGTTCCTCTGCCTTTTCTAAACCCAGCTTGTACATCTGGCAATTCTCGCTCCATGAACTGCTGAAGTCTACCTTGCAGGATCTTGAGCATTACCTTACTGGCATGTGAAATGAGTGCCACTGTTCGATAGTTTGAACATTCTTTAGTGTTTCCCTTTTTTGGTATGGGGATATAAGTTGATTTTTTCCAGTCTGATGGCCATTCTTGTGTTTTCCAAATTTGCTGGCATATAGCATGCATTACCTTGACAGCATCATCTTGCAAGATTTTGAACAGTTCAGCTGGGATGCCGTCATCTCCTGCTGCCTTGTTATTAGCAATGCTTCTTAAGGCCCACTCAACCTCACTCTTCAGGATGTCTGGCTCTAGCTCACTGACCACACCGTCAAAGCTATCCCCGATATTGTTATCCTTCCTATACAGGTCTTCTGTATATTCTTGCCACCTTTTCTTGATCTCTTCTTCTTCTGTTAGGTCCTTGCCATCTTTGTTTTTGATCATACCCATTTTGGCCTGGAATTTACCTCCGATGTTTCTAATTTTCTGGAAGAGGTCTCTTGTCCTTCCTATTCTATTGTCTTCTTCCACTTCCGCGCATTGCTTGTTTAAAAATAATTCCTTATCTCTTCTGGCTAACCTCTGGAATTTTGCATTTAATTGGGCATATCTCCCCCTATCACTGTTGCCTTTTGCTTTCCTTCTTTCTTGGGCTACTTCTAGTGTCTCAGCAGACAGCCATTTTGCCTTCTTGGTTTTCTCTTTCTTTGGGATGTATTTTGTTGCTGCCTCCTGAACAATGCTGCCAACTTCTGTCCAGAGTTCTTCCGGGACCCTATCTACTAAGTCCAGTCCCTTAAATTGATTCTTCACCTCCACTGCATATTCCTTAGGAATATTAGTGAGCTCATATCTAGCTGATCTGTGGGTCTTCCCTAATCTCTTTAGTCTGATCCTAAATTGTGCAAGAAGAAGTTCGTGATCTGAACTACAGTCAGCTCCAGGCCTTGTTTTTACCGACTGTACAGATGTCCGCCACCTTTGGCTGCAAAGGATGTAATCAATCTGATTTCGGTGTTGTCCATCTGGTGAAGTCCATGTATAAAGCCGTCTCTTAGGTTGTTGGAAGAGAGTGTTTGTTATGCAGAGTGAATTGTCTTGGCAAAATTCTATCAGCCTATGTCCTGCTTCGTTTTGTTCTCCCAGGCCATACTTACCTGTAATTCGAGGTGTCATTTGACTGCCCACCTTAGCATTCCAATCTCCTGTGATGAAAATAACATCTCTTTTAGGCGTGTTGTCCAGTAGGTGCTGCAGATCCTCATAGAACTGCTCTACTTCAGCTTCTTCAGCATTTGTGGTTGGGGTGTATATTTGGATCACTGTGATGTTAGATGGCTTGCCCTGAATTCGAATTGAGATCATTCTGTCGTTTTTTGGGTTGTATCCAAGCACTGCTTTAGCCACTTTACTATTAATTATGAAGGCTACTCCATTTCTTCTGTGGTCCTCTTGTCCGCAGTAGTAGATCTGGTGGTCATTTGATGTGAAGTGGCCCATTCCAGTCCATTTCAGTTCACTGACGCCCAGAATGTCTATCTTTAATCTTGACATCTCACCAATAACCACATCCAATTTGCCCTGGCTCATAGATCTTACATTCCAGGTTCCGATGGTGTGTTGATCCTTAGAACATCGGATTCGCCGTTCACCACCAGCACCGTCGGCCGCTAGCCGTCCTTTCGGCTTTGAGCTAGCTGCGTCATCACGTCTGGGGCTAGTTGAGCTCATCCTCTGTTCCTCCCCAGTAGCATTTTGACCATCTTCCGACCTGGGGGTCTCATCTTCCGATGGTATACCGACATATCTCTGGTTGTACTGATCCATTTAGTTTTCACGGCAAGAATACTGAGGTGGGTTGCCATTACCTTCCCCAGGGATCGCATTTAGTCTGACCTCTCTGTCATGACCTTCCCGTCTTGGGTGGCCCTTCATGGTTTAGCTCATGACATCATTGAGGTGCTCAAGCTCCAGCACCACGACAAGGTAAAGATCCTTTGCTGAAGTTAGAAAGTTTATGAAACTTAATATTTCTTTCTGGAAAGCATGGAATATTCTGCAGGTACAGATCACCTTAGTTTAGTCTTTTAAAAGTGGTCTAGTTTTGGCATGGGTAGTGACATTTCAGCAGATTATTCAATCAACAGACCTCTAGATTATGAAATTTTATTTATTTATTTATTTATTTTCTATCCTGCCTTTATTTTTTTTAATAAATAACTTAAGGCAGGGAACATTCCTAATACTCCTTCCTCCTCCTATTTTCCCCACAACAACAACCCTGTGAAGTGGGTTGGGCTGAGAAACAATGACTGGCCCAAAGTCACCCAGCTGTACCTCCACTCTTACCTCAGCATCATACTGTTTTGTGACAGGAGCCTTATTCCATGTCAGATGCAAGGAAGAAGCTGGATTGGAGATAACACCATGGATAATTTCTGAGCAGACTGATATAGGACTGTACTGTAACATTACCATAATTCCTTATTATTGTTTTATCCTGGTGATCTCATGAAAATGAAAATGACTAAACTTCAAGTTCTTTAAAAAAAACATGTATTTTTCAACTCAAAAAAGCTGAATACCCATTTAAGACAATAACACACATACTAGAAAGTGTAGGAAACAGAGAGGAGAGGACAGACTAGCACCAAGCAAGGGAATGACTCATGGCAGGAGATTGCAGATACCATAGAAAGCCTAGTATAAGCAGTAACCTGGTCTTGATCAACATTGTGATGATTAACAGCAATTCTTTCTTAACAACATACAATCAGCTACTGGTGAATTCCTGGGCCAGATGTCGGTATTTCATACACAGTGAAACCTTGTTTTAACAGAATAATGGAGAGGTAGAAGTGTCCTTTTTTCATGAATGTATATTAAATGCAAAAGTATTTTGAGAGCCAGTTTGGTCTAGTGGTTAAGGCAACAGGCTAGAAACCAGGAGACTGAGAGTTCTGGAAGCTGGTTGGGTGACCTTGGGCCAGTCCCTCTCTCTCAGCCCAGCTGTCATGATCGCCGTTGCGATGTTTGTGACATCGTAATGGCTTGCATGACAAAGCGCGGAGGCGTGTCAATGACTGGAGAGGTGCGGGCGATAAACCGGACAAAGAAGGTAATGGGCTTGGGAGATCTACAAGGTCTCATCACCCAATAATCGACCATTGACACCATTGTCAAAGAAATGATCAGGGCGAGGTTCGGAAGGGCGCGTCCGGGCGCTTTCGAGGAATATCGAAGTCTAATTGCCCAGTAATGGACCATTACCTCGCAGGAAGAGAAACAGGGCGATGCCCAGGGCGAATGGGGCTGGACGACCTCTCACCTAGCAAGCCTGGATGACCTGTCACTCCGTGAAACTCGTGGGGCACACCCGGGGAGTGTGGGGGTGGAGCGCTGTTTGGCGCAAGACTATTTAATTCAACTTTTGGCGCGCTTCCCGCACTCTCAGCTTTTCACTGGCGTGCATTCTATTCTAAATAAAAGCCAGAGCTTAAACTTGCTTTAGAGTCTGAGTCTTTTATTTAGTCTTAGGCATTCCTTACACCAGCTCACCTCACACAGTTGCTGTTGTGGGGAAAACAGGAGGAGGGAGGAGTATTAGGTATGTTTGCCACTTTGAGTTATTTGTAAAAATAATAAAGGCAGGATAGAAAATCAATAAATCAATAAATAAAAGTATATCATCATGGTGCTGTAAATAATGTGTGTAATTACATAATCATGCAAATTATATGCATTATGGCATTATGCAAATTATGTAAATCATGTCATGTGGTGGTGGTTTATATCATTTGCATACGACGTTGCAATGCAATTACATAAATTGCCATGGGAATTGGTCTGCTGCATGTGATGCCCTATGTACTGAGGTCCACTAAATTGAGGTTTCAGTGTTGCTCCTGTTATATAATATTCAATAACAGATGGGATTTTCTTGATTATATTTTATATAACCCCCTAATTTGTATTTAGCTCTACAGAATTAACTCTCAATATATTTGCATTGTGGCATTAAAGCGACTGAACCCCATTTCCCCAGGGATCACCAAGAACTATAGTCAAAAGTTTTGGGACTTCACACAGTTTGAATTGTTTTTCATGCATTATTATCTCACAATTTGAGATGTATATATAAGGTTTTACAAGATGTAAATTTGGCGTATTATCCATTATCATTTTCTCTACTAGGAGGGTCAGAGAACTTCAGACAAAATTATCAACATTATTGGTGCACCATGTCAAGCTTGCAGCCAGGTAGTGTCTTCCTTGGACCTTCCTCCCCCCACATTTTCCAAGCTGAGCAGACAGATCCTAGCCTCAGAGTATGAAGCTGGGTCATTTTAGACTTAATTGTTGTATGCCCCCCGCTCTTCTCGAAACAGTAATGTAGTTAACCAGTCCATTGGTCCATTTGCTCCTTCTTCTACATGGGTCCCTGAACTGTGACTCTCAAATCCTGCCTATCAAGCCCTTTCTCTGTTATATTTGTGTTGCATTCCCTGAAGTACTGTATTTTCTCTGTTAAGTGATAATACTGATAATACTGATCCTCAATATCACAGGATAGAAGGACTTAACTTTGGTGGTTGTTGCTGTTGTTTTTATCTAAATCCACTCAGCAAGCATTCCTTAAGTTAAAATGTTCTTTAGATTTTCCATGTAAGAAATATCCGTATGTGTCACAATCTCAAAGGTTCTTAGCATGCTACTGTGTTTGACAGCAATCCTATAAAGCAACAATTGGTGAGCTTTTTTTTGAATTGGGGCCCAGCTAGCTCTGAGCCCTGAAAAATTCAAAAAATGGCTCAATTAGTCTAAGCTAATTACAAGAACCCATTGGGAACACAGGAGCTAAAGCACTTGCCTTGTCCCTTCCCATCGTATTTACTTGCTGCTGTGGTGTTTCATTTGTATTGGGCTGCAGCAGCTGTAACTGTTGCTGCAGTGGTAGCAGTCACTCCCCCTGGTCCATGGGTCTTTGGTTGCTTTTGTGCCTTTGATCAGGAGGTCATTGTTCCTTGAGTGCCCAGTGATGTTTATTGTCAGGTGTTATCTACCCAGTTTGCTTCAGGTTGTGCGTGGACTGTTTATTTTTCTTTAATAACTCCACCTGGCTGTAGATGGAGCATTCCCAGATCCAGTGCTTGACTGCCCAGATATTTCTGGGGAAACATCACTTCAAAATATAAGTAGTGGTAGATCTTGGCACAGCCTGGGCTACCTGCTTTGTCACCACTGCTGTTGTGGCTTCTGCCATGCTGGCAACGTTATTCTTCTTCCTCCTCCAGAACTGCAGTTGGGAGACTCAGCCTAGGTTCTTCTGCAGCAGGTGAGGGCAGCTGCTCCCTCTCCTTTTCCTACAGCCTTTTTCTAATGCTGCCACCATCACCAATTCCTCAGGTCGCAGCTAGGTTTTGCCTCTGGACAGCCCAACCAAGCAGCTGTAGAAAGCAGTGCTGCTGCCATCACTGCGCCCTCCACTCAGGCAACAGCCATGGACATTGCACCTCTTCTTGCTCAGCTTGGCCACTTGGGGTGATGAGCAGGAAGGCAAATCAGTTCTTGCCCAGCTTTGGTAACACCCCTAGTTATTGGGAAGCTTCCGACTCAAATGCCAGGGAAGAAGAGCTCCACCTGAACTCTGCTACCCCACAGCCCCAGGCATGGCTTGGAAGGGTTTGGGGAAAGAAGTGGGTCAGGGGAGAAGTGTTGAGTTCTTCTCTGGAACTCTGAGTCATAGAAGAGTCTCAATCATAAAAGCTCACTCAGAGGAGCTGAGTCCACTGTTCAGAGGATGGACTTCATCAGAAAGGTAGAGGTTTGTGAGGGAGATGAGCCCACAGCCGAAGCTGTCTGTGAAGTGTCTTTTACTGCTGCTCACTTGCAGTGTTTAAGAAAGGAAGCAAATGTCCATTTAAAATTAGCTTGCCCATCGGTGGTGGAAATAGGCATAGTTGAAAGGTCAACTAAACTGCTCTATGAATACACAGGTCTGATACTCCTTGAACATAACTTGCCCACAAAAGCTGAAACCTGGATTAATCAGAGCTGGTGAAGCTGAACATGTGGCTCTTCCCTTAGCATGATGCATACCTTTCAAAGTCTACAGTCCACGCAGAATCCAGAGTTAATCAATGTACCTTGAAGAGGTGTCAGCTTACCTACTCAGCACACCATTCCTATGTGGTGCTTTACCTGGTGCCTTCAGTTGCTTCCAAGGCTGCCAGTTGGCCCTACTTGTTTGAGCTGATTCTTATTAACCAACAAGCATGTGTACTAACTTCATGTATCAACCCAGATTCATTAACGTAATTTTTTTTTGCAGTAGGATAAAAGAGGAAAGGATTAACATGACAGCTTTTCATGCTTTTTTGATGGATCATATTAAAAAAAAGTTGCCCAAAGCTATTTTATTAGCCGTGAATTATGGGTGGACCAGAAAGAAACAAAAGCTATGAACCCCTAAGGAGGAATGTTCTTCAAAACATCCTCCTTCCCTTCCGCCCACTGTAGTAATGAGAATGCATGTCAAGCCGTTTTGTGTGCTGGCAAGCTGTTACATTTTTCATGCATAAAACTAATTTCAGAGCCTAAAACTTCAACAAAGAGTAAATACAAAATAAGGGAAAGAGTATGGGCAAAGCCATGCAAAGTGGGAACACGGTAAGAGAGAACCTATTGTCAGAGAAGTGGTTAATGCATGGTCCAGTTGTTTGAGAGACATGGTTACAATACTCACCTCTTCCTGACGCACGCAACATAGATGTCCCATCACTTGATTTCTGTAGTCCAACAAATGGTCTCTCACTCTCGGTCTCTCCCTTTCTCTCTGCTGTGTAATGATAGATCAGCATCAGTTGAACTATGGAAGGAGCCAGTGTCCTTACAACTGTGTCTAAATAATGTTTGAGGTAATGAGCAGGGTCGCAACCAGGGTCTGTGTCACCTGGGGCAAACATGGATACCGTGCCCATTTTGGCGCCCCCACCAGCACTCATGTTGGCGCCCCACCAGCGTGGCGCCCGAGGCACACGTCCCGGTTCCCCCCCCCCAATTGCGGCCCTGGCAATGAGAATATTAAATCAAATTATTGCTCACCAGAAAAATCATACAAAGGAACAGACCTCCCAACCATGAGCTACTGTACTAGTACTGTACAGAGGACAATATTGTAAACACAGAACCTGTGGGTATATTTTACTCTTTTGTGCAAGTGCTTCCACAGGCTCAGTCACTGAGTCTGTTTATTCTTACCATATTATTTAAAAATAGGGATTTGCTATGTTGTGCCTCTTGTTCCCAAACTTCAGGTGTTTTGAGTGTTGAGTCTGGAATAAAGATGTCTTTAAGTTTGACAGAGAGAAGATGTCCAAGGAAATGAGCTCAATATCTTGTCAAGAATGTGCAGACTTTATAAGGCAGTAGAAAATGGGAAATGAGATGAGGGGAATTATTTCTGTTGGGCGACAAAGTGTGGATAGCCTCCTTTGAGGAAACAGTGTTTTTTAGCACATTCGTCCCAAAAGAACAAATTAAATCAAATGAATTTAGTTAATGAACAGTTCTCCATTTGAAGTTTGGGAACAAGAGGCACAACATAGCAAATGCGCACTGTAGGAAGAGGAACTAAAATGGAAACCACAGCACACACGTACACATGAAACAGCTCTGATCAACATAAGACCTAGGTTGGACCAGATTAATGTTCTACCTAGTCCTTCAATGGCCTATGAGATGCTATGAGAAGCCCACTTACTCCTCAGAAATGGTGTTTGGAAATACTCTGCCTTTGATACTGGAAGAATATACTAATACACCAATACTAAGAGCTCCTGATACATCTCAACAATATGAATTTGTCTAATCAGGTGGTAAGACTCTCAAAACCACAAAAGCATATTCCATGACACTACAATACATGACAATATACTTTCTTTTTGCTCAGCCTGGATCTTCTACCATTTGGTGGAGGGGAGGAGGAGGAGTGATTTTGGATTTTTCTCCACAGCATGCACCTCAGCCAAGCTTGCCCTTTTTAACTAAAATGCAAAGATAACTAAATCATTAATTCATTAAATTAAATTCAATTGATTTTATTACGGTCACTGACCAGTACAAGATACAATTCTATAAAAAATATGCACATTAGCCATTAGCCATAAAATATGAGCCATCTAAATTAAAATAATTTTAAATTTGAGTTTACAAGTTCCAATTAAGTGTTAATTCATTAAATATATTTTCTTTCAGGGGGAGTACTCTAGTTTCTTGCTCATTTCGCTTCCATTTCTGCAACTTTTCCTGCTGTACAACACCCTTCAGAAATGCAGTGACCAAAGAATATACCTTATATCTGTAGACAGTCATTCCTGTGTCATCATTTTTAACTTGGGTTCCCATGCTAATGGTTGCAAATATTAATGGTGGGGGGGAAGGGGGGAGGGGTCAACTTCTTCCCAGCAGCCATATTCTGAGTTATTTTCATTGAGCTAAACACCCTGAGCCACTTTGGGGTAGTGGTGAAGACACCAGGTTAGAAACCGGGAGACTGAGTTCTAGTCCCACCTTAGGCACAAAGCCAGCTGGGTGACCTTGGGCCAATCACTCTTTTGCAGCCCTAGGAAGGAGGCAAGGACAAACCATTTCTGAAATCTTGCCAAGAAAATCACTTGTTGTTGCTTGTCTATAATTCTCTCAGTGGTATTTCATACAGCATAGAAATGTTGGTGGGATGGGACTCCTCAGAGTGCTTGTTCAATACCTACCCTGAGAGATCCTTTCTCAGGGCCGAAACTAGGGTCTGTGTCACCCAGGGCAAACATGGACTCCGAGCCCATTTTGGTGCCCCCCTAGCACTCATTTTGGCACCCTGCCCCAGTGCTCATTTTGGTGCCCCACCAGCGCAGCACCCGGGGCACATGCCCCAGTTGCCCCCCTAGTTGCAACCCTGTCCTTTCTCCAAGTGATCCAAAGGGAAGGGATGAGGCTGCCAGGTGAGCAGGCAGTGGTAGCTGTCAATGGTCATAAAAAAATGGTTTCACAATGGCAGCCCTCCCAGCAGTGGTCAGGTGCAAGGGCAGAATGCTTTTAGCTTCCCAAACCTCCCGTGACTCCCATTTGGGGAAATCCTGCGCTACGAAATACCTCAACAGAGAAGTCCCAACTTCCAATGGAAACAGTCTACCTTGGAGCTCACTTAGATTCCACTTCTGAACAGAGACGATAAAAACCTTCACTGAGTAGATCAATATTTCTCTGTGCTTTGAACGACCCACCCCCTTTCCTAATGATAGGAACCTCCGTCGGGCTTTGCATTCCACTGTGTCTGTGGTTTCTAATGATTACATCTGCCAGAAGGCTTTCCTATTATGTTTTCATTGTCAGTGCTCCTTTCCACTAGTTCTAGGTGAAGTGATAGTGCAGAACCCACAGTTCCTCGACCCACTGCACCCACTGCATAGTTGCTGACAATGTAATACTCGTTCGGCAACTGATTATAATTAAAAATATCAGAATAATTAAAGTCTTCAGTTTGACAAGCAGAGCCATAACTTTGCCTTCAGACATTCCTCTCTAATTAGTTAATTAATCCTAATGCAAATTATAAGCAATAATTAGTCAGCCAAGCTTGACAGAAAAGTCTGCTGATTTTACAGAGGAAAAGCTTCCCAGCTATTGGCTTATACCTACTTTGTGTTCCTTTTTGTTCAATTATGGTGTCAGGTCAAAGCCACTTCGTATAGGTCCAAGTGAGGGGTAGGTATCTGCCCCTGCCATCTGAGCTGGAATCCATTTTGGGTGGGAAATGAAAGCACTGCTACCACAGACTTGAGATTTGTCAAAGGTTTATCAAAGGTTCCAGATCAAAGATTCCAGATCTCTTCTAGAGACAAATAAATGGTCTTCTCTTCATTTCAGAAGGCTCTGGAAATCTTGTTTTCTATCTCAGAGCTCTTAAAGCAGATAAATTAAATATCTGGCTTAATATTGCTCCCAAAGCAATCTAGCAGAGAAGAAGCATTTTAACCTGTTGTCATAGCATTTTTGGCTCATTTTACTGTACGATGTGTTCAACCCAGGACTAAAGGTCTATGCAATGTAGCAAGGAGTCTATAAAAATTCCAATTGGTTTTGTAAAAGGGCCATTCCAGCCCCTGCAATCCCTCACAAATGTTTAGAGAACCAAAACAACTCCATGGAGCAAAACTCATTGCCATAAATTATATTTTGCTGGTAATATATCACGGCATTATGATATCATCACATTTGCAATACAATCCTGGATTGGCTTGGATGAATTATCTCACAGTGAAGATAAAACAGTTTTGTTTCATATTTGCTCTCAATGATACAATACATTAGTGACTCAGATCCAGTCTGGGAAGCTTGATATCCTCCTAGTCTATCCCCTCCAGTGCATCCCCCTACTATACTTACTTTTTGGCCTTTCCAACATACAACTTTCTCAGTGTCAAAATGACCAAGCCTTGGAGGCTGCAGGGCATGAGCAAGAATTCCCTGAGAATGGGGGAAATCAGAAAAAAAAATCTGTAACCCTGGGACACCATCACATGGATCATAGCATTGCAGGATTAGGTTATTTAAATATTTTTGCCCAGTTCTTCAGCTGAAAAGACTCCCAGAGGATTTTAGCAATCAAGAGAAGAACAGGAGGAGATAAATGAAAAGAAATGAACAGAAAAGTTAGCACAATTAGGCTGACAATTAAAATGCCACATCAGTGAAGGGAAGGGAAGGGAGCTCAGCCACAAGTTCTTAAAATTATGGAGTTCTTCCAATATAAATAGTTCAAGAAAAGAAGAATCAATGATACAGCAGAACTGATAACCAGGGCCAATCTAGCAATATCAAGTGGGCTATTTCTGTGTAATAGTGGTGGAATTAAACCTTTCCCAGAGTGGTGCTTTTTCAGATGTATAAGGACTCCTAGAATTCTTAGACAACCTAACTTTCAATCACATTGGTAGTCCCAAAAAATGTGTGGGGTATCATGTTGGAGATGGTGATTAATAAAAAGCCAGAGGTCAGAGTTTATCATTTTTCTTATTTCCTGGATATAAATGAATGAATAAGAGTTATAGGTGGTGGTTGCTTTAAAGGGGAGTAGATAAACCATTTTGGAATGTTCTACCCAATAGGCATGGTTAATCTTGCAATAGTAAAGTGCGTACAAATAAAAGAAATCCATGTTTTTATTTACTTCTCATAGAACACAATATGTTGTTTTTTTCAGCAGTTTATTTATTTAGTTATCACATTTGTATAGCCACCCATCTCATGTAGTGACTTGGGGCAATGTACGTAATAAAACAGTCCAAATAAATAAAAGCCATTAAAAAACAACAAATTTAAATGAAAAAGATTTAAAAGATTTAAAAAACCAAAATGGCAGAAAAGGATACAAGAGAGGGCATTTTATGATATCGCCATCTGGCAGGTTCCACCCTATCGTGGGATACCCAGTCCAGTTGACAAAGCCATGTGTTAAGGACCTTTTGGAAGGCCAACAGGGTTGGGGCCAGCCTCACCTCGGGGGGAACGATGTTCCAGAGGGCAGGAGCCACAGCAGAAAACGCTTTCCTCCTAGGTCCCTGGCAAACAAGATCCACAACATTCCTCTCCTGCTGGACCTGATAGGACAGATAGATGTAATCTGTCTTCTTTAAGAAAATTTCTTGGGAAGCTCAGTTGTCCTTCTAAGTCAGGCATCAGGACTATTAACACTTCTTTACCAATCCAGAATCAATAGATCAACAATAGCAGCATCAGCAAAGGAGAATGAAATACTACCTGTCATTCCCACAACACCCTTGGCAGTTCTACCACCACTGTTAAGGAGATTGCTGGTGAAGAAGAGGGGGTGCCCTCTCCAGGGGGAAAAGCACACGCGCAGCACTCAATCTTTTTGGCTCTCCATCAAGAAGTCCAGAAAAGCACCGCCTTAGCTTTCTGGTCTTTTCTGCTAGGGTTTGCTAGTGCCTTTTCAGTTTAGCAGGATTTGGCATTGTAGAGTAGAACAACAGTGTGGTTCTTCGCTCTATATCCTGACAACCACCCACTCATCACCGCTCTTATCAATGAGGCTGCCACATAGCCCTGGTGTGGAAGTCACCAGACACCTTCCCTTTAGAGTTAGCTTGTAGATTATACCTGCTTTTCTTACTGAATGCCATACAACTGTTCCAGCCATTCAACGTCTTCTCACCAAGTGGTTAAGTCAATGCATGTCAGTGCCTCGCCAATCACTTGTGCCACAGAGGAATCCATTGCACTTGACTTTAGTGGCTTGAAAGAATGCAGCTGACTTCACAATATTGACTAATAATGGTACTTACATGTAAGAGTGTACACAAGTTGTTTCTGACTACAGCTACGAACTCTAAGCAAGAACACAATGCTCTCTTTCACTGCAGAACTTCACTGTTAAAATTTCTTCAAGCTAATGTTTAATAAGTATTTTTGCTACCCAGCACTCATCTTGAGAATCATTAACTTGAAATAAGTCTAGATTGTGGTAAGTGTTGGCACTTGCTTTCTCTGACATGTTTCAGGTGTTTTGTAAATAGTCACATATGTGGAAGGAAAAAATGTTACCTTAAGAGAACATTCAACCTTTAAGGGCTTTGAATACTTTGTAGAGAATATGAAGACCCGCATATATCAATCATTTTGTAGATATCCAGCAATCTGAGCAAACTGAACGTGAGTAGGACTAAGTTTAATTTTGTTGAGCATTTATGTTTATATCCAAGTTTCCACTTTTGTGGTCTTCAAGGACATCTTTGGGTAAAGCTGAGTTCTTAGAAAAAACACTAATATAAGGGGCTACACAATTTAAAGATGTTACCTGTGAAAAAGATGATCAAATGATGTGGCAATTTTTTCAAAAAATGTATATTTTCAAGTTATTTTAAACTATTGTATTTAGATTCTAACTACAGAAATAAACTTTTTTAAAGCACAGCAAGGATCCTGAAATAAATCTTAAGCTACATTTGCTTTCCTTTGTTTACTATACCCTCCTTTTAATGACATACCTTAGTTCCAGCCTGAGACCCTCAGCCCAAGGAAGAGGTGGGAAATGTTATGGGTTATTGAACACCCTGCTGGTTTTTACTGAGAATCAGTAAACTACTATTTAACGCAGGTGTTTCATTAGGGCACATTACTAGAAGAATCTGCAGCATTAATGGCCCTCCAATTTCCACCTGCACAGTGGACAATGCTAACAAACTCAGCAGGATACCAGAATGTTGTAAGGCTTCCATCAAGTATGTAGTAAGTCCCAGCTAAGTATCTTAGACCTTAGCCAAAAGGCCAAGAATTTTAGTGGCTCAGAGCATATTTCACTGTAAGGAAAGGCAATTCTAGTTCAGTTGTCACTTCTTTGAAAATCATAAGCTGAATGAAGATGAGTAAAAAGAAAGGACAGTTACAAGCAGGGTAGGGTAAAAAAAAACTCAAGATGGCAGCCACAATGGTGCAATCAAAGTTCTGCCTGTTTTTTAAAAAAATCTGGCACACATAAAAAAGGCAGAATTTTGATCAAACCTTTGTGGCTGCCATCTTAACTGTATCGACCAGATGCCCTTGGTTACAAGCATTCACAACTATATCATCAGAGTAGCAAAACTCTTTACAATGCTTTGGAATAGGTGATGTGCTTCTTTATTTATTTCAATGTTTGATTCAGGGCTTTTGGTCCTGCGACACAGGGCATAATTAAGGCCTTTTCACCTTTTCTGATGGGGGTAGTATATGTAACACAGAGACATGCCAGTTCCATTTATTGTAGGCCTTTCTTGTTTTCACATTTGAGGTAACAAAAGGGGGATTTAAAAAAAAGACCCAATCATTATTGATGAGTTAATTTATGTTGCACAGTTTAATACACCCATGAATGCTGATCGCAGGGAAACTTAAAATGCCACAGCTCCAACCCGAGCATTGTTGTTGTTTATTTGTTTAGTCACTTCCGACTCTTCGTGACTTCATGGACCAGCCCATGCCAGAGCTTCCTGTCGGTCGTCAACACCCCCAGCTCCCCCAGGGACGAGTCCGTCACCTCTAGAATATCATCTATCCACTTTGCCCTTGGTCGGCCCCTCTTCCTTTTGCCCTCCACTCTCCCTAGCATCAGCATCTTCTCCAGGGTGTCCTGTCTTCTCATTATGTGGCCAAAGTATTTCAGTTTTGCCTTTAATATCATTCTCTCAAGTGAGCAGTCTGGCTTTATTTCCTGGAGGATGGACTGGTTTGATCTTGCAGTCCAAGGCACTCTCAGAATTTTCCTCCAACACCACAGTTCAAAAGCATCGATCTTCCTTCTCTCAGCCTTCCTTATGGTCCAGCTCTCACAGCCATATGTTACTACGGGGAGCACCATTGCTTTAACTATGCGGACCTTTGTTGTCAGTGTGATGTCTCTGCTCTTAACTATTTTATCGAGATTTGTCATTGCTCTTCTCCCAAGGATTAAGCGTCTTCTGATTTCCTGACTGCAGTCAGCATCGGCAGTAATCTTCGCACCTAGAAATACAAAGTCTTTCACTGCTTCTACATTTTCTCCCTCTATTTGCCAGTTATCAATCAAGCTGGTTGCCATAATCTTGGTTTTTTTGATGTTTAGCTGCAAGCCAGCTTTTGCACTTTCTTCTTTCACCTTCATCATAAGGCTCCTCAGTTCCTCTTTGCTATCAGCCATCAAAGTGGTATCATCTGCATATCTGAGATTGTTAATGTTTCCTCCAGTGATTTTAACTCCAGCCTTGGATTCCTCAAGCCCAGCATGTCACATGATGTGTTCTGCGTACAAGTTGAATAGGTAGGGTGAGAGTATACAGCCCTGCCGTACTCCTTTCCCAATCTTAAACCAGTCCGTTGTTCCGTGGTCCGTTCTTACTGTTGCTACTTGGTCGTTATACAGATTCTTCAGGAGGCATACAAGATGACTTGGTATCCCCATATCACTAAGAACCTGCCACAATTTGTTATGGACACAGTCAAAGGCTTTAGAATAGTCAATAAAACAGAAATTGATCTTTTTCTGAAACTCCCTGGCTTTTTCCCTTATCCAGCGGATATTGGCAATTTGGTCCCTAGTTCCTCTGCCTTTTCTAAACCCAGCTTGTACATCTGGCAATTCTCGCTCCATGAACCGCTGAAGTCTACCTTGCAGGATCTTGAGCATTACCTTACTGGCATGTGAAATGAGTGCCACTGTTCAATAGTTTGAACATTCTTTAGTGTTCCCCTTTTTTGGTATGGGGATATAAGTTGATTTTTTCCAGTCTGATGGCCATTCTTGTGTTTTCCAAATTTGCTGGCATATAGCATGCATTACCTTGACAGCATCATCTTGCAAGATTTTGAACAGTTCAGCTGGGATGCCGTCGTCTCCTGCTGCCTTGTTATTAGCAATGCTTCTTAAGGCCCATTCAACCTCACTCTTCAGGATGTCTGGCTCTAGCTCACTGACCACACTGTCAAAGCTATCCCTGATATTGCTATCCTTCCTATACAGGTCTTCTGTATATTCTTGCCACCTTTTCTTGATCTCTTCTTCTTCTGTTAGGTCCTTGCCATCTTTGTGTTTGATCATACACATTTTTGCCTGGAATTTACCTCCGATGTTTCTAATTTTCTGGAAGAGATCTCTTGTCCTTCCTGTTCTATTGTCTTCTTCCACTTCTGTGCATTGCTTGTTTAAAAATAATTCCTTATCTCTTCTGGCTAACCTCCGGAATTTTGCATTTAATTGGGCATATCTCCTCCTATCACTGTTGCCTTTTGCTTTCCTTCTTTCTTGGGCTACTTCTAGTGTCTCAGCAGACAGCCATTTTGCCTTCTTGGTTTTCTCTTTCTTTGGGATGTATTTTGTTGCCGCCTCCTGAACAATGTTGCGAACGTCTGTCCATAGTTCTTCCGGGACCCTATCTACTAAGTCCAGTCCCTTAAATCGATTCTGCACCTCCACTGCATATTCCTTAGGAATATTAGTGAACTCATATGTAGCTGATCTGTGGATCTTCCCTAATCTCTTTAGTCTGATCCTAAACTGTGCAAGAAGAAATTCGTGATCTGAACTACAGTCAGCTCCAGGTCTTGTCTTTACCGACTGTATAGATGTCCGCCACCTTTGGCTGCAAACGATGTAGTCAATCTGATTTCAGTGTCCATCTGGTGAAGTCCACATATAAAGCCGTCTCTTAGGTTGTTGGAAGAGAGTTTGTTATGCAGACTGTGTTGTCTTGGCAAAATTCTATCAGCCTATGTCCGGCTTGGTTTTCTTCTCCCAGGCCATGCTTACCTGTAATTCCAGGTGTCATTTGACTGCCCACCTTAGCATTCCAGTCTCCCGTGATGAAAATAACATCTCTTTTAGGTGTGTTGTCCAGTAGGTGCTGCAGATCCTCATAGAACTGCTCTACCTCAGCTTCTTCAGCATCTGTGGTTGGGGCGTATATTTGGATCACTGTGATGTTAGAGGGCTTGCCCTGAATTTGAATTGAGATCATTCTATCGTTTTTTGGATTGTATCCAAGCACTGCTTTAGCCACTTTACTATTAATTATGAAGGCTACTCCATTTCTTCTGTGGTCCTCTTGTCCACAGTAGTAGATCTGGTGGTCATTTGATGTGAAGTGGCCCATTCCAGTCCATTTCAGTTCCCTGATGCCCAAGATGTCTATCTTTAATCTTGACATCTCACCAATAACCACATCCAATTTGCCCTGGCTCATAGATCTTACATTCCAGGTTCCAATGGTGTGTTGATCCTTAGAACATCGGATTCGCCGTTCACCACCAGCGCTGTTGGCTGCTAGGCGTCCTTTTGGCTTTGAGCTAGCTGCGTCATCACGTCTGGGGCTAGTTGAACTCATCCTGTGTTCCTCCCCAGTAGCATTTTGACCATCTTGCGACCTGGGGGTCTCATCTTCCGATGGTATACCGATGTCATGAGTAATGATGGCAAGCAGGAAGGGGCTCCCATCCAGGGTGGAAAATGCATGCGTAGTACTGAGGAATTAAGCAGCCATTCAAAGAGACACAGGCCTGGCCCACCTTAGCTTTTGGGGTTTATATGTCTGGGTTTTTCCCATGCTTATTCAGTTTGTTAGGATTCTGTTATGTAGCAGTAATAAACTCTAGAGAACTACTCCTCGTCTCATTGTGATTCTCACTGTTAGGACAACCGACATATCTCTGGTTGTACTGATCCATTTAGTTTTCATGGCAAGAATACTGGGGTGGGTTGCCATTACCTTCCCCAGGGATCGCATTTAGTCTGACCTCTCTGTCATGACCTTCCCGTCTTGGGTGGCCCTTCACGGTTTAGCTCATGGCATCATTGAGGTGCTCAAGCTCCAGCACCACGACAAGGTAATGATCCTTTGCTGAAGAACCGGAGCATTACATTGTTCTAAACAACACACACAGAAATGATGGATAGTCAATACAGGATGTTCTAAACATTAAAGCAAAAAAGAACAGAAAATAAAGCAGGCCACCTTCTGGCTTCTAATATCTAAAAAAGCACTCTTTGATAGATACTATAACATTGTGAGTTACACTGAGCTCCTCTCACTAACAATGGTCAGTGGGAAAGGTGGAACAATCCTAGTGAAGGAAATATGTTAGTACCAGTCTTGTAGGACTCCCCTGCCATTATTGAGTATAAAATATAGATTATATATTTCTAAGTAATATAGATTATATATAGATCAGTGTTTCTCAGCCTTGGCAACTTGAAGGTGTGTGGACTTCAACTCCCATGCTGGCTGGGGAATTCTGGGAGTTGAACTCCACACATCTTCAAGTTGTCAAGGTTGAGAAACACTGATCTAGATGGTTGATTAACTCTGAAGTATTGAGTTTAGGCAAGTCTGGGATTTTTGCTATCCTTTGCCCTGTTTCTGAGCCCTAAATATGTGGGGATTGCTTACCACCATATTTCCCAAAGCATCACCACCCCAGGCCCTTCTGAAGTAAAAAGTTTCAAGCATTATGCAGGTCCATTCTACAGCTCATTTCCTCCCCTTTCCTCATCCTCCAGAAGTCATATCTGAGCAGAGGATCTACCTATAGGAATTCACAAGGAAGACAGAAGTGGAAAAGTGCTTTTCCCAACTCCTTGGAGAGTGCCCCTTGGCCAGAAGCCTAACAGCACTGCTTCTCCTTCCAGCAGTGGTGAGGAATCTGCTCACATGAGAGGCTTCCTTCGTTTATTACTGTTTTCTCTCTCCAAGAATCCAGGACCAATGCCGCAAAGAGAACCAGGGGCCAAAACCCGATGAACTCTGGGACCAATTAAGTCGCAACAGAGTCTGCCGATGAGTTGAGCACTGAGACCAGCTCTGCCAGGTCTCCCACCCTGGCTGCAGCACATGTAATATCCAACTCATGTTTATTTAATGCATGTAAAAGATTTTATTATTTACATTTAAATATTTATGACATTTTTCATAAGGAGCTCTTCCCCCTCCCTCACAGAAGAAAAACTTTATCTTGTGCCCTTTAGGAATGAAGCAATTTCATTTTACTAGGTAGATTTTATTCCATATAAATAATTGACACTGCAGGAAAAGGGGCCCTGATCTATCATTCCACCTTTATGCTGTTTCCTAAGTGAAAAGGTAATAAAACTAACAAGCTCACCCTTCTGTGCTGTCTACCCCAAAAGCAAAAGTCTAATACAATGAACAGGAAATGAAAGGGTTAGGCAATAACAAAGAAAATTTTCTAAAAATCATCTCTGTTTTTAAAAGCCTGACATACAAGGTGAGTTTATGTGAAGCAGAGTTACAGTTTTTCCGGATATCCAGTTATAGCATCTGATTCAATTCATGGTCCTAGAGGTATAGGTCCACACAAGGTTTTCCTTAATTACCATGTAGAGTCCCTGGGGGAGATGGGCGGTGGCTAAATTTGAGAAATAAATAAATAAATAAATAAATAAATAAATAAATAAATATATATATATATATATATATATGTAAATGTGTATCAAGGCAAGTAGCAGATGTATACAGTATTCAGCCATGAGGATGAAATCCTCCAAGTATCATAAGAACAAGCTGCAGTTGGACTGTAGATTTTTGCTTTCTTGGTTCATCCCCATCTGTTATAATACAGGGCTGGCCCTTCCTTTGGATAGGGTACAAAAGAGAACTATGTGCTGTGTTGACTGTATGACACCCCTTGGGTTCACCTGTTGTCTTCAAGTACAGTGGAGACACCGTCCCATCATCAGTGAAAAAGGAAGCAATCAAAAGCCAGTCAGTTGGTTCATGTTTATTGAATGGGAACAGGCACAATCTTGTCCTTCACCTCAGATAGCAAAATGTTTTGGAACATCCTTTCTGCAATGAAATGTTGGGTCTGTGGTCACTGGCTTTCGTCCGGTTCATCTGATTCTTATTAATGTCAGATCAATATCTAACCTCTCGTATCCATGAACTGACCCCAGATAAGGTTGCCAATCCAGGTTGCATCACCGAGGCACAGTGTAAAGGTGCAGGCAATTGCTCAGGTGGGAAATTACTCCAAGAATATTGGAGATAAAAGAAGGCTAACCATTATCTCTGACAATATCACCTCCTTTTCCTGGCACAACTGTAGAAATAGTCAGGATTTAACTGTATTTTCCCAATTCTGGAAAAGTACAGTATACTAGATTTTTTCAATGTGCTTCCAAATGGTCTCCCAAGTTCAGAGTTCACTGCTGTGATCTTAACATTGATCCTGGAATTCCTCAGGTACAGGTAAAATGAATTGCAGAAAGTACAGTATGTCTGAATGAATAGCTTTTACTGTGCTCACAGACCAACAGAATATACAATTTTACAACTATGATGATATTGCCATGTAAGAATACAGAGTTTCTATAAAATGAGCATGAATAAATATATATGCTGTTAGGGAGACAATAAGAAGAAGACCCATAAAAAATTGGCAGAAGTGAAAATACTTATGTAGTGTTAAGAACTCCCCCCGCCCCAAAATTAGTTGAAAGTATCTCCATGGCCTCAGCAAACATGAGCTTGGCAAAATTTGGACCTTCACACAACTGTGGTATCCATTAACTTGGATTTTCCTTGATATGTCATGAAGTCAAATACATATAGCTGAATACTTGGCATTTTGGATTAACCGAGATAGTTGTGATTTATGTGCAAGAGATTTGCCTACTACGTTATTGGCAGATCAATGCTTGGAAAAATCCAGGTTGCGATTTCCTGTAGCATCTGCTTGAATTGTGGGTGTGCCAAAATTATTCTCTCACAGATCTGTGTGATTATATTTCTGTCACATCAGCCCAACTTGTGCAATAAAATAGACTATAGCTGTAATCCTATAAGTATTTGGTTACGTATAGGATTACCTTAACAGTATGTAGATAACTTTGGCAAACCTTAAAAAGATTCAGACTTTTTTAAACTGAGCTTCTTAAAATCAGGTTATCTTGATAATCCTACAAGCAGTGGAATGGAGATTAAAACTTAAAATAAATCTCTTTACCTTGATTGCTTTCAGAAGTTGGCATTGATAGAAAGTGAATTTGAAACGAAACTTCTGGATGCAGTTGAGCCTGTCATATGGAATGGTTAATTGACCACTATCTGAGCGATCACCAAGAGCAATATGGCAGCTGATCAATTTCACTGGCAAAACGGCCTGTGCTTCACAACAGATAATGTCCCATTACAAGTGATGTGAGGCCATTGTGCTGTATTGTATCCCACGGAGCCTACCTCAGATGATTGGCTCTTGGTGCAGGACACATAACACAACATAAAGGCATTCCATGACAAGTTGTACCAAACTGGATGACATGAGGCATAAGCAACAAGGAGTAGCAGCTTCACCTTGTATTGTATCTAGTCAGACTTTCACTGAAAACAGTTGAGTCCAATATTAGGGCGGTGGCACAGGCCAATGAGAAAATGCAATAATGTGCAGAGAAAATGGAGACTTTTTGAAGAAGTCGTTTTACTTCATCCCTACGCTGCTTTTGATCTGTATAATCAGCTAATGAGATTTCTATCTCTCCAGGCAATGAGATAAGTTAGTGTCTGTGAAGATTTGTGGCAGATATTCTCAGCCACTATTAAGAAATATTTTTTACAGCACAGCGCATTTAAACAAATATTAAATTCATACAATTGTTAATCACTGTGCCATCTGGAAACATTTGAAAGTTTAGACTCTTAATTGCTTGAATTTCATAAATGCTCAAAACTGTGGTGTACTACAGGCTATGATGCACTTAGGATTTTTTAAACTGTATAAATACATGTAATTAAACCGGGGCCCTGAACACCTTTTAGCAGCTGTGCAGGCTGCAAGCATCGCTCCCTGATTCATCTTGAGGTGCTTGGCACCAGGGTCAGCGACATGTCACTACATTTGAATCTTGCCCTTTGACAAAGCATCCATATTCTTTTCCCAAATTCTTTTCATGTGACTGACAGTTAAATCCATTTCTTCCCCAGGCCACTGTTTAAATTCCTTTTGTACTTGTAGAAGCAAGTTTGCGGGCTCAAGAATTTTGTCTTAACTTTGCCTTTAAGTCTTGTCAACGGGAAAATGAGGACAAGGCATTCTAATTTATCTTTCAAGCATGCATGTTGATATCCAATGGGGCTGTTTTTATTTACTTGTCAAATCAAAGGGTAACCACTTTTGTAGATATTTCAAGAGGTGTCATGTTGCATGCTGCTTCAGAGGGACCAAAAATAGAAACAGTTAAGCTGGATAGACCAATGGAGTGTCCAGAAGTACTGGTGATAAAAAGGATACTCACACCATTAAGGAATTAGCAATAGCTTTTTCTCCGCACTGATGTATATTGTAATTAGTTACCACTGATCCTTTGTTTTCCAATATTCTGAAAGCAGAGGGACAAGATTTCTTGAATTAAAATGGACTGCCTATCTCCTGTAGTATCCAGTACCCAGACGATTCAATCTGGCAGGGTTGGCATGCTACAAGATCCTTTGATTAAATAATGTCATCTATTGGGACCCCAGAAGTGCGCTTTCTCTGTAGCAGTATCTGTCCTCTGGAATGAGGTCCCCCTGAGATCTGGATGTCCCCCACCCTACTGGTGTTTTGAAGGGGCTTGAAGACCTTGCTCTTCTCCCAACCTTTAGCAAGGGTGACAGAAGCCCCCTTGGATTCTTTTTTTCATTCCGATCTGTTTTTTGTCATCTTGCTATCTTTATTCTTTATTTTTGTTTCTGATTGTATCCTTTTCTTAATGCTTTTACTTACTACCCAGAGTCATTGGGAGTTGGACAGCATACAAATTTAATAAATAAATAAATAAAGACAGTTAATCTTCTTTTTCAAGACAAAAAGAGCATAGGAATAAATGTAAGACACTTTTGGAGGTGTTTCTCATTTTCCATGTTTCTTAAAAATATATCAACATGGGCATATTTTCCTATTTGAAAGAAAATGCAGCTCACAGACTCACAAAGAGATCCAACAGGCAATCTTCCCTGGAGGCAACATAATGTTATTGCATCTCCACATCAGCAGAAATGAGTGACTCACTCAAGACTAACCTCAGCCCCTGCATCCTTCGGCAATAGCTAGTTTGAGCTCCACTGAGGAATGAAAGATGCGTGTGGAATTTACAGTAAAAAAACTAAAGCAAAAAGACAAACAAAACTAAACAAAATCTGTCGGTATTTTATTTCTCTTTTAGAACAAAGCAGTGATTTAAAATAATAATGAAAAGTGGAAGACTAAGACATTTATTCTTGCATGAACTTTTATGGATCATAGTCTACTTCATCAGATGCACAGAATGTAGACCCAGTCCTCTTGATTGGGGTTCCTTCTCTATCCCAGCACCTGCCCTCTGGCACATCATCCCCCTGCCCTGAGATTTCTTTGGCTCCCCCCTTACCTTGTTCTAAAAAGCTCTTAAAATCTGGCTCTTTCCCCAAGCCTTGGGCTAGAGTGGGTGTGGGCCTCTTGTGTATTACACATAACTCTTTAAGAGTTGAGTGGGGGCGGTCTGGACACCTGATCTTTTGTCTGTATTTTTGAATTGTTTCATCCCTGTATGCCACCTGGAGTTGCAATGGGGTCAGGTGGCCCTACACATTAACTAACTAACTAAATAAATAAATCTGCATGCATCTGATGAGGTGAACTTCATAATACTGTAATAAATAAAGCTTACTGTATATACAGTATAAATGCATTAGTCTTTACTACTACATTTAATACCAAGCACAAAGAGAGTCTTTGTAGCATTTGGGACTGTCAATCTCTTTCTGACCAATCTACCTCACAGTTGTTGATGTTGCCGGGGAAAATGGGAGGAGAGAGCATTATGTATTCTCGCCTTGAGCTCTTGATTGAAGGGTGGAATATAAATCTAATAAAGAAATAATTTCCACAAGACTACTCTTCTGAAAATGTATGTTTCACTTTTGTAAAAAGCATAGCGATTGATTCAAAGAAGTTAACCTTAAACTTTGAAATCCTTTACATAAATTAAACATGACTGATCATGAACTTTAAGTAGTTTAATCAAAGCAACATTTGTATTCATTTTACACAAAGATATTGGGACCATCTGGTAATATATGGGATTCTGCTGAGAAATCTTGCCATTCTTACCAAAATGCATTTGTTTTTCTTTTTTTAGGAGAAGGAGCCCCTATTTCCTCTTCTGAATGATCTGGGGTTCAGCACCCCCACTGGCAGAGGAAGCTCAATGGGACTGAACAACATTTGAATGATTGTGTATAAAGTTAATAAAAGAAGGGGGATTCTTTTCAGGAGCCAAAGGAAATGAAGGAATTCTGTGTTGAAAAACAGAAACTTTGAAGATGTCTCCAAAGATAAGACTTCATTCTGTTTTGGTTTCCTTTCTTAGTGTGCCTTGCACAGGATTCCTTCAAATGAACCTGTTGGATCTTATGATGAGATCCAAACCTACATGGTTAGATTTTCTTTTTCAAAAAAAAAAGTATTAGGATATAAGCTGAAGGCAGTATTTTATGACAAAAGATGAAACATGGTCAGAAGAAATTCAGATACTCTCATTTATAAAATGCTGTGACTATTACAACACAAAAGAATGCTAAACAGCCCCCCAAGATACATCTATATTTAGCTAGCACTATTATTCTGATTCATGGCAATAGAATTTAGTTCCCTCCTGTCCACTTAACAGCTGCACTGTGTCACATAAGCAATAAATGCTATGATATGAAAATTGGTATGGTATGGTGTATTAACTTCGCATAAGCTCAAGAGGACGTCACCAGTCCTTTCTCTAACTGAAAACTGTGCAAACTGAAAACATGATCTAAGCTTCCCAGATAATCTTAACTGAGGTCTATGTGATCTTTGAGTTCCATTCAGTTGAGGAGGTGAAATAGGGAAAAAAGGTAGACTACTTCACTCAAACACATTTGTTAATTTGGATTTAGTGTAGCATCTAAGATATCTGCCACAGTTCAGCTGGGATCAAAAGTTCGCTAAGTCAACCTCCTAGCATTAAATAAGGACCACCTATGGTCAACATATAACAGCAACATACAAGCCTGGATTCACACATTGGATTAAGTCATAATATGATATGTTAGGTTTGATGTGAAATCCAGGTTTTTGGTTAATGTGCAAACTGGGATATGTATTTTAATGAATGCTGCAACCTATTTTTTAGCCAAAAGCAAAGCAAAGAAGCAAAATGATGTAGAGCTAAAGCTAACAGTAAGGCAAAGAACAAGTTTTTATCAGTGCTTAAACTGCAATCTGGTTATCTTTATAACTCAGCTGTATATAAAGGCATAAACGGGTATGTTGTAGCCTACCACATTTGCTCAAGATGTGCATCTCTCTGCATTTCTGAATCATTCTTTTCCATATTCAGAAAGTAATCCTTTCAGAATCCTTCTCTGCTTTAGTTTTATAATGCTGCATGATTGACTGCTATTAGTCCAGTAGAGTTGGCCCAGAAATGGGTATATTATAAAAATGATACGTAGGAGAAACTGAATTAAATTTTAGGAACTTTTATCAAGGTAATTAAGGACCCTTATAATTTACTTAGTAAAAAAGACAAGGCTAAAAAATTTTTCCCAGAGGAAGGATAGTCGAAAGTATGCAGTAAAAAGACAAACTAAATTGATAGTGGCATGTCAAAAAAGAAGAAGGCGATATGGAAAGATATGGCGGGGGGGGGCAGAATGCTAAGAGAGGCATCTCAAGATGTTACAGCATTTGGGAAGAAAAGGTTTGCAAATGGTCAGAGCTGGAAAACTGGGGAAGAAGAAAGAGAAAGTTTAAGAAAAAACAAGATTTGGACAAGGAGAACAGAGGAGAGGCTGAAATTGCATATGTTTCAAGTTAAAAGGTAAGTTTGGAAAGGGAGTGGGATTTTTGCATTGCACTTCAAAAGAATAATGAAACATATATTCTCTCTGTTTTGTTCCAGAGTCCTGGTATAAAGGAAGATGCTAAAAATGCATTCTATTGAATAGTCAGATGCATTTTATTTCCAAGGATAGGCTTTGGTTAGCTGCACCACCTGTTCATCTAATTCAGTATTTCTCGATCTTGACAACTTTAAGATGCATGGATTTCAACTCCAGAATTCCCCAGCCAGTTGAAGTCCACACATCTTAAAGTTGTCCAGATTGAGAAACACTGATCTAATTGATCTCTTTCTTGTGGAATGGAATTCTTACAAGATATAATTGAAGATTTCCAAAAATAAGAGAAAAACCAAATGTGACATGTTTTCAAAAATGAAAAAATTGAGAAAAATAGAACTTGACCAATTTACCCATTCAGTACTTTATGGCTATTTATTGATTGTTGCTGTTGTTATTAACAGGGAGGCAAATTTACAAAATCCATTTGCTCAAGTCCTGGATTAAAATCCTGGATTAAAATAGCTCTAGTTAGCTATTGCAGGTTGCACCTGGAGCAGCATTGGTCCCTGCATGTGAGAAGGAAGCAAAATCTCATCTGAATTTGACACAACAGCCAGGTTCCAGCCAGAGTTATCATTTGTCAATGATAGCACCCATGTGTCTCACCATTTGCACTGATAAGACTGTACCCCCATTTCTTTGCTATTACCAATGAAGACCTGTGTAGTTCCGTGCTTTAGGTCTTTTTAAAAACTGTTTATACTGAAACTGTGAGTAACATTGAAAACAATGCAATTATAGTTAACTTATTTTTAAAATGAAGAAGAGTGTAAGAAAGAGCACATTTGTGTGTGACATGATCAGAACTCGAACTGTGATCCAGATGAAAAATCACACACACACACACACAGAGAGAGAGAGAGAGAGAGAGAGAGAGTTGTGGTTTGCTACTGAGGAAAGCTGCTTTTGGCAAGGATGCATTTAACCTATCAAGCAGCTTGTCCCAGAAGCTGGTCAAATGATTTCACTCCTGTGGGTTAGAGGGATGAAATTTTGATCAGCCTCAAGACTGCATCAGCAAATCAGGCCATTAGATATCCTGAAGCATTTTTAGAATATTGAGTCCTGCTCATTGCTGAGTGCATATGTGTACTCGCCCATACAGACTTTAGGATATGTGCATTTTCCACTGAGGCATTGCAAATGATATATTTGTCATGAGGCTTCGATAGCCTTACGATGCTGAGAAAGATCGTCTGTGGTTTTTCTAAGCTAGAGAGCGTGGTATATGCCATCCCACAATTTGCTAATTATGAACTCACATGGGATTATTTCAGGGTAGCTAAAGTATAAAAATGCTATTGTCAAATTTATGTATTTATTTATTATTCAAATTTAATTACCGTCCATCTCCCCCAATGTCTTCTTTACATATTAACCCATGTGGCTTAGGGTAGTCTGAGGTACCTCTTCACACTCTAATTGTAACCACAACTGACATGTTTTATGGTAAATAACACCAAGCTTTTCCTCTCTTTCCCCATAATGCATGGGAAAGGGTGCTGTTCTCACAGCATCCTCTTTTTCCCCTAATTTAATGCTGCCAAATGCCTTCATGCTAAACGCATTATACAATACTGTACCCAAACACAACCAGGCAAACCTTTGGTCTCACTGAGAATTTTTGCCCCAGCACCATAGATCTGATAACCATTATCTGGAGATTTTCCATTATTTCCATGCACCAGGCAGTTGCATGAATAAGACTAAAATGCTTAAAATCACATTTCCCCAAGCCATCAGAGGAAGTACTCTTACTGCATTAGCAGTAATTTACAAGAACGGATTACTGGAATGTACACTTTTTGTCCTTAACTAATGGTTAGCCTCAAAATGCAGTGCAGCATTAAGGTAGTTAGAGAACACACTGAAAGCCGCTCCTATATTTGTAAGAGCCAATATGTCTCCAGCAAGACAGCCATCTGACTTACCCTTGTGTTCAACCATTCAGTAACAGGAAAGAAATGTGTGTGTATGCCTGGGCATGTGGGTACGCCTTCTAAAAAGGAGACAAGCTTGCTAATGGCAACCTTGCTCATCAAGTGTAACCAAGACTACTGAATTGCTAAGCTGTATAGACCCAGGGGTGCATGATGTTTGGACAACATCCATAAAGCAGGACTATCACATGGCCCTTCAAACCAGCAGAATGTGTTTCTGTAGCTACAGCAGATGTGCCATGCTCAAGAAAGAGCCTAGAAAATGGTCAAGTGCCAAGTAAACAAGTGTGGGAGCTGATCAACCCAGCAGGAACTAATCTCAGTGAAATTAACTGGCAAAACAACCCATTTGTCATGATCCTGAATGCCAGAGCTGTCAATTACAAGCTTGTGGCATGGAGGATAGAAACATCCCCAATCTTATTCCAACCCCAAGTAAGTGGCAGAACTTCTGAGGAGACATTTCTCAGGTGACCTTGGGAACAGAGTGATCAAGTCAGACATGCTGTACAGTGCAAACTTTCCCAGAACCCTGATCCCTATTCAAAAATATATAACTTTCTGAGCGCTGCTATTGCTTTTAAAAACCTAAAGCCTAAAATCAGTAAAACCTATTGCTTTAAAAGCCTAAAATCAGTATCAATTCCACTTAGCAAACCAAAGAGGGGAAGCATATAGTCCACACAATAATTAAAACATAATCCTTCTTTTTTTCAAGGAAAGAATTCTGCCAATGGTAAAAACTGCTATGAGAATTTAATAATGATGGGCTGAGCATTCCCCCTTCCCCAACCCACTCACCCACCTACCCCCAGGGTGGTTTATTGATAGTGTATACTCAGAAAGACAATTCTTCAGGCAGCTGGGGAAAGTTTCCTTTCTTAACTGATAGTTACATATGGCCAATCACAATACCTTGCATATGCGCGTTGTTGCATTGCCCCTTGGAATTTGTAAGAGGGCTGCAATTATGTATACAGTGAACATGTGACGAAGTATAAGATCCTATTTCACTTTCTGTTCTGGTTGGCTGATGGCCTTTTGGTCTTGTGAATGGACACAGAAGGAATTCATTTTTAAAACTATGATTAAGCCTTAGCTTTGTGATTTGCTGAACTGATAAAATAGCTGGGGAAAGGCATTTATGTTTACTAAAGCATATAAATATGGAATGCAGAGGTGAATGAATATAAAACAGGATTAAATGAAAAGGTATGCAGTTCAAGACATATTTACTTGAGAATAATTTCCAGTGAACATGATGGGGGTTTTCCTGGCTATAGATAGGATTGGACCACATGCCACAACTTCATAAATTCTTGCATCGATATATATCTTTGCATATAAAAGAAATACCACCTACAGAACAATATGTCTTTTATCATCTAAAACACAACATGAGGAGGGAAAACTGAAAGTCCCAAAGCATAATAATTTATATCAAATGAAAATAAAGTCATAGGGTATCCACAGCAGGGTGTGCTCTTCTGACATTCTCCTTCATACATTCACAATATGTGAAAGGAAAACAGTAGGACTGTGCAGTGTTTCTGATGTGAAGGCAAAAAGGTGCTTTGGAGCATTCAGAGATGCTCGGGTTATCCTAGTCCATAACTCAGCTTCCTGAAACATCTGCTTCTTTCCCCCGGATTGTATAGTTGCCCTTTGGAGCTGCTGCCCAATCTGAGGAAAAGATGGTTGCTTCAAAGAGTTGCCAACAGGTACTACATCTGTGCCTCTCTGAACCATATTTTGGGCTTAGAATTCAAAGGGCTTCACAGCCCCAGAAAGCTGGATTGTCTAGGTAAGTTCATGAAAAGAATAGAAAGGGGAGCGGGTCCTGGTGTGTTTGATGGAATGCCCTTATAATTCATTTCCACATCTGGGGTAATGAACTACACAGAGCTTCAAATTATGTGAAGATTCTTTGTGCATTCCACTCAAGGTGAACCCTCTTCAGACTTTTGGCCTCAAGACATGAAGGTTGGAATGGAATAGTGAAGACAGGACTAACATAAATGGCCTCACTTTCCATCCAGAAGGAAGATGGAGGCATCACTTTTCATCTTGGGAACTGTAGTTCCATCTTTTTCCATCCAGATGGAAGGGATTTCAATTCCCATAATCCCCAATTAATATGGCCAAAGGCCATTTTGGCTGAGATTATGGGGCCTGAAGTCCAGTGCATTCAGAAGGCTTTGTATAATGTCCCATAAATTATGACAATGCTGTGGCTTTGGTGTCACATCTGCTGTATGTTTAGCACCGTAATCATGTTTCATATTATGTAATAAATGCAAATAATTGCAAGGAGTTGTGGGAGAGATTGAAAAGATAGTCTCACAGTTCTAGCAATTTAGTAAATAACAATAGTTCAGGCTTATAGCCAATTACTTCATACATATTCAGGAAGTTGTGAATATGTGAAAAAGCAAAGCTTAAATATGATATGTTTCAATTTTTTTTAATTTAAATCAAATTAGGTATGATATATCAGATAGGCAACTGCTGAGCCCCAGATACCAGGCTGATCATTGATGTTTAACTGAGACCATTGGAAAAAAGGGATTTCATTTTACCTGTTATTCAATCTGTTTCTATCAGACCCAAAGACAACTGAGCCTGAGCAGTCTTGAAAAGATTTGTTTGTTGATGGCTACTTTTCAGCAGTGCTTATAGAGAAGCTGAGAAAGAAATCACAGTTTAAAATTTTGTGAACCCATTTAAAAATGAATAAACTAAAATGTAGTAAAACAATAAAAGATCAAGTGCTATCACAAAACCTCAGGCATTTAAATATCTTTACAGGAAGAGGAGAGAGAGAGAGAAGGATAGAAAACTGTTGTCGGAAAGAGAAATATTTAATCCTTTCCACCCTAACCACAATTTTAATAAATCAAAGTTCTTGTGGCAACCAAGAAGAATATTGATTATTAATAAAACTCTAATGATATGACGAGGTTTGCAATAAAAACAGTTTCCCGTCTGTGAAAGGAAAATAAATATATAGTTACTAGCTGTCCCTTTATCACTCTATGTCATGGGACCTTGACTTACTTAAATATGATCTTTCTACTGCTCTCTGGAGAGATGGCTCCATTCAATACAGATCAGACTAACCTATATGGACTAATTGCCAATCAAGAAGAAGGCCAATTTCTAGGTGTCATTGATAATCATCTAACCATGATTGTCAGAATCCATACATATAGCCAATGATTTTGGATATATACATATGCGGGGCATATTTGTTTATTTATTTGTTTTATATCCTACCTCTTCAGCAAAGGAACATTACCTTGTCGTGGTGCTGGAGCTTGAGCACCTCAATGATGCCATGAGCTAAACCGTGAAGGGCCACCCAAGACAGGAAGGTCATGACAGAGAGGTCAGACTAAATGCGATCCCTGGGGAACCCACCCCAGTATTCTTGCCGTGAAAACTAAATGGATCAGTACAACCAGAGATATGTCGGTATACCATCGGAAGATGAGACCCCCAGGTCGCAAGATGGTCAAAATGCTACTGGGGAGGAACACAGGATAACTTCAACTAGCCCCAGATGTGATGACGCAGCTAGCTCAAAGCCGAAAGGATGCCTAGCAGCCGACGGTGCTGGTGGTGAACGGCGAATCCGATGTTCTAAGGATCAACACACCATTGGAACCTGGAATGTAAGAGCTATGAGCCAGGGCAAATTGGATGTGGTTATGGGTGAGATGTCAAGATCAAAGATAGACATTTTGGGCATCAGTGAACTGAAATGGACTGGAATGGGGCCACTTCACATCAAATGACCACCAGATCTACTACTGTGGACAAGAGGACCACAGAAGAAATGGAGTAGCCTTCATAATTAATAGTAAAGTGGCTAAAGCAGTGCTTGGATACAATCCAAAAAACGATAGAATGATCTCAATTCGAATTCAGGGCAAGCCCTCTAACATCACAGTGATCCAAATATACACCCCAACCACAGATGCTGAAGAAGCTGAAGTAGAGCAGTTCTATGACGATCTGCAGCACCTACTGGACAACACGCCTAAAAGAGATGTTATTTTCATCACAGGAGACTGGAATGCTAAGGTGGGCAGTCAAATGACACCTGGAATTACAGGTAAGCATGGCCTGGGAGAACAAAATGAAGCAGGACATAGGCTGATAGAATTTTGCCAAGACAACTCACTCTGCATAACAAACTCTCTTCCAACAACCTAAGAGATGGCTTTATAGATGGACTTCACCAGATGGACAACACCGAAATCAGATTGACTACATCGTTTGCAGCCAAAGGTGCCGGACATCTATACAGTCGGTAAAAACAAGACCTGGAGCTGACTGTAGTTCAGATCACGAACTTCTTCTTGCACAATTTAGGATCAGACTAAAGAGATTAGGGAAGACCCACAGATCAGCGAGATATGAGCTCACTAATATTCCTAAGGAATATGCAGTGGAGGTGAAGAATAGATTTAAGCTACTGGACTTAGTAGATAAGGTCCCGGAAGAACTATGGACAGAAGTTCGCAACATTGTTCAGGAGGCGGCAACAAAATACATCCCAAAGAAAGAGAAAACCAAGAAGGCAAAATGGCTGTCTGCTGAGACACTAGAAGTAGCCCAAGAAAGAAGGAAAGTAAAAGGCAACAGTGATAGGAGGAGATATGCCCAATTAAATGCAAAATTCCGGAGGTTAGCCAGAAGAGATAAGGAATTATTTTTAAACAAGCAATGCGTGGAAGTGGAAGAAGACAATAGAATAGGAAGGACAAGAGACCTCTTCCAGAAAATTAGAAACATCGGAGGTAAATTCCAGGCAAAAATGGGCATGATCAAAAACAAAGGTGGCAAGGACCTAACAGAAGAAGAAGAGATCAAGAAAAGGTGGCAAGAATATACAGAAGACCTGTATAGGAAGGATAACAATATCGGGGATAGCTTTGATGGTGTGGTCAGTGAGCTAGAGCCAGACATCCTGAAGAGTGAGGTTGAATGGGCCTTAAGAAGCATTGCTAATAACAAGGCAGCAGGAGATGACGGCATCCCAGCTGAACTGTTCAAAATCTTGCGAGATGATGCTGTCAAGGTAATGCATGCTATATGCCAGCAAATTTGGAAGACACAAGAATGGCCATCAGACTGGAAAAAATCAACTTATATCCCCATACCCAAAAAAGGGAAACACTAAAGAATGTTCAAACTATCAAACAGTGGCACTCATTTCACATGCCAGTAAGGTAATGCTCAAGATCCTGCAAGGTAGACTTCAGCAATTCATGGAGCGAGAATTGCCAGATGTACAAGCTGGGTTTAGAAAAGGCAGAGGAACTAGGGACCAAATTGCCAATATCCGCTGGATAAGGGAAAAAGCCAGGGAGTTTCAGAAAAAGATCTATTTCTGTTTTATTGACTATTCTAAAGCCTTTGACTGTGTGGACCATAACAAATTGTGGCAAGTTCTTAGTGGTATGGGGATACCAAGTCATCTTGTATGCCTCCTGAAGAATCTGTATAACGACCAAGTAGCAACAGTAAGAACAGACCATGGAACAACGGACTGGTTTAAGATTGGGAAAGGAGTACGGCAAGGCTGTATACTCTCACCCTACCTATTCAACTTGTATGCAGAACACATCATGTGACATGCTGGGCTTGAGGAATCCAAGGCTGGAGTTAAAATCGCTGGAGGAAACATTAACAATCTCAGATATGCAGATGATACCACTTTGATGGCTGATAGCGAAGAGGAACTGAGGAGCCTTATGATGAAGGTGAAAGAAGAAAGTGCAAAAGCTGGCTTGCAGCTTAAACCTCAAAAAAACCAAGATTATGGCAACCAGCTTGATTGATAACTGGCAAATAGAGGGACAAAATATAGAAGCAGTGAAAGACTTTGTATTTCTAGGTGCGAAGATTACTGCCGATGCTGACTGCAGTCAGGAAATCAGAAGACGCTTAATCCTTGGGAGAAGAGCAATGACAAATCTCGATAAAATAGTTAAGAGCAGAGACATCACACTGACAACAAAGGTCCGCATAGTTAAAGCAATGGTGCTCCCCGTAATAACATATGGCTGTGAGAACTGGACCATAAGGAAGGCTGAGAGAAGGAAGATCGATGCTTTTGAACTGTGGTGTTGGAGGAAAATTCTGAGAGTGCCTTGGACTGCAAGGAGATCAAACCAGTCCATCCTCCAGGAAATAAAGCCAGACTGCTCACTTGAGAGAATGATATTAAAGGCAAAACTGAAATACTTTGGCCACATAATGAGAAGACAGGACACCCTGGAGAAGATGCTGATGCTAGGGAGAGTGAAGGGCAAAAGGAAGAGGGGCCGACCAAGGGCAAGATGGATGGATGATATTCTAGAGGTGACGGACTCGTCCCTGGGGGAGCTTGGGGTGTTGACGACCGACGGGAAGCTCTGGCGTGGGCTGGTCCATGAAGTCACGAAGAGTCGGAATCGACTAAATGAATAAACAACAAATATCCTACCTTTCCATTCTTAGAATGTTCTAGCAGTAAACACCAGAAATACAAAGACGGAAAATCAATTAACATACAAATACTAAAATTATCCATAAGGTTTTCTGTTTATGAGTTTTCGGAATCCACATGCATAAATAAGAACACTTAACAAAATCTGAACAAGCCTCATAACATAATATATACATCGAAAATTGCCACTGTGATAAGCCTTTGCTAGAACATTGCTTTGAAGGGGATATTGGGAAATAGTAAATCTGCTGCAAAATAGTGTTCAGATTTGATACTTGGTCTTCCGCTGTGATATGATCCATAAAATCACACTGAATGTTATATACCACATTAACTGTGCTCTGTTTTGCTCAATCTACACTTTGCAATGAACTTTTAAGATGCTATTAGCTATGTAAACATTTTGACCTGAGATGGAATCTGGATGATTGTAAGGCATTAGCAATAATAACATTGCAAAAGACACATGGTTAATGGCTATTTTGAAAATGGAAGTCGCTCTTTATCAATGATCCTTTCTGAGATACTTCCAGATAGTCTATATGAAAACAGTCCTGCTTTCTGGGTTTTTTTTAATCCATCTGTGGTTGAAATCAATTCAGAGAGCATAAAAATGAAGATGGGGTTGTGTAATACTTCTTAGAAGTACCATATTATAGTAGGGAGATACCAATGACTAAGGTAGATGTTACTCTCAGAAGGCATTGGTTTCTTATTGTTTGGCAAGCATCAGAGCCAGCTTTCAACTTCACTTGGTATAGGAGCACTTGCATTTTAATGCAGAAGTTGTTTTTGTCAGATGTTGGTTGGGAAGTTGCTCAGTAAATACTCCTGATAAAGTCTTGATGTACAGAGGTTGAACAGTAAAGTAAGCTTGGTCTAATCACTCTCTCCAAGTCAAATCTATCTAGAAAGGTTGTTGTAAGAGGAGGGTTGGGGTATAAATATAATAAATAAAACCCATAATCATCTGTTGAAACATGGTGAAAAACTTTCCTCTTCAGAAGGCATAGGGTGGGTGATTTTAGGCTGTGCTCTATTGCTGAATTGAATGACAGTTTTGCTGTTGCTGATTTATAACTCTTCTTGCATCTATCATTTAGAGAAATGTGGGCAAGAAATTAATAATCTTTAAACCAAGCTCCTATACTGGAGTCTTTATCAGTTCGGAATAGAAACACCCCAAAATTGGAGAGTGGCTTCAATCTACTTGGGGTTGCGGGCAAATCTTCTAGCAATAATATTTTACCAAATTGCAACCTTAACTCGTTTCCCTAATTTCTTTTTTTAAAAAAGAAAACACAATTCAAATATCACATTTTTTTTCACCTGAAATCACTCTCTCTCAGCCCAACTCACCTCACAGGGTTGTTGTTGTGGGGAAAATAGGAGGAGGGAGGAGGATTAGGTAAGTTCATCATCTTGAGTTATTTATAAAAATAATAAAGGCGGGATAGAAAGTAAATAAAATTTTAAAAAATAAATAGGTGAGACTTGCAAAATCTCACAAGATTCTGAGTAGGAACATCAACATCTCATGTGTTTTGGGCCATAAAAAATAAGGACTTTAGCCCCTGAAATAAAGACAACATGATTTGGAAGTTTTGGTCTACTTGCCATTGAATTAGGCTCCAAGGGGATGCTCAGTTATATTTCAGTGTGAAACAGAAAGCCATGATATAAATGTTATAATGACTGGTCATAAATATTTATTACTACCTAAAGCAACCCCTACAATGATCAACCTTTGGTGGATGTTGCACCAAATATATGGACTCACCTTCCAGAATTCTCAGCAATCCCTCTTTGGTGGGGAAGAAGGACCATGAAGCACCACTCTGAATGGCCGCCCCAGCCGGCTGGGTGACCTTGGGCCAGTCACTCTCTCTCAGCCCAGCTCACCTCACAGGATGGTTCTTGTGGGGAAAATAGGAGGAGGAAGGAGTATTAGGTACTGTATGTTCACCGCCTTAAGTTATTTATAAAAATAATAAAGGCGGGATAAAAATTAAATAAATAAATAAATAAATAAATAAATAAATAAATAAAGTTACTCTGGAACTACTTCTCAGTGACTGAATGGTTTTTGTCTTTATCATGCTGCAAAATAAGGGGATTACATAAAAACCCTGTTGGGAGGGACAACTTTAAAAATTAGAGAAGTGCAAATTTATCTTCCTATCCATTTTCTCACATTATCAACTTCTATGTATAATAAAATGTTTGAGCTCAGAAAGATGGTACTTTAAAGGCGTTATACAAATCAAATAAGCCTATACAGGAAAAACTTCCTGGAGTAGGTAGAAATTGAATTTACCATGTTTGTGTGGCTGAGCAAGAAAATATTTTAAATTTTGCACTGGATTACATTAGTTTCATGATATATTGAACTGGTGGGGCAGCCAAGCTCAGCCCTTTTCCCACTCTTCCCTCAAAGGAACACAACATCTCACATCCCTAAGAAGCAAACACACAATATAGCAAAACACAATTTGCAAAAGAATTCAGTGAAGATATGGCAGAAGATTTGCCAGTGGGGTTGGCAGATGGGACACCCACATTGAAAAGCTTCTGGGGTTACATGTTGATCTCTAAGATATCTACCGCAGTTCAGGTTTACCTGTTAGTATTTCTTACCCAACAATGGTCCTGATCCATGAAAGCAATGCTCACCTAGAAAATACTCTGAAAGCAGTACTCACCTACAGTAGATGCCACAAACTCCTCTGCCTCAAACTCATCATTATCATTACGATAAGAGCCAGTGTGGTATAGTGGTTAAGGTGCGGGACTAGAAGTAGGGAGACCTAGGGAGACTTCTAGTCTGCCCTCCCCCACAGAAGCCTGCTTCTCGGCCAGTCACTCATTCCCTTTCAACTCAACCTGCTACACTGGATTGTTGTTGTGGGTAAAAATCAGAGGGGGAAGCATTATGTACCCTGCCTGGAACTCCTAAGTGAAAGGCAGAATATAAATCCAGTAAATGAATCAATCATTGTAAACTGGTCCTGGCTGCAGTGAGCCCCTCCATTACCACAAAGGCCTGGAGCGCCTGATGGAATCTTCCACAACTACATCTGCTCAAACCTTGTTTCTATAGTTACAGAGGAGATGAACTTCTAGAACAGTAGCATGTTTATTTGGATATACCTGCTATTTGTTCCCACAGAGGTACCAGACCTCCAGTATGCCATAAATATTCCTGCTGGGCTGTCATCAGGATTATCAGGCTTCTGGGGGACCTAGAGGGGAGAATATATGACACTTTACCCTCCTACTATAATCCACAGAAAGATTCCATATTCAATTAGGATTTGGTTTAATGGAGAAATCCTCCATTGTTGACAAGAGTTGCTTTCCTTACAATCAAGTTAACACCCTCAGAGTTGTTGTTGTTGTTTTCCTTCCTCTACATCTTCTGGAATCCCAAATCAAAGCCAGACCTATCCTATTGGATGCTAATTAAATTCTTATAACCTGCACATTAGCTTCAAGGAAGCCCTTTTCCTCAAGCCTCATTCAGCACTAACATTATTTGCAATCCTAAAGCTCTCTGCCTAAAGATACCACATTTTTTAACCAAGCTAAGGTGGAGAACAGTCCTTCTTTCCATTTAACAGGATGACACAAATGGACAAACTATTATTGTGTGACTGAGAATATTTCCTGGCAGGTTGTCCTGCTGAGCAGGACATTCTATACATTGAGGTTTCAAGTACAAGGAGGGTTGGAGGAAGGAAAGATCAGAAATCAGAGAGATCCCAAGTTCCTCTATCCTGGAATTATTTGCCTCTAGCTTGTTTTGCAGAGGTGATAGAAAATCTTTGATATAAGCAGACATAGTGACAATAGAAAAGAGAAGGATGAGTTGAATAAGATTTTTTTTAATGCATGGTTGCTTAGGGAAGCTGCTTCTTGGCTTAAGAAGAGCTTGAGATAAAAATATAAATGAGTCTGTTTTTCACAAAGAGGTAAGCAAATGTGTTAGGGTCCGTAACTTAAGGAGCAGGAGGGGATATTCAGCAGAAAGCTCTCACATGAAGGAAATCTCTGCCATCATCAGGTTTTGCCCAGGCAGCAAAGTTGCCCCTTTTCTTTCCAACCTATGTTATCCTGTAAAACAAGGCGGGGGAGCACAGGGATGACACCATCTGCAACCAAGCAAAACAGGAAGCCAGATTTTGGCCTGTCTGTCTGAACTTCTTCATCAATTCCCTCTCTGGGGAGAGGTATGCTGTGGGTGGGGCCTGGGGGACTGAGAAATGTCAGGCTATGAGGGGAAAGAGAACAAGAAAAATATTTCCTTTGGCAATTCTGATTTTCTTTTCAAAGGAAAAAAAAGCAGGCAGGGGGCAGGGGGGAGAGAGATTACTTTCTTCGTTCTTTATCCCAACTGACAGGCACAAGCACTTTGGGCCTTAACTGGATGTGAACATTGTCAAAAGGATTTGGGCTTACGGGAGGCATCTGCAGGTTCGTTCCAATGGCACCGAGCACCAGAGCAGGGTGGCTGGTGGGCAGACACCAGTGCAGATGGGGGCTTCACATCCTGTACGCATCATGGCCAACAATAAAAAGAGTCACAATGAATCAGTTGTTCCCCAGAGAGGGTCTGTGGAACCTTCACATCCAATTTCAATCCAGCTGACATCCCAAGAGTTCAGTGGGAGCTTTTGTGTTTCAGCATCAACACCATGCTAATGGAGGAGTAGAGCAGCTTTGAAAGCCCTGATCTCAGGGAGGTGCTCTGAAGGAAGGAAGCTGGGTGGGGAAGGGGTGCCCAGCCTGGCACTAGGCTACTTGGACAGAGAAACCAACGGCAGAGTGTGAGAGCAGGTTACAGCACCAGTTAAATACTTACTTTGGACTAGGTAGACAACTGAGGAGAAGGGAAAACAAAAACAACATGAAGGGGGGTGGCGATAATTAAAGCAAACTGCTTAACTTTCCTCAAAAGGTGAGTCAAGGGAAAGCTGCTGTCAGGTAAACTGACAGGCTGGAATGAGTTGGCTTGATGGTGCATCGCCCAAGTAAAGTTTTGACGGTAGCTGCACGAGCTTTCTGAAGTGAAGTATTATGAAAAGGTAAATTATGTTTTGTATTCATGACTGAAAGCATTTTATTTTAAAGCCGGTGCTGTCAAGGTGGAGATGCTAAGCTTTATGTACCAGTGCCTCCAGCCTTGCAGTGTGAGTGAGGCAACATGACAGCTTGTAATAAGTAATTTTTATACAGTTGCATTTATCACTCAAGTGGGCTTGGCAATATTAAACACAGACCTTAAAATGCTGCAGAAGAGAAGGACAGAAGCTGGAGGCCATATAGTGTATGTATGCATCTGTGTGGAGGTATGGGGTGTGCATATGCACGTACTGTATGTGGGGGTCTGTGTGGTGAACTTTTCTTTCTCTGCTCTATTCAAGCTTGTTTTTGTTAATGTAGCACTTTTTAAGATATGCACCGAAATGACTCCAAATTGTTAATACTTCACTAAAAGGTTAGGAAAGGAATGACCCCATTTTGCCCAAAGGATGTTGTTTTAGGCTTTAATGAATTAGACATTGCTACTATTTCCTAGCAAAAATCAATTGCCTCAATTAACAAATTTACTCCATTTAGAGAGCCAAAGGCCCAGAGCCTTGCATGTCTAGATCTCAGTGGTTGTTAATCCTCTTGCTAGCTTTTTCATTAGTAACTTAGGGTTGGTGAAGATACAAGGTAGGCATTTTCTTGCAAGGAAACCCAATGGGAAGAATGCCATTAGAGACTGTATAATATATATATTGTTAGCTAATGGCTTAGTCATATACTGTCAGTTAATAGTGCAGTCTTCAAGTGATTCATCAGGTGTTAAGCACCACTTAATTTGGGATTTGGGTGCTCTTGAGTCTACAATATATTAGAGTCCTACTTTCCACACATGTAGTAGATTAATCTGTCCCCAGCTGTCCACATTTATTATTTTACTGATTATTTTTATTCCTGCCTTTTAGTTCTCAATGTAATTTTTTAAAAATACAGATTTGTAAGGTAGGCAGACAACATCTTTTCCATTCCCCCATCTCTTCAAACTATTTTGATATTAGCCATGTGATTGACTTCATTCTGGCTGACCTCAGAACACTGAGTATCCAGGGAGTTCCATAAACCAATCAGTGTTCTTTGCAGCCAACCAGTCAATAAATGATTCCGTCCTCGCATTTCTTTTCTCCATCTTGATTAGTCACCTATTCTTACCCACAACATTGCTGGGTATCACTGTTCATGACCACTTGTTCAGAAATACGTTAATTGCAGAACGGGGGGGGGGGGGGGGACTCCAGTGGAGCCTGAACCGGGTGTGGTTCGTTACTGCCTGGGTGAGAGATGGGATTCTGTGTCCTGAAGGAGGGTTGACAGGGTTTGGGGGGACAGAGTAGTAACGTCTCCGATGTGTAGAGGGAGATATGGTGGGAGATGGGGGTGGGCTTCTGTCAGAGAAGGTGTTCTTGGTATTTTATACTGATTCCACCTTCTCTCCCCCTGTTCTAAACCACAAGTCCTGGTCATCAGATCTTTCTTGGACCTGGTCTCAGGCTCTTGCTACTTAATGCCAGATTGGCCTATAGTAATGTTCTCCTCATGTAAGACTAGATAGGGGAAAGGAATGATCTGGCCTGTATTACGGCAACCTGGTTTGTCACAGAATGGGGGCTTCCCCTTTTGAAAATGTGTCCTCCCAGGTATCAACTGTGGCACCAGCCATGATCCCAAGAAAGGGTGGGGGAGTGGCTATTATTATGTGGGAAACTTTTTCGGCTTCCAGAGGCACTGCTTCATGGATAACTGGATTTGATATGGAATACAGATTTGGCCTGCTCCTAATGCTTCTGGTTGGATAAGGAACTTAAAGTAAATCTCTTTATAAGTTATAATCTAAATCAGTGCCAGCAGCACCTTAAACACCAAGGAGTCTTGGAGACATGATCAGCGTTGTTGTTGCTGTTGTAAAATTATTTTAGCATTACTTTATGTTTTGGCATCTGGGAATTTAAAGGGAGTGTCTCAAATGGCATGGTGACAACAGTTGATGGGCAAGGATGACATTTTGTCTGGGTGTGCATGTTCTGAGAAGTAAAAGAGTTCTAAGCATGTCACTGGATGGGTTTTGCCTCACATAAGCTTAACAAATCCATTTCAAATCTTATGGGGTGGGGGGAAACACACAAAGAAATTGCAATGCCAGAAATCAGCCATTTTGCAATTGAATTTCAATGGTGTGATCAGTAAATGCCCAAGAGGGCATAAATGGGGTCTGGGGCTGAATGTTGCTTACAGCTTGCCCACCCATGCTATACACTTTAGCACTGGAAACCTCTAAGATCTCCAGGCGTACAGAATTCTAGAACATCTAGGGCTGAAGTTTCATAATATGAATAAAATACTGTTATGGCAAAGCGACATTCAGCAATATCACCCCATTATCATTGCTCCCAATTTGTTTCTACTACCTAGCATCCCTGAGAAATTGGAAGAAGTAACATGGCAAACTGTGGAAACAGTACTTGGTTGAGATCTTTCTTTCCATTTTATTTGGACCCAGTCCCAAAATTTAGAAAGCCCTCTGGATCAGCTTCAAGTTACTGTACTACAGCTTTCTCTGACCTGGTGCCCATGAGATGTGCTGTTACAATGATCCACAGAATTCCCAGCCAAGGGAGTATAACTCAAGGAGATGAGGTTGCAATGTATTATTTATAATCTACTTTTAAGAATGCTGGGTGAAAGTTGAATACAGAGTAAGCAATACATGACTATGTAGCCAACTTTATTGATGGGGAAGGAAAGTATTGCAGTGGGACAGCACAGGAGGGAATAGAATAGAATAGAATAGAATAGAATAGAATAGAATAGAATAGAATAGAATAGAATAGAATAGAATAGAATAGAATAGAATAGGGCATAGTAGTCTATGTACTTTCTATTAGCAAGAAGAAACAGAAAACTAGCTCTAGATTAAATGTGTACAGATAACAACAATGAATAAACATAAAGAACAGATACACAACAGTTTATCTTCCTAGGACGAAATTGTAATGAAGCCCAAGGAAAGCAATGCAAGTGCCTGTCATCCTAATTCATCCTAAATCTTCACTTATCAAATGACCTCTGTCAGGGTCATCTGATGAGCAGAAGGCTCCGATTGCCCTGGTACAAAATTCATCCTGAATATCTCAAGTGACTTGGACTTCAGTGAATGGTGATCAGGGTTCATATTTGGGTGGAAAAGCAGGGGAGCTTTTTGAAATGGGGCCTTTCCCCAGACCAGTGCTCTCCAGATATATTTGGACCACCAATCCCATCATCATTGTACACTGTTGTACATGCAGGAGAACACAACTTGAGCGGATCCAGTTGGGGAAGACAATCCAAGGCCATCTTTTGACAACGTTTGTTGAATAATGGCAGAAATAAAATCTGACTCTGTTGTGCACCCCATTATCTTCAGCTCATATTAACTACTCTTGTAGCCCAGTTAGGGCGGCAGCTTTGCCAAGACATGCATGCAGTTGTACTGAAAAGGGTGTTTAATCAATTAATGATATAAATAATAGATAGGATGGATTCCTTCTTACTTAGGACAGACAACCCACTAGCAGCCTGCAAAGAGATTTTTGTAGCCCCAAAGCACCACCAAAATTGTATCATTAGAATTTGGTGGCAAAATCACAATTTTCAGCAGTGCTGCATTTGACTCCCCACTCATTTTTTTAATAACAATGGGCGGCTTTAAACTCCTTAAATGAAAAAAATAGACTGAAAAACTCAGCCCTGTCCACTCTCATAAAGCTGCTATATTACTTGGTTCTTCAGTCCTCAGAAGCTCTATTTTTTTTCTTTCGAAAGGAGGTGGAAAAGTACAACCCCTGAAGACAACTAGTTGCTACCACTTGCTATACACACTCGCTACAGAATAGGTTGTGAATTTATGGGGAATCACATCTGAAAAAATGCTCATAGTATTCTCTGTTAATCTATCAGGTACTATTTGTATCAGGAATAAAACTGTGATTCTAGAAACAAACCAAAACAACAACTTTGTTATTACCTTACTAATATTTTAATATTGTCACAGGTTCTTTTTTAAACCATGCCCAACTGACCCAGACTCAAGAGGGACACAAAAACACTGGACCCTGGACAGGTGGTTTCTTTATATCTCCCTATAAGGATTGGGGAGATGTTTTATTTTGTAAAAACAAACATATAAAAGTGATATGTGAGTGCTTCCTATATTCTATTCTATTGCAATCTCTATACTATTACTGTGATAATTACTATTACAGTATACTATTACTCTTCAATTACTACTACTATGATAATGTTTATACTATATATTATTATTATTATTATTCAATATACTGTATTACTATTACCTATTACTATGTTATCTATTACTCTGTTATAATTACCTCTATATACTAGGCTCTACTGTATTCCATAACTAGTATGCATCAATGTTTCTTTCTTAAGCCTGTTCTGCCTTAAGTCCCCTCTCTCTGAGATTTCTTCTTTTTCTGTTAATGGCCAGCATGTAGAGCTCTTGCCCCTTTTTACATCGTGCTTTGTCTTGCTGGGCTGCTATACTTCTTTTCCTCTCTTTTGGACCGTCCACCCCTCCAGAAGGAAAAACACCTTCTTTTGTTTGGCTGCTATACTGTTTGCTGGTGGCTGCAGAGCTCCAAAATGCACAGCTCCTCTATTCTCCTTTCATACCTGTGTCAAAGTTGCTGCTTTACCAGCAACTCTGTCATGCTGACACTGGGGGAAAGGCTCAAATGGGAAGGAAAGAAGGCAGCCCAGGTGCCTACAATTTTGTGCAAGCAGCCTGCTCTTCCACAAGAGGCATTGCTTTTTTAAAAAAAAATTAAACTTCCTCGTTAATTGGGGAGACAATGTTCTGGTCCATTATTATTATTATTTTTTCAATAATTAATTTAATAGAAACATCACCGCTAATCCTAACCTATCTTTCCCCATTTGGGCAGTCTTCTCCTATTTGCTGCAGATGCCTTGCTCTCTGCCTTGCACTGATTTCTTGGATATTATGGAGTAGCAATGCTTCCAGAATTGGTCTGTTAAAAATGAACTTTAATACCAAAGACAGCAAACTGCTGTAATCTCTTCAAAACAGATGCCTACTTTTTAAATTGGTAGATGGAGCTTAATGTCTTGTACCCACTTAACTCTCATGAGCAGAAAGCTCAATGTATGTGCTCATGGTATTGATTCACAATGGCATCCCCTCAGGATATTTTTATCATCAACCGCTGTTCCTGTCCTTGAATCTCTCTGTTTATTCTTAACACCCTTGTATGTTAAGAGAGAGAACCTGCAGAGAAAACAGTAGAAGGGGATGACTCAAACTTAACAAAAGTCAAAAGTGGTCCCCTAATGGTTATTTATTACTGTGTTTGGAGGAGGGGGGTGGATGAGGAGATGCAAAGTTTTTAAGATGTCCTGAGCTTGGAAGGACAGCCTCTGCGTTGGGCTTCCCATACCACAGTTATGACTTCTGCTGGGGACTCTTCAAGTTTCAAAGAGAGATCTTTCCAAACCCTACTTCCTATATATGTTCAGACTATGAGGCGGCCAGACAGAATTATTATCAAACTCTTTATTTAAAACAACTATTTACAACAGTAAGGTCCTGGTGAATAAACAAGGCAAAGCAATATCAGTCAAGACCACCCTGGCAATGACGGATGAACAGGCACGGCTGCAGGGTCAGACTGTGGCAGAACAGCAAGGCAGAATTCAGCTAACTCTCTGATCGAAGCTGTCAGGCTCGGTGAAGCTAGGGTGGTGGCAAGGCAGAAGCTGGAGGCAAGGTTCTGTGAGCTGGCACGCAGACAGGACCGGGCTGACACGTGGAGGCTAGGCAAGACTGGACTGGAACCTCTAGGCAAGGCTTGGCTCTGGAGGCTAAGCTGGGCTGGACTGGAGAGTCTAGGCGAGGCTGCAGACTGGAAGCAAGACTGGACTGGACTGGACTGGACTGGAGAGTCTAGGCAAGGCTAAGGACTGGAAGCAAGACTGGACTGGACTGGAGAGTCTAGGCAAGGCTTGAATCTGGGAGCACACCTGAAATGCACTGGAGCGATACAGTGAGGCTTGGAGCTGGACGTGAGACTGTGCTCTGCAGGAATAGCAGGGAGAGACTCGACTCGAGCAGCTTCTGCAGCAGGCGGGTCCGCAGTGGCAGAAGACGCTGGTGCTAGCTCCACGCTGGCTACAGGCAAGGCTTCTGACGTTGGTAAGGACTCTTCCGCAGTTGCTGTGAGCTTGGAGGATCGGTTGTCTCTGGCAGCTTGCTCAATGCCTTTTAACATGTTCCTTTCTGTGCCTTTTCTCTTCTGCAGCCAATCGGGCTGCCTTCTGATTCGTGCACTTCTCAGCTCTCCAGTCTCGCGCACTGATTGGAGGATTCAAATTCCCCTCTGGAGTTTGTCCAATCCGCATTTGCAAATTCTTCTGCTCTGCTGAGTCACTTCCTGGTTCAGCTTCTCCAAGTCCCTCCTGATATGTTTCATTTTCCCCTTCTGACTCTGGATAAGTTTCATTTTCGGAGTCAGAAGTGGACTCAAACCTCACATCAACATGGGCTTTTTATCTTTAATTTAAATTTCATACCCATATGATTGTATGCTTTGTTTTTTTTATGATGTTGCCAGGTAAACCCTGGGATAGAAAATGTGGATTTGGAAGATTTTTAATAGAAAATGAGGAACTTTTTATGGAAGGTTTATAAAGGTAAAGATTATGATGAAGGGTCAGGGAAACCAAGAAATTAAATAAAGATGTATAATGTACATATATCAAATTCTTTCAAACCTCATGTTTTGGTCATGGGCCCTTTCCCAAAACCCAGCTCTAACCTTGTAAGTGTGGTTATCTTCTCCAGCTGTTATCCAGCATGTTGTCGTCAATAGTGAGGAATTCTGGGATTGTAATTCAGAATATCTGGAGAGGAACAGGTTGCTGTCTCCTGTTTTAATTGCATTCCTGACACAATGCTTCCCTCTTTTATGTGTCTTATTTCTCCTTCAAAGCTGGCAGTCTTGCACATCCTTCCTCTCTACCTGACATCTCACCTTAACAGGATGGACCTTTTGGAAGATATCTGCCTCATGCCATGTCCTTTGCCACTTGCTATAAAAATGAAAATCTGACTTTTCTTTTTCCTTCTTTGAGTTGTTTCTATTCATGCTGACTCAAAAGAACACCCCCTTTCAATGAGTGACAAATCATTACTGTACAGTGTAATTAAAAAGTGCAGCCATTGATCAGCTATGAGCTGAAGCTGAGACCAGAGAGAGAGAGAGAGACCTAGAATAGCTGGCAAAACTTCTCATTGACTGTGTCTGAAATGGAAGATGTTCTCCCTGCAGGCATGGAGCTCGGCCCATTGTGCATTTCCATTAGAGATACACACTGACTCAGAGCATGCCATTGATGTTGGCCTATTTATGAACGGCTGTTGAAAGAGGTTTCAGAGTTAATTGAAAAGAGCTGTTTCTGAAGTAAAGTAACTTCAAACAACATGACTCTGAAATGTGTTTTAATGGACTGAAAATCCGTGAATTTCTCACACTGCACACACAAAATGAAGCAGAAGACACACACGTGGACACCCATGTGGAATGAAAGCTGCCTTGATGTCAGGTGAGATTTTTCTTTCTTTTCATTTTCCTTTTCTGAATAAGTTATTTCCCAGGCAGATTCGTAACAGCCTGAAAATCCAGACTGAAAAGAGTCCTAGCCACTAAGACATGCCCATGGTTTTATCACTTGGAAAGGAAGACTCTTTCAAAGTTTAAAATCAGCAGCACACCTCTTATTTCCAGGAGGTATTTCAGGTCCCAGTGAAATAAATCTTAAAGCTGAATGCGTATGTTTGCATACCCCCAGGAAAAATGTGTTTTTAGAAGATTTTTTTCCTGGTGAGACTAACAATATTTTTATGGAGGTGATGAATCCATCCTGGTGCTCTTTGACATCTCAGCAGCTTTTGATACCACCAGCTACAGTATTATTCTGGACTGGCTGCGGGTGGTTAGGAGTGGGAGGCACTGTGCTTCAGTGGTTCACATCCTTCCTCAGTGGTCAGTTCCAGTTGGTATTCACAGTGGGGGACAGATCATATCCGTGGCCTCTCACATGTGGGGTGCCTGAGTTCTTCCCTCTCCTGTTTAACATCTACATGAAACCACTGCATGAGGTCATCTACTAGACTGGCGTTCAATGTCATCAGTATGCTGATAGCCAGCTTTTCAACTCAACCCGAGCCACACAGGTGAAGCTGTCATGTATTGACCCAGGGTCTGGTGACCGTTCAGGTCTGGATGGGGCAGAACAGACTCTGGCTCAGTCTTGACAAGACTGAGTAGCTGTGGCTGTTTGCCCCCACCCCAGGGTTGGAGAAGTTACCATCATTGGTCTTGGATGGGGCTGCATTCTACATGGGGCTGCCCTTGAAGATCATCCAGAAACTACAGCTGGTTCAAAATGCAGAGGTGCCAGCAGTAACTTTGGCTGTGCCCATGTGTCACCACTGCCACACAAGCTGCATAGTTGGCTTCCAAGTGCAATTCACGGTATTGGTTATTACCTATGAAGTCCTGTACGGCATAGGGCCTGGATATCTGAGGGACCACTTGTCTCCAATTGTTTATGCCTGCCCAGTGCATTCCTTGCACTGGGCAGGCATAAACTATTGGAGACAGGTGGTCTCCCCCTTCTCCCCTGTGGGGGGAGATGGACGGTGATAAAAATTTGATAAATAAATAAATTCCAGCAGAGTGGGTGTGCTCCAAGTCCCCTCCTTTAAACATTGTTATTTTGTGGGACCTAGGAAGTGTGCCTTCTCTGTTTTGTCCCCCACCCTCTGAAACAGCATCCCCCCAGAGATAAGAACAGCACCTTCTCGCCTAGGATTCCAGAAAGCTCTTAAAACCTGACTTTGGTTCCAGGCCTGGATTAATATATTCTGGTATTTTTGGTGCCCCTGTTTTGTTTGGTTTGTGTTGCTTTTGAGTTCATTTTAGTTTGGGTGGTCTGTGTGCTTTTATGCTTTATCTGTTTTTTATGGATTTTTTGGCTTTGTACACTGTCCAGAGTCCACTGGAATTGAGTGGCTTATAACAAACTTGAATGAATGAATGAATGAATGAATGAATGAATCTGGTTGCATAGCAGGTAGGACGGACCATGTTCACACACATGCAGGGATTGTACTGTAATATTTCCAGCTTAAATTCCTAAACTGTTACCTGTTTTGGTTTGGTTTTTGGTTTGTTGTTGGGTGGTTTTGTTTTGTTTTGTTTTGTTTTTTTCTGGTCTTCTATAATAGCCTAGTAGGAGACAACTAGAATAGCTGCCACTTTTGTTACAGCCTTACATGAATCAGCAGATGCACCCAAGGCAATGATGACAAGGAGACCTACAAATTCCTCTGACTTCATAGGGACCCTCTTTGCACATAACTGCAGTCAACACAAGGGAAACTAGTGTGAAACGGGAGGGAAAGAACCCTGGGATTTCAAATATCTGTACAGAGGAGAAAGCAAAACGAACTGTCCACTCTATTCAAGGTCAGGTTTTGCTAAAAGATCGCTTTTTCATACATTTTAATGATATTTGGCTCAAATGTTGTATATTTCTAAGCCTGAAGATTTTCAAACATATAAATCCTGGCTTTTTAAAAATGTTATTACAATTTCCCCTTATCAGGCAATTAAGAAAAAAAAAGATACACATACACACATGGACACACATGGTTTAAAAACTGTAACATTTCTTCTTTCTGCATCCCAAACATAGATAAGAACTAGAGCAGTAGATCTCCCAATCTCTGCCAGGTGGAGCATGAGAAGAAGGCCTTGGGGCAGACTCAGTGAGCCTACTGGTTAATCCTCTCTGGCAAGCAGGTCCTTCTGATGGAGAGCCCAACTGTAGTTGTTTATATCTGTCATCCCATCTCTCTCCTTTCCTCTTTTCCTTTTCCAAAGTTGATTGGAAAATAACTTCTATTTCACTCAAACTTCTGGATTTATCCCATTTATCTCATAATTTTCTTAGTAATTAGAAAAATGACATTGTGGGTCTTGAAATATTGTGTTTTTAAATAGAAGTGGTGGGGTGAGAGGGAATAAGGATCCACAGAGCATTTACCTTGCTGGCATGAAGTTCCAGATCTACACCTTATCTTCTCTACTAATTTCCTCATCTTCTCCACTTGAACATAGCAGGACTCAGAAATGTTGCTGCCTCAGACTCTGAAAAACCATTGCCTATCGTCAGCCAAAGAGCACATCCTTCTCACTACAATAAATATTACTTATCTATATAGTTTAAGTTTGGAGGCCTCCATCTTGTCTGACAGCTAAAAATACAGAGAAAGCAATAAAAAAGACTGAATGAATTTTATTTATCTGGGAAAAGTTCATTAGATTCATCTCCCAAGTTGCTGTTACAGACCATCCCTTGCTTGACTAGACCTTCTTTTAAGGAATATGGCAGAAATCAAACACAACACAGCCCCCTTTATATCATAAGTGATCAGTCCCACAAGCTGCTGCTCATCTTAAGGGCAAGTAGTAGTAAGGAAAAGCTACTTAGTCCCCATGTGACAAAATGGAAGAATGTTGGCAAATGTGCCAATGTCCTGAGGCCCTCAGCCCATTCAGCTGGGTTTTTGATTAAAGAATGTGATGATTAATTCTTTAACGTGATCACTTGCTTAGGAAAAGGAACATATTGTTCTCCACAGAATAAGAACTGATTTTTTTGGCTTTGCACTTTGGTATTTGCCAGGTTCCCCGCTGTGACTTGAAGCCTTCATTTGCTAGCATCTATATCAGTTGGTGTTCCAAAGACACTACTGGAGAGGACAGTCAAGTTAAGTCGCTGGAGTGTGCAGATAATGACTGCCTAGACCAGTCTTTCTCAACCTTGGCAACTTTAAGATGTGTGGACTTCAGCTCCCAGAAATTCCCCGGCCAGTCTGTTGCCAAGGTTGAAAAAGACTGGCCTAGACTAATGCACGGAAATATCCATAGCAATAAACAAAATTTCAATAAGCCCAGTGTCTAGGACTTTTATTTTTAAAAAATGAATTTGCAGAAGCTTCATATTCAGCATTATATAGCCCATTTCTTTCTCCTCACTCTCCACTATTAGTGGCAGAAAGGTATTTGTATTTTTTGCTTCTGTTCTGATACTCAAGTATTTTCAGAAGGAAATTCAGTTTTTGTTTATACTGCTATATCTCTGTCTTCATCAGAGGAGATACTTTGGCTTGAGGCCAGTATAAATTTAGCACTACAACCATGACTCTCTTTTCAAATGTTCTGCAGAGCTTCAGAATTTGAGTAAGCTGCTTCTGATGTGTTTATATTTATTCATGAGCTCAACACAGATCTAACATATTTTGCAGTTCTAAATTCACCAGTATTTCCAACGAAGTGGCAGAGAGCTATATATCTATGGTCAGTAAGCCACAAAAGGTGTGATTCAGATTTTGGTTTTATTTGTTTAAAAAAAATTATTTCCATAATGGTTCTGCTCTTCCCATGTGATGAATATTGTACATTAAAACAAGACTATGATTCTTCCAATACATATTGTTAAAAATCCTATTGGCCATGGATCTCTTCCTATGGAACTGGAAAAAAAATGCAGAATCCAATGAGGAGCCTTTCATACTTCAAGGCTCTTTTGTTTCTTCAGAACAAAAGTCAATATCATAATCAAATAATGTGATTTAAATATTTTCTTAGCCCAACAAATAAATGTGACCAACCATCTATATTCAGTCCCACCAGCAGCAAATGTGTCCATTATATGCTTGACAAGAAAACCCATGGTTTTTGCAATCCCTGATAGCCAGATACGAAATAAGCCGTAGTGCACATGATGGTTGCGAGTTGTAAAAGTCCATATTATATTTTCCAACAGTGTGTGTTGGCCAGTTGGTAATTTACCTACAGATATGAACATGTCTTTTTTGATCTGCTCCACAAAAGTAAATACTAAATACACTTTTCTTTCTTTTCCTTGTGCTACTTTTCTTCAAAATAAAACTTTTTTCTGGATTATCTAAATTGATGAATTAGCTCTGAATATATTGTAAAGCAATGGGTTGGATGATCAATTGATGAACTAAAACTGATTGAATGGGTAGTTGATGAGATCTGGGGGAATAGCTAACCTAGCCAATTAAACGTAAGTGCATTGTACTGACTGACTATAGGTGACTTATTTGGTGGCTACTCTAACAACAATGGACTACACTTCCCAACAAGTGTAACCTTTTCTTCATAACTTGATCTCCTGTATTCTATCCAGATCTATAAACTGAAAAAAATACCTGTAATATGTTAGCTCCAAGCTTGAATAGCTAGGGCATATAGAAATTGCTCTACAACCATGGATTAGCTTTTGGTAAAGACTCAAAATTTCACAGAAATTATCTAAAATCTTGTTTGAGCTAGCTAATTTTCATTTTTTTAAAGAATTTTATTAGATTTAGAGCAAAGATAAAAACTACAAAGAAGAAAAACTACAAAAAGAAAAAAAAACTAAAAAAGTGTGAAAACACAAGAAAAAAGAATTTTAAAGATTACATAAAGAGGTGACTTCCAACTTTTAACAGCAAGAATATAAAGCAATGTCCCTAATCAATCCCTTACTCTATATCAGACCAAAATCATATTATTTCTATAAATCATTCCATTAGCACATTATAAAAATCACTAAATACAATTGCTCTCTCCCCTTATATTAAAAGAAAAAGAAATATATAAACCTCTTAATTAACTTCTGCCCAAAAAACATTTATTTAATTATTTCCTTTCTACTATTCTACACATTTCTGTCCACTATAATAAAAATCAAACTAAAAAATATACAAATTGTCTACTCTTATAATTAATAATACTGCAATTATAACAATGTTAATTCTATTAAACCTAAAACCAACATTTATTGTTTATACCTTATTAATCTTAATCCAAATCATTAAAAAAGAGTATGAAGTCAAACAAGCCTTAAAAGCAATCCAGATAAACATTCTCAAATCCTTACCCCACTTCAATATAGACCAAAGCATTCACATATCTCCACAATAAACACAAGGCATTTTTCACAGAGAGAACAAACAGCCCAACCACACCCCTTAAAAACTCCAACTTCTCAGCAAAAAATCTCCCATAAGAAAAAAAAAACCCTTCTTTCCCATAACTTTCTATCAGAAAAACAATTCCATTTATGATTTGCAATTTAATCTGTCCATTAAATTCCTTCAGTTCCACAATCTGGGCATCATCAGGAAAAGTTTCGATCTCGCTATCAGTATACAAATTTCAATCTTTGTTGAGTTCCTCGACTTCTTCCATGACAACCCCAGCCAGATGACACATTTTAAAGTTGATATTTTCTACAGTGTCACAAATATCATGCAAAATAGCTTTACAGGAATCAGAAAATATCTGTTTAAAAGACTTCTTAAACTCACAATGGAACTCTGAAAAAGCCTGCTTGAAGTGTTCCATGTTTCAGGCAGTAGATTATGGCGCCTCCTAGATACTTGACTGGTGAAAGTAGAAGTTAATGAGTTAATAGAAAATTTCTGAAAGATGTTGACACAAGTGAAAGTATGCTAACAGGCAGCTCCCAGGGAAAGTGGAAACAGAAAGCTGAAGATTCAAAACAGCAGATTCAACGTGTAGGAAAATATTAAATTCTTCAAATTCAATACAAAAATAATAACAGGGAGGCAATTATTTATCCTCAGTCCTCCTTAGTATTGGAATGGGAAACAAGCCAAAACTTTAAAAGATTTTTTAAAAATGAATCCCAAAAATAATGATAAGCACCAAGAGAGATCACTTCTTACTGTAAAAAGCCTCTCTTAGGGTACATAAACATATATATATATATATATATATTGGGTGATTTAGAAATGGGGTGGCTCGACTTGTGTCTCTTTAAGGCTCAGCACAGCTTGGAAATGATGTCCCAGCCTCCCAGCTGCTCTTACCCGATTAGTGCAAACAGTGTTTGCAATTCTCTGGCTGCAAGTCACCATTCTGGAGGGCAGATGGGATGATTCTGAGCATTTTCTTTATTCATGAAAATGCTTCTAGGCTTCAGGAAAAAGCCTGCCTAAGCCCAAAAAATCACTGCATTGTCAGTTCTGTCTGCGGAGCCCACAGGAACAGCTGTTCAGTTGGCCATGTCCCCACCAGAAGTCTGAGCTAGCTAATTTTCAATGGTTGGGTTAAGGAAGCATAGAAAGTTTATTTGAGTTTATACATTACAATTTTGCTTTATTTATTTATTTATATTTAGTTATTTATTTTTGTGCCTTCAAATCAGTCTTGACTTCTGCAGGCTTCTTGGCAAGATATGGGAAGTGGTTTGCCATTGCCTATGTCCTAGGGCCCAAGGTCACCCAGGCAGCTTTGTGCCTAAGACATGTTGGCAGAGTGCTAGAAAGCATTTGGCCCAGGAGAGATCACAAAAGTAACACATCAGGCATTTCTATAAAAATAAATTTATTTACAGAAAGCACAAAAACATATTTATAGGCTTCTGCATTCTCACAGGCTCTCTGAGAGCTGCTGACTCCCTACAAGCCTAAAAAGAAGGAAAACTGAAACAAGCTAACTGCCCTTGCTTCAGGCAATTCAACTATTATCACCTGAAAAGAGGACAATTAAATTCAGCCTCTTCACCCGGCCAAAATGATTAGTTACCATAGTAACCTTAATCTGTAGCAGAAAACAATATACCAAACACTCCCCTTTTTATGCTACAGAATGAGATGCAAACCAATTTTCTTTGTCAACTCTGTATGTCTTTCCATTCACAATATTTTAACATTATCTCCCCTTTGGTTTAACAGAAAGCTACCATCCTTCTCCCTGTGTATTTCCAAGCCTAGGTAATTTGTTACTGTTCCAAGGCTTTTTAATGTGAAATGGCTTTTCATGCAGGCTTCAAAATCAAGCCTTTTTTTTTCTGTTGATGTGAACAGCAGCAAATCATCAACATAAATGCACAGATACATACAGCCTTGTTTGTCTTTCTTCATATATACACATGGATCTGCTTTTCCTTTTTCAAAACCAAAATTCTGCAGTTTTTCATCTAATTTTTGGTTCTAGGATCTAGCAGCTTGTTTTAATCCATAGATTGATTTCTGCAGTTCACAGACCAGATTCTCTGCTTTTTCATAGCCAGGGGGTTGCTGCATGTATAATTTGTGGTCTAAATCACCATAGAGAAATGCAGTTTGAATGTCATAGTGGTGAACTGACATTCCTTTGAGTGCAGCAATTTTTAACAGTAATCTAATTGATTCACCTTTAGTAACTGGTGCAAAAGTCTTGTCAAAGTCTAAATCTTTCCTTTGAGTGAACCCTTTTGCAACTAATCTTGCTTTATATTTTTGGATTTTGCCATCAGCATCCCTTTTCAGTTTGAAAACCCACCCACAACCTAGACAGCGTTCATTGGGAGGTAGATTTACCAGTTTCCATGTTTTATTTTCTTTCAAGGATGCTAATACCTGTTGCGTGGCAGAATGCCAATTTTGTGCAATCTCAGGTGGTAAAGCATTCACTTGTTCTAAAGACTCGGGTTCTGTGAATATGTGAAAAACCTTTACTGTTTCAGCCTGAAAACATGATGGAAGAACGTGTTTATTACTTCTCTGAGATCTGCGAGGTAATACAGGGCTTAAATTTTGACTCCTATCACTTTCCTGAGAAGCATCTGTCTCATCAGACAGATCTTCAGTTTGCTTTTCTGGTTTAATGTCCTCATCAGGCAAAAGATCTCTATCAGCAAGTCCTTGCTGTTCTCTTGTGGTGGTCAGATCAACTGGAGAGTTTTCTGGTATTGCAGCTTTCCAGAAGAGATGCGGGGGTGTCTTTCCTCTCTCTTCTCCCATTCAGCGAGTATGCGCTGTGTAACATACGATGGGGTGAGGTCTGCTTCAGGCATAGTCTCCAGGGTACAAATCAGTGTGTCCCACGTTTCATTCAGTGAAGACAGGAGATATAGGATTTTGTGAGAGGTATAAATTCCATTCCTCTCTCCTGCAACTCAACAAACAGCTGCTGAATATGATGCAGGTGCTCAGGAAGGCTATCTCCTTCTATGAACCCATGCCGTGCTACCAAACACTCTAAGATGGCTTACCTTTGGTTTCACACCATAAAACAAATGGAATGGAGTGTCCTGAATCACAGAGTTATACAATCTGTTTTGTACACAACATGCAGTGGACATTGCCTCTCCCCAATACTTAAACAATAAATGTGAATCTTTAAGCAAAATTCCATCACATTTTGCAAGGTTCTGCCCTTTCTTTCAGCAACACCATTTTGTTGAGGGGTGTAAGGGTTAGAAAGAATTTGTTCTATCCCCTTTTCTGCTAGGAACCTTTTGAATTTGTGAGAAAGGTACTCTCCTCCTCTATCACATTGGAGTGCAGATACAGGCCTAGGAATTTTCCATTTGCCCATGTCACAAAACCTTTAAATTTCTCAAATGCCTCATCTTTATGTTTTAAGATGTAGATAAATGTGTATCTTGAGAAATCATCAATGATGGTCATTGCATACCTTGCTTGTCCAAGACTTGGAGCAAAAGGACCAATAATGTCAGAGTGTACAATTTCCAAAGGTCTAGTTGTAACTCTGTCACTGTGCTTACTCACAGGAGCTTTTAGTGTTTTGCATTCTTTGCAAACTACACAGTCTAAGTATTTGTCACAGGGTTTTATCTTTAGGTCAGCACACAGCTGTGGCATTTGTGCTATATACTTGAAATTAGCATGACCAAATCTCCTGTGCATCAGGTGTACACATTGGTCATGATATGGCGTGTTGCCAACTGCAGCCTTGCAGCTTGGCTTCCTTGCATTTTGCACAATGTACAAGGAGTCTTTTAACATACCAGTAGCACACGATTTCCCATTTTTACGTATCTCACAACCATTTTTCTTAAATGTTATGACATACCCTGTTGCAGCCAATTGTGCCACAGATAAAAGGTTTGATTTTAAATTTGGCACATACAACACACCTTTTACAGTTTCTCCCAAGCAGGATAAATACAAGTCACCTTGTCCCGTAATTTTGGTCACAGACCCATCAGCCAAAGATACATTTTGTCTTTCAGTTTTAGATAGTGACACAAAAGAGCTTTTACAATTACATAAATGACAATTAGCCCCAGAATCTAATACCCATACATCAGAATTACCCTTCTCAGCAACCTGTGCAATTTGGGTTGTGTGAAGAGCCTTCTTCTGTGTTCCCTTGTGTCCTTCTTCTCTGTCTTTCTATTCTTGGGTCTCGAGGCACAATCTTTCTGCAAATGTCCAGCTGAACCACAAGTGAAGCATCGCTGGCTGGCTAGTGCTGTGGCCTCAGCTTCTTCTCCCTTCTTTTCTGGTACTGCAGCTTTCCAGAAGAGATGCGGGGGGTGTCTTTCCTCTCTCTTCTCCCATTCAGCGAGTATGCGCTGTGTAACATACGATGGGGTGAGGTCTGCTTCAGGCATAGTCTCCAGGGTACAAATCAGTGTGTCCCACGTTTCATTCAGTGAAGACAGGAGATATAGGATTTTGTGAGAGGTATAAATTCCATTCCTCTCTCCTGCAACTCAACAAACAGCTGCTGAATATGATGCAGGTGCTCAGGAAGGCTATCTCCTTCTGCAAGGTAGGCTTTGTACAGCTTTTTTGTCAGGGTAACTTTACTCCCTGCTGTTGCCTTTACATACAAGTCTCTCAAAGCATCCCAAAGTTGCTTTGCAGACTGCATACCTCACACGTGGACTAGCTGATTGTCCTCAACTCCCAGGATAATGGTGGCTCTAGTCCGCTCATCCTGTCTCAGCCATTCAGCACTGGGATTTTGGGGGGTTTGCTCACCAATTGGCAGCCAAAGATTCTCTCTGAGAAGATACATCTCTAACTTCAGGGCCCAATTCAAATAGTTGGTCTCTGATAGGTGCTCCAGAGGCATCGCTGAGGGCTGGGAGGTAGCCATGGCTTCTTCTTTCTTTTGCAAGTCACCTCAGCTGGCTTCTTTGTCCTGTAGAGTGGCAGTTGCTGGGAAATCTCCAGGCAGCTCCAAAGAAAATCTTCACAGGTCTTTGCTACCTGCCTTTAAATTGTGCATGAGGTGTGGAGCTGATCTCTCTATTCTCTATGGGGTTTTACTGGGCTTACTGGGTTTACTGGGCTGCTTACTGGGCCCATAACCTGTTGGCAGAGTGCTAGAAAGCATTTGGCCCAGGAGAGATCAGAAAAGTCACACACCAGGCATTTCTATAAAAATAAATTTATTTACAGAAAGCACAAAAATGCATTTATAGGTTTCTGCATTCACACAGGCTCTCTGAGAGCTGCTGACTCTCTACAAGCCTAAAAAGAAGGAAAACTGAAACAATCTAACTGCCCTTGCTTCAGGCAATTCAACTATTATCACCTGAAAAGAAGACAATTAAATTCAACCTCTTCACCTGGCCAAAATGATTAGTTACCATAGTAACCTTAATCTGTAGCAGAAAACAATATACCAAACAAGAGGGGACTAAAACTCATGATCTCCTGGTTTCTAGCCTGATGCCTTAACCGTCACACCAAATTGACTCTCTTGTTTCAACATGGTACTTCACAAAAGTTATTTAAAAAATGATATTTGTTGTAATAAATAAATAGTACTAATATTATCTTCACTGCATCTGAACCACTAATTTCCCTATGTAAAAAGTAAATAAAATGTGCATGATAATTTGATACTTCAGTATACTGTGTTCAAGATTAAACTTTGACAAATGACTTGCTCACTTACAATCTTAAAGGAAGAACAACTAATTTAGAATTTAGAACAATTTAGAGCCACCCAGAGTCGTCGCGCATGAGACAGGTAGCAGAGAAATTTAATAAAAAAATAAGCAAGCAAGCAAGCAAACATGTACATTTCTACATGTGCTTGATGTCATATTTTGTTAGGGTGATTATTGTAAGACCAACTTGACTTTTTAAGTTCTAAAATTACCCCACTTTATTTCAGCAACATTTTGAGTACTTGTTTGAGAAAACTCATTATAAGTATGTCCGTAGTTATAATCAAGGTGGAAACTTTGCCCATTTCCACTCTTCTTTCTCTCAGTTTTGCCTCCAGCATGCCACTTCTCCAGGCTGAGTCAACAACATTATCACTTCCCAGAAGGTTGATCTCACCCTACTTCCTATTCATTCCTGGGTGGAGAAGCTATGTCTCAGAAACCTATGGATTTAAAGGAAGGCCTTTAAAGGCTGACTTCCTTTGTGCTTACACTCCAGCACTGCAAGAAAAATATAATGACAAATTAATTTTATATATAATCGTTAAGTTATAGCAGTTTGCATGAATTTGTCATCATGAAAGAGAGTATGCTTCAACTACTTCTAGCTTCAGTTGATGATTTTGAGTGAAATTACCAATTTCTTCTAGCCTGAAGGGCTATTAGTCACATGACATTCTTCAGAACTTCTGCCAAGTGTGTTAATGCTACTGTCTCATTGTGATCACGGAGCAATATACTATGTCTTCTCCTTCAGAACACTCAGTTGGATTTGATGCTTGAAGCAGGGCTTCTTCGGAATACATGCTAAGAATTATTAGTACTGAGCTGCCAGCTCACTCTTTCCTGATTTTTAATAACACATCCTGAGAGAAACATATTCCAAACAAGATTAATGCTTATTCAGTTCTTTTTTGATATTCAAAGCCAGTTTTTCTGTTCCACTGACTTGTACATCAGCCTGTGACACAAATATGCACAGGCGAGGCACAGGTGTAAAAATCCACAATTATGCCAACTATGTGTTGTCATTAATTAATTATTCCAGTAAGATGTTTGCTATACTTGATCTTTTATTGGTGATTTATTTTTAGGACCTCAAAAGTGTGAGGAAGAAGTCTCAGTGGCCCAAGGGATCTAATATTCTCCCTGCAGTAGAAACTGTCTCCTATCACATCTATTTGGGTCTCCCTGCTGCATAAAGGGCTCTTACTTCTCATGCAGCTATTGCACAACCCAATTTGCATTTTCTCGGTCACAGCAAATTTCCCACCTATTCTGTGTAGCTTACTGCCCCAGCTGCGATATTTTGTAATGTCATATAAACTGCCATCAGCTCTTCTGATCCTACACCCATTCTTTAAAGAAAGTTTCTTGTCATCCTTTTTTAAAATGCATTTTCCCTTAAAAAAAAAAAAGGCCTTTTAACAATTTTATTTTCCTTTGGTTCTGGGTGATTTCTTAATTCTTTTTAAAACAAAAGTTCCATTTTTTGTCTGCTAGAAGTTATTCTTTTTAACATTGTAAACCCAAATTATTATCTCCTGAAGGTTTACAGAGAAGCCTCAAAACTGTCAGTTCATGTAATATCCCTTCATTTCATGTTTTGCACCAGTTTTAAGGTTCAGCAAGAATTGACAATGCATGCCTTTCACAGCATCAGCTGACTCTGCTCTCTTTGACAGCAAGATTCCAAATCAAGCCTTGAATAAGCTCCCTCCATTCCGCTACTCAGCATAACATCAAACAGACCTCAGCTCCACAGCAAAGATTGCAGCTAAACTAGAATCACAGCTCATTTGCATTCATAGTCTTACCAAGTTGGGTGCCAAAGGGTAAGAAACATTATTGCTCTCTTTTAAATAAGGTAGAAAGGAAAAGATGGGGAGGGGTGGAGAAAGAAATTCAAAAACATTGGCTTCCTGGCCAAGTTTATTGGAAGATACATGCATGCACATCCATAGGCCTGCATAGGCCCATCTTATGACCTGATTCCCCAGATACCTTAACAAGTTTAATTTGTTTCTATTGGTATGCTTATATCCACTAAATTATTAGATATTAACCCTAGACACTAGGTTGGATCCAGGTTTAGACACATGCTATGAGGCTGGCAGAATGGAGATGGGAATGAAAGTGAAAGGAATATCTGAAAATAGGGTGGAGATACCAGAATGAGAGGCATAGTGGTATAGCAGTTAAGATGTTGGACTATATTGGGACTATACCTACAGAATTATTTAGCTAATTCACATCTGTCAAAGCTGACAAGAGCCAGTTTATAATCCAGAATAATCAGTCCACAGTGAGCACAAATAATGCAAGTGGGGTGCCCCTTTTATCCCAGTGCTGTGTTGGATGAAAGCTTCATAGACTGGACAGAGAAACTATAGAGGTCCCACACATAATTAGAAGATGTTAACAAGGTTGCATGGAAATTTCACTTACACTGGAACACCTTTTGGGAGTACACATCTGTATTGTCATAGGTCTTCCTCTGGCTGAAATTATACCTCTTTGGAATTTAAAACTTACCCATCCCTGGGCCAAGTTAATTCCTGGATACCCATTTCTGGCCCTGCTTAATGGCAAATAGAACATTCTTCCAGAAAACTGGGCAATGGTTAAAGAAAAAGAAGGAATAGTTGGCTTCTAAAATAGTCTTTAGAGAGGCATCTCTTCTACTAATTCTTATCCTTGCATGAAGAACAGGGTGACTGCTATAGATGTTACTTTCCACTTTCTCTGATTTCATTCACATGAAAAGTTATGATTGATGGTTATGAGGATGCTGTGGTGCCAAGAGTACTAAGGCAGAGATAGTACCTTTTAGAGGCAAGCAATAAAACTGCACAGCAGCTTCATTTTCCTGACTGGGGCATGCTTGGCACAGAACCAGGAGGAAGAAGGCAAAGATGGCTCACAGTTCACTGTCTGGTGTGAAAGCCTTCTTAAAGCTGGCATAGGACTGGGATCTTTTTGGGGTAGACCTCAGCGGCTTTAAAAGATGCTCCATGCAGTAGCTAACACCCCAAACGAAAATAAGTGGAAATGGTTTTCATGCTAATGTACAGAGGTGAATATATTGAAATACTGAGACCTGTGTTCAAAAATCACAAATCTATATTTTCAGCTATTCTGAAATGTACATTTCAAACCCGATGCTGGCTTAGAACTTGGAGATCTAATGACTACCTTAGGGCAGGCATGTGTGTGAAATGAATGGTGGAAAATATCTTCTACCGAACATAGGCATGTGTGTGAATGTGTGTGTGCTTGTGCGTTCACATGCACACAGAGGACAAAACAGGCAATGTGTTGTCCACAGACAACCACTCTGACACCTGTCAGGTTCTGCATTGCTCTTATAAAAGCTTGATTAAAAAAACAGATGGGATTGGAGCATACTGCCGGGCAAAACACCACCTTCTCATATCATTGTTACTTCCAAGAATTTCTTGAAGCTTGATAGGTGCTCTTAAAAATATATTCCGGGTGTACTCAATTCCCTCCCAAAAACAGAAAATCAGCTTGTGACAGGAAGCAACCTAACCGGTTTGCAATTTGATAAAGGGATAATTTTTGACCAGCCATACCCATGATGATGGTCATTTGGTGAATGTACAAGGTCATGTACTAGCCACTTTTTTTAGAGCATTCACAGTCTCAAAAATTACAAATGCCTACAAGTTAAAGAAGCTTTAATTTTGTCTCTTTAAAATTCCAGAGATCAAAATCTCTTACCTGAAATGCAAACAAGATATGCCAGTTCAGTTTTTATTGTTATATTTGCATAAACTTCTCTCACCCCACCCAACTCCCACACAGATAAACAAATCATTTCCAGAAATGACGTGTCATCTCTCTTGAATATCTGTCACACTTGATATTTTGGGCTTCCTGTTGTACAGTGGAGATAAAGTCTTAGTCCATAAGTAGAATCATCAGCTAATGTCAGTAGCTGCCACTGTACCATACCATACCATACCATACCGTACCGTACCGTACCATACCATACCACGGCAAAGGAAATATTTGTGGTAATGTTTTCATCCAGTGTAAACAGTACATAGTCTGTTTCTACTCAAGTCATTGCAACCTTGCAAACTCCCTGCTATTGTTCTCTGCAATTTATTTGTTTAAAATATTAATCTTTCAGGAGACAGTTCATGTGTACCTTATTCAAAAATAACCCTTCCTTGTTAGCAGGATTTCAGCCCCTTGCAGTCTTAGGACTGTCCTAGGCACTGTGAATTTGTATGTGAGTCATCCTGCAAAGCTTTCTTTGCCAGAAAAAAAAAAGGAACTTCAAGAGGGGATAATGGAAAGATTAGGTATGAAGAATTTGAGATGGTCAAGTAGGATTTCTGCAATTTATTAATAAACTTCTAGTAATGAATAGCAATTAAAATAAAATTTATTTCTGTCAGGCAGTAAAAGTAATAAAGTTGGGGACCATCTTCCTCTTGCCATTTATAAGTCATTTCTCAGAATCAGAGAGAAAGCTGTGTCAGTCTCTTTTGAGTTTTGCTTTGCTTTTTTAGATTTTCATACACATACACACCCCCGTCAAGGAAGATAGGTTCATGGGATTAGATCAGCCTGATCTGCAGTTGGTGGACTCCCAGTTTGTAGCTTAGGAGACAAGGTAGAAAACCCATATTATTACCAGTCAGTACCCTCAAAATATTGTCTCCCCAACCCCCCTCCCAACAAGGCCAATTCATTTTGTTAGCTGTCAGGACAGCAAAGAGTCTGCATCTTGTATCCCATCCAGCCATTATTTCAATGCTAAGTATCATGACTGTGCAAAGCTTTAAAGGGATGCTTTGTTTCAATGAAGATTTGTACAAAGGACCTCTCTCAAGCTGCCTCACGGATTTCTCTCCCCTCAACCCTGCTTCTAAATCAAGGGCGTCTGCCGGGTGTGGTTAAAAAAAGCCAAGATGGGGCTGTGACAGTGTGATTGCAGCTCCACCTGGTTTTTATGTGCCTTGCATGTGCAATGTACATTAAAAAAACAGGCAGAGCTTTGATTGTACCATTGCGGCCACCTTCTTGACTTTTTTTAGCCTGTGACCCTGTGGACATCCCAGTTTTAAATGCAAAACAAAGTGGCCCCACACGTCTCTACCAAGATTATTTTTTATTTTTTTAAAAAGTTCCCTTTTTTGTATGAAAGTTTGAAAGCAGTTCCTCAGATCTGGTGGCTCTTTTTCCCTCAGCAACCTTCTCCCTTTGTTTTAAACTAACAATAATTGTCTGTATTTCCTGTCATACAGTCTATAAACAATGTTTTATAGAGTACCCATATGTGATTGCCTGCTCTGTTTTCTGTCACACTGGTGTTAATTGGCCTGGGAATTGAGGGGGAATCATAAGAAACAGGAAAATATGGTGAAAAGTAAAGTCTCCTTTAAGTTGAATTTAACTCCTGAGGACATTTTGAACACATGCATGTAATTGTCTTGGCAGTGATACAGAAATGACTTGCCTTCTTCCAGGATGTTTGTTTCAACTTGTTAGTGTTGCATAAAGTCCTGGGATCCTCTAGGTCTCCCATCCAAATACTAATTATGTCTGACCCTTCTTAGCTTCTTAGATGAGGCTAGGCAGGTCCTGAGACCTGCTAAGTCTACAGGAAAGGTAGAGTATTTATTAACTGAATAGCATTTCACATGAATACCAAAAGGAAACTCCTTAAAAGTGAAAAAATGCCACATTTGTAGAAACAAATGAGAAGGCAGTAATGACTTTTTGTGCATTTGTTCCTTACTAGTTTGACTGGGAACTGTAATCTTGTAAATCCTGATTAATTGCTATTGTATTTCCACCTAACTTGTTTGATAATTTATAAATTAAGTGGCTTGCTTGCTCCAGAGACCTAGTGAGCACCCTCAGTTATTTGCTGCTGCAAGAGTTAATAATTCTGTTAGACTGCAGGTTGTGGGAAGGGGGGGTTATGTTGTGGAGGCATGATATGCTCCCCCCACCTTCCTTTTTTCTAATAGGGGAATGATATATAAATGGAATCCAGGCAAGCTGCTGAGATTGTTTTGTTCTTATAACAACTTTAATGCTGTACCAGTTGTTATTATCAAGACCTTTTTCAGATTGTCTAGATGACAAAAGTAATAAAAGAGTTGCTGTTTTCTCTCTCTCTCTCTCTCTTTCTCTCTCTCTCTCTCTCTCTCTTTGCTACCAACCTCATTTCACAGCTCACTGTAAGAGAGATTATTTCTGGGCTCGCTTAACAATTAACTTGAAATGGCTGAACTATCACATTAGAGCAGCAGCGATATAATTGAACTGGCCCCTGAAAATAGCAGTTTGGAAAATTGCATGCCATATATTTTTTTTTTCCAGGGAAAATTGTTCTGACTGTCTTACAGGCCTGGGCTCTTTTTAGAAATTGTGAAAGAGAAAGAATGTCACTTTCCCACTGGAACATCAGCAACTCCTTCGATTCCACCCAGCAGCAGAGACTTAGATGCCCTTCAGATTCTGAAGATGAAGGACAAGAGGAATCACAACTGTTGGGCCCTAAAAAGAGCCCTGGAATCATTTCAAATGTAAACCCCCTGGGACATGACAAAATGATCCTGCCAGCTTCATCCAACCAAGCCCTCTGCAGAGGTTTAGGAGGGCAGCTTCCATCACTTTTGTCAGTAATGCCACCTACACAGGCACTGATCAAGATAAAACAAGAGCTGTAAGGAGCTTGCTAAAAGGGCTGCTATTCTAGCAGCATCTCATTATAAAATAAAAAGTTGACCAAAATATAGATTACTAAACCCAAATGGTAGTCTTATGGACCTTAAGCTATATGAAAGTCTTATTTAAGGATGAATGATAAATTGCAGGGGATGGCAGGTTATTCTGTAGACCATTATTATTTCCTAAACAGATTCTCTTTTTTAGTAGCATGCAATAGATTAAATGTTTCGTCTTTATCCTGCCTCTTGCAGAAGAAGAAGGTTAAACCTGAGTTGCTTCTCTATACTCCTTTCAGTTACACTGCTACAGTATTGGTATTTTATTATGGGAATAGCTGTATCACCAGCTTAAGCTAGTTTAATGATCATTATTTCTTCTCCTGGAAGCTTCATAGTGCTCTCAAACAATCCTGTGACTTACAAATGTCAGCATCTTCACTAAATTACAATCCCCAGGGCTATCAAGCTGCCACAAAATCGGAGAAACATGTCAAGTAGTCAGACATGATGAGGAATTTTGGAGGTCGAGAATTTGGATGTTCTCTCCAAAGATTCCTACCTCTTATTAAACAAAAGCATACATTCATTGAAAAGGTTTTCTTCAATACTTTGGAATTTGTTTCATGGAAGTTGCAAATCCTACACACACTTCTTTGGAAGTAAGCTGCAAGTGTTTCCAGTCCTGGCTAGGGCTATCATCTGAGTTGCAAAAGTCCAGATAACCACTAGATGGCACCAAGAGAGACAGAAAACCTGAATGGATTTTAGCAGCTCAGATGTGATAGCTCTAGTCATGTCCTCCTTGCCAAAGTCCTCTACCAAGGAGGAGGAGGAACTAGTGAGCCTGGTGCATCTGATGCAATGATGACAACATCCAGCATTAAGATCATGGTAGAACTTTCTCACTACTCATAGTTCTCCAGTTCTAGGTCTGATCTCAATAAAGATGAATGGCCTGGAAGACAGCTGTACCATTGCATCAAGAGCCAAAGAGATGACCATCAGTTTGCTTGGAGAAGCATTTTGAAATGGTGGTTTCAAATGGATCTTAAACTCTTAAATGGATGAGCTTCTGCAGTCGATTCTGGTCATTCTCAGATGAAAGCCAACATTTACATTGTAAAAGCTGCTGCCTGGGTAACTCTGGACCAGATTTTGATCATTAGGGCTGTGCATACTTTGGAAAGTATTTGGAGAAGATACTACAAAAGTGAATGAGTGAATGCACTTTTTAAAAACAGCTATCCTTTTTGGACCTCAGGCTTCTGCTTTAAATAATTGACTCATTAAAGCAGCCCACCATTGAATGGGTTTCCTTGAAGCAGTGCATTCTTTTTAAAGTTTTTGTGTAGTGGCCATATTTTTGCCTATTCTAGTGGCTGCAAGTCTTTTGCTGAGTTTTGAGAGCTTTTTGACTACAAGTCTTGTTTTGCTGTTGGAAACCATGAATAGGTCCATGAAGAATTGTTTCAGAACTCCTGCGCCTAAAACCAATTCAGCACACGTACAGAATCTTCCAGAGTGATGGCAGGGATGCCGAATCAAACATCTCAACACATCTCAAATAAGATTTTGAAAATCAGGGCTGACAGATGCTAAACTCCTTTCGAGGCCTGCAGATTGTAAGTAGTCTGATGAAAAATCAAAGGGTTTCAAACTTTGTTCCAGTTTAAGATCAAACTACATGCAACACTTGCTTCTGTGAATGTTTTTCCTGCTTTTTTTTTTTCTTCCATTCAAAGAAATGGTGGGAAACTGCAATCTGGAACACAAGTTCACTTAGGGGATGGGAAAGGGGTGCTCTTATTTTTTTAAAATGTCTCTTGAGTAAAAAAGATACAAATCCTGATATACTTTTCTGTTGTGGAGCAAAAAACATCCAGAATACAATTAAGTTAAGGAAGAAACCTTTCCTCCCCTTCCACATGCATGTTTGATTTTGACTGGGGCTTCCCACAGCTGGGTTCCTGAATAAAAAAGAGAAATGGATGATGTGGAATCTGCTGGGAAAACCTTCACATGACCAAATGTCCCATATATTTTGAGTTTAATAGGTGGAAACCACACCTCTTGATGTGGGATTCTTATGCAGTGCAGAATACTTAGAGGAAACCTGATAAAATACAACAGCGTTTCTTTTTCAGTGAGAATTTAATAAGGCAGCACAAAGAGGCCGGACTCATTTCAACGTCAGTGTTGACATGCCTCTTTTAAGTCTGCCCTTTCCCAATAAAACTATTTTTAAAAAACTATTTTTCTTTAAGGCAATTTAACACTGTCATGAAGACAGTAAATGATTCATAGGCTCTAACAGAAAGAAAAAAAAGAGTTAAGATGTGTTTTCTTTCCAGCAATACAACTGCATTTTGTTTGTTTTAAGTCTCCATTATAAGATTTCACAGGTGGGAAAATAAATAATTTTTGAACCCATTTTAGTGCTTCAACCTAGAGTGGATAAAACTGACTTTACTTTGGATTGGCAATGGAGTTTGACTTCAGTTTTTAATGTTTATGATAACTCCCACTAACTCTAATGGAGAAAAATCAACAAATTGTTGTTGTTGTTAGGCAGAAATTAGATTCTTTGGAATGGATGAAAGTTGTAAAATAGATTCAGGGTTTTAAGTTATTTCTTCAAGGGAACTGCTTTACAGCTTTGCTGATTTTCAGCAGAATTGGACAAAATTTGCATTCTTAAGAGATCTTTCTTCTCTGGGGGATGGAGGCCTGATCTAACAACTGACACTCAATGCGTGTGCATATAAACAATGCAGGCAAAATAGACATAAACTAATTAGGATGCAACATATTGGATTTTGGAACAGAATTGATTTGGATTGGAATAAAAAGGTGCTATACACAAAAGACAAAAATCATCAATTTCACAACTCTTTCAATGCTGCTGCTTCTATGAGAATCGCTTTGGAGTCTGAAAAACACCAAAGTAAGTTTCTTACGTTTCTTTCATACTTCTCCAAAAGGACTGAAGAGCATTAAGAAGTAATCTTCTAATTGGAAGCTCCATCTATTCATCCACTGTGTTGCTTTCCTTTTGGGGTAATGGGGGAAAGAAAAAGGAAGTAAGAAGCAATAAACAAAAGACGTTAAAGGCATGAGATAAGAGAAAAGGAAATCTAATGAAAACTAGTTTACACCAACCCAATTCACTCTTCTCAATATCTTTCCACCCTTGCAAAGCAGCTTATACCAATTCATATATTGCCTTTGTTCTTTAAACATCCCACCCCTCTTTTTGTGAAATCTCATGACCTCCATACAATGACCTCCACAGTCTTCCCTTTCTTCCCAACCCATTAACTCTTCTTCATATATTTATTCTGCAGTTTGATCTTCATTCATTCTCTCTATATAACCAAACTACCACAATATACTCATTTCATACTAGTCACTCACTTTTGTATTCAATTCATATTCGTTCAGTAACCATTCATTCTTGACCCTATCTCTTCTTGTTTCATCACACAGATAATTCATTCTTAAGTAACCTATTCCTCCTGCATTCAATTTTATTTTATTTTTTACATATCCAACACTCATTTTCATATAACAAAGTGGGCAAAAGCTCACTCTTTTAAACATGCATATTCATTTCTTTTAACAAAGATTCATTTCTTGCAAAGACCATCTATTACCCACTGACTTTTTTTTCAGATGTTATGCTTTAAAATTTCTTTATACACTTTATCACCTTTAGAAAACATTCTGCCAAGATGTCTACTTCTGGTGACTACATGGACAAGGCTCTGCATTTTTCTTGGTGACATTTTTGGAAGTGGTTTGCCATTGCCTTCTTATTAGGGCTGAGAGGGAATGACTGGCAAAAAGTCACCCAATTGACTGTCATGACTAAGACAGGATTAGAAGTCATGGTCTCGTAGCTTCCAGTCCAGTGCTTTTAACCACTACACCAACTGTCTCTGTACACATTCCTCTATTTGCTCAGATGTATCACCATTAACGTATAACCGGCAATCACTATACCTCATTTTACCAGTGGAAGATGATCAAGGAATGTAGTTCACTACCTCTGTAAGCATTCTTTTCAATGAATCAAATGGTTACATGAGACACACTCAACTGAAAGTTTTGAAAACACCAGACAAGAACTAACTTTATTTTTTTCCCCCTCATAAAAGCATGCTCATGCTTATAGTATTATCTGCCTTAGCCTTAGTCTGAGGTGGGGGAGACTGTGGCACTGTCATGTTTGATGTCTTCACCACCAGTTTTGAAGACAACTGGTTTCATTCTGCCTTTTAATTTTTTTTTAAAAGGGGGGGGCATTGATTAGAATCCATTGCATTACATGTACAGTATAAAGATTTTCCTTGGTTCTCAGGTATAAACAGAAGCGGGCTCAAATTCTATTGTAATGTAAAATGTAGTTTAAAACTCTTCCATTAAATTAAGCAATACAAGTACTACACTGACCATTCACAATAGCACTAATTAGGTCTCTAATTTCTTCCTCTCATACAATTTTCTGTTGAGAGCCCATGTGACATTAAATCTATTTCATACATGCTGATTAGTATTCAATTGTATCAAGAAGTGATGGTTTGCACGGAGAATGAATGATGACTGAGAGAATGGGAATATCATTCCGTGCAACCTCCAATGCCATATTTCTCAATGGAGCTCCCTTCACACGTCTAGATTCAAGTCATTACTAATAATATTTAGATGATGACTTATCTATGACTCCTGAAACGTACCTCTATTTTGCCTGTAAAATTGCATTCTGCATGGCCCATTAATTAAGCAATTGAAGGATTATGATGATGACAGAGTTGAACATTCATGTACTAAAATAAACTTGAGAATTACAACTGAACAATGGGTAGAAGGTATTTTCAGATATCATTGCTTCACACTTCAGGATGAGCCCTATTTAAGTCAAACGTGCAGTACGCTTGATAAAACTGTATGTACTATTTTAAAAAATGAATCATTAAAATTCCTGTATCAAACGCAAGATATATTTGATCCAGGTGACGGAATATATTCATATATTCATACAATATATCTTCATCCAGTGCATGAATATACAAGTTTTAGAACTGGTTTGTTAAGGGATAATCTATCAGTTTAATAGAGAAACATTATTTAATAAGAGATAACTTTTCAACTCTCTAAAATCAATGCAACTCACAACAGTCTTTTGTATTAGCTAAAATACTGTATATAGCATCCAAACAATGCACTATGGAAACAAAATGTTTTTGTCAAGATAAACATTGTCTATTCATTTGCCTTCTTTTATGTGTTGGCATTTGCATTCAGGGCTATCAAAGATTTAGGAGTTTTTAATGGAAATGACTGCTCAGAATCAAAATACATGTAAGGATTCATGCTTTGTATGAATGTGTATTTAATTTATAGGACTATATTTTCATTTTTCTCACATCTCTATCAACATGATTTATCAATTAGCATATTTTGAAATCTAATATCAAATTATCTTTTTTTAGCCTCCACAAATTCATGATGCTGATGTTTTAATAAATGCCATGACATCATATGCAATTTTTTAGGGGAAATATGGATATGGATCCATGGATCTGGAAAAGAGAATTCAAAATACAAGTCTTCTAACAGGTTTCACAGAGCTAGCCAGTCCAAGTTCAAGACATAACTGAAATCTGATGGCAATAATGCTGTCAGAATTACTTTATCATAAATCAGTGTCTCTGTTCAATAGTAAGAAAGAAGAAGAAGAAAGATCCCCGAGTCGTTTTCTGACTCTTTGGGGCATGCTGCTTTCTCAACGTTTTCTTGGCAGACTATAGAGTGGGGTGGTTTGCCATTGCCTTCCCCAGTCATCACCTTCCCCAACAAGCTGGGTACTCACTTTACCGGCCTTGGAAGGATGGAAGGCTGAGTTGACCTGAGCCGGCTACCCGAGAATCCAGCTTCTGCTGGAATCGAACTCAGATCGTGGGGAAAGTTTTGGTTGCAATACTGCCACCTGCCACTCTGCACGAGGCTCTGTTCAATAGTAAATAATTTGAAAATGTTTATTGATGATCCAAATCCAGAGCATGTCTGCACATTTTCTCTGACTCCCAAAAACAGACATTGAAAAGAAGCTGAAGTCCTTGAAATGCTAAAAGTGTATTTAATTCTGTGCTTGTGCAGTCTGCATATGGATGGGAAGAATGTAGATAGCACTGAATATGTAGAGATTTTTTTTATATCCCTGGTTAAACATTGCCTCATCCTTTTTACAGAAAAACTGCTTTTACATAAGACGCTCCCACTGGTGGATCATATTACAAATTTCACAGAATTTAAGGTCAGAAGGAACTATTAGAATAATCTAATCTCCCTTCCTGCATAGCACGGGCTGTAGAGTTTCCACAAAATTTGCACAGGTTTGATAGGATTAAAGGACATGCTTCATACTTCCTTGCTTGCTGATAATTGTAGGCCAATGATTGCGGGGTGGGGAGGCTAGGTACTTTCTTTCACAGAAGAAAATCAGAGCCTCTGAGATGCAGAGAGTTTACAGTTATTTATAATTAATATTAATATCCCTTCTATAAATTCTGTTCCTCAAGATGGTGCTTTGATAGTGATTGGAAAATAAAGATTAAAAACATGGGCCTGTTGTGACATAAATAAAAAAATATGCCATTTCTTCTTTCTCAGTGATCAATTTAAAAAGTCCCCAAGACAGACAGTGCTATTCTTTGCCCATCAGAAAAGTCCAAGGGGAAAGGGGGGGTGGGGGTGTAGGGGAGAGTCAGAGAGAGAGAAAGAGAGAGGAAGAACCATGTGGAGGCTTTTCGCTCACAGCTATGAGACAGTTCTGCACTCTCTCCTAATAACCTTGACCTGCTTTTCCTGGCTTAGCAGCAGCAGCAGCAGCAGCAGCTGTGTCACATCAGCTCAGCATCTGTTTATCAATCTAACAGGGCAATCCTGATTCCTGCTTTTATTCTTTTTCATGCCCCCAATATTCAAAACAACTGAATGAATGCAACAGAGTTTACGTGGCCAGAGTGGATCTAGGTAAACTCAGGATGGAAAACAAAGGTTGAAAAAGCAGGGCAATTTGGAGAGAGGACCCAGGGGATAGGGCCCTTTTGCGAGGATGAGCTTTGTTTTATACAGTCAGTGCTTGGATTTGGCTGGATCGCCTAATATGTAGATCATCAAGCAGGAAGAGAGTATGTTAGCCAGGCCAAAGGCCCAAAGAAGCTTCAGGTAGCTCCTCCCTTCCTCTCCTTGGACAGCTTCTATCAGAGTTGTTGCTGACTTTCAAAGAAAGCAAAGGTTGGTTGGTGTGGTTTTAAGTCAGCATTCATTAACGGAAAAAAGCAGGAAAGCAGCAAGCCCTGAAGGTATCGAAGGTCCTCCCTGCACCCACCCCGACACCCACCAGCAGCTGTTCCCCAGTTTTCAACCTGGTTGTTTATTCAGCACTTGGGAAAGCAAGCTGGCCTGGTTCTTTGTTTCTCTGTTAATGCTGGCCCAAAGGAAGGAGGTGGATTTGAAGGGCAACAGGCTAATTCTGCCTGGTCTGAGTCCTTGGTGGCTTGATCTACAAGCCCTTTTGGTAGCTATTAAAAAGAAATATCTCCTCATCTTGTATTAGGCCACAACAGATTTATTTAATTATTTATCTATCTATCTATCAAATGTGTCACCGCCCATCTCCTCCCACCGGAGGGACTCTGGGCAGTTTACAACAAAATAATCAAAAGACAATAAATATATAATAAAATTCCAATATAAAAGTGCACTATAAAACAATTTCACATAGCTTTCAGATTCTGAAATGATGTTGGAACTGGAAGCTTCTTCTGAGAAGGCAGAATTGTGTGCTGTGGGAATGCCAATGCCGAGTTTGCCATTCTTTTTTCTATAATGTTTTGGCATTCTTAACAATATGGTTTATCCATCCCTTCAGAGGGATGCTAAACATGGGAGGAAAGAGAGGAAGAGGACAATCAGCAGCCAAGGGGAGTAGACTCAATTCCAGCAGTGATGGGTGCACCATTGGAAGATCTGAAGAACCAGGTTGGGGACAGATTCTCCTGGAGGAGGGCTACCAGACATCTGGCAAAAGGAAAACATGTCCTCCTTTTTGTCCTCATGTCCTCTGTCCAGTAGGCATAGCCTTAAAATCCAATGTTGCCTGGCTTTTGGAGAGTTTTGCTTTTGTTTCATTTTTTGTATTTTTTTTTTCATAACAGTAATCATTCAAACTTTCATGTATTGTGATCTTGTAAATTGTCTGTGTGGTGGATTTCAGAGCTGCTTTTCTTTCCCAAGAGGGAGGGGGCGCATTCCAGGCAGATAAAAGATTGCACAGTCCGGATTCCGCTGGTGGGAAAGTTGAGAGGTTCAGGGTGACTCCGCCTTAGAGCCATCTCTGATTATTTATCCATAGGTCAGTTAGAGTACCTTTAGTCTGGCAAGATTCTGTTCTATGGCAAGAATAATAAAGAACTAGAATTGGAATTATGGCTCAGAATGGTTCTTCGCCTGATTCCCTGACAGTCTGCTTCTTTCTTTCCCTCATCCATTGACAGACTCAACAACCTAGATTTACATTATTTCCTGATTCCAGCAATCAGCTTCAATCCAGACTCTTCAATTCTATGATCACTGTAGTCTGTAGATCACATGGTTCATCATACGTTTCTGTGGTGAAATTTGAAAAGCACATTGTTGTTGATTCTATATTATTGCTAGCATATGTTCTGAAAACTAAAGGTTTGTTGGAAAAATATTGCAATTGAAAAACCAGTCTTTCTGATGCTGGAAAAGTAATTTAATATACATATAAGCCTAAGTACATTTTTTTGCTTTTTTTTTTACTGTAATTTTTGTTGTGGATGCCAAGACAATTAATCAGTTAGTATGTCCTCCTTTCCCCCACTTGTCCTTCTTTCCAATTGTCTGCATCCTCTTTTATTGTTCAGATATCTGGTAACCATATCCTGGAGGAAATCTATTAATATGGTTGCTAAGAGCCAACATCAGCTTGATAGCACATAATCAACCTCGCTAAATATGATATTAGAGTTTGACTTAAGGGTCACTCAGATACAGGTTGAATAAAGAAGTCTTTATTGCCAACCATGGCCTCTTTCTGGTGTTCCTTCTAGATGCATACAATGAGATGGACACATATGTCTTGATGAGCTCCATGTCATATTCATTCTGCTTCTTTTCTGAAAATTACTTCTTGGGTCCAAAGGGAGATCCTCCACAACAGCTTGGATACTCCACATTATATGAAACTAAACTTTAGAAAGATTAGAGTGTCCTGAAAATGGTTGACGAGCTGAGAGCAGTTTGTCATTTGCCAGCTTTCTGGACACAGTAAACAACTAGCAACAGACTATCTTCAGTGGGATTTTTAATACTTGTTATCAGGACATCGTTTTTATAATGTTTGTGTTTGTGTGCAGGGCAATCTCATTCCTGAGATTCCAGGCAAGAACACTAAGCTATCACAAGATATGCTTATTCTTCAGCAGATAGGGTTTGAGGTTGATATTGTGATTATTTATTGCCACTGTTGAAATGTGAATTTAAAAGCACCCTGTAAATCTTACAATTAAATTAAATAAAAATGAAAAAAAAATATTGGGAAACTCCAGCAAATTAAATAAAATCCAAGGTAACTCCTGCTGTACAAAACTCCTAAGGGCAAATCTATACCTCATTAGTTTTGATTTTCTTCTATGGGTTTCTTAAAAGAAATATCTAGGAATACACACCATACTTTATGGTAAAGCAAGAAAGACTGTGGTAGAGATGTCAAACCTTCATTTAAATTGCAGTCCTTTGTCCATTTTGCAAATTAAGAAGTAGGGATTCCAATTTGGGCAGAACTTTTTCCTACATCGATATTGTAGAGATAGACCTTATAATTTAAAATATAGTCTAATAAGGAACACGAGTCAACAGTATTAAAGACATGGAGATTTTTCACATGACAAAAAACTGGAAGGGATTGGCAGACTAGAAAAAGGCTGTTATATAAACTGTTCAAACACAGTCAGATTAAACTTATGATTTACAAGTCCCTAGTCATGTTGCATATATTTATGGATCCAAAAATATTAGTGAAATAAGATCTCTTGTTTTATTAATGCTGGGTCCAAGTTAGAAATAATGTAAGAGTCCCTCTCCTTTGTAGATCATTACTTTGTAGTGGTGATAATGCTATGCCATTGGGAATATAGACTTCTAGAAGGGTCATCTGCAATGGGCAGGTTATACAGGTGAGGTCAAACTAAACATGGTTCTCTAGAGAAAGGGATGGCAACCCATTCCAGTAGTCTACCAAGAAAACCAAACTGCTATTCATGATCAGGACAATGTCAACATAATAAGGAAAGATGATCCCCCTCCCCACCCCAGGACAGAAAGTATGCAACAAACTACTGGGGAAGAGCAGAAGGCAAATCTGAGTAGCACTAGTTTTTTATGATATGGCTGGATTAAAACCAAAAGGACATTCAGCTGCTGATGTGCCCAGAGGCAAAAAGAAACTTTGATTTTATACAAACACACACACACAAACACACACACACCATTGATAGGTGAAATGTCAGAACCATGAACCAAGACGAACTTGATGTTGTCAGAGCAGAAATGTCAAGATTGAACACTGACATTCTGGAAATCAGCCAACTGAAATGGAGTGGAATGGGTCGCTTCACATCAGAGGAAGAGAAGATCTTTGACTCTGGACAAAAATATAAAGAAGAAATGGAGTTGTCATCATTATTCATAAAAGAATGCTACAGTCAGTGCTTGGGTACAGTCCCCCAAATGGCAGGATGATCTCCACTGGAGCCCAAGGCAAACTTTTCAGTATTACAGTAATCCACGTCTGTGCTCCAACTATGGATGCAAAGGAACTGGATGCTGAACAGTTGTGTGCTGACATACCTTTTTGATACAAAACCAACAAAAGACATTCTTACCAGCAACTGGAATGTTAAAGTTGGAAGTAAAATAGCACCTAGAATAATGGAGAAATTTGGCCTCAATGTACAAAACAAAACAGCAAATACCTTCTTCCAACCATCTAAAATATGCCTCTACAGACAGACATTGGTGAATCGGCAACAATGAATCAAATTGACCACATCCTTCATAACAAAGATGGAGGAGCCCTATTCCTTCAACATAAACAAGACTTGTTTCTGACTGTGGTCCAGACCATGAACTTCTTGCAAAGTACCAACTTAAAGAAAGTAAACAATATCATCAAGCCAACAAGATACAATCTCAGTAATATTCCAAAGAGAATGCAATGTAAGTAAAGAACAGGTTTAATGGACTGGATCTGATAAATATAGTGCCTGAAGAACTCTGGGCCAAAATTCATGGTATTATTAAAGATGAAGTAAAAATCATTGCAGAAAAGCAAAATAAAGATACATGATTGTCAACTAATACAGTGAAAATAACTAAGGAAAGCCAAAAAGCAAAAGGCAACAGGGAGGAAATTTCACCCAGCTAAACACTGCATTCCAAAGAAGAAAAAGAACAGACAAGGAGATATGTCTCAACAGGCAATGCAAAGAAACTGAGAACAAAAATCAAACAGGAAGGTATTTACCAAAATCAAGGAACATTTATGCAAAGATGGGCATAATAAAAGAGAAAGAAGCCAAAGATTTGCCAGAGAAAAAGATATAAAGAAGAGAGGTCATTAATATATGGAAGAACTGTAAAAAACGATCCCAAAATCAATAATGTACATAGGTTTGATCACTGAACTAGAGCTGGTCATTCTGGAAAGTGAAGTTAACTGGACCCTAGAAAATATCACTAACAACCAAGCTGCAGGAGATAATGAAGTACTAGCAGAACTGTTTAAATCTTGCAAAATTACGCTATTAAAATGCTGCCCTTTGTTTGCAAGCAGGTATGGAAAACACTGCTGTGGCAAGACAAGTGGAAAAGATCAATCTACATTCCAGTAGCAAAAAAGGGCTAATGAGCGCACTGCACATATCTCACGTGCTAGAAGGACAAAGCTCAAGGTTTTGCAAACCAGACTTCCATATTAAATGGAACAAGTTCCATTTGTACATAATGAGGTACAAGCTGATTTCAGAAAAGGCAGAGGTACCCAGGGTTACAATGCAAACATTTAATGAATGATGGAAAAGGCAAGAGAATATCAAAAAGGCATTTAATTTTGCTTTATTAATTATATGAATGCTTCTAACCACACCGACCACCGCAACTTATGGGACCCCTTGAACACATAGGTCTTTTAGGCTACCTCATCTAAATGCTGAAACCTTTGTATGCTAATCAAGAAGCAACAGTTAGAACAATGTATGGAGGAAGCAAATGATTCCAAATCAAACAGCAAGCAGCAAAATACCATTTCAAATTGGGTAAAGGTAAACCTCCTCTTTCTTTAGCATCTTACAACATCTTGTATTTAACTTGTGGTTTTTTACCTTGCCAAATAAATTTAGCTATGTCTTTCTGCCATTGTCTAAGTGGTAAATCTGTTGTCAAAATAGGTATTATCTGAAACAAAAAATAATATTCTAGGTAAAACATTCATTTTCATCACAGAAATTCTTCCCATCAATGACAGATGTAATTTCTCCCATCTTGTGAAAGGGGAAAGGTCCCCTGTGCAAGCACCGAGTCATGTCTGACCCTTTGGAGGGATGCCACTTTCACGATGTTTTCTTGGCAGACTGTAGCGGGGTGGTTCGCCATTGCCTTCCCCAGTTGCCATCTCTCATCTTACCATGTCTTTTTAAATTTCATTCCACATTTTAACAGAATTATTTTGAAACAACATACAATTCATATTTGTCAGATTAACACCCAAATACTTTAACTTTCATGCAGAACATAATATGAGAAATGCTGGGGGGGTGGGGGGGGGGAAACAGAATGTGGAACTAAACATGCTGGAAGAAATATTAACAGCCTTAGATATCCTAATGATACCATCTTGGTGGCTGGAAGTGGGAAAGATTTAAGGAATCTCTTGTTGAATGTGAAAGATGGGAGGGTAAAATCCAGTCTGATGCTCAATATTTAAACAAACAAACAAGCAAACAAACTAAGGTTATCGTCAACTGATAGTGGCAGTCAAATTAAACTAGATGAAGAAGTGGTGGAAGTCGTACCAGACTTTACCTTCCCAGGCTCAAAAATCCACAGTGTAAACATGAAATAGACATCTGCTCATTAAAGAAAACTATGGCAAAACTAGACAAAATTATAATAAGTAGAAACATACTGCTAATAAAGGTATTTACTGTTGAGTCCATAGCCTTCCCAGGCATAATGTAAGGGCTATGAAAACCAAACCATTAGAAACAACTGAACAAATGATGTTTTTAATTGGTAGTGATGGAGAAAATTTTGCAGAGTCAAAAGGCATTAGAGAGAATTCTCATGTTCTAAAAACTCAAAGTCAATAGCAAAAGAGACCAGAAGAAGGTAGGATGGCTAGATGCTATCACTGGTATCATAAGCATAAGCTTACAAGAACTCAAAGAGTTCCTGACGAACAATCCTGGCAAGCTGTTTTTCATCAGGTCACAAAGTGACTGAATGACTGAACAACAAGAATAAAATAAATAAAGAATAGAAGAACAGTTCTGGTATTCGAAATAAAACATAACAATATTCTCAATACATTTACCAATTTTAACTGAGTGCCCAGCCAAATCCTTTCAAAACATCCAAGAGGCTGGGAAAGGAAAACATAAAATCCTGATCATTTTGTTTTTTTAATATAATTTTTATTGAAGATTTTTAAAAAGGAAAATAAAAATGAATATGAACTAATATAAAGTAAGAAAAAGAAAGAAATCAAAGAGAAAGCTAAAAGTGCAAGAAGGGGGGGAAAGTAATAGAAAAATAGAAAAAAGATACAAAGAAGTAGCTTTCAATTTTCTTTACAGCAGTTATAAGTACAATTATAAATTTACCTCTTCTTCTATGGTTACAACTTAACTCTCTTCTTTCTATAATCTATCATATCTACTCATCAAAACCATAAATCATAAGTTCATTTTTTGTTTTCCACAAAAAAAATCCATAACAGGTTTCCAGTCAGCAATAAATGTAGATATTGTCTTTTCTCTAATCAAAAAAGTCAGTTTGACCATCTGAGCAAGTTCCATCATTTTCACCAACCTTTCCTCCATTGTGGATAGTGCCGAATCTGTTGTCTACTTTAAATCTTTCTTATAACTGTAAATAAGAAAACCATTGACAACTATATCCTTCTGCCACCAGTTCTTCTCCTGGTTTTATTTTCCATTCCCCTTGACAAAATTCTAGTATCTCACAATAAGTTAGCCATTTGTGTTTGCCTATTATTTCTCATCTATAAAATGCTTCTTGTGCTTCGTGTTTTCAGGCACAATCTGGGCTTGTATCTATTCCATATTCTCAATATGGCACCTCTAACATTTTTAAAATCCACATTAACTTGATTTTGTCGTACCACAAATATCCGTGCCACCCAAATCTTAGGTCATGTCCTTCTAGCTCCAAGAGCCTTCTCAGCATCACTCACTCTTTCATCCAAACCAAACAGCAAGTTGCAAAATACAATTTCAAATCAGGTAGACCCAATCCTGGTAATTGGTAATTTGCCTTCAGTGATTTTAATATTTTTCTCAGAAGTTCTATCTAGTTGTGGGGAGATCACTCCATTCCAATAATACTAAAATATTTTGTTTCTCTTTTGAGGAGTATTTGCTCCATTTATATTCTACATTATGCATCTATAGTACCTAATTCAGTATCATCCCTTTCAGTTTTCTGTTGCACCTGTTAAAGTTTTTGTGTAGTCTCATCTGACACCTCCATTTGAATCTCCTCCAATTCCTCTTTAAATTTTCTAGAAATTCCCTTGCCTTCTGGATAGAATTGAACCAAAACCTCTGCTGCCTGAAAGTAAAAATCACACCTTCCAATCTATCCCATCAAAATGGATTTTTTTTCTGTTTTAATCTAAAAGTAAAAAAAGAATATTCTTTTCTCTTACACAAGATTCTAATAGGAATTTCTTTAAGAACAATTACATCTGTATTATCAATCTTCAGTCTTGTATTAAAATGCTGCTGCAAAACTTGATCCCTTGTCTTCTTCCTGACAAAGTGCGCCAAAACACCCCTTGGAACATATTTCTTAATCTCACAAATCTTGTATTCCATATATTATTCTACATACATTATCAGTTTCTGCCTCTGAATCCTCCTCATCCCAATCCCAAAATTTTTCTAAAGCTTTAGGATTGCTCTAAATTCCTTCTCTCTCAATTCCAGTAGAGCCAGATTATCTAGTTCCCTTTCCAGCTCTCTGTCCATAACTTCTGTCTTACTCTCCGGAATTTCCACTTTGTCATTAATTTGTTTTAAATCTCCAGACACTTGTTTTACAGAGCTTTCCATCTTCTTGACCTCTTCTTTCATCTCCTCTTTCATCTTTACAAGTCTCTGATCCATTCTTTTTTCAAAAGTTGTCAGTTTAGTATCCAGTGATTCAGCTAACTTACTGCCCAGTTGCTCAAACATTTTCTTAAGCAAATCTGGTATAATTCCTCTCTCTGCAGGTTGCTCTAGTGATGCGCTCCTCCCCTCTGCTATGTTTTGCTGCTTTTCTGGTGGTTGCCATTATGATATTGTAATCCAAAACTGGAAGTGTCTCAAACAAAGGAAAGAGAAGGGCAAGCTTCCTCTTTTTTTTTTTCCTGTTTTGTCTTCCTGTGCCCTTAATACTTTCATCTCAAATGGCACTCCATAGTTACAGTCAGCATCACAGCTCATATTACCTTTATCTTTTGTTTTGTAAAATCCACCAATTGTCTGCACTCTTTAAGAGTAAACAAAAAACATTTCTATGACGGTCCAATTCATTTGTCTATTTTAATTCCGGTTTGTTCAAAAGGATTTTCACCAAAAAATAATATTTCAAAAAAACATATCCCCTTTATCCATTTTAAACTTCCTCACACCCTGATCATTTTGGAATGAAAGCCATGCTTCACCATGTGCCCAGCTTGGTGCTCAACCCATATTTTGTTTTGCTGTTGCCATGCCATTGGTTGGATTTATTATGCAAAAGAAGCCACATTGGTACACTAAGGCAACATATCTCTGCCAGTACATAGGACTCTAGAAGAACTTTTGTTCAAGAATGCCAGAGTCCTTATTTCCCATCTTGCTCCTGGAAGAAGGAGAAGAGAGGGTTGTATGGAGGTTTATGCATATCTTTTTTTTCCTTTTGGACCACAATTATATGGGTGTGCTAACTGGGATAAAATACACGCACGTGTTGCCATGCTTAAAACTGATCAGCACCTTGAAGTCTCCTTAGCTTGATGTGGTCATGAGTTTTCTGGTAAGCAGATAGAACCATTGCTTAAGGTGGTTTCTTTTCCTCCTGCTGACAGAGCAAACTGTTTATAGTACCGCGTACATGTAATAGTAAACAGATTGGACAAATTCCACAGTGATACAAATGGATACGCTTGCTGGTGGTGTTTGTTCTGGCCAGGTTTCAGACTGGGTGGGAAGTAAGAACCCCTTAAGGGTTATACAGAGGAACTGCTTCTCAAGAATTACTCATCAGATCTTGATGCAAGGAAACTCTATCCTTGCCAGACTAAAAGAGGTCTATATGAACAGCAAATCATCTGGTAAACTGGTGTTGGACTATTATATGCAGGTGGAAGATAAGACTGTATATGTTGCATGCCTGACAAGGATTCTAGCTTGTCTTCCTTTCTGCCCTAATACTTCCCTTTACATAGTTATTTTCCCCTTGCATGAGCTTTCAAACATTAAAAGTGTCAGAACCAAGCTTGCCTCTGACTTGGAAAGTGAAACTATTTCTGAGTCAGAGGAGGAATTGGAAACTTACCGGGCTGAAACTGGGAAAACGAAACTCCCCGATGAGTCAGCAGTGCGGGAAGAACCCAGGGCGCTGATTGGCCAGGATTCGGAGGAGGATTTGAATCGCCCAATCAGCACGCGCCAATGACGAGGTGAGAAGCGTGCCAAGGAGAAAGCAGCCCCATTGGCTACAGACGGGTCCAAGCACACCAAAGATTGGGATAAAAGGCAGCCACTCTGAGAGCAAGCTGCCAGAGCCAACCGATCCTCCCAGCCTGCAACTTTGAAAGAAGAGTCCTTACCTGTGTCGGAGACAGAGTCTATAACCAAAGAGGAACCAGAGCCTTTGCTCCATGTTGAGGAAGGACTGAAGTCTGTTTCTGCTGCCACTGAGGAATCTGCGTCAGCCATGCCCAGCAGCCTTTGCCTTGCATCCAGCCTTGAAACTTTGTGATTTTCCCCATAGCGTTGCCGTGTCTTGAGGCCTCAGCGCAGCCGTTTGCCTTCTGTCTTGTGCAGCTGTGCCTCATATGCTCAGTCGTGTTTTGGAATTTCACACCTATCTTGTTCAGGATCTGGATTCCAGTCCAGTCCAGGGCTTCCAGCAAAGTCCAGCCTTGTTCTGAGTTCCAAGCCTTGCTCCAAGTCTCCAGTCCAGAGAATCCAGCCTAGTCTGGGGCGTCCAGCCGAGTCCAGTCTTGTTCCGAGTTTCCAGCCTTGCTCCGAGTTCCAGTCCTATCTCAAGCCACAATCTAGTTCAGAGACCTTAGTCAAGTCCAGTCTTGCTCCAAGTTCCAGTTCTGCATCGAGTCTCACCCAAGTCCAGAGCTCCTAGCCAAGACCAGCTTTGTGTTCAGTTCGCAGTCCTGCTTCTAGACCCAGTGTTGTTCCAGTTCAAGAACTGTTGCTTGCAGTTCATAGTACTTCAAGGATTTCTTTACTGTAAATAGTTATTTAATAAAGAGTATTTTTGATATTAATCTGCCTGGTCGCATAGTCTGAACAGGACAAAAAGCCACCTAAAATTTCTAAAATGGTATGAGGTGCAAATTTTAGCATGATCTGATGTTCTTACAGATGAGGCATGTTTCATATTAATAGCCATCTCCAATTACTAGCCACTGAATGAGTGAATGTGGGAGGTCTACATGCACTTCATTACAGAATCAGATTCCTACAAAGACTGGAGATGTCTTCACAAACAAAAGTTGTCATTTTTTTTAAAGTACTGAACCAGGTGATCTGAAAGTTGAGTCATATCCTCTGCCCACATTCACACTGATGGATGGGTTGTACAGATATTGTATCTTGGAAAACATTTTAAAAATCTATTTCCCAGACTGGGTGACAGTAGGGCCAAAGGCATTCATATATATACCAATGGCACTGAAATTTCCTTACACCATTTTCAGATCTCTTTTGAAAGCCACAATTATTATAGCTCTCCTGCTGAACTTCTAAACGAGTTAACTTAGCCTATTCTCACTACTCTTTTATCAGTCCTTGAACTGTTCATCTTCCTGCATTTGCTAATAGCCATCCTTAGACTACCTGCATCTAAGCTAAGACAGCCTCTCTGTTCTCAACTTTTGGTCACATTTGGACATTGTAGGAATCCAGAATTTGTCAGATTGAACTATTGTATGCTTTTTCAACTCTGTTCACTAGAATAAGATCCTGATTTATGTCCTGGTATGAAATGAAATTTGTTATGGTTAGCTGTTCCACGCTTCTTGAAAGCCAGCCATTCAGCAGCAAATGAGCACTGGTACATCAACATAATCTCAAACATGACATCCCAATGTGACCATTTACTGAAAGTTCTCTTGCCTTTAGGGACATGTCCTTCCAAGTGAGACTACTGCCTCAGAGTCTTTCATTGAGATCTGATTCAAACATGATGCTGCCTATGTAAATTAGGTAAGATTACACTATATAAGACAACCAGATAAATCCTATTCAGATGTTGACTCTAAGTTCAGTGGATACATGAGCAAGGGAAGGTACCTGTGCACCTCAGCTTTTACTTGTATGTCTTTAACTGGCTCACTGAGTGATAGCCGTCTTGTAAAAGGTGTAGGCTCCAGCTGGACATGCAGGTGTCAAGCCAGATTCAAGAAGAGCTCCCTCTGCATTTGTTAACTGAACATACCTCTGCTCAGATAAAATACTTGTCATAAGCCAGCATTTTAAAGGGAAGACTGCACTAGTCTGGGTTTGGTAAAGTCAGGGAGCATTTATACAGACAGTTACTCAGAAATATCAGATTCATGGGAAGTGTACTGTACAGGTCAGACTCTGACTTCCTTGATCTGCATAACTTATAGGGTGGCTCTGCCTCTCAAGACTCCCAAATGTTTATTACTTCTTGGTTGTTGGGCCAACAAAGAGTTGCAGTCAGGGAGCCTAAGGGCATCTAAGTAATCTGGAGGAGAATTGTGCAGAGGCAGAGCAAGCTGCACTTCTTACCCAGAAGGCCTTAGCTGCCCTTTGAATGCTTCAGCCTGGCCATGTGTGATCAATATATGTGGTTTCTATTATTTCCAAGCACATTAGGAATGTAAAAGCAATTCCCCCCATTTACCTTGAGGTGCATTAAAGGAGAGAAGGAGGCATCTCTAGGAGGGTGGCCATTACTCAGTACTCTGCATAGAACTCCACTTTCTCACCTGTGCTCTCGTATTTGCTGTAATGGAGTATTTATCCCTCTGAGACAAGAATTCGCTAGGAGAATATTTATGTGGCAGTAAAAAACTTCAGAAGGAGGCGGTCTGGGTCTAATAGACTCAGGTATTTCAACACATCTCGGCTTGCCATGTGTCATGTTGAATTACACCACTTCCTGCCTGTGACAGTAGCCTATAATGCAGCCTGTGTAGCTGAAGTCTGACATGTCATTCAACAGCACAGAATTTTAAAGTAAAAGGGCACCTTTGATCTTGTTGGAAAGGAGCATGGCTTTCTAGCAATATTCATACATGTAGATTCCATTCCTATCACACTTATTATTGATAACAATTCACTTATAACATGAAATAGCCAATCCCACCCCTGTTCCTTCCCACCCCATTTACTGCCTAAGTGGCCATGCAGTTTGCCCCTTTGTTCATATCCAATTTTAATTCCTTTAATGAGAGGAAGACATATTCTTATTTTTTTTCCTCTCATTAGAGGAATTAAAATTTGACTCAGAGTAAAAATGGGTAGTTTCCTTCATTGCACCCAATACTTGTAATCTTTTCAAAAAGGATTTCAAAGATATAAAAAGATAATCCCCATCTGGAGTAATAATATCATTCTAATAATCCCCTGTCTTCTTTCTTAAAGATTACATAGGATGTCCAAAGTAGTCTGCTCAAAAACAACAACAACAACAACAACAACAACAACAACAACAACAACAAAGGTTGGAGGGTAAGAGGAAAGGTTTTATCTTAGTTACTTCACTGGATTGAAAAATTCATTTATTTAAAACCTCTTGACAACCTCTTTGTTGATTACCTGGGACGTCTGGAAGCTGAATTCCAACTTATCTGTAGAACAAATAGGGAAGGAAGGCAAAGGTTTTTGTAAATCGTGGAAGACAGAATGTTAACTGGGAGGAGTTCTTCTTACAGATTTATTTTATAAAATACTCCTGCTATAAAAAGCAGACTAATTCCATAATCAAAGAAAGTTCAGTTTTAAGCTCTTTCCAGCTCAAGCTAAATTTATAACTAAAATCAGAATTCTGCAGGCAAAAAAATTTAACACCTAGACATATACCTGATGGATTTTCATTATTCTAAGTAGTTCTGTTTACTGTACCATATGTGCAACCAGAAATTCAGCAGGTCCACCATTCAGCCACAACAATTTTCAAGAAATTCTATTGGATTTCTTATGTATACCCAGTTCATAGTACTGTGAAACTGTAGAGTGTTATTGTCTGCCTATAGTTTATTAGCAATACACATTCAGAAAATAGTACTGTTATCACACTGGTTCTCTTGCACAAGTGACCTGATTAACATATCTACTGCCATTAACAAGGAATTTCTGTAATTTGGAAAGAACATTTAAAGCACCTTAACCTTCTATTAAAATGCAGCTATGCTGTTTTCTGCTCAACTGTTTTCTGGCAACTCTATTTCTGATGGTACGCAGCTGTTCACAGTTCTGTGGATTTTTCTGCTCTCAACTAGTTCATTAAATTCCTGTTTCCTACCATTTCATTGCAAAAATGGCTCTTGAAAATCCTTGAAAATCTGAGGTCTCATATGTAACCCTTACTTTAAGTGCACAGGGAAGAGCTGCAAACATTGCAGCACTGGGATTCCATTCCTATTAATGCAAGAGCTATTGACCGTCCTTTAGGCTTACTCTCTCCGGCTTCAGCATGATAGCGTAGTGGTGTTGCAACTGTGATACCTTTCTTTCATTCTCTTCAACCTAAGACCTCCTCCTCTGTCCTCTCCTCCACCTCTTACAACTACAGTACTTCTGTGAAATAGCATTTACAATCCTGCCGCTATGGCTTCAATGATAGGGGCCAATTGTCAACATCCATTCGATAATTAATAAGTATAATAATTAATTCCGCCTGCTGAACATTAGCCCAGATGGAATTTTGCCTCGCACCTATACATTAGGCATACTTTCACTGGAGTCTGCCTGGATACAACCTTCCCCAGCCCAAACTTGACCTAAAATATCAATATAAATGGTGGTTAGAGGAAGTATTATTTTTAAAATTATAAAGTATACAAGGTTCAGCAGAAGTTCATAGCTGATATTGTGCAACTAATTGGTGCTTAATTTGCTGGACTTTTCAAGCCTAAATGGAATGAGCTTCATATTATCATCTTAAACCAAAGGAGTTAATAAAATGTATGTTTCTCTATGTTTGCACAGATATCCTGTTTCCAAATACATGTGATTTGATTATCAAAGTATAAGCTGTGAATTGCAAATCCTTCTTCTGGTTTCTTCTCGTTTTGTTTTTAATGTTTTAAACAATTTGTAAACTGCCCAGAGTTGCTGGGAGTCAGGTTGCATATAAATTTAATAAAGTATGGTTGTTGATGTTGTTGTTGTTTATATCAGCCCTGGAAAAGTGTTTTCAATGTCTCAAAATATTTCACACTCAAAAAAAAGCATTTCCACTTCATAAAATATCTTAGAAGGTTTGGTTTCCTACCCCTCCTCCCTTTTGTTTCCCCAAGCTAAAACACAGGTCAACACATTGTCTCTGTCAGAGGAGGAGGAGGAGGAGGAAGGGGACATTGTCCAGGATGAAATATGGAGATTCGGTTGCAAGCTGCAGCCAGTGAATGGCCTATGAGCAGGAGAGGAGGATATTTGTAACGGGACCATCACAACTGCTTAATGGCTTCGTCTTACTTACTGGTTTTGCAGATAGACAGAGAGGTACATTCCTAATTGCTCTAGAATAAATGAGGCCTGGACATACATGCAAGGCACATGGATACTGCTACTTTGAAAGAATTGCTTTAGCCCACAATAGGACCCTGAACTCTTAAGAAATTTATGGAAATTAAACAGATATGGATCTACTGGTAGACCTCTGGGGGATTATTGCCAAGGACTTTTTTATTCCTAATAGTTTAACAGTAACAACATATTGTTGCTGTTGCTGGAATGGGTAACTTCTTTATGGCTAGAACTCAAACATTTTTAAAAATGAAATAACAACAACAACAATTTTGGCCTGTGATAGTAGATGGCATGGCCAAGGATGCCATGATATCACATATGTTTTCAACCCAACCCAACACAAAACAAAACAAAACTAGCCAAAGTTCTTAACCCTATTTTGGGGATATTTAGTATGATTGGGGAGCTTAAGCAGTAAAATGAATGTCTCAGACCTTAAGCAACTCGGTTGATTAGCACTGACCTGATCACAATGGGCAGTGAGATTTGAGGATGGGCCTGTCAGTCTGATGCTTCCCTTCCCTTATTACAAGGTATTTTACACAAGCAAACATAAAAAAAAAAAAACACCTTTTTTGATACAGCATCCATGTGCCACCTAAATCAACACTAGTGCTGGAGCCTCACAGTTTTTGAAAAGGGGGCAGCTAGAAGCTGCGCTTCCCAACTCAAATAAGTGAAAGCAATTGCTCTGATTTGCCCCAGGTTGGAGTTTTGCCCTGAGACTCAAACATATAAATCAAGCCCTCACTAAGCTTCTACTCCTTCTCTTGTCCTTTATGGAAATGCATGCACTTTTGGTCGTATTTATATCTGCCTTTCACCTTACAGAAATATTTTAAACGTCTACTTGTTTAAAAAGATGAAGATTTCATCTTTTTGAGATTGTCCTGGGGTTTGTAGGTGTGGAAATGTAACTATTATTAATCCAATATTTCTTTGTGTCTATGATCACTTGAGAATGGCTGAGTCTTCCAGGATCAGTTAATAAACTTCTGTTGTACAAATCAAAGCATAAATCAATATCATCATCTTCTTCTTCTTGATACCACCAGTTGTTTAAATTGTCACACTGGTATAGTGATTTCCCAAAATCTCAGATTTTCATGGGCTTTCCACAGCATGAAAAATAGGGGAGGGAATGAAGATCCTTCAAAAAGACAAACCACTGCTTATTTTGTGTTGAAAAATGCAATCCTTTCCAATCTCTTGGCAAAGACTTGGGTTGGGCTATATATTGTATGCACAGAATTGCCTCTGTGGAATTGGGAAGTGCCATATTAATGGAGATTCACAGCATGACCAGTCACCCTGCCTTTTGAGTAAAGGGTTTGCCAAGATTTGCCAAGATGTGGAGGGGGAAAGATCATTGTCAGTCTAAGGGTTGCCAAAAGGATTGTGTGTGGTCATTTTGTCACACACTCAGCTTTTTTTTTCTCCTCAGTCCAGTGAGCACAATTTGTTGACTGGCAAGAAGAGTGGCCAAATACGGTATGTAGCCATCTTGAATAAGGAATCACTCTGGGCACATGTTGCCATGCAACGGAGGTCACGTGAGTCCATTCCAAACTGTTATGGTGGTGCTGGATGTAAGAGAAACAGCATGCCCATTAACTGTCAGCAGGTTTGGTTTAGTGTAACACATGGATTTTTGCCAGTGCTCTGTGTGTGCCAAAAAGCACATTTACACTCAGACAGCTGCATACAGGGCTTTGGCTCTACAAGTTGCAAGGTCCAGTAAGCAGCACATTTTGAAAGCATGACGAGAGCATTGATTTGGGTTTTCCAGAGTGTGCTGAGCCAATGTCTGACATTAATCTGGGAGGCTGGGTTGTTCTTCCAAAGCTGAAACAGCAGCAGCAACATTAACTGTGGCTGCACTGTTGACATAACTGCCCATTCTCATCACAGTACCATCCAGAGCAGTAAATAAGTTTATTCACTTCTTAATGGTCGTTATGATTACTTTAACAAATCAGCCAGCAGCCTTTTGGTAGAAATGTCTTTGCAGCTGACAGATCTGGGATCTTTATTTCAAATTTCTTTGGGGAACTGATTCAAAGTCAATTCATGAGACTATCAGACTCACAGGAGATTTGCAAAGGCATTCAAAAATCCAAAACCTGCCAGAGAAAACTGTAAGACCAACTGACCAAAAGCAAAAAAGCCAATGTGCAACAGAATTTCAAGAGTTTTCACAAGCTTGGTGATGAACTGTCATATGACTTGTGCTTGCCTGCTGTACACAAGGACTTTCTTCTACATCAAGGGAAGGTAAAGCGATGCCTGTAGGCACCAAGCTTCTCTGAAACATACTCTTATGTGCCTATCAAGCTTCTTGTCCCTTCTGACTTTTTTTCTTTCCTCTTTTTAAAATATGAAAAAAATTAAATAGGGAGTTGGCATGCTGTAAAGCAAAGTATTAGCTCCTAGCATCCTATTTATTTGCCTCAGAGCTTTGGATTCCACTAGACTTTATTAATAACATCTTAGGGGATACTTTATGTCTGTTAAATGGATGTTTTATGACTGGGAAAACCCACTATTGTACCTATTCTGCAAAGAATAACTACCCTTTCATAGGGGCATCCACCACATGCTTTCAAAATGCCAAATATGTCCCTAACATCAAACAGTTGCCTGTTTCTTTTTTAAGTTGTCAAAGATGCTTCATGTTAGGCAGCAGTATGTCAATATCTTTCTTATAAAGCCTATTCAAGAACTTGAATCCCTAATTTGCAAGCAAAATCCTTTTAATTTTTTTTTTAAAAAGAGAAGTGCAAAACTGCAAAAATAATTGTCCACTGCATGACACCTAGGCATTGAGGGGCAGGGTGGGGGGACACACTCACAAGGAAGACAATTGATGAAATATGCATCTTGATATTATGATGGAAACTTTGTGACTTACAAAACTGTGTCAGTAGTGTTACTTGCATCCAATGTCAGATTGCAAATACAAAAGTCCTGGTGAAATAAAGTTGACTGGCTCATTGGCTCATAGCTGAAAAAGACTAAATGACAGAAAAACAATATTTATGGTCTAAATATTGTTGAAGGGCCTATGTTTAGACCTTAAATATTGTTGTTCTGTCATTTAGTCTTTTTCAACTCTTTATGAGCCAATCAATTTTCAAAGAGATTATGGCACTGAAGATGTTGCCTAGTCTGGCAATGAAACGTCTGCAAGAAAACAACAAGGCTCAGATAGCACCCAGGACTCCAATCAACTTTATTTCACAAGCACTGTCTGTCAGTAACTGATTTTCTGTGTTCTTGCAAGCTTATGTTTGGGTCATCAGTGATAGTATCTAGCCACCATGTCTTCTGACAGTCTCTTTTTTATTACCTTTGGAGTCTTCTCCAGTGATTTTTGCCTTCATGTTGCATGTCCAAAATATTTTACTTTTATATTTATTCTTTGTACTTCCAGGGAGCAGTCTGGATTTACTTTGTCTCATATTTAAAGGTTGGCTCTTCTTGCGGTCCAAGGGAATCTCAATTATTTTCTCTACCACCACAATCCAAAGGCATCAGTTTCTCTCCATCCAGTCTTTCTGATGACCCAGCTTTCATAGCAATGCATGTGTATTATGCGTGAGAAAACCATAGCCTTAACACTAGATATTGCTGCAGATGTCAGAGTTCCTGCCTCTTCTAAAGCCAACTTGTACATCTGGCAGTTCTTGGTCCATGTACTGTTGGAATCTGGATGGCAAAATCTTTTTTAAAAAGGCCCTTACTAACATGTGAGAAAAGTGCAACTATTTGATAGTTTGAGCATTCTTTAGCACTGCCCTTTTTGGATATTGGAATATAATTTATCTTTTCCAGTTCTCTTTCCCACTAGACTGTCATCTATCCCTGATTACATACTGGCAGTATATAATTGCAGCATCTTTAACAATTTGGGTGGTATTTCATCAATTCCTGCAGCTTTGTTGTTAGAAATATTTTTCTAGCGTTTATTTAAGTTCACTTTACAAAATGACTGGTTTTAATTCAGTGATCAAACCTTCTTAGGTATCATCAACCTGGGGTCATTTCTGCATAGTTCTTCTATATATTCCTGCCTTCTTTTTTCTCTATCATCTTTCTCCAGTAGATCTTTTGTCTTTTACAGGCCCCATCTTTGTATAAAAGTTTCCCTTGATATCTCAAATGTTCATAAAGGAACCTATTGTCCTTCCCATTTCTTTGCATTGCCTATTTAGATATAACTCTTTGTCTCCTGTTGTTCTCCACTTGAACTCCACATGATATTGGGCAAATTTTGCTGTATCTCTGTGGCATTTTGCTTTTCAACGTATCAGCACACAGATATTTTACCTTCTTTGGGTTTTGGGGAGAGGTTTGTTTGTTTCATCTTTAATGAGGTTATGAATTTCAGTCCAGAGTTCTTCAGGCCCTCAGTTTATCAAATCTTATCCATTAAATATTCTTACTTTCACTGCATAATCATAGGGATATTGCTGAGTATCTTTTTGGTCTGATTTCATTTGCTTTCTTCTGTGTAAGTTATAGTTTTGCAAGTAGACTTTCATGAATTGTTCTGCAGTTAGCAGCACCAGGTCTTCATTTTGCTGACTGAATAGAACATATCCAGTTTTGCTTGCAGAGAATATAATGACTTTGATTTTGGGGTTGTCCATCTGGTGATGTCCATCTGTAGAGTGATCTTTTACATTGTTGGAGAAGATAGTTGCTAAAACATTGAAATTTCCTGGCAGAACATTATTAGTTTGTCTCCTGCTTTGTTTTGTACACCAGTGCCAAATTTTCCCATTATTTCAGATGCAATTTTTCTTCCAGTGTTAGCATTTCTATGTCCTATAATCACAGTGATGTCTTTTTGCTGACAAGGTGTAGCAGGTCACCATAGAACTGTTCAACTTCTGCTTCCATTGCATCCTTTTTGGAAATACAGGAAGTCCTCAACTTACAACTATTTGTTCAGCAACTTTTTGAAGTTACAGTGGCACTGAATGGACTTATGACCAGTCCCCAAAGTTATGGCCATTGCAGCCCCCCGTGATCAAGTAATCAAAATTCAGGCGCTTGGCAGCTCGCCCATACTTACAACCACAAGGATGATTCAACACCCCCGCACACCTATCTCCAACCATCTATGCCTTTTGGCCCCCTGCATTCTGCGGCCCCTGCCACCCTAGCTGACCTTTGCCAACTTCTTGCTCCTGCCACTGACCAAGCATGCCCGGCCCAGCCCTTCGCAAGGCAGCTGTTGGCTGCATGAGGCCTTCTTCCCAAGGTCACGCATGGCAGTTTCCTTGTGAAAGAGACCTGGGGAAGATGGTCTCACGTGGCCAGCAGCTGCCTCACAAAGGGCCAGAGCGGGCATGCCTTGTCAGCAGCAGAAGCAAGACAGCAGCAAAGATCAGCTGGAGCAGTGAAGCGCAGGGTGGCAGGGGCCTCAGAGTGCAGGGTGGTGAGGCTGATTGAGGCTGGGACTGGGCCGAGGCAGCTAAGGCTGGGCTTCACACTGCACTGCAGCTCAGGCACTTTTTGCAGCCCCACAGCTGCGGCACGCCGGGAGGCCCCTTTGTGCCATGCTACTGGGCTGGGCTGGGGTGACTGAGGCTTCCAGGTGTGGCTTAGCTCAGGGTCTTCTTGCAGCCCCAGAGCTGCAGTACACCAAGAAACCCCTGAGCCACTGCATATTCTTTCCTCAGCCTTCCTGAGCTCAAGCAGCACCACAGCACCCCCCTCCCCCAACTCATGCACGGCCTATGGCAGCCCTCCCAGGCCTCCCCTACCCACCCCGCATGGCACCCCCATGCTCCTTACCTGGGACTCCCGCCTCTTCCTGCTTAATAACCCGCACATCTTAGGGTTACAATGGCAACCAGGATTACCCAGGATTGCCGTTGCTAAGCAATGCAGTCATGTGATGTTGCACTTTACAACTGCATCACTTAGTGGTGGAAATTCCGGTCCCAGTTGTGGTTATAAGTCAAGGACTACCTGTATAGACTTAGATCATATTAATATTGACTTGCCTTGAACTGAAATTGAGATCATTCAACTGTTTTTTGGACTATATCCAAGCACTGACTTGTACACTCTTTTGTTGATAGTGATGACTACTCCATTCTTCTATTATTTTTTCATCTGCAGTAGAAAATCTGATGCTCCTCTGATGTGAAGTGACCCTTTCCAATCTATTTCAGCTTGCTGATTCCCAGTATGTCAATGTTCAGTATTGACATTTCCTTTTTGACAATATCAAGTTCTGACATTAATGTACCACTAGAATATATACCTTTGAAACATCAAACTCTGGGCACTTCAGCAGCTAAATGTTCCTTTGGCTTTGATCCAGACACATCATAAATACCTATGGTACTCATACTTGCCTTCTCCATTTTCCCAGTTGCTTATTGGATAGCTTCTAACTTGAATATTATGTTGACATTGTCCTGGTTGTGAATAACTATTTGATTTTCTTGGCAAAATATTGGAATAGGTTGCCATTTCTTTCTCCACTGGATTGTTTCCTCAGTTGTAACCTGCCCATCATTACACTCCCAATGGTACAGTTCATAACATCATAGGGGTTTGTAAGCCCCATTACCAGTACAAGGTAATGATCCATGAAGGGGAATGACTTTAAAATGGTCCTTCACAGAAAAGCTTTGGGGTCCACATCAGATTGGATCAGTATTCTGGCTTGACTTCACATGATGAAGAAAATTATACCAATCTAGCATGGACTTCATACAGCCCGTCACTTGAGACTAGAACTAATCTGGCTGGTTTTGCAAATACCCACTCAACCTCAGTGATCAGTAGAGGGATTGTCAGAATACCCATGTATGCTAAGCAAACTAGGTATGTAGAATCTGGGCACCTGACAGAGTCCTCTGTCTAAAAGATCAGTAGTAGCCCTGGAAGGTACCTTTACCCTTGGAGATCATAGCAGTTCAGAATTAAATGGCAGGAATGGCAGGGCTGAGAAGTAAGAAAGTGCCTGTCACAGTAATCTAAGTTTCTTTGGATTACTACATGGATTTCCTCTGTAAAAGTTGTGTAGAGTGTGCAAGCAATAGCACAGTGATTTCTACCTGAGGCAACTGAATAAAATCACAAGCAGAAGGAAGCTAGCTTTTCATAGGAGACAGGATGAATGGGTTCAATAAAAATCAGATAAACAGTGGCCAAGAATGCTTCAGGCTACAGCATATCCCTGAAACTCACAACATGGAACTCAACTCTCCAGCTTGAACACTTAAAACAATATGCCTGATTCTATTCTGCTTTATACGGGAATGGGCATGACCATTCCTGATAGAAATGTTCAGACCACGATGCCATATTCTTTTAAAGGAAGATTTCCAAAGATTTTTACTGATTTTTTCCAGTTTTAAGGGAAACTGATTTACTGCAATTTCATTTTAAGTAAATGTAATTAAGTAAAGCTAACCTAAGATTTTTTTTTTTTTTAAAATGAATATAGTATTTTATTCCTACAAGAAGGACCATATAAAGTCCTAACAATCAAAATTTAACCTATTGCCAAAAGTAAAAAGTAAAGATGCCCTAGAGTCAAGCTTAACTCCTGATGACTTCATGGTGACCACACCAGTTCTGACATTAGAATAGATGTATTTTGTGATATTTTCCCATCCAAGCTCTAATCAGACCCAACCCTGTTTAGCTTCCAAGATTAGACCAGATGGACCAGGTACTGCCATCTGCTGAAAGCGAATGCACTCTAGCTAACATTAATCCTTTTTTCAGCTTTCTGGCAAGACTGAAACCCAATTGTTTATGCTCCTTCTATACTGCCTCCCAATTGTAGACATCTCTGTTACATGATCAGTTCCTGATTCCAAATGTTTGGCACCAAAAGATAGTAAGTCCTAAAGCAGGTTTGGCCAGCCTGTGATCATAGGTAACAACTATTTCCTCCTCTTTGCAGCCTCCAGAATCCTAAAGATCACACCATCAAAATTTAGTGGGAAACTGCTGCATTACAGCAATGCATTCTGAAGGGTCCATATGCATGAAGCCTCCAACAATGGCCTTGAGGATCTATGAATGTTTACTATTTTCCACCTCATAAAACCAAAAAATGTGAGCCAAAAATTCCATCTACGCTTTCTCCAGTGACAAGTCCCTGGCCACCAAAGAATATCATTAAAAGCAGCTTTAGGCTTTAACTATGTTGCCAACTCATACTGTACACAAGAGTACATTGCTGAGAAGGTGAGTCCCGCAGTTTTAAGGGGCTGGGGCTGCAGTTGCTTAAGTCATAACTGGTTTGGTGGGAATGTCATAGCCACAAGAGTCTGAACAGTACAGACCCTCTGTTCCTCATTCTGTAGCACTCAGTGAATTAGAGGTCATAATGAGTCAGATATAACAAAGGCAGATTAGCTGCAGTGGTACGGCTGGAACATGGCCTCAAGGCCAAGGTCCTGCAACCTAGTGACATCCAAATTACTTTTCAGAGCAGAGCAACCAAGGGGGACATCAGCAAAGGGCCAGACACCCACCTAAACTAACTTCACTGGAGTGAAGACAAATTATTTTATCCTTTCTTTTTCCTTCTTCCTCATCCTAATGTTTTCCTGCAGGTGTAGGGTCCGCTTTTTGGATCAGCTAACACCATTTCACACAATCGAATTCAGCAACCAGGTCCAACTGGATGTTGTGTCCTGCCACCTTTGCTTTGGTCTTCCGTGTGGGTATTTGCTATCGGTGTTAAAATGGTAGGCAGTTCAGGCGACAGTGTGGGGTGCTGCTTGTACAACATGGCCATACCATTGTAAGCATTTTTCCCACATTTTCTGAGTTATTGGTGCAACCTCATCTGCTGCTGGACTGTATCACTGCTGACATGGTTAAGAAGGAAGATGCCTAATGACCAATGGAGTATGCAGATCTCCGTGGCATGTAAAAAGGTGCTCAGCACTTTTGGTGTTTGGCCAGCACTCAGCACCATACAGTGCTACTGGGTGGACCATCATTCTATACACTTTTGACTTTAGTTGAATTGGCATGCACCTATCACAGAGCAATCCAGTGATCTTCTTCCACCGCAACCATGTTGCATTCACTCTTGCCAACACTTCCTCATTAATGCCACTGTCACTTTGCAGATGGGATCCTAAATAATGGAAGGAGTTTGTTTTCACTAGATCTTTGCCACCGATCAGGATGGTGGAGGTGCTTGCAGTAGTCTCTAGATACTCAGTCTTCTTGATATTGAGGCAGAAACCGAATTGGCTAAGATGGTCGTTCCATGTCTGAACACAGTGCTGCAGTTCTTCCCTAGTGGTAGCTGCAAGCAGGACATTGTCAACATAGAATAAGGCCCAGGGGGCACTGTGGTGCAGGTCTCACCTGATGGTATCCATGAGGAGAATGAATAGCAATGGCGATAATGTTGAGCCTTAGTAAACACCAACTTTCACAGGAAAGCTGTCGGAAGGCCAGCAGCACATCTCACTCAGTTGCTGGTATTAACGTAAAGCATCTGGACCCATTTTATGAGTGGCTCAGACACAACATGATCACATAGTACATACCATATCAGCTGATGCAGAACATGATCAAAAGCGTTTTCTAGGTCGAGGAAAGCCAGGTGCAATTACTTCTTTTCTCTATGCTTCTCCATGAGCATGTGAGCCACGAAAATGGCATCGGTGCTACTCAAGCCATTGACAAAACCGCACTGATTGATACTAATTTCAACGATGTCATGAAGGTACTGATTGAGGATCTACTCAAAAATTTTCATTATGTGTCGCAGATGGCAAAACTTACGGACCAACTAAATGATAAAAATGTGGAAGATTTTCAAAATGACTGGACCCCCTTCTTCAACTATGTAGAATCCACCCAAAAATTAACGTAAATGTGTAAAACATACGAATACAAGATGTAAATATTATGTATTTGACTTATATAATCTCAATAGAACTGTAGAATTATTGTAACCAAATTAGTGAATTGTGAAAAGAAATTATTTAGTTAAGGTATAACATTGTATTACTTAGGGAGGTGGAAATCCATTTCCTTTGTTTTAAACCTCTTCTTCTCTTTCTTCTTTCTCCTTTCCTTTTTTTCTTTCTCTTGTTTTTGCATTTTATGTTTATTGTTGATTTGTCATTTTATGTTTGTATTATTTGTGTAAATAATTTAATAAAAACTATTTTAATTTTAAAAAAAAACTCATTATGTGTGACAGGACGTGGATTGGTCTGTAATTGGAGCAGTCTGCTGGGTCGCCTTTGTTCTTGAAGAGGGGAACTGTGATATGCATGGCCCATTCAGCAGGTGCATGGCCAGAGTTCACAATGGCATGAAGAAGCTTGTCATCCAGTCAGCTGCTGTATCGCAAAGTTCTTTCAGCTTCCAGATGTCTGCTGGTAGATTGTCCAGGCCAGATGCTTTCAAATTCTTCATGCCACTGATAGCTTTGGTAACCTCTTCAGGTGTAATACTCTTCTAAAGAAAAGCCTCCACAGGACCAGGAAGTTCAAGGTCTTTAATTATGAGGGTGATTGGCTGCTGCTTTCCATGACCACATGTGATTTTTAACCACAAGCTCCCATAGCCTAACTTGGTCAAGCAGCTGCAACTTCAGAATTCAAGGGCCACTTTGTGCTCAGCAAGGAAGAAGGCAGTGGCCAAGCAGAGTTCCCCTTCTGCCTTCTCTCTTGCCACCACGTCTGTTGCCAATGCAACTATTTTCAGGTGAAAGTGCTCCTCTTTGTTCCTCATGTTTTCATAACCCACTGGAATAAAGGCAGCTATTTCTACAAATGGCTGCCCTGTGACATTGCACTTTTAAGATCACTCAGAAAGATATGGCTTTTGCTTTCATTTGACAACATTATAGTCCCCTGAACACTCATTGCTGCTTGCTCCTGACCTTAGAGAAATAGTATCCTATTGCTTTTAATAGAGCTTTTTTTCCTAATACATTGTTGACATAAAATGCCATTTAGCAGAATAGGCAAGGGACCGATTTTGCACGGCTTAGAAAAATAGTATAGCCTGAGACTTCATTTTATTTATTTATTTGTTGGGAGACAAAGCCGTTACGTGAGGGAAAGAGAGAGACAGAGGCTGCAATGCTAGGTACGCACTCTATGGAAAGCCCCCTGAGCAGGACAGGGACCTGTTTCTCAGCAAACTGGCTGAGCGTTGGCCTGAAGGAGGGACGCCACTTTCAGATCCCTGGGAAAGGAAGGAAATTCCCCAAAACCAGGGACAAAAAAGGGTCACAGGTTTGTCTGTGGGCATTTGTTATCCATTTGCTACTCAAATTTTAGCCCACATTTCTACCAAACAAATGGTCTTGAAGGGAGCTAACAATTTAAATACACAAGCAAATAAAATGCACCACCCCAACTTTATTAAAACATGTTTATAAGGCAACACCCACCCAACAAACCAATGTATACTGCAAAGGCCCACCTATGTTAAACATGCTTGACTCGCAGCAGAAGACAAAGAATAAGGTTTTATCTTAACATCCATTGGCAGGAAGTTGAACTATCTGGGAGCAACCACTGAGGATACTACCAGAAAAGATTATCAGATGAAATAGGTCTGACAGAAGGTCCTATCTTTATATATGTATATATTTATATATCTATCAGTATAAAACTGGGAACTTTAAGGAATTAATACCTGCAGCTGAAAACAATGTTCTCTTCCTTGCAACTATAAATGGCATATTGGCCATTGAAATTTTAAGTCCACTGGACATCAAATGGAATTGCAGTGAAGCCTGTTGTAAGCATGGTCTTCAAATATGTATTTTTCTATAATTTCTCTTATTTATCCAGCCCTCCTTTACCCTCCTTAATAATTAATTATCTTGCCGATAAAGGTTTTTTTCTCTGTAAGTTACATTCTCTATGCAAGCCCATTGCAAAGCACCGGTGCGGGGGGCAGTGTTTGCTGCCAATAATCCAGGAGGGAAGCCCCACCTTGGCCACCTGGTCTTGGTCACCTGCATGAAGTGCAAGGCAGCAGCACCAGCCATCTCTTCATCTTAGTCCAAGGCCATCCATACGCAAGTGACACACATATCATCAAAGCTGCAGCTTCATTGGTATGGCAGTGACATCCTTCCCCAGCACAGCAAGAGCTCTGGCCCCAAATGGCAGTTTTGAGTAATTGACATAGTTGCCCAATGCTAGAAAATAAACTTGGGAACTGTTCTCATTAGACATCCCCCTGGTTAGCTCCTCTGTTATTGTAAAACCCAAATGCCGAGATTCTACCAGCATGGTTCTGTTTTTAATTAGTTCTGATGGCACTGGGCTAAGTGCCAAGGAAGGGGCGAAAAATGAACTTCCTGCAACGGAAGCTTATTGCTCAGTATGTCGCTCTTCTGGACTGAGATTGTTTTTCCAACATTTTATGAAAAAGGGAAGCTACGGATAGAAATCATGACCATGTTTACAGCTCTTGAGTCTTCCTCCCTCCATCCCCATTCAGGCTTGTAAAAGCACTGCAAGTGAAAGGAATCCTGAAGTTACCGCAAGACCTGCCTTTCTGTTCCATTGATTAAAGACATCCCATCATGTGCAGTTTTGTTTTAATGGAGCCAACCCAAGATCCTGTTACAATTTTAAGACCAGTGATCTCTTAGCATTTAAGTAAATTAAATTAGACATTTTTAATAGTGCCTTTAATGGAAGTAGTGAAAATAATCACACAGAGTGCAACAATACATTCCAAGCATCTAGATGTCATGGCTGTTGACAACACAGAGCAAAAGGAGAGTAGCTTCCACATTTTAGCTTGATTTACATTTTGTGGCTTGGCCATTTTCAAGCACGCTGGTTGTGACTGGAGCTCTCTTGAGCTCTAAAAGCAAAGGGGCAATTAGCTTAATACTTCCAGCACATCACTTTGTGCACAAGAGGCATCCATACGCTCCATGTCTTTAGGAAGGAATCATAGCTCAGTGACAGAACAGATATTTTGCATGTGGATAGCCCCAAATTCTAGTTAGCTCCAGCTAGAAGTCTGACAGATGATGTGAAACGTCCCATCCAGAAATACCAGGAGATCAGTGTAGTTCAGAACAGAGAGTACGGTTTCAAGCTAGGTGGACAGATAATCTGATTTAAGGTAGTTGCCAGAATTTTTTAAACTACCAGGCAGAGGAGTAAGGTAGATTTCTATGGTTGCAAGCACAATAAGTAAATAACCCATTCCTATAGTTGCCTTGTATCTTTCCCCTTAGGAGAAAAAGTTAATGCAGAAAAGTGCAGAAGACTGAAAAGTTCACACCACACATAACTTTTCCAGTGCAGTGCCTTCTCAGGCAGAACATAGCTTCTCATCTATATTTTTAAATAAAATAAAACATTACCCAGGGAGGGTAACTAACTGCATTATCAAGCACACTTTGTCCCCTGAATGAGATGCAGTGTGAGATTTAAGCAGAACATCATGATTCAAGTGTTGTCTTAGTTATAAACTCACTAAGCAGCCACTATCCATCAACTTGAAAGACCCCTTCAATATGGGGACAAACAGTCTGAAATATATATTTTATTCTTGTTTTTGTTGTTGTTGTTATTAGATCCAAGAGGTTTGTCTTTAAATGTTATGATTTCTTTAGGTGCTCTAGTATCTCTGGGCAGGGAATTTCAATTATCCTGAGTTTTTTTACTAATCTAATTAAATAAATATGAACTGGTGAATTTATTCCCAAAGAAGCTTTAGTGCATACACATTGTATTCAGAGTCTGAGTAAGGACAAAGACTTCCACAGATAAAGGTTTTCTTCACACAGATTCCCTCCACTACAGCCACTTAAGTCCATAAGGATATATAAATAAATATAAATAGAGAAATAAAGAATCCATGGGGATAACAAGGCAAATACTGGTTGTCCCTGGTCTGTTGAAAAAGCTGTTGGAATGCGGGGGAAGCCCCTGATTCTTTTTTTTTTTTTTTTTTTGCATATATTGCCTCAATCCAAATGCTGCAGGCAAAACATCACACAGATCTTAGGAAGGGCCACCCCCTCTGGGCAACATGACTCTGGGGATTTGTAAAGTGCATGAGAATACGTTTGGTCTCCGTTTACCTACGATAAGCATGTGAAGTCCGTTAAAGACAGGACAAAGAGAAGACCAACCAGCACTAAAACGAATATTGTTTTAGCAGAAAAAAAATGAAGATATTGGGGGAAAAGACAACTTTGGTTAGGTGCAGTTGAAAAAGGTTTGAAAAAAGGAGAGCATACTTGAAACAATGTTCAAAATAATCCAGTATCTCTCAGATCTTGTGAACTCTGTTGTAAATCTCTTTGAATTTGACCTCACATGTAACTTCCAGTTTAGCTATAATGGTTTATTTTGTGGAGGAAACTATCCCCATAAAATGTTCTGGCTCGGGAAAAAAAAATAAATCCTAGATTCTTTTACTATTATGTACAGAGGAGAGGAGAAAAACTGTGACAATATTGTCCCTCTGTCCATTAGAACTCTGATTTGGAACTGGGGTCTATAAAGCAGATGCAGGTCAGGCCAAGGGCTCTGCTGGTTACTCACAAGTGCCCTTATAGGGGAGAAGACCTTTCTTCTCTTTAACCACAGTCCCCTGGGAAAGAAGACTTTTCCGACCCTAGCCTTCCCGCTTCTCTTTCCATTTCCAGGCTTCTTGACTACCTGTCAGCCCTTCAAGGTAGCTCAGACTAGGAAAACAATGTCATGTAGGTCAGCACTACTTTACTGTAAAGCTATAGTAACAGAATCTTGCAAATCTGATTGCACTCCCCCCCTTCCTCCCTTTATCTTTGTGTGACTTCAGGAGGGGCTTGTTTGAGATGTTTACTCATGTTACATTCTTGCCCTGGACTCAGGCCTCTTTTATCTGACTGTTGCCTTGGTAGCAGCTCTCTTCATGTCCAGTCCCTCTGCCCTCTACATCACCATTGTTGCCAGTTAGGGAAAACTGGAGCTACAAACACTCCACAGCTATTGGGTTGGAGGGAGGCTTGGGACTCTGAGCCTAGTTCAGTCTTCCCTCCCCCTACCTATCACCTGGAGAGGACATCTGGTCCAGAGATGCTTCTAGCTAGACATCACCACAGCTGGAATATCTAGCCCCAGCTTTTTTCATAGCTGTTTGCCAGTCATGGATGTATCCCACCAATTGGATGTACTTTGTAAGCCTTAGCAGCCCTGGTTCCTAGAGAAATTAAGGAGTTTGAATGAAACAGCCCCTCTCCACCCCATTTCCATCATTTTGCAGACCTAGCTCCCCAGACAATCCCCTCTTTTTGTCTCATTCCTCAACTTCTTTTCTCCTCCTTCTCGCTCTTGCCTTTTTTTCCCTCTTCCTCTGTGTTTCAAAGAGTTCTGCTCTCATCCTGTCTCTCATACTCTTGTTCTTTCCTCCTTCTCTCAGCCTTCCCCCTGTGGAACTATTTAAGGGGGCTCCCTTCATCCACTGACCCAGCCTTGTCCCTCCCTGCCCCCCATGGCTGCAACCCATCTAAATAATCTGGCCAGATAGGGGTAGGAGGCATTTTCCAGTGACATCAATCATACTTACATAGTTGCCTTCACCCTCATGGCTGGACCTCACAGGTTCTCCATATAACTTTCAACTCTTTTGAGAGTGATGAGCTACCTCTAGTCTGTTTGTGCCACCTACCCAGCACCTACCCAGCACTGAACTCATGACATATTTCTTCTACATTTCTTCCAAGGAGCCTGGGATGTCTATTCTATTCTCCAATATTTATTGAGTGTAACTTCAGGACACTCTCCACAATATTAAGCTGGCCTGCAATGGAAAAGCTTCTTAATTTCACTCTACTTTGAATTGGGACCCATCCAGGCCTTTATGTCTTTTCAATTTTACAGTGCAATGTGTACTTCTAGAGAACCTTACACCAGGGATTAGTTTGATTCATTAATCTTTGTGCATCACATGTACAGATCCCTGCAAGTATTCAATTATGTTTGATGTTCCATCTTCTAATTTAATCATTACTTAGATTTGTTACCAAAACAGCCAGTTTAAAGAGGCTGTTATCCATCCAGGGAAGAGAGATTTACGCACTTACCTTACATTAGCATTAATAGGAGTTGCCTATATAAATCACTCAGCACTAGTATGGGAAGATCAGGCCCTCTCTGAGTTCAGGAGATGAATGGCTTTCTCAACTGAAAGATCATTTTTGGGGGGAAAAAAAGAAAGAAAGAAATGCAATTATCCAGGATGAGTCTGCACTAAAACTCCATGATCTATAATAGCAAAGTATATATTAAATATGCTTTCCTGCTTAGCAATAGATCAGTAATCAAACATAAATGCCAACAGGATTATTCTTAACTGAGAAACCTCAAAGAATGAAGTACACAAATCCATCCCATTAAAAAAAATTGAAAATATATTATGGTAAGTTTGAGGTCTTACACCTGAAGGAGTTGAGGGGTTAACAGGGCCAGAAGGTTACATAGTGGTCAAACTCTTTGATAGGGAGACTGGTAATAGCAGCAGCTCTAGAATATCCAATACCTCATGTGGGAGGACCAACTATGCCCATTTGCAGCCTACTGAACTTCCCTCTGTCTACAAGCACTGACTGTCTCTCTCTGCAGTGTCCTCTGACTGAGTCACAGTAGGTAAAATGGCCACAGGAAATCTCTGGGCTGCCATGGCACAAACAACCCATTTTCTTCACCATGATTCATTCTAAGGAGCAAGAAGGAGGGGGCTAATGGACCTTCAGAGACCCTTGCCAGGTCTGATGCCAGAGAGAGGCGTAGGAGTCATCTTCACTCTCTTGAGAGTTGCCACTCTGAAATGACTCACTCTGCAACTGAGCACCTGTCCTAGAGCCATACTCCCAAAGGAATTAAAATTGATGCTGTACAGCAATAATAGTCTTGAGGATGTCAACAGCAACTCTGAGATGGGCTCAAGGTGCTGCTGGGTGGCTTAGGGAATTTCAGCAGCAGAATATCTTACTTGTCCCTGAATCCCTTCCTTGGGTATAGGCTCTCAAATCCATCCACCACTAGAGCAGAGCCTCAGGAAACAACCAAGTTGTTAATGGGGATTATCAATATACCTGGCACTATGGCTATTGCACTACCTGAAAACCTGCCACATTTTGATAATAAATGCTAGATCTCCTCTAGCATTTTGAGGACCAAATCAAAATCTTCCTCCTGCCCTCATACTCCCCTCAAGGACTCAGTCTCGCCTTCATTTACCAAGCCTCCTGCTGACATCCTCCCCAGCCACATACCCGCAGTTAACTTAGCACTGGCCCCACCCTTAGCCCCCAGTCAGAATCCGCCTGGCCAAACCCAGGAAGCCCAGCCCCGCTGGCTTCCTCTCACAAAGACTGGCCTGCACTCTCACTCCAAGGCAGGGCCAGGTGCCCTCAGTGTGGAAAGCAGGGAGCCTTCCACTTGTCTCCCCTACTGAATCCTGCCTTAAAAAAAAAAAAGACTTTATTAGAGTTTCAAAATACAGATAAAATACAAAGTATAGAAAAGCTTAAAGAAAAAACTAAAAGAAAAAAGACAAACTAAAAAGGTGCAGAAATACTTAGAAATATAAAGAAAGTGACTTCCGATCTTCTTCAACACAGATATGAATACAAATATACAATACCTTAATCTCTTACTCTAAACTAAACCTTAATAAACATTATTTCTATAAACAATAACAGTTTAATCATCAAAACCCAAAATCAAAACTTCATTTTGTTCAGATACAAGCAAATAGTCCAGGAGCGGTTTCCACTTAGAAACAAATCCAGTCACAGTGCGTTCTCTTACCGATGCTGTCAGTTTTGCCATCTCCAAGATCCCAATAATTTCACCATCCATTCTTCCACTGCAGGAATTTGTGTACCTTTCCATCTTTGTACATACAAAAGTCTTGCTGCTGTTGTCGTGTACAGAAACAGAGTCCCAAATTTCTTTTCAAGTTCTTGGTCCATCAAGCCCAAAAGAAAGAGTTCTGGTTTCAGCTGTCTATTCACAGGTCCACCTACTGAATCCTCCCTTGATGGATGTGTTCTTGCAGGAAAGAAAGGGGCTGCCGGGATCACACTATGGGCCAGGTTCTACAGCCTCGTGCCAAAATCTCTTCCAAGAATCCTGGCATTCAGCTGCCACTATTGCCATATACTGCAGCATATTGTCAGTGGTGGTGGCAGCAGCAGCAGCAGCTCCCAAACAGCCCCATCACTGAGTCCAAACCGCCTATCTGCTAATGGCGACCCTTTCCTTCTTCTCCCAACAATGTTGCTGGAAGTTGCTGGCCATCTTGGACTGACTCCCTTGTTCCATTTGTCCAAATCACACCCTCTCCACAATCTCTGTTAACCCTTTTCTCCTGTCACGTGTACAAGCTCTGCCACTCAAACCATCTGCATGGCTCTATCCCCAGATGCTTTCATAGTCTCTTCATTTGGCCAGGCCACATGCCACCTTTCCTCTTTTTACTTTTAATATTTTCCTTCACTCAACTTCCCCTTCCTTTTTCTCCTCCACCTTCATGTTCTTCTTTTCTGCATTCCAATTCTTGATGCCCATATTTTTCTCTCTTCTTCACCACCTCCACCTCTTCCACTTTTACAGTTGTCTAACAGACTTCTCTCCTTGGTGCACCCCTGGGCTTCCGCCTTCTTCGGCCTACTCAAACACTACATGATCCATCCCAGCCAAGGAGGCTGAGGAGTAATTCGAAGAGAGGCAGCTCTCTTTGTACAACTCCATTCACTCCAGACAGAGGGGGGGGGGGCGGAATTCTGAAGAACAGAACTATAGAGGAGTTCCCAGGTGGTAACATCCTGGGGCTGCCATGACAACGTCAACAAAGAAGAACTTGGTCTGCCCAAAATTACTAAATAACAGTATATACAGTTAAAATGCATTTTGACCATACAGATCAGACCAGAAGCATTGAGACTATTCAAAACTCTTATATATTATTGCTTATTATTACCACTGCCATCATCACTGGAAAGAATTGAGGAGAATACTAAAGCCACTTTTTAATATTGGCAATTGAGGACTATATTATCTAGTAAAGATAGATATTCTGAAACTGGAAATTTGCAAAAAAAATTGAATGAGGAGTTAGAATATTGTGTTTTAACAGATCAGTAGGTTAAGGTTTTAAAGAATATTAAATATATATCTTTTGATCTTAAGATGCATTTAATTCCACAACACATTCTTCAAGCATATTGGACACCTCAGATGTTTAATGAGGACGAGGTGTCAACTTCAGTATGCTGGAAGTGTAAAGTAGTGGACATTGATTGATAGAGAGAGAAAGCCTGCTCCATAGATGTCCAGTTTTGGTTTTATGTTTGTAAGACTGTTAATATAGTATTGGGGAAAGAAATTATCAGTTAGTGGTGGCAGCAGAAGGTTCAAATATGGAGACATATTGTTGAAATATATGCCAAATTTTGGAATTTAATGACTATTACCCAATTTAAAATCTTAAAACTGCACACTGTTTAGTTACTTTCTGTTATGTCTTAGTTTTCTGTTTTTATTTCTGTATATTTAAGCAATAAAATTATAAGAGAAATTCATATAGCTTATGTGATATATCCAGTAATTCTGTGGTTAAGGGTAAATCCATGATGGAATGTGGGAGGGAGGCAGGGAAGATGGGCAGAGCCCTTATAATTATTAGGCTCAGGCACAGTAACATTAAAATTGGTCAAGTTATGTTCCCTCCCCTATCTGTGTAATATAAAACTCTGAGCGTTTTAGCACTGAACTGCACAGTACAGGAGGGAAAGATTAGGAGCTGAAGCTACACTGCAGCATTTTGTTGCAGGTCTCTGTTGGCTATTCTTTCACCTATTATAATACACAGAGGGAAAAAAATAAGGAATGCAGAAATAAATAGACTCTCAATGGCTATTTTGAAATAAGGACAGCCCTTGATGGCCGTAAATAAAGAAAACACACAAACAAACAAACCTTGAACAGCATCCAACATTACAGAAGCAAATTTCAGTTACATGGTAGGATTTCAGTTTACTGTCTTTCCCTTCATCTTCCCAGGACTCCCCCAAATCTGCTTTGGAATAAGATTTGGGGGGAGTGCAAGAAGGGGGGTTCTGTTCTGCTAGCAGATGCCATTTCATCAGCAGATGGACACAACTGGATACTCCTGATACTGATATTGACAATAATTAGGGCAGTTGGGGAGTGCAATTAACAATCACTATGATCTTATGCATGTTAATTCAGATCAACATGCCAGATGATTTTATTTCCTTCTGCATTAAAAAAAAAAAAGGATACTTAGAATTGTAGCTTTCTATGCACTTCTCTCTAAATTCAGCCTTTGTGGATCTCATTCTATATAACTTATTTGGCAGGAAGGATAAATGGATTCACTTCTTAGTGAATGTTAATAATTCAGGCAGTGCCTTGCTGAATTTTGTTTTTAAAAAATGTATGCACGTTTGTAGCAACATTTTTGTTAAATGATAGGATTAATTCTTGGTATTTTTGAACACTTAGGAAAAAGAACACACCAGAATTCTAAAACTAAATTTTTTAAAAATACAAAAGCACGCACATACATTTATGAAGTGCCCATCCCACGGGGGGGAAAAGTGGGGGGAAGCAAAATAGTTGATTGTCTCTTTCTGACATATTTTTTCTCTCAGCCTTGCGCATTTGCATTAAAGTGATTGTGAATAATGTACATTTGACCAGTGCTGTCTGTGGAACTAATGCCTATTAAAGTGATGGGAAGTAGCATATGTTCCGCCTTGGGCAGAGAAAGTCCAATCTCCCCCATTGCGTGAGGCTCCAGCTCAAAATGCAGGGCAGCCGGGGTTTTATCCTAAATGAACCCAGCAGGGAGAAAGACAGCCTAGGCCTTCGTTCTACATTTAAGCCTCTCTCCCAAAGTCAAAAGTGTTTCGTTAGGGAATGGCAACTGTAACATCCCCCAGTGAATTCACACACTGCTGCTCTGGCACCCTCTTTCTCTTTCAACCTGCTTTGTGGACACAAGGAAAGCATTCAGGGAGCGGGAGCAGGGTGTGTGTGCGCGCGCGTGTGCATTCGCTTGTTTCAAAATGTATTCATTTTATTTGCAACCCAAGCAAACTGAGGCAGACAGAGAGAAAGGAGAGCCCTCTGCTCCAATTATTCTCTTATTTTCTACCAGTGCACAATTCTGTCAGTAATTGTCAAAGGACTCGGGTCTGTGGCTGGACTTTTATATTCCTGCACTGTCCTAGAAATGCTTTGCTGCTGTTTGAAAGCTTGGGTAAAGCCTCTCTTTATAGTGAGTTTGGTTATATAATCCTTCAGATGACCTCCAGCTTGAAGTCCTGGTCCAGAACAACCATTTTTTTGTTGGTACAAAAGGAAGCCAAAACTGAATGAAACCAACCCCAAACACCAGGCGGTTTCAAACAGGCCCATGAGTGAGAAATTCAGCTGAAATATGGGAAGAAAATGTTGCCAACATGTCATGACTTCTTCTGCCTCTTTGCCTCCTGTCAGACTAAGAAACCAATGCCAAAACTACTTTAACTGGAACTACTTTAATTGGAACAGCTAGAGCAAGATTACTCAACCTTGGCAGCTGGAAGATGTGTGGACTTCAACTCCCAGAATTCCCCAGTCAGCGCTGACTGGGGAATTCTGGGAGTTGAAGTCCACACATCTTAAAGTTGCCAAGGTTGAGAAACCCTGAGCTAGAGTAATAGAATCCTGCAAGTCTGAATGTGCTCCCTCCCCCTCTTACTTTATCTTCCTGTGAACTCAAGAGGGCCCTGTCTGAGGAGTTTTCTCAAATTAGTTTCTTGGAATGGGCTCAAGCCCTGCCTGTCTGATTGTTGCCTTGGTACCAGATCTTCCTACTGTCCTTCAAGGCCATCCTCTTTGTACTCTATACCTCTTCTTGGAGCAATGGAAGATGGTTATGTTTGTTTATTTATTTATTTATTTAAAACACTTGTATGGCCATCCACCTTAGAACCACAACTCTGGGCAGCTTACAACAGTGATACAAAACCAAACATCATACAAAAGATAAAAGCAAAAGAAACAAAGAAACTCGGTGCCACAACCAATTTCCCTTGATGCAGCCAGCACCACTATCTTCCAGCTCTGACTACACCCTGTCCCAGCACTTAGGAGAAGAGTCAGCTCTTTATGGCTTTCCAGAAAGTTAAGATGGTGGGGGCCTGACGGATCTCAAGCCAAAGGGCTGCCACAGAAAAGGCACACTTCCTAGGTCCCACTAGATGGCCACATTTAAGGAGAGGGACCTGGAGTATGCCCACTCTATCTGATCCGGTAGAACAAGCAGATGCCCTCAGGGAGAGGCAGTTCCACAAATAACCTGGCCCCTTTGCACCCACCTGCCTGCCCAGGATTTCTGGATGGAAGTGGGTCTCCTTTTTTCATTGTATGTGTATGTGTTTAAGCGCATAAGGGGCTGGGAAATAAATATATACCTAGAGTTCCATATCACTGAAGCTAACAACAAATTCCAATCCCCCTAGCTATCAAACAGAGTAAAGTCATATTCTCATTTTATGTATGCAATTGATTCAAGCAAGGTTAATTAAGGTAGGAATTAATGGAGTGCGATGTTACACCAGCCATCCCAAACATGCTGCCCTTCAGAGGTGTCAATGGCCACTCTTTATTATTACAGTCAATACAGCAAAGGGCCCTTTGGTAATGAACATAAGAACATAAGCAGTGCCCTGCTGGATTGGACCCCTAGCCCATCTAGTCCAACAGTCTGTTCTCACAGTGGCCAACCAAGAAGAAAGCCCACTAGTCTCCAAGAAGATGGTCTTCAGAGGCAGTCAGTTCCCCATGACTTCCATGAATTGGTCCAGTTGGTTCAGAAAAAGAATGCATTGGTCCCTTTTTTTGAAACCAGCCAACCTGGTAGCCAGCACCACATCCCATGGTAAAAATGGATGGTGGGAATTGTGGTCCAAGGCATCTATAGCCTGTTTTCACATTTGATTTGGTTGCATACTGAGGCTTTGAGGAGTCCAGTTCCACAAAGGGCCACTTAGACATTCTGAACATACCAAGCAAAGCAAAGCCAAAGGATGGGGAGACAATGTGGGGGACAGTGCATGTGGTTGGAAGCAGCCGATGAGCACAAGCCTGTGCAAAACCCACCAGAATTTTCCTAGAAGTATCTCTATCCAGCTAGCCACTTTCAGAAGTATAATTTGCTATCAGTCCCTGCACAATATGAGCCATTTATGGCATAGTTTTGCATGAAATTCATAACTAAAATAGACACTGCAGAGGGAGATCCTAGACTGGATCTCCCACAGATATTTACAGGGGCAAATGAAGATCCATAGCATAAAACTGCTTGCATAAGGCTGTAAAGTTGGAGGAGGAGTATTTTTACCCTTTCTCTCCATACCATGCTTTTAAATTAAATTGCCCCTGTCACTTTCCCATGGGCAAAAGATAACAACTCAATCAGTTGTCAATCAAATCAGTCTCAACTGCCTAGCACTGCCTTTTAGTGTAGTGTTTTACCTTTTGCCAAATCTTTTAGTATTGGTAGCCATTGACTCCAGAGAGGATATGTCTTGAGCAAGCACAGCAGTCCAAATGGACCTACTCCTCCCACTGTACCCCACTTGATGCTCACTTTATACTATTGGGACTGTGCAGCTCTGCCACCATAGTCTCTTGGTGGTACAGTGCTCCACAGGATTATTTTAATAAGTTCCTGTCTCATTAATCACATGTAATATCAGGGATAGGAAAGTGTCATGACTACTGATGGTGAGCAGGAGGGGGCCTCTATCCAGGGGGGAAAACGCATGCGTAGTACTGAGGAGTTAAGCAGCCATTCAAAGAGACACAGATCAGACCCACCTTGACTTTTGGGGTTTATCTGTCTGGGTTTTCCCACGCTTCTTCAGTTTGTTAGGATTCTGTCTTATGTAGCAGTAATAAACACTAGAGACCTACTCCTCGTCTCAGCATGATTCCTGGCTGTTAGGACAGAAAGACTGTTATGCTGAAGTTTAAAACTGGATAAAAAAAAGTTCCTTGGCATTCCTCAAGTGACTTGGTCTCTCCATCCCATGGGAGGTCTTGCATGGTTCCATTTCTGCTTAAACTTTCAGTAAGTTACTAAGCCACAGCTTTTCCAGCTGGCTTTATTGAGTGTTGCTTCTTGGTCTATAAGCTTTGTTTAGAAAACATTTTAGAGTAAGGCATGTTTGAAATTATATATTTTTATGCTTTACTTATTGTAATAGGAAAGTATAAGTACTGTAATTAAAAAATCATTCCATGGCTTAATGGAGGGGGTGTTAATGCAGAAGATAAATGGTTGGCGAAATGTTGTTACATTTGCACATGCAAAGATTCATCCAATTTATCCATCTGACACAGGTCTTAAGGGGGAATACAGTCTCAGATAATATCATCTGCCCCATTTGAATCCACCTTATCAAGATGTTCTTGGAAGGCTTTAGCCATATTCTGACTGAAAACATTGGTGAAGGCTACCACATCAGATAAGATACAAAACAGATGAACGTTTGTCCATTTTGCATATACAAACTCAAAACAGATCTGCATTGTGATTCTGAAATGTTCTTTGCTTTCTGATGAAAAACCAAGAAAGGAAACGGAAATGCCAATGTTAGCAAAAAGCCTACAGTTCTCATGGTTGGATAGGAAGCAGATGTGGTTCAAAAAAATAAAATCTCAAAAGACAGGCTTTTTTCTAAGATATTTTGCTACTCTGGCATAAGCCTATGGACTGGGACTAAATATTCCAGATAATTTGCTGTTGTAAGACTCATTCAAGCAAATTGGAATTACTAAGGAAGAACATTCAATGCAAGCTAACCATGAGACTCTTCAAAATTGTCCAAGATTTTCCAAATGTTGAAACTTAAGCTCAACTAAAGCTATATCATCTTTCAAGCCCACTAAATAAGATTTGGCAAACCTAAGTTTGGATTTTCAGACACCTTTTTCCCTTTACTTACAAAAATACCTGCTCCCCCCAAAAGAAGGGATATTTAGATCAGCAGTTTTCCTTAGAGATTCCTGCACATCTGTTTGCTGAATGAAGGAAATTATATTGACCAACATTTAGGTTTAATTTTAAAAGAAATCTCTTCCACTTGATGCACAAAATTGAAACATTCAGCATATTCCTAACTAAAAGTATTCTTACTATCGTGCTTTCAAATGCCTTGTTAGCTGTGATAGTAGTTATTTCTACATGACAATCATATACCAGTCTAGTATGATTTTAATTGTTATGGCTTCTCCTAATGAATCCTGGGAGTTTTCTAGAACCCTAGCCCTTCCTCTCAGTGATGGTTCCCTGAAAGAGGAAATGGCCATTGAATCAGTAGTAATGCCTGAAAGAAAATCAGTAGAGCTGATATGCCTGAAGGAAAACTTCACATGGTTAAGGCTTTCCCCTCCAAGTATAATTGCATGGTACAGCCCGCAACAAGCCTCTCTCTTCCAAAAAAAGTAAATTAGGATTGCTATACAGTGGATGGATATTCAGTGGGCTGATTAGTGATAAACCTAAAGCCCACCTTGACAATATTCCATCAAGATTTTATATTTAGTTTAATTTGTTAATACTGAAGGTGCCAATGCAATTGTTTGTTTAGGTGGTCAGCTTGGGGAGCGTTATTTTTTCCAGTGGAGAAGAAGTGCTTCTCCTCTTCAGCAATGCTATTTGTAAGTCTTTTAAAAGTAGAAAACCTGGAAGACTTGGTAAAATTTCCCTTACAGGGGAATCTCCGCACCATGTCACATACCATCCTACATGATCCCCTGATTTATTGTACCCATGGAGTGCTATTACACTAAGCTTTGACTGATGGAGCAACTGCCCATCTCATTCTCAGAATTTTACAGAGCATCCAGGCAACATTGTTCCCCACTTGTAATTCCCTCTGCAATGTTTTCCCATGCCTGGTTCCATCTCCCCACCTCTCTTTTCACCAAATATACTGTTTAAGGAGGTAAAAACTACCAAATAGCTGCACAAGACCTTTGGATTGTATTTCCTCTGTGTGGAAGCAAAGCTGGTCTTTGTGTTTGTCTTGAGTTTTTATTCTCAGTAAAACAAGGTTTATTTAATTGGGGCAGTTGAATAAGGAGAATGGTGACTCCAAGCCAGCCATACATATGGAGTATATCTGGTTTTACAAAGGGCTGTCCTCTGTTTGAGAGGCTGTCAAAGAATTGTCCATTATTTGAAGGGCTACTTAACCAAGTCCAGGTTCAGGGTAAGGACCACAGAAAGGAGAACAGGGAGTTTCAACACCACTTAGCACTTTTACAGGAGACTAAGTAGACATCTTTTCTCCTTAAATTGAAATGTGCTGTATTTCTGTTTAAAATGATAGTAATTGTTTCTAGCTTTGCATCTATACTTATATGTTAACATATGTAATGTTTATGCAAATCTGTGCCCTCAATTGTCCTTCTTGTTGTTGGAAATATTCCAGAAAAAGTATGGATTACATAGGCAATTGCTTAAGTTTTGTGAAATATCTCATGTGACAAAAGTCTGTACAGAGATACTTTTTAAGAATGAAAGGAAGCCTGTCTATTTAAGGTTCATTAAATGATTTATTATTAAAAGAACAGAACCAACATCTTAACCTTTGAACTGGCATAGGGAAGTTCCGATTTCAAAGACAGCTTTTGTAATATATGCCAACAATGTGCACTGTGTCCCAGTTGGCAAAATGTTGGCAGTCATTCAAAAGCTCGTGTTAACAATGATGCTTTTTAATAGACATATCTATATGGTAGATCTTCTCTGTCTCAATACATTTGTTTGAACAGCATTTCAAATTTAAACCATGATCTTCATGAATATATAAGAAGTTCCAGATGTTCCAACATTGCAGAGCATGCTTTTTAACCAAGATATGCAGAAAATACATATTGATTAGGATAGGAAATCTTTTTTTATTTTATTATGTTTGGTATTTCCTAATGAATTAGGTTTCTAGTCCCATTAAATAATTACGATTTGGTGTTATTTCAAGACATAGTTTTAAATACACTGAATGCAGTGTCTCAGTGCTTCACCATATATTGTTCTGAGAAACCCATGATAAACTGAGAGTATAATTTGTTTCTTTACACATGGGAAAAACCAGTATCTGATTTCAAAAAGCATGTTTTGTAGACATGATTTGTGGTTTCTATTTCAAAATTATTTTAAGAATGGAATCTCAGGAGAACCTTGACCAAAACTATTTAATGAATTGAAGCTAGAACATACATTATGGACATTTGCACACACAGTGTTTGGGGTGTACCCATGTAATATCCCACAGTGTAATTTCTGTTCAGTTGTAGAGCCAATGTATTTCCAACTTAACTTCAATTCAACAGAAAATGCACTGTGTCCAGTTTTCTAATAGAAATTCTGGAGCTCTGCAGAAGTTGTGTGCAGGCTGATTTGACATTGGTAGGAAATCTTACCTTACCTTTCCTTCCAGCTATCAGGTTGTCCCCTCTTCCAAGAGGAATAGTTTTGCACTAACATTTGCCTATTATTTTAAACTGAGTAGGATGGTCCTTTAGTCAGCTCGCAGAGTTTGAATATCTCTTGATTGCGAATGCTTGATTAGAATGCTTAGATGTGTTAAGAAATAGCAAACATTGATTAAAATATAATGCAATATCTAGAAATGATAGCACTCCCATCCATACAACCCAAAGTATGGATCCGGTATGTAGATGACATCTTTGTCATAATAAAAAAGGAACAACTAGAGGAGACACATGAAACCAACAACATCTTCAAAGGAATAAAATGCACAAGGGAAGGAGAAAACAACAACACACTACTCTTCTTGGACATCCTCATCAGTAGAGGAAATGATGGCAAACTAGAAACACAAGTCTACAGGAAAGCTACCCACACTAACCAAGTGCTCCCTTACCAAAGCAACAACCCAACCTCCCACAAGAGGAGCTGTGTAAGAACATTATTCAGATGAGCCCAAGTGCACTGCAGCAACCCAGAACACCAGAAAAAGGAAACAGACCACCTATACAGCATCTTCCAGCAAAATGGATACCCCCCCCAACTTTGTCAAAAAGTACCTGACCACTCCACCCCCTACAGCACAACTAACACAAGCTATGAAAAGGATAACATACATCAGAAACAACTCAGAAACCACCAACAGACTGTTACAACCACATGGCATCACTGTAGCACATAAACTAAAACTCTTCAAAACATATTAAGTAACCCAAAAGACCCAATAGCCCAAGGAGAAATAAAAACAGGAGTCATCTACAACATACAGTGCAAGGACTGTAGCAGCCACTATGTAGGACAGACAGGCAGAAGACTAGCAGAGCGCATCCACAACACCAGCTAGCAGTCAGAAGACACAATGAAAACTCCTTAATCTCACAACACATGGACAGACTCAACCATACTTTCAACTGGGAAACGGTGAGTATCCTAAAGCAAGGCAAATCCAAAAACGCCACAGAATTCCTGGAAGCCTGACACTCAGACAAGTCAGCCATCAACAGGCACATAGAGGCAAACAACATTTACATACCATTCAAAAGAGACAATAAAAAAGCTAAAAGGCCAGAGCACCTCCTTGCCAGCAATCAACACCCAGATATGCAAAGATTAACACCAGGATTAACACCAGATGAACAATCAACGGCGCACAATACCCTAATCAAGGAACTATTAACTCAGTCAATCAACCAAGCAGCAAACAACAGCCCAATCAAGGAACTCCCAGAGAACAACACCCCCGCTAACACAAGCAGGGCAAGCCACTGTATATAAACAGAGAGCAAGGCCCACTCCCTTTTCGCACTGAAGATGTTGCCTAGTCTGGCAATAAAATGTCTGCAAGAAAACAACATGGCTCAGAGAGCACCAAGGACTCCACATTGATTAAAATAGCCAATTATCAATAGCCAATGATTATCAGGGCATTTGTTGAATTTCATTTTTACCCCCTTTTGTTAGTTGCCTGGAGGGAACACTGATGAGAACCACTGATCATCTTGAAACTGATGCAGAAGGATTGGGAGTGAATCTAGTGTCGTTGAAGAATGGATTAAGGAGAAGGTGTGATTGTAGGTATGTATTCTGATAAGACCAGTATCGAGAAAGAACATAGAATTCAAGTGGCATTCAATTTTTGGCAACTCTAAGCTTTAATTTCAGGAGGAGGAATCTCACTAATTTTTACAATGCAAAGATATGAGAATAATATTTGACAAAACTTCAGAAACCAGAGGAGCTGCTCAATAAAATTTCAAACAATTGCAGACTGTGTTGAGTTTCAGCATAGGTCTTTACCCTTGTCATGAATAGCAAAATCAGAACATGTTGTGAAAGATACTTAAAATCATGGGATTCAGTATATAAAAGTAATTATGCTAATTTTATATAGGATTCCAAATTTAGGTTGTAACCCGAAGCTTATTTTATGTCAACAGATTCTTTTATTTAAGTTAAGAGTAGGTTGTTAACTGGCCTTGATGGAGAGTATAGACAGTCTGGATGTGGAATTGTAATCCTTTTTAATGAAGTGTGTCGCCAGCCTTACAATAAAGGCAGTAGTCCAACTCAATGCCCCTCATCTAAGCTGGGATTTTATAGGACCACAGCTGCATGGGAAACACAGTGACCGCTCAGAGATCCATTCATGAACCTAGTCAGAAAAAGAATGCATAGCTAAAATTACATATGTACCTTGAAATTTAAGAAACTGCCGGGAAATAGCAAAAAATCTGGAGCAGGGCTACTTCATGGGCAAGCTACTAGTAAGACCAAAGCAGCAATTACAGCCTATGTCTGCGAATGTCCAACCAAAGCATAACTCCTATCCAGAGTAGCAAATATAAATCTGTACTAGTGTGTGATAGGTGATAGATGTATTTTTAACCAAGAACTGGTTGCTAGCAATACAAGATTTATTCTTAGCTGAACTTCTGACTATTGTTGATTGCAAGAAGAACCGTCATTATCTCCCCCATATGCAGAACGGTATTTCAGATTTCAGTGTGGCCCAGAATTGCCCAATTTCCTTGCCCACTCTCTCTTTGTAGAGTTTATACTGATGCTTTCACAACCTTAGTTGATTTTAACAGTGGGCATTCCAGTAACACATTTACATTCATTTGTGGAACATGCATCCTCTTTGGTCCATGTCCTCTGCTGCAGCTGGATTTGGGCTATAAGAAAGTATTGCTCAGTGCAAAGCACATCATCTGTATATCCAAGACCTCATCTTTAAGCAGAGGTAACTCAAGGTTGCAATGCTGGGCACAAGAAATCATGCTCTGTCTCAGGGGAAGACAGCTTCACACTGTTTATATTAGTTTCCATTTCTGAACAAATGACCCAACCAACCCACTCAACTTCATGTGAGTGTATGATGTCTGATTATATAATACATCAAACATGTTTCTGATAGAATAAATTTCCCTTTCTAAAGATTTTGACTTCCGAAGCTTGAAGTTTAAGCAAAACCTGCTGCCTTTTTTTTAATTAAAAATGGCCATTAACCATAAACCGAGGCAGCTACTTCCAACATATGTTATTTTAGAACAAGCCCTGTCAGGCTCTGGTGCTGACTTCTTCTAAGAAGCTGCATCACATTTTCCCTTTAATCTGTTTTGTTTCTTCTCCACAGAATTCATAATTCAAATTAACCTTGCAGAGTGCTTCCTGGTTCAATGACCTCTTAGTCCATGAGCTTTGTCCTAGAAGACAACAGGCACTATAAAAGAAAGGCATGAAACAGTTTTCCTTAGCATTCAAAACCAACTTGGGGTGCAGGAAGAGATAAAGTTTCCAAAATGTATTACCATAATAATATTGGAGGCAATTATTTGCAAGAAATACATTACCAGAAAAATGCCCTGCTTGGCTATCCACTGGATTAGCCCCCTCTTGCCATTTAAAGAAAGGAAACTACTTTGTAATAGGAAAATTATTTTTTATATCTCTGATCTCCCTTGCTGCTTCTTTCCTTCTATTGCGCTGATAATTTCGGTATTTTTTTTTTATGAAGAGCAATTCCAGACTCTATTATTGTTCCATGCCTTGACATTCTCACAGGAAATGAAAAGCTGCCCTAACCTTCCTTCCTGCTCATAAAGTCCTATGAGAAGTGGATACGACCAAAGAGTCTTAAAACTTAAGGCACCTTTTTAACCATTTAATATGCCTCTTGGGCAAAAGGGGGAAATATTTCAAACCCAAAGTTAGATATTTCTCATGAACCATTTTCCATAGAAATTAGAGTGCTACCACCAATCAGGATAGTAGGAGGAGATGGGCAGAATAATGTACAATTTTCAGCCATGGTGATAGAGAGGACGGACTGAGGCTGCAGAAGAGCTAAACAAATCAGTGTGCCAAATACTAGACTGTGTTCTTTGGCAAAGACTTATCAGAAGTTAACCCTGTTTATTTAGGTCAATGGCTTTCAAGCACTGCTCTGGAACTCCAATATCCCTTGAAATCTCTCCTGGAGTTTCTTTGTGGGAACTTTAATAAGAGTGCAGCAGCTCTTCTGAAAAAATATTGTGTCTACCAGTAGTGATCTTCTATACTAAAAACAAGGCAGTTTCAATCTTTCTAGATCACTTGAAATGTGGGTTTTTTTCCCTCTTCAGTGTAGAATGCAAAAGAACAGGCTTCACTTGTAAACAGCATGGGAATAAAGGTAAAAAGCAAAGCTCAAGTAGTGGTAATTTCATGGACATGTTCATTCTTGGAAAGATATAGAGGTAGTTTACTGCTGTTTTCTTCTGGGGTGTTTCTGTGACTTCCCAGTCCTAGGGAATAGTCTTCTATCCCAACCAAGTATTAACCAGGTGAAAACACTGAATAATGCAATAGAAACAACAAAGGAACCAGGTGCATTTTGTTTAATTAGTTTATTATGGTTACTTTATGATGATCTTAAGCAAAACAGCTTCTACTACATTTGGGAATAATGCCCTGAATGTGGGTGTTTACAGTAGTTCTAGTGTTCCAGTCTCTTTGAACTCATGGATCAGAGGTTTATAGACTTGATTTTATTTCCATTCCATGAGTTTCAGAAGAGACAACAGAAAGCTCTAACAAAATTATTACTGCCTCTGCGTATTCCTTGTTGTGCGGCTAAGAGTTTTAACTTTCCTCCTACAATGCAATACAATGGTGTATTGTAATGGCTTACTAGTTAAACATAAATGTATATATGTCGCAAGCTCTTTTTACTTTCTTACCCTGATCTTTTCATTTCATATTAGTTTGGTGGATCAGGGATCAGTATTTTGCTCATGTCATTACAAAAATAAATATAGCAAGAGTGAAGATTGCTTGCATTTTCAGTATATAAGTGGAGTGACAAACCAGTGTTTGTCTAATCTAATAAGTCAGAATTAAATGAGAAAAGAACTAAAAGAAAGAGACAACTACCACCTGAAAGAGAAGTTCTCCATCAAATGAGTGAATGTTAATGAATTTAACTTCAAGTCCAGGACTTTAGAAAAAGGATTACTTTATTATTGTGGCCTTTTTGTTTCTTGTTATGGCTAAAGTCATTGATGTATGAGGGTGTAGTAGCAGCTAAAGCATAAGTGGACATTTCTGAATACAGAACAGGGTCTGAAAACACAGCTTGCTGTTACTTTTGGTTCTGCTGAAGAAAACTAGGCTTGCTTTCTTGCTCTCTTTTCTACTTTTCCCTATCCCAAATAGCTTCCATATCAGTCCTTTTCTCTTTTACTCTGTTTTTACAGCATGTTTGGAGGACATGACATGTTGTATTTCCAAAATGGAAATATATAGCCCATATTTACAATAAGCCGTCTTTTTTTTTTTAGGCTTGATCTGTGTAGCGGTTTTTGCAATTAGTGCGCTTGCCTATCTTGTAAAGACATTCATTTTTTTAAAAAATGGTGCCCAAATTAAAATGTAATTTTAATGAATGCCTTTAATTAAACATTTCTTGTTTATGTGTGTTGTTGCATTGCTTTCTACACTGGTAAGGGGTTAGTGAAGTCTACAAATTATCCTAATGTCAGATTCTACTGCAAGCAAGATTGGGGTCATTATATACTATTGTCTTCATTTTAATAGTAATATAGTGTTATTTTATAATTAAAACAATTAAAAGATGAAATAAAAACAAACCAATAATTGAAATCCCATACAGAAATCGACACTGTAGCAACAGATTATTCAAGCAGTGTTAACCCCTACTAATCCTCCAGTACTCATTAACAAACAATAAGCGGTTTTGCAAGATCCAGTAATTGCTGATAACACTTCATTCAAAATGATCACTGTTGGTATATTTATTAAAATAATAATAATAATAATAATAATAATAATAATAATAATCCTGAGAGTACCAAGTATCGAGTAAAACTCCCTAACAGGTAATTGAAAGCACCCACTCACACAAAACACTAGCTGTTATATACCTGTCTGATTCCTGTTCTCGCCTTGTTGCACGTCTATTCTCTTGTCCCCTTTGGACTAGTCTCTGCTTAGAGTGGACACTTCTGCTGCATCTCACAATCAAAAATGGTTGAATGAATCAATCACCTCCAGCAGAGAACTGAGAAGTAGTAATCAACTTCAGCATGTCAGTGAAGATGTGTGACAAAACTACCCATTGTGTCTCTGCATGAGTTATTTATTTACTAGAATTACTACTAGAGATTTATCGCCCTTCATTCAAAAGTCATTCTGACTAGTTACTGACCTAGAAATAGCTGGATGCAAAATCATATCCTTATACAGTAGGCACCTATATAAGAACAACCAGTTTCTAACAGTGATTGGCCGGGCCAATGGCCAGAAGTAGAAAAGGCCAGAAGTGGAGCATCATTCCCTTTTAAGTATTCTGGTGAAGTGTACTGCCTTTACTATCACTGGGGAGTGGGGGCACCCAAACAAGTATATATACTGATTGGAAGTCTATTAAGCATTGTACTATGAGAACAGGAACAGGAATGTGCTGCATTTGAGTGCTGCAGGATAGAAAGAAACAAATCATTCTTTGATGGGGCATGGCACTAAATAAATTTATGGACTGATCTCACTCCCACTGAAATAATTTAAGTTTTCTTACAGATAATAACAACAGCGGGATCAGATGCTGTAACAGCTTGGATTATTTTAACAGCTAACAATGTGCTTCTGGTAACTGGGATATTAAAGGTTTTATTATTTGAACAACATCCTTCCTCTTTCATTTATGTTTCAAATAAACAGATGTCATCAGGTTGACACGTTAAAAACAAGGAGCTTATGCCAGCATGACAGTTATTCGTGTACAACCAGAATTAGGATTCACCTGTGGCACAATATTTCCTAAAGATAAAATTGGCTTCAGCCATCTTCACCACCACCTCTTAAATTATTTTCATTGTAAAACATAGACCACACAAACTTTGCTCTTCTGGAATTCTTAATCAGAATTTTCAGGTTCTTTTTATCATTTAGCATTCTTTGCAACAAGCAAGCACTTTCTGGTGAGCAATAAGCTGCCCTGAAATAGAATCACTCCATCATTCTGCTCCAGAAACGGGCGGGGAGGACGAGTCATGGAGGGCCATTTTAAACAAATAACTGGTTGAGCCTCCTGATATGCAAGAAGGAGGGAAGGGCAGTGGTCACAATCTAAACCTATTTTGTGGAGCAGATGTTTGTCACAGCTTATGCCAAGTGCTATGGTTGTTTTTGGTCCCTGGCTCATGTTTGAAGCTAAAGAGCAAAAGGCAGGTTTGATTGCTGTTAGTATTTCTTCTCCCACTGAAGGATGATATACATAGTTTGCATTCATATCTGATGCTATGATTCTGCTACCCAATATTTTGCTAGGAAGTCTTGCTAGATGGGTTTTATCCATACAAACAAATCTGCTGAATAGTCTGTCCCATCTTACTCATTCTTACTTTTTTTGCTACTGTTGATACTATCACTGTTACTACTACGTTGCACATTTTGTTTGAAACTTCTACTCCCAAATGCCCACTGTTTGGACTTTTCCTTGCAAAATGGAGATGGTTTTGCTCCTTTGAGGCCTGGGCTACTAGGCTTGGGTGAAGCTATTTCTACAGCAGTCCTTCAAACTACAAATAAGAGGGGCCGCATCCAAAGCATGGATGAAGAAAGCAAGGAAAGAAGGGATCAGAGTATTAAAAGGAAAGAGCTGTGATCTAGAAACCCTATTTATGACTTGTTTTCTTTATGTAAGGTTTTTTACACCTCCCCATGTAGTTCTGGAATTTCCTAGAAATTGAGAGTCCTGCCACTATTCCTCACTGCTGAATTCTAGAAATACGTGCAAGGTCCATCGTTCTTTTGAAGAGATGCAGGTGCACAAGAGCTGAAATGCTTGGATTCTTCTACTAACTAATTAAGTGTTTGGGTACTACTTGTCCTTATTTTTAATTGTTGGGTTTAATTTTACTATATAGCACTTCTGTTGTTTTGTTTTGTTTTGTTTTGTTTTTGATATGACTGTTGATGCATTCACATACTTTGTAAGCTGCCCAAAGCACTAGCGAGGAACTCCAAATATTTAAATAAATAATTTGGTCAGAGAAATTGCACCAGCTTACCAGAAGAAACCCAGCCCTGGTTTTGATATATCAGAAATTAAAATCAGAGGAAAGCTGGTTTTTCTAAACCTTACCACTAGGAATGAATGAAAAGGCTCCCCGGGGTTTTTAAAGGCTTTTAAATAAACATTTGGAACCAACTGGCTGGCAAAATCTTGGGATATCTTTTTCACTTTAAAGAAAGTCCTTCGTGGTCATGAAATATAAACCTCTCATCACATTGGCCACAACAAGGATTACAGCTTCGTATAGCAATATATTTTTTTCCAAAAGTGCTTTATGCAGACCTTAAACAAACCCACACTGAGACCTTTCTGTTGACCTTAACCACAACTTTCTAGACTGACAGCCCAATCCTGAGTGTATATTTAGTCAAGATGTTAATCCTGCTGCGTTGAATGGGATTTGCTCCCAAATTAACTTTAGGATTGTAGTCTAATTCTATTAGCAAGGGTGGTCTAGATCTGAAATTTCAAACTCTTAGTCAACTTTTTCATGTGTGTGTGTGTACACACACACACACACACACATTCTTTGTGGCCACATATAGCCTTCTGGCCTCAGAGAAGTTGTCCAAGAACTTTTGCTTAGGTTGCTAACAGACTAAAGGAAAAAAAAATGAAAATGAAAATGAAAACAGCCTGTCCTCTTTCTCTGCCTTTAATCAGATCCTAAAGTTCAATCAACAGGATCAAAGTTTTTTCACATTCTGGAGATAAAATATCTGCTCTGTGCAAGTATTTGGTACTTTAATAAATACTGCACTGTATGAAGGAACAGGTACAAATGCATGGTCCAGGCCACCAAGAGGCCAGCATCTATACTGACTACTGCTCTTAAAATTTGCCTTCAGTCTGTAGGGAGATTAAAATGTGTATGTGTCAAATGCCAGAACAAGTCTTTTACACTATCAGCCACTAATGTGAAAGATTACTGGACTACTGAAAAATACTTCACATGGGCTGCCTTTAAAGACTACTCAGATTGAAGACTACTATTCTTTAATCTTGAAGATACTCCTGAAAAAGATGCAGTTGTCAATTAAAGTCAGGGGGTTTGTTTTCTGAATCTTGAATCATACCATTAGGTATATATTCTGATTACTACCAAATTTTGGATGGTTTCATTCAGTATACACTCTCTTTTCCGGAGCCTTTTGGAATATTCACACCTAGCACCATCAATTAATTGAACTATAAAGCCCTACATGGCATGGGTCCGGGTTACCTGAGGAATTGCCTCACCCTCACTACATCGACCCGTCCCACCCAGTCAGGCAGAGAGGGCATGTTACAGACCGTGTCCATGAGGGATTGCCGATCGGCAGGGTCCAGGGGGAGGGCCTTCTCTGCCGTGGCACCCGCCCTCTGGATCAAGCTACCCCCAGTAGTTTGGGGTTAAGACAGGCCCCCACTCCCGGCCTTTTGAAAGGGGATAAAAACTTGGCTATGCCACCTGAGATGGTAGGAGCGACAGCTCTTCATGGGGTGATTGGCCCCGTGAGGTTGCCAGGATAAGATCTCATTGCCCATTTTGAATTTTATATTTTATATTCGATATTTACATTGTATTTATACATTTTTATATTATTTTTATTCTTTGTAAGCCACCCAGAATCATTGTGTACGAGATGGGCGGCGCAGAAATTTAATAATAAATAAATAAATAAATAATTGGATTGTTAACTACATTTATATTAGGGAGTAATCTAGACCTTAAAGATTTTTTTTAATACCCTGTTATATGGAAGATTTCAATCAATGCTGGGATTTTAGACCAATTACTCCATGAGTTTTCATCACTTCCACATTATTTATTTTTTTGCAACCCACTTGCAATATTTACAACTACATCATTTATTGACATTTCAGTTTGGACAAATGACATTTTCAGCTTCAGAGACACCTAAATTATTAAAAGTGATTACCAAATCTTATGGGAATAAAAATCCCACAATAAATCTTTATAATTACTTCTTATTTATAAATCAATTAGATATGTAACTTTTAAAGACTGGATGGAATAAGGAATTGGAGATCCCTATTTTATCTAAACAATGGGAGATTCTCTTAACATTTGTATCAAAAAGTTCAATCTTTGACTACAGCTTATTGAGCAAAAAAGAGTATTTTATAAAGCTGCCCATTTCAAACAATGTGACTCTGGGCAGCATATAGTATAACAAACAAACAATAAATCAAAAAAGAAAAAAACACCATATAATAATAAACAAATATAAATATAAATATAAAATATAAACTGAGCACATAACTTGGGGCTATGTTACCTGAGGAACCATCTTCTCCCAGTTGTTTTTACCAGTCAAATCCAGTCCAGCAGGATGGGCATGCTCCAGGTCCGATCAGCCAAGGAATGTCAGTGGCGGGGACTAGGAGGCATGGCTTCTCTGCCGTAGCCCTTGCCCTCTGGAACACTTTCCCGCCAGAGATTAGGATGGCCCTGACCCTGCTAGCCTTTCGTAAGGTCTTGAAGACCTGATTGTGCACCTGGGCATGGGACCCTGAGTGTGTTAAGGGCCCCATTTTTTGGTTATATTAACATCTACAGTTATTACTTTTCTTGGCTGGTATATATATTTATTTTTGAATTGGGTTTGTATTTGGTTTTAATTGATTTTATAATTGTTTGCCACCCAGAGTCACTTGTTTGAGATGGGAGGCCATATAAATTGAATGAATGAATGAATGAATGAATGAATGAATGAATACATACATACATACATACATACATACATACATACCAAAACAATCAAAAGAGGATTTTCACCCAACTGGCACCTCATGCCCAGGGCAATTGGACCCCATTGTGAATGTACAGAAAAGGAATGATCACGTTGAAGATACAATGAAAATAATGCTTCATTTGTTTCAACAGGTTTTGCATCCTCCTAAAACTGTTACATTCTGGAAAAAAAATTACATATATCAATTTAGCTTTGAGACAAATTTCAATATTTTCAGATATGTACATTGTTTTTAGTTACATACCTACTACATAGAAATTTATTTATTTATTTATTTTTATCCTGCCTTTATTATTTTTATAAATAACTGAAATTGATGGTTGGACAACAGAAATAGATTCTTTGTACCCCTGATATTGCCAAGATACTTGTTTTTCAGCATCAGGAAGATAAATTTATGGTCCCATTTGCTCAATGGGCAAAAGACCTGATGGAACTTATGAACAAGTTATTCTACCCTTTATTGAAACTTTTGTGTAAAACTCCATATATATATACATGCATGAGATGCCCTTATATGTTTTTCCCTTTTTCTTTTCTTTATTCTGTTTAATTAAATTAATAAAGGCCAAAAGAAAACAAAAACAAAAACCCACCACCCAAAAACTGCAATTGATTCAGAGAAGAACAAATAACTGAATTCATCGACTTTAGTAGAATGTTTACTAAAAATGGGGAAATGGATAAAGAAACTGTAACATATGCAAACAGTGGTAGAAAGGAAATGGTTTTTAGAGGACTGTTGCAAAGAATTCATTTTTGTTAAAAGAAGTGAAAATGGCTGTGTATAAGAGTGTGTATCTGCCCACTTTGTTATACAGAACAGAAAGTTGGGTAGGTCAGGTGAAACACAGAAGTTAAATTCAGCAGGAACGGGCTACTTAAGAAGAGTGGTATGTGGTAAAGCAAAAAAAAAAGTGTCAAGAATGAATGGGTGATGAATGAACATGAATTAAATACAAAAGGGAACGACCACTACAAAAGTATACTCAGATGGTTTGATCACAGAGAAAATGAACTAGGATCAAGTTGCAAAAATATGAAGCAGGGCTTCTTAACCTTTCTGCTATAGACCCCTTTGACAGTCTGGTGAAACCCATGGACTCCTCAAAAAGCATATTTAAATGTGTGTATATACACACACACACTATAGATATAGATATAGATGTACAGTATACACACACACACACACGCAAACAAACCAAATTATGCTTACAGTTATCAAAATATTAAAAAACAACAAACAACAAATATGTAATATATGTGCTTCTTTATTAATTAAGGTTCCCTGAGTTGCATTCAAAAATTAGGGAGGCTTTATGAGGTACTTTTATATTCCACCCTTCCTCTAAGGAGCACAAAGCAGTATACTCCCAGAGTCCTCCTTGGGGGAGATGGGCGGTGACAGAAATTTGAAATATAAATAAATAAATACATACATACATGGTTTTTCTCTACCCCCACCGGAAATATTTTCTCCTAACAACAGTTCTTTGTGTTATGTTTGGCTGAGAGTGTGTGGCCAGCCTACCATTACCCAGTGAATTCTATGGCTGAGTGGGGCTTTGAACCTGCATCTCCTCAGTCCTAGTCTAAATCTCTTTAAAAAGCACAGACCCCACTGAGCTGAGCTCAACCCTGGATGATGCGGGGGATGGGGCAATTGCCAACAGTTCAGAAGGGGTCCAGACACAATCACTTGCTGAGGTTCTACCTTTCTTAGTCACTCAGTCCCTACCTGGACCTTCATGTAAATTTGACTACAACTTTCATTATCCCAGCCAGTACACTTACTAGATTGCTGACATGAAGCCAGCAAAACCATTAGAAATAAATTTTGCCTTCTATTGAATTCTATTTGTATTATCATTCTATTTGGACTCTATTTGCAGTCGCATAGCCATTGCAGTACTGGGTTTCTCTGCCTGCATGACCTTATATCCCATATCCTTCAAATATAGACAGGAAAGGAAACCGTAGCTGTTAAGAATGATAAGAAATAGAAGAGTTGGTGGTGGCAAGGCACTTCGCCGAGATCAGGGTGCCTTTTTCTGGCATCCACAGCTGGGGAAATCCCCAGTGCCAGCCAGGCCAGCTCGCCTTTTATTTCCGAACTGCTGTTTTGCCGGCCCGGCCCGCGTCATGCTTCTCAGTTCAAACACGCTTTGGCTCTTTATTATTCATGGGCCTTTTTCTCAGTCGGTGGTGTTGAATAATAAAACAGCTCAGGATCAAATGGGCCAATTCTCCACGCCTGACACCAACTGCTACTGTTCGCTGGGCTCTGCCAAGCGTTGCCTCTGATAATGAGTGGGATTTGGTTAAACAGTAAATTAATGAATAATGAAATATCCAGGTTGATCAGTTAGAGAGCACGCTTGCTTGGCCCCGAGCGGAACGCCGGGGGCAAAAATTACTTTCAAACGGCGCTTGCCTGTCTGCTGGGCTGGATAACTATTTTACAGCCTATTGCCTGACAGAATAGGCGGGGAGGGAGAGAGGGTGGAAATGGTGCGGGGGGGGGGGAAGAGGGGGGAGGCTAAGTAGCCGAAAGAAAGCAGCCGGGGCGGGGGAAGACTAGAGGAAGCCGGCGGGTCCGTCTAGTTATTGTTACTTTGCGGCCTGCTGCAAGAAGGAAGAGCCTTAACACAGTCCCTGGGAAACTCCACGGCGTTGCGGGGCAGAAAGAGATCTGGATAAAAGCGCACAGGGGCGGGGGGGGGGCATCATTCACTGGAAGAGCTCTTGGGAAGGCTAGATTTGTTTGAAAAGCTCTTCTCGCCCCAAGTGAACCTGAAAGGCTTCAGGCGGCAGCAGCAGGTAGCAGCGAATGAGGCCACACCTGTATAGAAAGAGAGCAAGCGCAACACCTGAGTACCACTTACCTCCAGTCGCGGAGAGCCGGCGGACAGCGGTGCTGTAAAAAGCAAGCAATGGGGGACCAGTGGCAGAAGAGGCGGGAGCAGCTGTTGAGTTTGAATTCGGCTCAAGCTACCTAAAAAATAGCCTGGAGCTTGATTCTGACTGTATTTCAGGCGAAGAAAAATGATCTGCTAGATGCGTCTTTTCCTCTAGTTTTTTTATTTTACTACAGCGACGCTGTGATTTAAATGCTTTCTCTAAGGCCCTGGTCTCATTTAAAGGGAAGGGAGGTATATAAATTTAAATAATAATTCGCAGCTATAGCAGTCTTCCCAATCTTAGGGGGTATTTAAACTACAATTCCCAGCAAGCACGCTCAACATCTCAGGGCATCCGCAGTATGCCAGAGTCAAGGCTGGCGTACAGCTGCCGCGCTGGTGGCGCAGCAGCCAGAAAAACAAGAAGGAAACAGACAACCTCCCGCCGTACCCTGGTCAACTTTTTTTGAAAACACCACATTGACAGATTACGAGTTACAGCAGCGGGAGTGATCCTTCCAATCAACACCCGCAGGTTTCTTGACAAAGGCGATCGCACGCGGGCACATGCCAAGCCGGGCTGGGCGAAGCGGGAAGGCGCGGCGCGCCACCCAAAAGCACCGCCCCACATCTCCCCATGGAGGCGGGTGACGCGGCCTGCCGTGGCAGGAAAGGCGGGTCGCCGGCTAAACCGACGAGCTCCGGCTTTCCAGGTCAGGACTTGCTCCGACTACTTCCGTTGCGCGGGGCGGGACGGAGGGGAAAACGCTGCGTCCTTTCTTGCAGTTCGTGGCAGCCCGGCCGAGGGGTGAGGCCGCCCTAGTTTGCCTCACTCCGCGGGTTCCAGCTGGAGAGTTTAGGAGGCGCGACTGTTCCTGAGCTGCAGCAATTCCTGCAAAAGGTCCTCAAGCGCCCGCCCAGGGCCGGCTCCAAGCTTGTGTAAGCCTCGGGCACTCCCATAAATGTACCGTCCCCTCCCCCTCCACATTCTTTTGTGATTAAAACGTGTTATAAACGAATCTAAGTGAAGCGAATTAAGTTCGATTTAATAACTTGCTTTTCTTAGTTTTGAGTCGGGTGGGAGGCAAAATTTTCCGGGGGTTATTGGGAATTCGCAGGCCCCGGGCGCTGCGCTCCTTGTGTTTAATAGATAATCCGGCCCTGGTCCCACAACGGGGCCCAACGAAAGACAGGATTATTGTGCTGGCATCTCTGCGGGGCAGGACGGCTACCTTAAATCGGGCAGGCAAAGCGAGGCCTCCCTTTCTGAAGATGCCTCTCACTTAAGATATTTTGCTTGTTTATTATTATGCAAGACCTATCGAGAAGCCTAGAGACGTCTCTGCAGCGAAAGCAATAGTTGCAGTGGGAACAGTCTATTTTCGGTAGAGAAGAAGTCTTTCCACTCAGCCACTGAGTGTCGATGTTCCTGATAATGTGGTTATTGTATTTATCAGTATAGCAATTTGCTTTGTTTTCCACAAATCCATTGCACCTCCTTTTTTAAAAACTTTGGGAGACCCCAGTGTTAGGATCGCTGAGATTCTGAGCAGGTCACCCAATTCAGGGGCAAGGTGATCCCAGGACCCCCTTTTACCCAGAGTACTTTTGGCTGGCTTGTTTAAAATGAATAATAAGGATCCTTGACTATTGCTGATTCCTAAACATTTGGACCCAGAATTCAGTTCCATTGCAGTTAATGACATTTAACTTTCCTCCGAAGGCAAGCAAATTCATCATGCCCTGGTCCCAGTGTCATCTGAAGGGCAGAGCAAACATACATCCCATGCTTGAATGCTGTTCTTCTGGCTTTTTTTTTCTTTTTGCTTTATTTGTTAGATTTGTATCCCACGCTTTCATCAGGAGCTCAGGGTAGTATACCTAGTGCTCCCTTCTCCTTTTTTCCCAGCAGCAACAACAAGCTTCTTGGGCTGAGGGAGACTGATTAGTTGAAAATCACTCAGTGGGACTTCAGCCAATACATAGCTTCTCTGTCTTAGCTAATTTGCCTGAGGAAGCAACTATCACTAGCATAATTTCATTTGTTAGATAGAGGGGTGTTGGTTGTTATTGTCATTTTTACAATCAGATTTACATCTCCTGGACACAAAACCAAATAGTCAGAATAGGCTTTCAAGTGGGCTGAAATCTACCAATTTCTTTATTTTTAGGAGATACATACTTACATACATCCCTTTCAGCCCATAGAGCATTCCGTAAGGCTAACAATAAAACATGAAACAGTTAAAGTCTTATAAAAACATGTTTTTTAAAAAAACAAAATTCAAACTGGAAAGAATGTGGGCTGAACTACGGGCTGTGCCAGCTGGGATTTCAGCTGCTTCTGTGAAATCAAAGGGAAGCGTGTAAAAATCCAAAGATCCGCTTAAATTATCTTATTGGTAATTTGATATATCTACATTTGGATTATTATTGTTATTATTAATAATAATAATAATAGTAATTTTGGATTGCTCCTCAGTTCCCCGCAGAAATAGTTTTCTAGCAAACTTATCCACAGTCCTGATAAGAGAAAATGCTTGGGTTTAAGAGTTATGGAGAAAGTGGGTCATAAGGTATTTCAGCTTGCTTCCTTGAGAGACATAGAAGTATCTATCCAAATGCAGACCACAAGCTCCCAAAGGAGCATTTGAGGCAAGTGTGGAAGTTTTCAAAGACCAAGCCATTTGTGGCAATTAGAGACATGCATTGCTCTCTCGCTTTTGTAAACAAATAGTTTATTCCTGGAGAAAACGAACAATCCTAACAGCGGTTCCTTACTGTTAGAGAGGAAGAATTCATACCTGTAAAGGAGTGCTAGCCATCTGGTGACAGCAGGATTGTTCTGTAACAACTATTGAAGGTTAAGTCAGACCCATTATGACATCACCCAGTTTAAAGAACTTCCCAAACACATTTTTTCCCAGTTCTAAACACGCTGCTTACATTTCAAAAGGGCTTCCGGTGGCAGCTTCTTGCACCTGCTAAGATTAGGCTAGAGAAGCCATAATTTACAAAACTACCAAAATTCTCCAGGATTCTTAGCAATGGGCAAGTTGGTGGGGAGGGGGTAGCTACACTTGATAAGGCACAGGGGAAGGATGCATGGGTGGGTGATTGTGCAAAGTAGGTCAAAGCCAGATTTTTTTTAATCTTTAAGAAACAGGTTTTTAGGTTGAGCTGTGTGGGGCCCTAGATCTAAGGTTGCTTGCCCTTGCTTTGGGCATGATGATTAAGATTTATGAGAGTTGAAGTCCAGTCTGCTCGAGTCATGCTTAAAAGCACCAGACATCTTTAAGTCCCATTGACTTGTACCTGGGTATACGATCCAGCCACCTTCTTACTAAGTGTTAATTCCACTGGAACTTTCTAGCAAAGGCACAAGGATCAGAACAGAACTTTGGGGAACAAGCCCATAATTCTACTCAGGAGAAAGAGCAGTTTTGCACAGAGATGCAAAGGATTGTGTATTGGAGGCAGTAATTCTTAAAATGTGGTGAAACAATCACTGGCTCTTTTACTGTATAGTTCTAAAATCAGAAGCAGGCAAGCTCAGGTGTCCTCTTGTCCTGACTTTCATTCAGTTTTCCTCCCACCCCCTCTGTCTCTCTCCCTCCTTCTGCATGGACATGGAAGTAAAAACCCCATTGGGTTCCATAAAAGTTGCTTTCCAAGTTTGCAGCCATTTCGATTCAGACCATACCAAGGATTAAACTGGACCGTTTGTTTCTAAGTAGATACCCAGATCCAGTCAGGAGAGGGGACAGTTGGGAGAAGCAGCAACAGGAGTGGGCTAATCCTGGAAACCAGTCCATGCAGGATGAAAATTGAGGGTGCACCTTTCTATCTTGCAAAGGGAATTAGAATGGAACTGGATTTCACCACCATCTGTAATCTCCATGTACTAGTCTGATGGCTGCATGCACCAAAACTTTTGTACTTATCTCTAGCCAAGACCATTGTGGCTGGGAACTATGGCAGTTGTAGTCCAAAATACCTGGAAGATACCTGCTTTGGGAAGGCAGCTTTATGTGGTGGAGGGGAATCTCTACGTTCTTCTCTCTCTATATATGAGTTAGCGCCAAGGTTGTAACTGATGTATGGAGCTAGAAATAATCTAAAAGGTAGAACAGCTTGCAATTTTAAAAACATTTTATTGGATAGTTCCCACATATTTTTAATGGATTATTCCAAGGGAAGAGAAAATTTGTTGGTGAAGTGAACTTTAATGGGTGGAGCTGAGATGCACACATTTTTAAAGTTTAAGCTTAATCTCCACCTATTAATTATACTGGTTTAACCATCCGACAAATCCCAGCAACTGTAATTATGTTTACTTCCAAGTAAGTTTGCATAGCATGGCAGTCTTCAATTACAGTATAGTTCAATTTATTCAACACTTTTTCATTACCTCAAAAGTGTGTTTTAACCGAACTATTTGAAACCAGTGATAAAACTCATCAGATTATTTTTCTAATAAGAATAATGAAAATAAAAGACATTAAAATTTGACTGCAGTGGAAGAATTAAACCACATCATTTTTCTTCCATGTTTAAAACAATGGAAATTAAGAGTGTTTACCTGATTGATGCAGTTCTTCAGATAAGTCTTTTATAATAACAGTAAATATAAGAATAGGCACCAGAGGCATACGCTGCAAGACATGTCAGATAGAACTGAGTGGGACTACTCAGATATAAATTATATTACACATTTGCCTGTGATTGGGGAGGAGCAGTAGAGGATTGATTTGCTCCACTGAAGTCAGTGATAAAACAAACACTCCTTGAATCTTTCAATCTTTTGCCTTCATTGCAAACCGATCGACAAAGCAGTAAATGTCATAGATTTCAATGGAATGTACATCTTAGGAAATCAGCATTTTCTCAGTCAAAGAATGAAAGCAGAATTCCTAATTATTTCGAACTGGCTAGTCATATCGTCATTCAGTGATACTATTTACAAGGAAGCCTTACAAAGCTGAGTTCAAGTTAAGCCAAAGAAGGAGAGTTCTCCCTCAGGTTTTCAAGGAACTTTTTGTATATAGCTATAAGCAGTTTTTTACTGCTTATAGCTATATACATTAAGGCAAAGCTTTATCACTGAAAAATGACCAAATTGCCACTTCAGAGCAGAGAAAATAGCAGCCCATTTTAGTGTATGCCTACTCAGAAACAAATCTCATGCAGTTCAGTGGGACTTATTTCTGGGTAAATTCGTTTAAGATTGTAACACTGGTGGCACAACATGGAAATCAGAGTTTTATTCTAATTCTCATTATACAGTCAAACCCTAAAATTCTCCAATTTAACTAAAGTAATCCTGACCAGGTTCCGCTTGGAAACCAGTCCTTCATTCCACTTGAGCCAGGATTAAAGTTGGCTAGATGGAGGCCTCCCACTGACACCACACAAGAGGGCATTAACTAGCAAATACAAAATCTTAATGGTCTACAGTTCTAGAAAAGCTTAAGAGCAGAGCCTCTTTTAGATCATGAACAGTTGACTCAGTTCTGTCATAAGAAGCCATGGCTGTATTTTACTTATTTAAACATCTGAACTGCCTCTGCCTCATCTAGGCCAACTCTTCCAGTAAAAGTTAAAAGTCCCTTGATCGGAACTCAGCTTCTGGCAACATGGCCATTGGCAGGAATACTGATGTGGTTTCTCACTGCCATCTGGGATATTTTGTTATCCACTTCCCAGTATAATCTACAGCCTTGGGATGTCTTGTGGTCTCCCATCCAAGTAGTATTCTGTTCCAGCCTACTTAGCTTTGGGGATGAGCCCCATTCAGCTAGTTGCTGCCACCTGTTTTAGGGTCTCAACAATCCACTCTGCAATCTCTGGTCCTTGCCTCGGTGCTATGGCCATTTCCTCTCTAGTGATTTGAAGCCTCTTCTAGACTCACCCACCCAACTTCAGGGGTGAAGAGGATCTTTATATTGCCACAGAATTGTCAGGTAACTCTATAAATTCCTAGTGCAGGGTTTATGACGTCACTGTGCCAAGGATCACATTCTAAGGGGCGGTCGACGCTCCGGATAAAAGACGTTTCCTTCTTTGCTGTACTTTTGACTCCGACCCTCCTGCTCTGTTCGCCGCAGTGGCAAAGCCCGCACGGGAAAGAGAGATTTCCTCCCTGGCTAGTAGGAGGTGCTATTGTGCTGCAAGCCTAAAAGACGTGTTTCTATCATGGTCACAAGAGCCGTCTTTATATGAAGTTGTACGGGATTCGTTTTCGTTACTTCGGCCCGGCCTCGGGTCCACACTGCTCTTCCCTGCCTTGGCCGTGTCCCGAGGGAAAGTGGCCGCTGGCCCACACCAGCCTCTTAAAAACTAACCCATTTAGGAAGGCATCGGCTTTCCCGGATTCTATAAAACTTTATAGACCTCGAGACCTGTGTTGGACTCCAACTCTCCGAAGGAAGTGCCGGTGGGGACTGTGAGAGTTGTAGTCCATGACGGCTGGAGGACACCAGTTTGGAGCAGGCTGATTCGGAACCTTAAGTTCGGAATTATTCGAGGGAGGGAAGGAAAGAGGGGTGAATGAATGAATTTTTGCGCCGTGCATCCTCCAGATTACGGGACTACATCTTCCATCATCCTTAATCATGGGCCATGCTGGCGAAGAATGATGGGAAGGAGCTGTAGCTGAGTATCTCAGGAGGATACCGGCAGGTTATGGAAAGATTGCGTGGAAGCACCTCTTGTTGAGTGGGAGAGGGACTTTCTCAGAAAGTTCATTTGAAACAGGAACTACAGTCTATTGAAAAGCAGTGAAATGCTCTGGTTTCTCCCCCCACCCCATCAGAACCGAAATTAAAAATGCTGGCATTTAAATATTCGCCGATTATTCTGTTTAGAATTGAAAAGGGGTGTGTGTGTGTGCGCGCAATGCAAATTTATGTCATTCCAGAAATTCTCCGTTCGCTATTATTTTCATTCTCTTTTCTTTAAAAAGGATTCCACCTGATAGTTCGTAAAGTGCAGTTACAAAATGCATTGTTAGCCCTTTCCAAGGACATCAGAGTAGATGACGCCAATTCTCTGGTTCACTTTGAAATAAAACTTGAGGAACTCCCCCCTTCCCTGATAATTGGGACACTGAGTAATAAGATAACTGCGAGGAGAATTAAGATGAACGTTTTCGTTGAAATGAAAACGGAATGCTTCCTTCAGTCTTTGCCCTTTACTCTCCTCGCCTGGAAATGCACAGAGCTTTGTTTGGCAGAGAGCCAGATGCGCCAGTTCCACTGGGCTTTGTCTGTTGGGCTTAACCCTCTGCGCAGTCCGGTTGAACCACCAAAGTACACTAGGGCTGAATTGGGTTTCTTTCTCTTGAAATGTGCAAAGTGCGACCTTATTCACAGCCATATACCCGCACTATCAATTTCAGTGGAAAGTAATGCATTGGGGCGTCATTCTCATTGGCGGATCATGTCCATTTAGTAGTAATTTTACCACTTACCCTTAGGATTCATACGCCGCCTCGAAAAATGTGTAGAAATGGGCATAGATTTCACTTTATAGAGGCCATTCCCATTAGTGAGCTAGTCTCTTACAGTGTCACTCAGCGATATTGCTCAGTTAATCTAAAGGCAGCCGACGTCACTACTCAAATCTTTTGCTTACACTCCATGGAAAAGAGATTAGAAAAGGAAGGCTTGCAGCCTCTTGGCGCTGGAGTCAATTCCGGGGAATTCAGCGCGTCTAAATTCTAAGACAGATAAAGGATTGCGCTAATAGGATGCGCAATCCCATCCACTCTAAAGAAAATCCAAATGACTCCAATCTTGGAAATAAAACTGATTGAACTCAGTTGGAATTACTCCTGTGTCATCCGCTTCGATTCAAGGCTGGGCTCTACAGGAGGTAAACAGGGTTGAAGTTCGGGTTCTAACACGCCCCCCCCCACCAACCCTTCGGCCGGAGGCTTTGTTCCCTTGCTGGAGCTCAAGAAAGACAATACGCTTGTCGATGTGATCGCGCCGAGGGCCCCAACTGACTTAGGTGACAGGAGTCAAGTACACTCCCACGGATGGGGCAAAAATTAAATGTAGTCAAAATGCATGTCATTTAACTCAATCCAGTTAATATCCCTACTCTCTCTGTTTTTTATAATTCTATTCACAGGATCAACCACGTAGCCACTTGGGGAGGAAGACTGGGCCTTGGAGGCGGCACGCCCTCCCTTACACGCGTGGAACAATCTGCGCTTTCAGCAGCGAGACGCCGACACGCTCGAAGAGCTTGTTTCGCAAAAGGAGCCGGCTGCGTCTGCCTGGTTAACGGCGGCTTTGCTGAAAGGCAACGGGACTGCGGGGCTCGGAGCCGCCCGGGCAATCGCCTGCCGACCTGGCCTTGGCCGTCGCACACCTGGGCGGCGGTGCGGAAGCAGGACCTCGTCAGAAAAAAAGGAAACGGGAGTCTGCTTAGGTGGGGGAGAGGCGGTCAGCAAGTTCAGACAAAGTCAAATGGCCAAACACTTCTGAGAAGCAACGTTTATTTTTTTGTTTTCACCGTAGAACCAGGTCCTGAATTTCCCAGAAGCCCAGAATGGGAAAGTTTTTTGTTTGATTTCTCGGCTGCAGAAGTAAATCCATCTTCAGCACTGAAGCAGCACCAATGTTTTGTTTTGGTTTTTTGTTAAAAAAGAGAGAGGGAAAAATCTGAAGAGGAAAATACAACAAAACACAACAATCTTTTTATTCTTCTTATTTATGTAAATCAGGTCATCACTGGACAAGAAACCAAGTTCTACCCATTACCATAACAGTTTGTCGATAAAGAACGGAAAAAAAAATCAGATTGGGTACTATCTAGTATCAAGCGCTTGTTCTTTTTTCTTTTTTTTTGTCTTTTTGATCTCAACCCTCCCCGTGATTTAAATTCCCCACCCATTCACAGAGGTATAGTCACAGATAAATAATCCCCAAACTACTTGCTTGCTGTATTTACACAATCCCATTAAATTAAGCATAAATAAATATATACAAACTCATCACTGAATACCTTTCCCATTTTTTTTTACCCGCCCCCTGTTACTTTTCTGGAAGAGTCCCTAAAACAGTTAATGCTTCCCCATTGTTATGGAAAAACTATTCAAGGAGAATAGGCATCAGTTTTACTGTTCTAAATAGGTTTTGTGTTGACATAAAAAGGGAACATAACTGATTTCCGAGTCTTATTTCCTGTATAGGAATTTGCCTTGTTTTAGCTTTGCTCTTTGAGGCCTCACTTCTTAAAAACTCACCGTGCGAGCACAGAGCCCCTTCAATGCACACCAGGGTTTAACTTTCCTGGGATGAGTGTCAGAGATGGCAGCAGCCTGAGCCACACAAGGGGTTACACCCTCCAGGCTCATAGCCACCGCGTTTCCTTTACCAGGACAGGTGACGGTTCACTTTAAACGTTTTTTAAAAAACACAAGATGATAGAAAATTGGAGAAAACAAATACCAATACCGAAAAACATACACTCACACATATATTTTAATAAACATATGGCCGAGAACATACATCAGTGCAATTAAAGCATTAATTTATTAATTGCAAATAAGTTGCTTTTTAGAAGGGTGGAAAATTTTAGTCAGAGCTGTCCCACAAAAAAGGGCATTCAATGCTGAAGACATCATCATCATCATTGGAAAAAGGAGAAAACTCCTTTAGAGACACCCTTTCCAGGTACCAAAAATCCGGACAACCACTGCATGGAAGAAAGAGCTAAGAGATTTCTGTATCTCTGCTGCCATCTAGTGATTGCCCAGATTTTTCAGCCAGCTACATGTTTGATTTAACAATATGATTGTAGGAATCCCCTGCCCCACCCTACTACTTCCACTACTACTCAGCAAAAGAAATCAAAGACAAAGATTTTAATAATATATGGAAATGCCCCCGAGGTAAACCCAATGGGAGAGTGGGGATCACGCCTTGGTCGAATAAGCAACTCTAGAGCAAGGTGACTGTAATCAACTTAAAGCCCAATTAGCAGCAAGTTCGTTCCAGTAGTGGATGGTCATCCCTGCCACTCCGGCAGCTTTTCTTTGAATGAAAAATTAAGTAAATAATTGGGGGAAAAAGGGGGGGCAAGGACCAATATGAGAATGGGGGGATGTCTTTAAAATGTTACAGAAAAGACTCACTGTTCTCCCCAAGTAGATCCACCATTCCTTGCATCATGAATTCAGGGCCTTTTTCAGTGGGGTTAGGGTTGGCTGATAGTGTATCCCCCCCTTCTGCCCACTGAAATGTCTTGGATTGCTACAGTCCCATTGTCCTTCCCCACAGGTCATGCTACCATTGCAGTTCCCTTACTATCTCAAGGGTGGTGTACTGCCCACTCCCTCTGGGAGACTGCTGAGAACTTACTCAACTAACTGGAAGAATGGATTGAGCCAAAAGCTGAAAAGAGAAGGCCGTGAATCCAGAGCTTTGCTCCTCTTAGACTGATTGCCAGCCTGGACTGAGGGACGTTGTGCGTTCCCATTTTCCTTCCATATCTAAGGGAAGTGTCTCACAAGAACATGTATCTTTTCCACAGGTGTACCAAAGTGTTTGCAACAGAGCTTGGGCAGAAAGCAAAGGGAGGCCATTTCAAGTGAGAAACCACCCCAAAAGGAAAGAGTCAAACAGTCCTTCTTTCAGGATTGCTGGTTTCTTTTAAAGGAAACCTGGTTACAGCAGGGTTGTAATTGTCACATACTTGTCTACCAAAATACTATGAACCTAAAGAGAAAAAAGTTTCACTTAAACCAAATTCCAGAAATTCCCTTTCAAATAACTTTCCTTAAAATGCAGAACTTAAATACTCATGACTAATGCAACCTTCCTCCCTAAATTATTCTAGAGATCAAATGGACTTGCTTCTAGCATGGTACTTGCTATTATTGCATCGCTCAGTCTTTATCTGCTGCAAAACTGGCCAAACCACCAAGCCTATGCTTTTCCCAGGACACAGTAATAGGAAAAGTTGCACCTGTTGAATGTGGAAGTGACTATGAAGCTGCTGACAGCCAGAAGAAACAGAAGGTGCCAAGTACCTCTGCCATTCATAGCATCAATTCTTCTTACGTCATTTAGCTGAAAAACAGACTGTTAACTATCACAAACAAGATTACTGGGAGGGAGTGCCCTGTGGCTCCACGGACGGTGCTGACCACTCTATCGGCTCTTGCCAGCAGCACCAACGAGGGATGCTGCGAATTGTAGTTGTCAGAACTGGAGAGCCATGTAAGGGGACATTTCAAATTACCTGAAGGGTACACATGGCAGCACACCTGTTTGGCTCCAGAACAAATACCAGTGGTCTCTCCTTTAAACACTTCTTTGGGTTTAAAACAAAGCTCTTCTCCTACTCTACCTGCATGTGTATTTATCTACAGACAAGATATTTGGACAAAGCAGAACAATTTCCAAACATAGACTTTGGGGCAGAATGTGCAGGAAGCACTAAAGGCCTGGGTACAGCGTTTGGCAAAGTATTTGTTCACGTGTACCAAATTTAGCGCCAGGTTGGCTTCTGAGTGACACAACCAAGTTGTGGCCAATCTTGGTTCCCTAATAACGGAAGCAGGTTGATTTAACAATTGGATTCGTTAAAGGGGGAGACAATTTCTTTATCCCAGATGACTTTGGGAGAGTCCTTGGTAAAGCCTCACATCACTTTTATGTCTGAGAGCACCTATTCCACCAAAGACAATAACCTAGTGCAGGCATTAAATACTGTTTATTCCCCTTCTCCACTGTCTGATCAATAGTCCCTAAAAATGGAAAAGTCTGAACACTGATTTGTTATTCAGTTTATATCTTCTTTTTCTACCAGAAAGCCTGTGCCTTTAATGGCTCCTTAACATGAATGCCAGCAAAAATGTAGCAGGTGAAGCATCACATGCCACGTAGTGGGAAAACTTCACATTCTCTTCAAAGAACAGAAATAGTTGGCAAGAGAACCAACAGTGGTAGATACCTGCTTCTAGCTGCCACAAAAGTATGTACATAATCTCAGAACGATATTGCTTTTCAGCAGAATTCTCTCCCTAGAACTAGGAATGCTAGTTTTTCAGCTAGATTCTTTAACAGCAGCTTGATACACAGGAATTTTCATATAGCATCATATAGCGAAGGATTATATTATCAGCTACTTTTAATGATACTGCAGATTTGTTTCTTCCTCTTTAGATCTCAGCCGTGACAAGACTTTACTCCTACTCCCCCAATCTTGCAATAATACTGAGAAAATGTAATGGATTAAAATGACAATGCTATGTTTTCCCCATGTAATCAAAACATTCAGTTTCCCCCAGCCACTTTAAAGAAGTTTGACCAAAGATCATTTTTTTCTATAACTGCAGTCCATGGGGATGCCAAAATGTTTCCTCCAGTAATGCAATACTGCCCTTTAAGCAGGGGATACAGTACATGAAAAGTACCACATAAGACAAGATTTTATATTTTCCCATGCACTGACTTTATGAGGCAACTCTACAGATCAATAGTGGAACTGTATAGGCAGTACTTGAACGTCGTATGGTTTACAGGGATTAGAAAAGTGAGACATATTGTAGGGGTTTTTTTTACTTTACAAAGGTATCACTGACTCATAAATTAATCTCACTTAGATCAATGTGATTTATTCATGAATGAGATTAAGACGGTATCAATTATTTCTAAGAATGTATTGATGACTATTATTTTAATACATTGCTTCCAAAAAAGATTGGGTCCTGCAGCTGTGATGTAACAGTGGCATGGGCAGCCAATTTTTATATACTCAAGAGTAATTTACAAACTCTTTAAGAAAAAAAAATGAAAAGTAGAGGGGCCAGATTACCAGCTTCTAGGAACACTGACAGGATGAGGAATAAAATTACGAAAAACAAGAGATGGGGGAAGAATCATAGTTCAGTAAAGAGTAGGGCTTGGCATAGCAAAGGTTGGATTGCGAAAAATATGAAGAAGCCAATCAGTGTGTAGACAATACTGCTCAATCCATTTGTGCATTCTGCTGCAGGTTCACAGAATCTGTTGGTGATACCAAAAAAACAAACAAACAAACTTGTGAAAGAACATTCTCCCGGAATAGTTAACAAGTTATTTGGACAGAAGACCCTATCCAGTAAAACCACTGGAATTTCTTTCTATTTCCTTCTGTCTTTATGATACCCATAAGCACACACAAAATTAATTTGAGGATCAGCACGCTGAAATTGGGACACATTTATCAAGTAATGTTTCCAGATGCCTACTCTTTAAAGCTAAATAATAATTGGTCTTCCCCTACCCACCCCCCCAAAAAAATCTTGCGTATTTTATTCTAAAACAGCAAAACAGGTTTTTCTGGGGTGTTATGCACAAACTTTAGCAACATTTAAAAGAAAAAGGCGGATATATCTGCAGTTCAATAAATGATACATTTTGGGCCACTGAATGCCCAGATCAGTTGTATGTGCATTAAGGGCAAAATATCTCCTAATTAGCTGTTTGACATTTTAATTCTTCCGTCTCAATGTCTTGCTTAATTTCAATGATAATCTGTATCTTAGGCACAAACAGTTGAATTTTAAATAATGGAATATTTCTTCAGTTGGCCTTTTTAATGTTAACTCAGTTTGGATCCTGCATGTTCACATCAACAGGACGAACGGTAAATTATTTTTATGTTGTAATAGGGAACTTGCTACATTTATAAAATTCTGCAGCCTAACTTCAAAGAAAAGGGAGAACTAATCAATACTGCAACTGACTTCAAGCCCCATAAAGTGTCCTCTAAAGTATGTCCATAAAGGTCCATTGCCTTTCTTTTCTTCTCCTTTCTTTCTGGGTGCTGGAATGGATAAGACACACAAACAAGATGCAAATTTCCAATATGTCATACAAAGAAAGTTATTTTAAAAATATGCTGTGTAATCCAGTCAATATTAAGCACATTTAAGCTCCATTGGCTTTAACAGGACTAAGTTAAACACATACTCAATTCTCTGAAAAATAAATGTAGCGGACTGGGTAGATGAAACTGTAGTTTTAACTTTGCCATGTTGCCTGATGAAGACATTTCTTTTCCCTTAGGAACAGTTCCTACTACCCTGCAATATTTAATACATTAACCAGTTAGCCTTTTAATTGCCTTGATAAATTGGGCAGCTTTTTTTAAAGCACTAGCACTCAAGACCTCAAGCATTTTTTTCCCCTTAGGGAGAATGGAATGCCTACACTAAGATGATATCCACTATCTAAACATTTAAAAAGAACACTTTTGACTTCATAACTTTTTTATACTATATCCCCCTAATTAAAATGAATCAAAATCAATATCATATGGAAGTTAAGATTTTTCAAGTTCTGCAGTAGCCATGATCCTAATCTTATTGTAGAATGCTGTGCTCAATCTCTCCTCCTTCTACAATGTCACCGAAATTAGACAGATATGCATTAAGATCAGAATTTAAAGCTTCACCCACAACTGAATTAAAATAGTTGGCATTAACTCAACTCCTATTAAAGTCAATAGAACTGCAATTTTAATCTTTAGACATTATATATGGAAGCTCCTTAGACTGATGAAATTTCCTGCCTAGATAAACATACTCAAGAATGTTGCCTTAAATTGACCATATAGTCCTATTTAATAGCTTGGGAATATGTCTCATTAAAACAAAAATAAAAATCTGAATTCATGACACAAGTAAAGATACTCAGTGTGAAATAATGACTTTAGGTACATCTTAATTGGTTTGGTTGGGAAATAGGAATCACAGGGTCAAGTTCCAAATGCACAGCACATAACTTATCACCCATGGTGTATAGTTTCCTATATGGAAAAAGTACTGATAATTATAAATTAGGAATGTACATTTTCATATTTCAAGCATCTGCACATTGATACATATCTGTGTATATGCTGCAAAGGACTGCAGCTCTCTGGAATATATGATATGTGCAGTTGCTTCAAATGAAACATCAATCACTGCTGTACTATGTGCTCCCAGTTTATATTGTGTAAAATGATCTAAGTTTTACTGAAAACTGCAAGTACCCAAATAGCATTTGAAAACTGCATTTCAAATAAAAAGTTGAGTTCAGTAAAATGCATGGATGATTAGCCATAGACCCAAGTCTTCAATGTTCCCTTAAGTGGAATTAAATTCCACCAAAATTAATGGAACTTACAGCCATATAATGTGTTTGGGATCAGGGTGGCAGGCATAATACATCTTTATCCTATTCTCATCTTCTAGCATGAATTCAGTATGTGAGGCCAAAATGAAGCATAGACACAAGCTGTTGTGACAAAGGGAAACAATCTTTCAAAATGCATGAAATACCATAGCCACTGTCAATTCAACAAAACCTTTGCAAAGTGATAACATGCAGGGTGACATTCATTTTGCACTTAAGCATGATTTCTTTTCTTATGTATTCCAAAAAAGGAGGTTAAATATTTTAAAAATGTAATTCAAAAGCACACACAGTGACACACTTAATTACTGCAAATCATTGGAAAATAGCCAATTCTTCCCCCTCCACCCCAAGGCCAAGACAACTATTTGTTTTCCAAGTCAAGATTTGCAACTCTCCTTTGATAACCAGGGGAAACAGATTTTCTTAAAATTAGACACTAACTTAATAATGAGCCATGATTCTTATTAACTTCTCTAAAAGAGGAAATACACTTAACAAACCTGATTTTTTCTCTGTGCATCAAACACTATTGCCCCACTTCCCAATTCTTTTTTTTTAATATTGGAGGACATAGTATTTGCCTCTATATCAGCATCCCTTGCTCAGACAGTGAAGCTTTACATAATCTATTCCCTTTGAGCTTCTTTAAAGAAGTACACCTGCAGAATGCCAAAACAACTGACTTTGATTTGAAAAGGAAAAGTGTCAGAATTGTGGATTTTCATCTCAGTACCTGATGAAATGTGTACGGAGCTCTAGTCCTCTTTGAAGAAGCTCATAAGCCAAGCGGGCAAAGCTTTGGGAAACAGAAGAAAATTAAAAAGGTGCATACTCCTGAGAAGGTTTAACATACTTATCAAGACATTCTTCTTATTATTAACATTTCTTTAAAAGAACAAAGTGTGTGTCTGTGATCTGAGACATTTTAAAGAGCAGCAGTCATTGCTGAAATTTTAGAGCAAGAATGAACAGACTGATACCTTCATCCTAATCACACTATCCCCAGTCTAGGAGGCCCATCTGCACTCCAATGCCTACTTGAATCACCCACATATATGGATTTTCATTCGTGCCTCTTTTGTGGCACAGGGAACTCTCCCCTTCAATAGGACAAGTTATTTCACTGAAATGTAAAAGGCAGTCTTCCAGGTGAGAGGTCCATGTGTACATTAAAAATCTTTATCAAACAGACTTGGAAATAAAGTTTTCAATTCCAACCACAGGGCTGTTTCTGCAGTAACATCTGCCATCCACAGAAAACAAATACTTATGAAAAAAGTTGCAGTTGAAAGGAAAAGGCATGCTGATCTTTAGATCCATCCACAAAGAGGAATGTTCCTTCTCTCTTTCCTGTTTACAGGTGAGGCATGTCTGTGCAACTTTTTCACAAGTACATCTTCATGAAAATGTCTACTTCCATGATAGGCAGATTTTATTATGAAATGAAGGGCTAATTCTCATTGTCAATTATTTGGTTTCAGACTTAGTCATGCTGAGTAGTAGGTCTACAGTTAGTTATGGCTAATTTTGATTGCAATGGATCTGCTCCAAATATGACCAAGTCTGGATCCAATCCAATACCTTAATGGAACATATATATACAAATTCTACACACCCTTATAGACAGAGAAAATGACTATTTGCAGCCCCCAAGTTTTAGAATTAAATATGCTAAGTGGGCAGCTTTTGATTAACACTTTAGGTAGGTATCCAGAATAAGCACGGGCATCTGATAATAACCCATTAGCTCTTCCACTTACTCATCCATGTAGTTAGTTACATTTTAACACTTTCACAGCCTGAACAGGTCACCTCTGCATGTAGTTACTAACAATTCTTCTTAATGACTCCTAATGTAGACAGACCCAGATTTGGTTTTTTTCCCCCTTTCTTCCTGTTGTTAAGAAATCTACGGCCCAAATGCTATTGATAAATTTTAGGCCTAGCTATTCAGACCACACAGAGAGAGAACAGCAAAATTTTGCACAAAATCAGGAAACCTTGCTCTGAACAGGACAGTCCAGTATAAAATATATCCATCCCTTAGGTTTTTCTTTCTACCTTAGATTTTTTAAAAATAATAATAATACAGAAACAGACTATGTACCTCGGCCAACATAGCAACATTATCAAAATGATTCTTCCAATAAATTATTGATTGCTTTTATCTGTTATAATTTCATCCCCATCAAAAATCAATTAAAAAAAAAGATTGTGGGATGACAGAAGTGGAAAATACTGGATGTTATCTTCAACAGTTCCTTTGCCATAGCCACTGAGCCACTCTTCCTGTTCCACTGTGCGCCTCTGACCTTATTTTCTTCTTTAAATTATTTGCAGGTGTGACCTACCTAGCATAATTCTTCCAAAACCCAATCCAATATTTTAAAGCTAAAATTAAATGGTTTTCCTCCCAAAGGATCGCTCTCAATCTCTCCTTTTCCTTTCTGTTTTCCCCCCTAATTTCATTAGCTTGCTTTCTTTTCTCCCTCCCTCTCTCTCTCTCTCATTTTCTGTGCTTTTCTTCCTTGTCTCCAGTTTTACTACCTGGTCCTTCCCCAGAAGTGTGCCTGTTAGCAGAGTTGTTGTTCAAGAACATCTTGTCCATGCCTTTGAGGGCTTCCGTCAGGTAATTCTGGAGAGCAGTCAGGGCAGCACAGATGGCTGGGGACCCAAAGCCGTGAGTGATGAGACTGAAGTGAGTCAAGCAGCTCTGGATCCCTGGCTCCAAGATGGGGCTGGGTCGGCTATTGCCAATGGGTGTCCGGTCTTGGGCCAAAAGATCGGTAAATTCTTTACAAACTTGCCTGGAGATGAAGAAAGCAGATGACAAGAGCCAAGGTCGGTCAGGATCAGAGAACTCTGATGAGTGACTATCAGTATTTTGAGGAAAAAAAAGTGTCAAAATCTGACAATTACAGCACTCTTTCAATATGGCAAGGAGATTTTACTTTAAAAATCATACTTGTGTTTTGCTCTTCCTCCAGAGAGCTCAGTGTATGACATTTGTCCCACTTTATACTTACAACACCCAGGTTGAAAGATTATGACAAAGAAACCAAGCAAATGCCACTGCAGAGTAGGAACTTGAAGCGGGTTCTTCAGAGCTATTAGACAACTATATTCCGTTTGATATAACTTAAGGAATTTGTTTCTTATTTTTATAATCATACTGAATATAACTTTTTGCATTTAAATATGATTAAATTATCAAATCACTGCACATTTTTCAGTGCAATTTGTGAATATTGAGAAGGCTTTTTTTTTTTCCCACCATGCACATAGCATTTAATTCATAGCCCTGTGAGAATACTCCAGTGCATTGACGGAGCTTCTGGTTAAACAGGATTTCACATTCAGTTCTACAGAGGGAATAAATGCATACAATGGTCCTCTGTGAGAAGGAATGCTCTGATTTCTCATACAGAAAATAAAACAAAGGATGGGATGGGATGGGATGGGATGCTGGAGTTAGAAGAGACCAAAAATCTTAGATCAAGAGGGAGAAAAAACAGTTCAAATAAAATCAACTATGGTTGCTCTTTATGCATGTTTACTTAGGAATGCAAATACTGAATGAAATATTTGAAGTTACATGCATACAACTGCCTACTAATCCCCAAGACACATCACCCCTTTCTTCCTCCATCAACCTAATCAATCTGCTTGACAGTGTGCCACAAGTAAAAAATAATGTTGCAAGAAAAGCCCAGCTCTGCTCTGAAAGTTCTAGTTCATAAAATATATTGAATGGAACTATATAAAAATACCTACAAGGAGCAAAATCTAAATCATTGGAACTTCTATTTAATTACAAAAAGAATACTGTGGTGATCCAATCAGATCTTTCCCGAACTCTTGCACTGTTCCAAGTTTACCCTCCCATGTACATATCTGGGATGGGTGAAAACAGGAAGCTCTGAGATATTGTTGCTAAGGCAGCCCCCTTTCTATCTGTTCCTTCCTTCTGTCTGTATATCTGAAGACCAGAAAGAGAAGTTGATAACAGACTCTCGCAACCAATAGCCATGGCCAAAGTAATTCAACCAGCTACCAACCACGAGTACAAAACAGTGGTTAAGACAAACTTTTTTAAGCCCAGTGTAATCCATGGCTGAGACTTACACATCATATGAGGCAAGCTTATATCTGATTTACAGTAGCACATGTATGGGCAGCATTCATATAATTAAATACAAGAAATTTCATGTGCTCAGAACACTAAGGAGGACTGTAACACAGCCTTATGTCTCACAAGGTATTAAATCCATGAGCATTAATTTTTGAAGGGAAACAACCTATCATGCACCCCTCAATTTCAGTCTAAGCTGGTACAATTGTTTTTGTTTGTGAGAACAAGAGCAAAGTTTTAAGACTATCCCATACGTATAACTTTGGTTGTTGTCCTCACTCTTAAGCACTGGTTTCATTAAGATGAGAGGCAGAACTTTCCATTCATTAAAGTTTATATACGTATGAATAAGAATCCTGCATTGCCTCACTCAGCAATAAATATCATGTATTAGTTTGGCACCAGCCACAATGGAGGAATGGCTGGTGAAGATGATGGAACTTGCGGAGGTGGCTAAATTAACATCTTTGATCAAAAAAAGACAATATCTACATCTATGGCTGACTGGAAACCCCTTGTAGATTTTTTACATGAAATGGGAAAAAAATCCACTTATGATTTGTGGTTTTGATGATTTAAAAAAAAACTGGGTAATAGAAAAAAGTGAGCTTTTTTTGTAATCATAGAGTAAGAGATAATTTTGCGATTGTGCTTATATTTGCTGCAAAGGAAATCTGAAGCTTATTTTTTCTATTTATTTATTTATTCAAATTTCTATCACCGCCCATCTCCCCCCAAAAAGGGGGACTCTGGGCAGTTTACAAAAAAATTTACAATTTAAAACCATCAAACACATAAATTACAATGCAACAACCATTTCTTGTTATTCTTTGTTCTTGCACTTTTGCTTTTCTTTCTTTCTTTCTTTCTTCCTTTCTTTCCTCCTTTTACTCTTTATTAGTTTGTTAGTTTTTCTGTTCTTTGTAAAACTTCTAATAAAATTTATAGAAAAACCCAATATCATGGATTCATAAGGAGAGTTGGAAAACAATAATGCCAGAGACAGTGACAGTCATGCCTTCAGTGTACCTTTCTGAATATGGAATCATGAGAACAGAAGGCTGCAGAAGCTTAACTCTAAATACATGAAGTTTTTATATTCTCAAGTATGTATTAAATACACACACAATCTGTCACTGTGCAGGTTGTAATTCATGCATATCTTAGAAATGCAATTGTTTCCATATTATGTATTTATCTATTTATTAAATTTATATCTCTCAATGAAGTCAGTAAATGCATAGAGGGACTAGGATATCACAGATATACAAACATATTTTATTTATATTGTTGTACAACTACCTATCAGCCCTAAATAGACTGCCTGGGCAGGCACACACATCCGTATAACAGAAAAATATAACTGAAGGAAATCACAGTATCTTATTGTCTGCCTTTACATTTCTAGGCATACATATAATCTATAATCAAGACTAGAAGTGGACTCCCAGTGGCCATCCAATTGTTGGATTCAATTCCCCACAGTCTGTTTTATTTTAATTTATTCGATTAACCTTAGAACAATTTTTGTCCCAATTTCTGTAGCAAATGAAGTACTAATTATCAGGAATGTTAAGCTCCATTGGCTAATGGATGCACAACTATTTTGACCTTGCTCTTAGTTCTGATGCATAGGTAAATTCGGACAAAATGTTAGCCATGCCTGCTCATTAACGTTCCACTGGTAACACTCTAGTCACTTCCATATTGTTCAAGACTTCAATTAGGCAAGTGCAGTGCCAAAGTAAATAATAAGTAGGATACATTTGTCACATTTTCTAAACTCAACGATTTATGCTAACTACAGAAAGTTGATTAAAATTGACAAATTGATGCAATCCAGAAGCTGGAATAACAGATGTGCCAGTGAGATGGGTGCATGCCAGTATAATCCATCCATTCTATAAACATTTAGAAACATGGAGCAAGGCAATTGATTACAAAATCCATTTTCTATACTAGGCAAAGTGATTTACAGGAAGACAATATACAGTCAGGATCAGAAATATTGGAACAAGGATAACTGTTTTGGCATTTGGCCTCTGTACACCACCACATTGAAGTTGAAAGGAAAAACACTCAGATGGGAGTGAAGTCAGGACTTTCAGCTGTAATTCAAGAGGTTTGACAAAGGTGGGGCACTAACCATTCAGGAAGTACAGCCAGTGGCATACACACTTCCCCATCGTTGGTGGCTCATAAGTAATGGAACGAATGGCTGACAAACAGCTGCATGGCCAGGTGTGGCCTGTTTCCTGGGTACCCCATGACCAATCAAGCAGATAAAAGGCCTGGAGGTGGTTCTGAGTGTCACATTTGCATTTGGTAGCTATTCACTGGAACTCTCAACATGAGGTCCAAAGAGGTGTCCATGCAAGTGAAGGAGGCCATCATTAGGCTGAGAAAACAAAATAAACCCATCAGAGAGATAGCAAAAACATTGGGAGTGGCCAATACAACAGTTTGGAACATCCTGAAAAAGAAGGAATTAACTGGCAAGCTCAGCAACAGCAAAAGTCCTGGAAGACTACAGAAGACAACTAAAGTGGATGACCATAGAATTCTACTCATGGTGAAGAGGAACCCTTTCACAACATCTAGCGAGGTCAAGAACACTCTTGAGGAGGTAGGCATGTCATTGTCAACATCTACAGTCAAGAGACGGCTTTATGAATGTAAATACAGAGACTTCACAACAAGGTGCAAACCACTGATAACGCTCAAGAATAGAAAGGCCAGATTAGACTTTGCCAGCAGACACCTAAAAAAGCCTGCCCAGTTCTGGAATAAGATTCTTTGGACTGATGAAACCAAGATTAACTTGCACCAGAATGATGGGAAGAGAAAAGTATGGAGAAGGAAAGGAACAGCTCATGATCCAAAGCATACCACATCATCTGTCAAACATAGTAGAGGCAGTGTTATGGCATGGGCATGTATGGCTGCCAATGGAACTGGGTCACTGGTGTTTCTTGATGACCTGACTTCTGATAAAAGCAGCAGGATGAATTCTGAAGTGTATAGGGCTATACTTTCTGCTCAGATTCAGCCACATGCTGCCAAACTGATAGGAAGCCGCTTCATATTGCAGATTGATAATGACCCAAAACATACAGCAAAAGCCACCCAAGAGTTTCTCAAGGCAAAGAAGTGGGATGTTCTTCAATGGCCAAGTCAGTCACCTGATCTCAACCCAACAGAGCGTGCTGTTCACTTACTGAAGACAAGACTGAAGGCAGAAAGACCCACAAACAAGCAGCAGCTGAAGGCAGCTGCAGTAAAGGCCTGGCAAAGCATCTCGAAGGAGGAAACTCAGCATTTGGTCATGTCCATGGGTTCCAGACCTCAGGCAGTCATTGATTGCAAAGGGTTTTCATCCAGGTATTAAAGGCAATCCTTACGTTTGTAATGATTTTGGTTTGTTCCATTACTTATGAGCCACCAATGATGGTGGTGGGTGTATGCCACTGGCTGTACTTCCTGAATGGTTAGTGCCCCACTTTTGTCAAACACCTTGAATTACAGCTGAAAGTCCTGACTTCGCTACCATCTGGGTGTGTTTCCTTTCAACTTCAATGTGGTGGTGTACAGAGGCCAAAAGCCAAAACAGTTATCATTGTTCCAATATTTCTGGTCCTGTAAATAGTATTTCAGCATTTCAGCATGAAATGATGTTATGTATATAAAGCTGTATTACAATACATTGGCTCAGCTGTGATGTTTTGAAAGTGATGGCAAGTGATAGTGGAAGTTTAAAGAGTCCTATTTGTGGGTCTCAACCATTAGAAATATGAAGATGGTAAAAAATAAAAAATGGAAATGTTGAAGATACACACCAAATGATAAAACATTGCCATCTTCATCTTCAAAGACCAAAGGCAGGAGGTGGGGTCTGTGAGCAATTAAAGGTCTGAGACATTAATATCATTTGACCCTGAAAACAAGGGCAATCTAATTCCAATCACGTCTAAAAAACATCTGGACAAATTTGGGCAAATGATTTTTCAGCCATCCATATATTTCTTTAAATTATGCTGTCAACAGAGCAAACCACATTCTAAGGCACAAAATAAACGAGATCTCTTTGGGACTTGCCTGCAAGATAGAACACCTGGGGAAACAGGCAGCTACACACTACGAAAGGACTAGGTCTGCCATAAAGCACCAAACAATATGGCAGGGAAGCCATAGGGAGGCATAAATCAAATAAACAGAAAAGCTATTGTAAAAGTTTCAATGAGCTAGGGAGAAACATCTAAATATAGCCACAAGTTTAATATTCCCCCCTGCTGTTCCCCCAGCTGCTGTGGTAAAAGCATCAGATCTATGGATGATTAACTGTAAATATTGGGAAACAAGTATTAAAAATTATTTTTTGTCATCTCGAATGGATAGCTACAAGCCAAGAATCTTACTGGAATTCAGATTTTTTTGTGTGTGAAAGGGAATTAGGCCCAAGGTCACCCTTCTTAAGGAAAAATGGGGCAGAGAAGGTAGTATGTTCTCCCATGTCCACACAACTCATTTGGGATGACAGTAATACAACTGGGAATACCTCAACTGTTATGGAAGAATGATAAAGCAGCTATAGTCACATTTGTCATCACCTTATTTAGAAATATTTTACCCATGTAATAATGTAGAGCTGGGATACATTTTTGTACCATCTATATGGGACTCTGACTCTAACTGTTACAGTTTCCAGAAATATGTCCTCCATAATGGCACCTGGCATACGAAATTTCTTAAACTGGTTTGTCTGGACATGCCCCAATGTCCAAGGAACAACCACTGTAGAATATTTACATGCTTGATACCAAATTTGAACATGCTTTTTGCCTCCTCATTAATCTGGTAATGTCTCAATGCAAGAATAGTATTGGACAGGGGAGAATTATATATTTTCTTGCAACATCCATATCTGGATGACAGAACACTAATCAGAAACCTTGGGTACAAAGGTTACTTCAACAGTAATAGAAACAGGATGCTCTGCAAGCATTCAACAGTACTTAACCTTTTTGCCTCAGGTGGTAAAAAAGTTAAAGCCAGTTCTAAGATACTCATTTTGCAGTAACCACAGAACAAGTCAGGTCTACCTAGTTATAGTCTCACAATTTCACTATGGTTGTGTTAATCTGATCAATACAGGAAGCAGGTTACTCACAGCTCAAACCAAGTGAATTAGCACACTCAAGCAGAAAGGGGAAAAACTGCAATAATGTGCACAAAGAATGAAGTCTACCTAACATACATTACATGGAATAGAAAGCTATTCATATGAATGAAACATTTAATTAAGTAACATCAGAGTCAAAATTCAAGAACAAGGGTAACATTGTGGGATAAATTATCACCTTGTCAAAATTGTCAAACTAGTAATTGATTTTATAATTTTTCACTACATCAGGAAAGAATAACAAATCAAAGCAATAGCCACACAACTACTGGAGTGATACAACCATTCACAAAAATTCAAAATATTGGAGTGGCTAAGGAATTATTATAGAAGTGATGTGGATGATTAAAGAAATCCCAAATTAACTTGTGAACAATTTGTTCACATCTTGCCTAATAATTGTTTATTGAACAAGCTGTAATTAGGGATTAAACAACACACAATAAACTACAGTCAGCTTTGTTCACACATCACACTGATCCATAATCAGATTTGTTTGGTTTTGGCTTAGTGTGTTATTTAAACCTAACCAATTCACAGACAACTGTATAGGTAATCCTTGGTAGTTAACAACAGTAATTGAGACTGGGAACTCTGTTGCTAAGCGACCCAGTTGTAAAGCGCAATGTCACGTAACTGCCCCGACTTACGATGGCAGTATCAGTTGCCATCGTTAGGCGAATCCCATGCAGTCGTTAGATGTGACATCATGTGATCACCAGTTGCAACCTCCTGCCGGCTTCCCCGTTGACTTTGCTTGTCAGAAGCCAGCAGTGAAGGTTGCAAATGGAGATCACGTGACCACAGGACACTGAAATGTCGTAACTGTGAGCTGGTTGCCAAGTGCCCAAATCGCAGTCATGTGACAGTGGGGACGCTGCAACCTCCACAACTATGAGGACCAGTTGTAAGTCTCCTCATTCAGCACTATTATAACTTTGAACATCATGAGCTACAGCACCTACAGCTCACAGATAGGATATGGAGAAGTGCAGCCACCAGGCCAAGAAAAGTTATCCACTGTTACTTTACCTCCTAAACATATGCCTCAAAAGACAAAAAAAAAAAAATTGTACAGCACATTGAATAATCCAAACTCTTCATGTTTATTATTTCTACAGCCAACATTAGAAAGAAAGGTCCCCAAGTCATTTTCTGACTCTTTGGGGGATGCCGCTTTTGCGACATTTTCTTGGCAGACTATACAGCGGGGTGGTTTTACCTTTCCCCCAGAGAGCTGGGTCCTCATTTTACCGACCTCGGAAGGATGGGAGGCTGAGTCAACCTGAGCCGGCTACCCGAGAAACCAACTTCTGCTGGGATCTAACTCAGGTCGTGGGGAGAGTTTTGGTTGCAATACTGCCGCCTGCCACTCTGCGCCACACGAGGCTCTTCATTACAAGACTTTTATTAAGTTTATCTACATATTATCTTCCCTGAAAATAATACGTTTTGCTTCCAAGTAAAATTATGGAAAAGAAGGAGGAAGGGAGAGAGAACTACTTCTGGTTTTATTTTACCACCATTGTTAAAGAGCTCCTGGTACCAAGGCATGGTACCGCATACAGACCTCTATTAAAATTCTAGCAGCTGTCTTCAGGAAAGAAAGGTGAAATAATTATCTGCATGGCACCCCAAGTAATCTACACAATACCTTTAAATAGGACCACAACAAATAATGCCTAGAACATTGTGATGAGCCTGTATTCAACTATTTTGAATGTTAAAATATACATTATGCTCATCTACTATAAGACTGAAACCAAAGATTTTGCTAGTACAGGTAGTCCTCAATTAGCGACCACAACTGGGACTGGCAACTCCATTGCTAAGCGCCATGGTTGCTAAGCAGAAAATCATGAGACCGCAACAGGCTTATAGCATCACTTCCCATTCAGTCGTTAAGCAAATCACTGAGGTCATTAAGTGAAACATCACGTGACCATGACTTATGATTTTACTTCCACGTTCTCCATTAACTGCTTGTTGCAAGCCAGTTGTGAAGCAGATAAATGGCAATCATGTGACCATGAGATGCTGTGATGGTCATAAATGCAAGGATTGGTCACAAAGCTGTTTTTTTTACACCATTGTAACTTTGGCTGCTAAATGAGGAAGTTGGTAAGCAAGGACTACTTATTATTTCACATTAATAAGGGATTACTGGCCATAGGCAGATCTGAACTCTAGCCCTTTGTTCTTCCAGCTTTACTTTTTCTTCTTAGACACTTTCTACTGATGTTCTCCTAATTTCTCCAGAGCATTTCTACTTACTCAAGTTCCAACTTTTATTTGCTAACCCCCCATTTCCTACAGTACATTACCTGACTTTCTTAGGGTCTACTTCCTTATTTATTTATTTAGTGCCTTTGAGTCAGTGTTGACTCCTGGAAACTGCCTGGATTAATCCCTGCAGTTTTCTTGGCAAGATTTTTCAGAAGTGGGTTGCCATTGCCTCCTTCCTAGGGCTGAGAGGAGTGACTGGCCCAGGGTCACCCAGCTGGCTTTGTGCCTAAAGTGTCACTAGAACCCACAGTCTCCTCGTTTCTAGCCTGGTGCCTTAACCACTACACCAAATTGGCTCTCTTCTACTTCCATAAGCTGGTTTGGTTTGGTTTGGTCACTCCTTTTCTAGGCTATTTTTCTCCTGCTTCTATCTAGAATCTGAGCTACTGACTTCTAAAACTCCCTTGCTACTGAATTTGGCCCTAGAAAGTAATGTTGAAAAACAAAAATATTAGTCTTTATAAGCTGTTAAAGAGTTCTGACATACTGATATTTAATTATGTATTTTATTTATAATACCTGAACCCCACTTTTTAGAATTAAAAGCAAATCTCCAAGCAGGGAACAACAAAAAACCCACAATTTATAAGCAGTTAATTAAATAAATAAAACAGTAAAAATAGTACACTTAAAACTATAATGGCTTCAGAATTACCACACAAGACCAAATCAGGTGATATAGCATTACCACATGTCTGAGTTAACAGATTCACTACAAGACTGTGGGCTAACATTAGAAGGCCCTTTTCAAAGGCTAAATATATCTTCACAGTGACTCTTTATTACTAGTTTACTGCTAGAATTAACATAGCAAATTATTCTGTACAGGACTCACATTCCACTGCATACTTCAGCAGTTTAATTTGATACTAATTTTAGTTATTACACACAGATCCAGAGTGGATGAATATCCCCACTTTCAAATGGTGAATTCTCAAAATTCCCTGATCACATAACAAAGGAACTACAGTATTTCATCAGCATCATGAATGCACTGTAGCATGTTAAGCACATGGACCGAAAGTACATAATACAGTCTTACTTCTGAAACTAATCAAGTGTGATCTGTAAGCCTATTGAGCACTACATGTAAACCTCTTTGGAGATCAAATAAACAAATAAACCACATTTAACCTTTCAGTTGATTGGGCATTTGAATGCTACAAAAATGGGTTTATTAACTGTAAAGCTATAATAAAGTTGCAATAGCTTACATTCTACTATTCCCACAGAAAAAAGCAGGATTTAGTCTAACATGCAACTGGATAATTCGTGCCGCATCCAAAACCATTTGTTCAGTATGAAGAATGTTTTTGCACAGATGGGTATATAAGATTTAATAAAGCACTTGTCGATTTCTTAAAATAAATAAATAAGGAGATACTGTGGTAGCTCTTTTTAACAGACTAAATGGAAGATTGGTTCCATTATTTGGAAAGTCTCTCAAATCAGAGTATTTCATGGCAACAATGCAAAATATGTAATTTGTGTAATGACATCATTATGCAAGTGATGCAAATCATGTCATTTAATGATGCCAAATTATGCACTTTGCATCATTTGCATAATCATACAGCTATGCAAATACTGCAAATCAAAATGGGGTTTGTTACATGTATAATCTGTTCAATGAAGCTTTCACTGTATTACAAAGAGAATTGAAGATGATATTGTTTCTATTCACTTTGTTCTTCATAACTACAGTGCATTATAAAACTTACAACTAAAATGCATTTATTGACTATTACTAAACTCCACAGCTATATATTCTACAGCTTTGCTGGGACCCCTTGACTCGCTTTATTGTTGGACCTTCAGCTCTAGAAATAGCTAGACCTGCTTTATGCAGAGGACAGTGGCCTTTCCCAAGCCATCTGAGCACTGGTGAAAGTGAAAGGTCCCCTGTACAAGCACCGAGTCATGTCTGACCCTTTGGGGGGATGCTGCTTTTGCGATATTTTCTTGGCAGACTATAGCAGGGTAGTTTGCCATTGCCTTCCGCAGTCCTCACAGTAATCTGAGCATTACTGTATTCAAAAAACTGAAAACTCCATCCTCCATCATCTAGCATGGAAAAAATCTAAATAAATGGTTGTGATGCCTTGCCAAAATTGAATCTTGGCAAGGATATCTAGGGAGCATAAGTGAGTCCCCCACTTGTGCAGTAGGCAACAGGCCTTCTCAGTGATGACCCCCCATCTTATGGAACTCCTTACTCCCAACCCTTTTGCTTCAGATGTCTTAGGACTATCAGTGACTGGTTAGTGTGAACTATTTTCCTACAAGTCTCTGTTAAAATATTCGTAAACCACTTCCACTTCCTTTGTTTTAATATCTTTGCATCTGGGTTTTCATTTTTTTAATTCATATGATCACTGATGCTTTAGGACCACTTTCAAGAATAACAATATATGTATGATATAGATAGTATGTGTTTTCGATTCAACAGAGTCTATTTCTGCTGATGGATTTCAACTTAATACTGATAATTTCAACTTAACATCAGTACTGTGAGATTTTGCTATCAGAAAATCTTTGTGAATACTGTCACATGTCTGTATGTATCATATAATGCAAGGTAATTAATTAAATGGGAGAATGTCATCATGTGAACATTATTTATGTTGTCAAATTGAAGTTGCTTCCCATGCTCTATAAAAGTCTGCCAGGCTGAAGGTGATCTGTTCTCATGTGATGAAAATATATTACTCTGACATTTAAAAATGTATGTTTAAATCCCATTTAACAGGCAGCAGCAACTCATTCCATTCCAGTGTTTTTTACAGTCCAAAATTAAGTTTATTGTTTTATAGCAACAATAAGCTAAATGGATTGACACACAGTACAGAAGTGCAAATGAAGATACTTTCAATTCAAAACAGATGTTGGTTTTAGAGAAAGATGAGATGATGAAATAGTAGGTAAAACATAAAGAATGTAAAGAATGATAAGGTTAAGAGGGTTGTGATTTCAGCTGCTCTAACAGCCCTGATGCCTGGTGATCACATCTTCTAATTCCCCAGACATCTGGTCCCTTGAGGGAGTTCTGGGATCTCTCTGAACAGGTTGCACCCAGGCTTGGGTAGGCATCAGAGGATTTTAGGATTTAAGCAGCTGTGAAGTGAGTAGTTACAGCCATTAGCATGAATAGAGCAATTGATAGATTAAAGGGCTGGAGGGATATCCATAAGGAACTTGGGGTAAAACAGAGGGCTTGAACTGCTTCTAGCTTTACTGAAGTGGCAAACAGTTGTGTAACTAGAAACAGAACCACATGGGCCATTTAGGACACTGAGTCCAATCCAGTGCTAAGTGCAGGAATCCAAATTAAAGCTTCCTAGAGAAAGTGTTGTCCTTCATCCACTTGAATACAACCAGTAAAGAAGAACCTGCCAACTCTCTTGGTAAATAGTTCTACTTGTGAACTGTTTTTAGTATCAACAAGTACGCAAATACTTCATTGAAGAAAACATTAATATTTCTTTGGTCAGATACTTGTTGGTAGCACTCCCTGCATTGTAAAGCACTTTTTTTTTAGATGAATTCCTTTTAACATCATTGTTGTATCATACAAATGCTGGTTTCTCTATACTTTGGTTTTATTATATACGTGTAGTCAGTTTCTCTATGTCAGTGATAGTAATCCCATATCTTAAAGCTATTTATGGTGCCAATTTAGACCATAAATATATCAGCTTCAAAGGACACAAGTAAGGATAAGGAAAAGCAAGGAGGAAAACATGAACATCCCTTCTTTGATTTAAAAAAGAATTCAGTAGTGAGAAGGAAATCTCCTTCTATCTGATTTAAAAAAACACATGAATTGTGAAGAGACAGAAGTTATTCAATTCTACAATATCTCAAAGTCTTCTGAATTGGAAGTCTGATATGTGGAAATGTGCTAAGCCCTACAAGGTGATACAACATGATTCAAATTCACTCACCAAGCTATTTGTCAACTCTCATACACTGATCAAGTTATTTGTTAGCATGTTGATTGCATTCCAACTCTTCAGTTGAGGGACAGAATGTTCTTAGCCATCCTTTTCTCTCTCTCTTTTTTTTGGGGGGGAGGGGAGCAGGAAGGTCCCCAAACCATACCTTTCACTTTTGTTGATGACTGTTCAATTTGTGATCAGAGAGGAGGCGTTCAGGAAGATATACCTGACTTCCTTGGAGCCAACTCATCTAACTACAACCCATATCCCTTTTGCTCTGTAGCCATAAAATTCCCCAGCAAGACAGTTCTTTGTTATCCAGTTTTCTGATGACCTTTGCCATTATATCAATGTATCAATTCTTGTCTGGCCTACAGTGATGTCATATCTCAAGGACAGCCACAGTGTATTTGAAGTCCTCAGTAAGAGCCTCTCTCTTTCTACAATTGACTTCAGAAGTATGCTGTGGGCATATGGATGCAAATACTAAACATCTGTGTTGTTTCTATACATCAATTATGCGCTGTTAAAGGAAAAAGCAAATGTCCTACACAGTGAGAATCAGCTTCTGTAGGTTTGCATCTTCATGCAGGAGAAACTTGATCTATTTGTTTTTCTGCTGGCCTTAGGTATTGCTTTTCACACCTAAGAATTCTGAGTAGTTTCCACAGGTGTCAAGACTAATAGTCAGAATGCTTGAACCCTTCCACTGTGCTTTCTGGTTCTCACATCTGGAAATTGTGCCACATTCTGTTACAATGGCAAACTTCTTTGTAGTAGTTGAAAATTACTCTGTTAGTTCTACAACGAACATAATCTTGTTCATTTGATAAAAATACTCATGCTTTTTAGGACCATGCTCAAGGAAATTAGAATTGGTCTTTAAGACATGTATATTTGGAAACTTCACCACATCTGACTGACTTAGAAGCAACGCTCTCAGCAATGGGACCTTCTCCAACTTTCCTCTGATGGTGGTGGGAGCCATCACATATTGTTTGACTGGCAGCAAGGTCTGTATCTGTAGAGTTCTAACATTTATAAGCAGGTAGACAGCTGCAAAAGCTGGGTTAGCAGGTGGCACATGAGGCTTATTGGCTAGCATAGCCATTGTAGGGAGTGTTATATTATTAGATATAATTAGCCAGAAACACAGGACATTTGTTTTTGTACATCAGTTTTGTTATTAGTGGTTTGGTTTTTATTTTTAAGACTGGATCAAAGTGGCATACACAGACTCAGTAAAAGGATTTTTTCCCCCTCAGGTAAGAAGGATATACAAAAGATGAGCATTAAAAGGACAATTTAAAATAACTTACATGAAAACAGGGTAACCACATTTTCTCTTTATCCATGTCTAATTGTTTATTGTTTTGTCTGGCCAAAGAAGTAGTGTGCAAGCTTGAGCTTTGGCAGCTTGTGACCCATAGGCATTCTCAACAGCCACAGTGTTTCTCAGCCCTTGAACTGACGTCTTCATGTTCATCTATTCAGTAGAATTTAGCATTCTATTTCATTTCATTGCAGACACTGCAGCCTGACATGTCACAGGACAGAACCTCCATCACTCCTTCTTGGAGGTTTTCATGCAGACTCTGGAACTCTTTTCTTTTCTGTAGAGCAGTTATGGCACACTACAGGCTCCAGCTGAATCCTACTACAATTCCCAGGATTGTTTGATATGTTTTCTTAACTATCATTATCAAATTTGTCCTGGAGTATTTATCTTTGAAGATGTTTATTACATTAATACAACTCTGGAGATTTCCAAGATGGGGAAGCAACATCTCAAAGACATTCCAAAACTGAAACAAGTCCTCATCCAGACCCAGCGGGCTGAAGTTTTACAGATTTATTTAGGTAGGCACAAGATCACCAGACAAACTGAAGGACAGTCAGATACAACAATAAATGGTATCCCTGGAATACAGGAATTGCTAATATCAGGCAACTGCAATGCGCTTGTGACCGGTCATTTTGTGCTAAGTCTCCATTTATCTCCCTACTGTGTTGTAATGATAAATATCTACATTTTCCAGGGATTATAATCAATTTGCCAAAGGTTGTAAACCTAGCAACTGCATTTATTCAGTTATATTCTTTGGGGAGGGATTTTCAATACCTAAGCACAGAATAGAATTGGAAAGCTAATTGGGAGAAGAATACTAATTTATTTTCATATGCTTCTGTTCATTCTTTTTACATAACACTTTCTCAGCCTTTTTGCCTTTTATTGATCTCCCTATCTGTCTATCTTTTCCTCTCTTTTGTTCACATTTATTCTTCTTTTTCCTGTTCTCTTTTTTTCAGTTAGAAATAGTTTTGCAGCCAGTACTGGCTAGGTGCTTGGGAAAGACGAAAAAAAATTTTTTAGAATGAAACTTGAAATGAAATCAGCTAGCTTGCTGATGTTAGAGGAAAAAAAAAAACAGGGCCAGGACCTTGAAAGCAAAGCATTTTCAAGGATTGTGTTTCTACTCACTTTGTGGCAAGCAGCATATTCTTTCGGGAGTGGAGATCAGTGGGGTCTGTGTGCTGTCTGTTCAGGTATTCAGAAACAGCTTTGGCTGGGAACTCAGTTTCACAGATGTATCCAAAATCCCGAGCTAAATGTACAGCTTCTCCTAGGAAAAGACAAGCAGCTTTGGTTATCATAACCAGCTCAGTTAGTTCAATTTTCAATCCACCTGAAAGCCAAAGTTAGTGCTTACTATTTCAATTTAAGTTTACCTCAAAATTAAAATAACTCAAAACTTTATTTCGTCCCAATCCAAATTTGGGAATGTGGGCCTTGGCACACTCTTCAAAAGTCCAGTGCAGTTCTCAGCTTAAAAAAAAAAAGTTAAGAAGGAGGCCCAGTTAACCTGAAAGATCTGGGAGATGTTCAAGGCATATTGACATTAAAAATAGAAAGGAAATTTTTATATGAAAGAGACATAACAAAGAGAACATAAAGAACTGGGTAAGCGTCAGATGCGTAAAATTCTGCTTATTAATATGGCAGAGATTCCAGTTCAGACATGGCCTCAAAATACAAAGTTTGTGAAAAACAAATGAACAGTGCCTCGGAACACATACAATTTATATTTGTCTCTTTTGGACACTCAGCACAATTCAAGTTCAAAGGTACTCTGAATTATCCAAGTCAGGCCATATGTAACAAATCAGAGGGCAGGTTCCAGGCTCTGGTCCCAATCAGTTCCCAGCAGCTCAGTAATTAGAAACAAGGTGCCATGAAATGCAATGACAAAACAGCACAAACACACACATCAGAATATTCATGCATGCTATTCACCCATTAGGAACAAAGATGGTGATATATTAATTCATCTTATCTATCTCAGTAAGTTACCACAGACCTAGGTCACATGACATACTAAGTAATACTGTGGCTTGGCTTAGCATGCCATCCCAACTCAAACCTTGGGTCAATTTAAGGTTAATTAGAGCACTGTCACCACAATTTATAATCATGGCTTGATTCTGGTTAGCAAATAGTCCTCCAGGAGCACAACGTAGGATGTTGGAGATGCTGCAAAGCAGATCCTCTCCTGATCCTCCTTTTTTCATCCCCCATAGTTTAACTGGAAGTGGGGGGTAGAAAGAGAATGGGAGCAGAATGGGAGGAAACACATGGTGCCTCTGACTTAAGCCAGCATAGGCTTGTGTCTGTTGTGTAAGCACATACACATGCACACACAATTGGCTGGAATACTGACCACACAGAAGGGGGGCTGGCAAATTACACTTGGCTTCCCTGTTTAGTGTATGTCCGCTGGATAACTACCTTATCCATGATTAACTCCAAGGCAAGTACAGAGATCGAGAATGTAATCTTACAGCCAGATTACTCATGTGAAGTCTAAATATACATGTCTGAATTTGCTGACATTGGCCTCTTGTTATTTTTGTCTCTTGTCGGTTTCCTTCTCCTCTTGCCATTTTCTTTTCGCACATGTTAAGAGTATAATCTGAAGCACACTTGTCATCACCTTTTAAAAAAACTCTTTTATTTCAAAGGTACTGGATAAATTATAAGCAAATGCAACTGAAGTTATTGCTATTCAGTTGTCTTTGCCTCTGGAGACTGCAAATACACAGCTTATGCCAACTCTCTCAAAAACAGAGCTTAAAAGCCATGATCCTATGCATAGTTACTCCAGAATCCTATTCTTGCTAGTGGGGATTACTTTGACATAAAAGGGATGAGTGGGTATAAAACTACAAAGCTTAAATTACTGCTTATTTTCATAATTCTTTGCTCTGATATCAAACTATGACACTCTTGCAATTTAAACTCAAAGGAAGAAGAGAAGCAGAATATACTCCCGATTTATAATATAAAGCAAATGCATTATATTTTAGTAACTGTTCTAATGATTGATTGATAGATAAATAAGTGATGACACTCAATCTTGAACAGGTAAGCAAATGGAAGAGAAAAAAACGAATTTCCCATGGATATTTAATTGTTGTAATAAAATTTACAGAAGATATAGGAGTACCTCCATCCTTGGTAAACCCTTGACATAGGGAGAGAAAGAGACAACAATCTGTCTAGTTAGCTATCCATCCATCATCCTTCAGATTTCATCACTTGGCTAACTTTCTCTTTCTATAACCCACATATAGGTTGTTAAAATTTGAGGACTGATTACCAGAAGAAGGTGCAATAATGCTGATAGAGGTGCTAATTCCTGCCAGGTGGACTGACATTTAGTTTTTTAGTGAAAAAACTGATTGCCCCAGATGAGAAATTACATTATGTTGTAACATATATATTAATAGCCATCATAGTGTTTACTAAAATTACCTTTTCCCATTAACTTTAAAGTTCCCCTAGACATTACACTCCACAAAATAAATGCCTCCCTTTAAGTAATTTGATTTGAATGGCAAAGATTTGCTAGGAAGGTATTGAAAACTGTGTTCTTGGACTCAGCACAGCACCAACAGCTCTAGGTAACTGCTATTGATCTCTGTCAAAAAGGACTTGTAGTTTGTTTCTTTCTGTAAGTTTACTTTTACCTTGTCCTCCTATTTGTAATAGGCAATGTGTTTCTTTATTTGCTCCAAAAGAGCACAATTGTTCATTAAAATGGCTGCTTGGAAATTAACAATCAAAAGAACCAAAAACACATTATCTTTATGCAACAGTCACATCCTAGGATTATTAAAAGCAGTCAGTGTCCCTATGAAAGGGATCTCCTCTGGTGCTAAGATCTTCATTCAGTTTATCAGTGAGTAACCAGGCTAATTTTTGAGTTTACTGTTTAACTGCCTTCTCCATAACTACACTTTGGCTTTCTGACACTTCTCAATTTCTGCTGATTCAGTTCAATTCAATTCAGTTCAGCTGCTTCTTCCATGTCCATCTTTTCAAATTAACCTATGCAATAGATCCTCAGTTTTTCTTTACTTCTATTCTTTTTTTGGAGATGAGATCTGCAAATCTGAATCTGTGTTAAGTAGCAAATGTAGTTCCCTAGTGATGTATATACAGTATTCATCTATCCAAGTCTGCATCTGTATGTCCCTCACATATTTTTCACAATTTCCCAGAAGGTTGGTCTGTTGCAGCAAAAACACCACAAAATATTGTTCCTTTTTAAGATAAGTGAATTAATTATGCATAGGTTTTTGCAGGCTAAGTCCACATCCTCAAATGAAGTAATGAACAAACGACATATATTAATCAACTCATCAGCTGTTTTGCAAACAGTTGCTATTGATAAGTCATTACCCTTCTCACCTCTATTTCACTGCCCTGTGTCTTCTCCTGTTACTATTCCTCTTCAACCACAGGTATGTACAGTATATAATAGCTACGAATCTGATGAAAAGTTCTGTTGTCCATGAAGACATATGTCATAAACATTTATTTCTCTTCCAAGTACAGTAATACATAACAGTTTGTTATATGTTCTAGAATCTTGAGTTCTATGTATATTTATTTGAGAATAAGTTTCACATCTATGAATACCGTGGGACTTTCCTTTACTGTATATAAATTTGAGTATAGTGGAGAAGTTAGTTTGCAGGGAGTGCTATTCCCAGAAAAACATTTTAATTAAAGTATTTTCCTCTTCCTTGGGGACCAATTTAACTCCACCTTCATAGGTCCTAACAAATATATTAGATGACGGTTGTTAATTTCAGAAGTACTATTTAAATATGAATGAAATTTAGCTGGCAACTGCAGAATTCATGTAACACGGTTACTTAAAAGTAAATGCCAATTTCTTTTTCAGACTGCAACTTTAATCTTGCTGAATCTTAAACACAGCCCGGGTTGGGATCTGTAATGAGCCTTGATTTTCTGCATGGCAGATTTTTCATGCCACAGCAGCAACGATTCGATGCAACTTCACAAAATGTCAAACCTTTCCTCGCCCAGAAGTGTCGCCAGAGGAGGTGGGGGGTATGAGAAGAAATCGAAACGGACAGAAAGTCTGCTTACCTTCCACCAGGGAGGTGAGTAAAGTGACATTTGCCGCTTTGCGCCTCCCGGCTGGTAAATTCAAACCGATTTTTTCTAGCCGCTCTCGCAACGATCGCCCCCCGTTTTTCGATTTGGCTCTGCAGTGGCGAGAAAAGCAACGCTGGGATTCAAAACTCAAGGAATGTCCCCGGGAGAGAGAAGAAGGGGCTGAGGGGTGGGAGGCAAGAGAGCCCCGGCGCTTAAAGGGGCTTTGGGCACAAGCATCGGCGTGCGAGCAACGCTGACAGAAGAGGTCTCGTGGTGCTACAAGGCGGGAAAGAAAGAAACGCCGCCCTTGTTACAAGAGTCTCGCGGGGCCCGTTGCAACCTGACCCACTGCTGCTCTTTGGGCCGCCAGTTCCGCCTATCCCGCTCGGGTTTGCTCGTTGCAAGTTAACGAGGAGAAGGGTTATGCCCGTTTTGGTTCCGCTACTGCCAGGAAGCAACTGGGTGTTCTTGGAAAACAGCGTCAGCAACAGCATTTAGCTGTCCAGTGGTGGTGTTTTGTTGTTGTTTCTGTTGTAATTCTGCTTACAAAGCACTCAAAGAGGCTAAGAAGTGGAAAGAGGGGTTCGAGCTGAAGAATGGCTTGGGGTGGAATGTCAGCCATGCAATCGCCCTCAGCAATATACAGTAGGGCTGTGAAAGTGTCTGGTTTTAGTGTGTAATAACAAAATTCAGTAAGTTCGAATTACTTTTTTATAAAGTATGGTAATAATGATGATGATGTTATTTCAAGACAACAAATGCTACTTCAGAAATAATTATCACTGCCTTAGAAGATGCAATCCTATTATACCCACCGGCTGGCAGGGTCAGAAGAAGGAATTCAAAGGCAACATGGCTACTAGGCCTCCATTAGGAGACAGATTTGGTGCAGCAGCAATTGGGAAGCCTTTCAAGGGGTGTATTGTATTATACTCTCTGTGTGTGTTTTTTTTTTAAAAAAAATAAGCATCACCTTCCCCTTCGTTTGCCTCTGCATTTTATGGCAAAATAAAACAAACATATGCAGGGGCACATGGGGGAACGGGGTGGGGGGGAATGCATCAGCAATGTATTTTGTTTTTGTGAGGAGGGGAAGAGCCCATTTCCAAGGCAGGGATCCAGTGAAACCTAGGGAGGTGGGCAGTTGTTGATCAATTTGGAAGGGTAACAGCACTGACTGGCTGACAGTTGCCTGTGAGCTACAGACAGGATCCCCACTAGCATCTTCTAGAGCAGGGGTTCTCAAAAGGTGGTCTGAGGACCCCTGGGGGTCCCCAAGACCCCTTCAGTAAAATATTTAACGTCAAGGTATTTAACCGTGACGTTAAATATTTTACAATTTCTCAGTTTTAATTTCTAATACAGTCAATATCAATAGACATAACCCACATACCCCAAAGCTCTTTGGGGTCCTCAGTTATTTTTAAGAATGTAAAGGGGTCCTGAAACCAAATGTTTGAGAACCGCTGCTCTAGACTCATCCAACCATCATTAGGCCAATATAGCAGTCACAACAGACTATATTGCCTGGGTGATGCCAGAAAATGCTAGAAGTCACTACATGTACAGGTAGTGTGGACAGCCATGTAACCTTGCAAAACTATGGAGATAGGATCATGCTTACAGCATGTAGATTTGCAAATGGTCAGAACAGTTGAATAGCACAATCCCAGATGTGCTGGATGACATGGATTGGGAAATGTAAGGTCTGGTTGTTTCTGGAAGACCTTAAAGTTTTGTTTTGTTTTTTAATTCTGAAGTGTTTATGTTAGGACAACCTCCAACCTCATGCCCTTCGGATAGGTTCCTAATACCACTCTGAGAATTCCCAGCCAGCATATAAGGGCAAAGGCTTCTCCTATTATTGTTCTCCATGCTGCTGACCCTGGAGATAGCATGTAACTATCACAACTAATAGCCACAATGTTGTGGTTAAAGTGCTGGATTAGGACCAGGGAGACCCAGCTTCAGGTCCTCCCTCAGCCACAGAAACTTACTGACTTGGGGCCAGTCAGTCTCTCAGCCCAACCTACTTAGCAGGGTTGTTGTGGGGAAAATGGAGGAAGGTTAGCTGTGTATATTATCTGAAGGAAAGCCAGGATTTAAATCTAAGAAACATATTTTTCTAATCTTTCAAAGCCACCCACACTAGTTATCCTGTGATAGTGAATTCCATATTTCAGCCAGGCACTGTGAAAAGCTACTCCATTTTATCTCTGCCGCATATGCTGCCATGCAGCTTTAGTGATGATCCCAGGTTCTGGCATTTTGAGAAAGACAAATTTGTCTCTACCAACTTCTTCCCCATCATGCATAATTTTATAATTCTATTATGTCTGCTTTAGTCAACTTTTTTCTAAGCTAAAATATAACAATAATGCTATTAACATTATAGCTGTTCCTCATAGGTCCTTCAGTTACTTTGGTTGCCTTTTTTTTGCATTTTCTCCTACTCTACAATATTGTTTTTGAGACTGAATGATAAGAACTGTGCAGTTTTCCAAATGTACTTGCATTATAGATTGTCAGTAAACTGATACTTGCAGTTTTATTTTCAGAGCCCTTCCCAATGATCCCCTAGCATTGAAATTCAGCTTTTTCACATTGAGTTGATCTTTTCATTAAATTGTTCACCATAGCAACAAGACTGTATTCTTGGTTATTCTGATCTTATATCTAAAAATAGGGTTCTCCCCACCCCTATGTGCATGACTTTACTTACAATGAATAACATTTTATAGGCATTTCCCCATTTTAAAAATACCCATTCAGAGCTTTTATTAATCCCTTTTTGTTTTTAATACCTTCAGTGGTTTTGTGTCTTCCAATTTGGTCACATATCTATAAGTTGTTTTTGAACCAACTAGTCCTAATTCAAGTCCTCAGAGAACCCCACTGTTTACTCTTTTCCATTGTGGAACTTCATCCCTATTTTATCCATTCTTTTTGATTCTTAAGACAAATGTTCTTATCCCATGTCTATGTTTACTCCAGGGCTTTTCATGAAAGACTTGCATTCTGTATCCCATTAATAACATCTGCCCAATAATGCTGTCATATTTGTGATATTCTTAAAGAACCAGAGGCATAATTCAATGAAACCCGTGTTGACGAGTAAGCCACATTAATGAGGGATTTATTAAAATTAAGGGGAATGCAAAAAAAAAACAAAAGGTTATTTCTTCATAGTTTACAATCATTGGTATATATATTTGGTATGTAACTCTTCACATCTTTTACAAATTCTTACAGCAACCATACAAAATAAATAAATGTTATAAATTCATACTGGGGAAGGGAACAAAATTTTAAAAGATTGCTTCAGTCACCTAATGCATCTGAAACCTCATCTGTTCCCTCATTCTCTACTAGAACAATATACCAAACTGAATGGTAAATTATCATTCATAACCATTAATTATTTAAAACTAATCCAACTGTAACATTCAGTTAAAACTTCCAGACAGCTTACAGCATAGCTTACAACAACATTCAGAAATAAAAATAGGAACAACCCTAAAGGAACAAGTAAAAGGAACAATGTAATGAAGCATAGCCACCGCCTTGTAAGGCAGATGATAGCACAACTAAATTTTCTAAATAAGTGCCTTCTAAATAAGTGGGCCTTCATCCAGCATCTCATTGACCAAAGAGATTGCATTCACACCTACCCAGCCTCCCTGGTTGAGCAGTAAAGGTTGGGCATTAGTGAAAAAGCTTTTTTGCTAATTGTCATCTATATCTTCTTAACATCTAGGCGGCTCCATATGGGAGTACTAAGTACTAACCCAACAACTGCTTGTAACAATTTTAATACAATTTTAATCCCACCAGAAAGTACAGATTGGGCTGCCCCATGACTTACCTTCTAAGGACTCCTCCAAGAAGGGAAGCGTTTAAGCACTCTGGAGGTGAAAGGCGCCGTTGAACTTCTCCAACAGTGACTTTGTACTTGGACGTCGAACTAAGCAAGGAGAGCCTCCCAGGTACTGAACAAAACACTTCGCCTGTGTTCACAGACACACCACCAAGGAAGCCATCTTTGTTCATCATCAGAGAAGTAACAGATTTTGGAGGAACTGGAACTAGGAAGAGAGGAAAGCAGTATGGGCAAGATCACATTGTCAGGGGCAACCTGCGTAGCTCATAATTACATTCATCCAGAAGAGATTCCTACTAATAAAAAAAGGCTTCAGACTTGTTGTAAAGGAATGGCTGGCATTCATTTTATGTTTCATTTATAACACCCCTACATGCCACCTCTCACGCAAAACATCTTCAGGCAGTATACAACATCAAAATAAACTCAGTACATTAGTAAAGAAATAGTTAAAATTACAGATACATTAAAATACAATCACTGGTGGCAAATTGTAGAACAAAATCATAATGAGAAGTCAAATGCATAGTGAATGAAAGCGTGTTCCCCATATGTCTAAAGTATAATAAAAAACTGAATCCGAAAGAAAGGCAGATTCAGCTGTCCAACTCTCCTAGCAGACTAGATAACATCAGGAAACATACCTTTGGAAAAGTAAGCTGCCCCAATGTAATTTTCTCTTTATGTAGGAGGGAGCAAAGCACCTACTTCTTCCTATTCGCCCTCTTGATTGCTGGCTTAGGAAGAAGCTCCTGCAGAATCAGTATTTTCAAGCATTGTGCATAAATTGCCTTTCCCCTTTGAAGGATAAGCTTGAGGCACAGGCAAAACCAGCAAAGCTCAGCCTTCAGGGTTTTTTTCCCAGAAGCACAGCTGTAGGGGGTGGGGTGGGGTGGGGTGGGGTGGGGAAAACAGTCTGCTGAAGAAGAAGGAACCTTGCTTGAGGCCTGTTGATGGATGGGCTAGTCTGGCAGACCATATATTAAGTCCAGACAGAAGTTTTCCATCTCTAAGACCTGGCATAGACTGGTACAAGGAATCTTTGACACAATGGCCAGACTATTAGCCAAGGTAGAGAAGTTTAAAATGAAAAGTCCAGAAAGAGTCTCTTTGGACATTATCTTAGTGTATAACCACAAGAAACCATAACATAGGTTTTTTTTTTCTGTGTGGCTTCAATATTATACAAGGCTGGAGGCTGGATACATACAGGGGACCCCATGGCACACCTCTGTCCCAGATCTCTTCCAGCAGGAATATCAATGAAGTAGGAATAGTGTGTGCAGTGTGATTTCATTCTCCATGTTTAATAATATCTGAAAATCTTTCTGGAAAAGAAACTGGAGTAATGCAGGATTTAGTCAAGTTCCAAGAACAAATAACTCTCCGTAGGAGGGAGTGATTCCAGGCATTTGCCAGTTCTGAGTATTATAGGATAAAACCATGCTGCTGAAGGTCAGGTTGGAAAGAGGCATACCGCATATTGACCTAACTCCAAAGGAGGCACTGCTTTTATAAGAAAGGACCACACTGTAGATGCTTAACATCTAGGGATTACTGAAAGAAGATTATGTAGCATGGGGTCCACTATAAACTTGAATTGGACCCCATTTGGAAATAAGTCAATGACCTAATTACTGTACTTTCTAGCCAGAGAATAGCTTCAGATGGAGTGTCCTAAGAATAAATCTTAAGGCAACAGCACAGTGCTACCAACAGTAACCTAAGAATTGGCAACACAGTACACTTCCCTAGTTAGGAATCCATATATTCTGTGTTTCTGGATTACTAAATCAGTAGTAAAGTGTAAGAATGGAACTTTCACATGCATGCAACCCTTGGATACTGTTTTGGTAAGCCTTGGAGGCCCTTTTGAGAATGTCTGCTGAAAAGTGAAGGCAGAGTTTCCTGCCAGTCTGAGCTGGCAAACCAATTAAACTATGAGATCCAAAATTCTCCTCAAAACCCAGTCCTGCCAGCCTGTGTGGTGTGGCCTCACCTACTCTGCTGCCTGAGTATTAAGTGCAGCCTTTGGTCAACAAAAGAACGCCTGCTCTACTACAGATCAAGAATACAGCTGAAGAAAGGGATATATGGCAGATTGTAAATCAGCTACGGCAGAGTGAGTCTTCCTTCCCCTAAGAAGTTGAAAACTAATTTTCTTGCAGAGTTCTTGCGTCTTTAAGAATTAGGTGATATCTAACAATTCTAGTACTTTCCTGTTCAGGTTGCAAAACATCATTAAAGATTATCATTAAATGGCAGCAAAGAGTTGGATTTTTATGTTATGCCATCTAATGTCCAGATTTTTGTAGTCCAATTATGATAGTCCTAAATAATTCAGTAGGTGAATGTTTCTCTCCAGGGCAAGAGAGTACTCTTGCTATTTTACTTCTGGCTTTTGCATGACAATTAAAAATTCAGAAGCGCTTGACAAGAAAAAAAGAAAACAAGACTAAAACTCTTAAGATTTCACCACTGAGAAATAGGGTGAACCACAGCCATGATGGGCCCCAGATTAACAGAATGTAGCAGGGCTTTCTTTTTGCATTTTGAACTCCAAGCTTGCATATATGAAATTAGTAGACATGCACATGCAGCCCCATGCCCCTAAAGACTATGTTACATAGCATAACATTGAAAAGATATGCTGTACTGTATAACATAGTGGATCTTAACCTCTTACATATTTTCCTTATAGCATTCTTTTTAGGTTAACAGTGAAAGTAGTGTACACTGGTGGTCTCAACATTCCTTTTGTTAGTCATATTTGAATATATTCTGTACATTAAAATATTACAGATGAAAGGTAATTCTGGATACAAATGTTCGCACTTCTTCAGCACTGTGAATTATAGGCCAATCATTAATATTTTCATCAGCAAATGATTAGAGCAAAAACTTACCCCTATTTCAACTGGTAACATAGTTGCTAGCTTTCAAGTCAGAAATGGTATATTTTTTCTGTGCCAGAACTAACCTTGGTCACATTATATATTTAATTATATATTTTAAATATATATCTTTATCAAACCATGTACCGTATCTATTAGTACTGTTCCTGTGTAACTGTCTTTAGAATGTAATGTTGAGAATAATTGCAAAAAAAATGTTATACTCAAAATACAACAAGTACAGTATAATAACTGAAGTGTTGCACTTGACCAGGAGATCCATTTCAAGTTCACAAATAACCATAGTGCACACTGGGCAACTTCATGCTAAACATTCTCTTTCAACCCAGCCTTCCTCAGAAGAGCTTGTTCTTGTAGGAACAAAATTAGAGAAACCTCTATTTATTCTGCCTTGAGTCAGGGTACAAATAAATAATAATCACAATCCTCTCTCAGCCTATATCATCAACAGATAGAATAGGCTGTAAAGGTTAATGTGTACTGATAAAGGTTAAAGGTTTAATGTGTACTGATAAGAATACATTTTGTGGTAAGCTGTTTATTATTCCACCAACGTTTGTAATTTAAATCTGAGAAAGTGAACAAATCAGCTAGATCATTTTTCATTGAATACTGACTTAATATACATTAAAATATTTTTCTTTTTTAAATTTAGCAAGCCAAAAAAGCCAGTATTTCTCCTTTGACCTGACCATAAAGAAAACATTCTTTCTGGGCAGGGGAACAAAGAGGAAAAGTCCAATAATACAAATGAATAAAAACTGTTTGTGGCATATATGAAACTGTAAAATATACTATTCATACTTCTTAAGATCCCCTGGTTTTGTTAACTTGTTTCTTCTAGGAAGAATGACTGTTAAGAAAATTAAATTAAAACAAATTTATTTGTTCAAAGGTGATTGTCATGAGTACTGGTGGTGAGCAGGAGGGGAAAACACATGCTAGTACTATCCAGGGGGGAAAACACATGCTAGTACTGAGGAGTTAAGCAGCCATTCAAAGAGACACAGATCAGACCCGCCTTAACTTCCGGGGTTTATCTGTCTGGGTTTTTCCCACGCTTCTTCCGTTTGTTAGGATTTTCTGTCTAATGTAGCAGTAATAAAGCACTAGAGACCTATTCCTTGTCTCGGTGTGGTTCCTGGCTATTAGGACAATGATTTAGATATAAAGCTCTCTGTAGCCCCCCTCCCAAAAAAACCCAACCCCACCAAAAACAAATGCAAGCAATTTATTCCTGACATGAGTTTTATTTACAGTTGAACCTAAATCAATGTCATAATTGGGAGGTGTGTGTATAGTTTATGATTAACAGCAAGTATGCTGATCAACCAACCAATCACTTTAATTTACATAATGCCTCACTGAATGTCTCTACTCCCCCTATTTCTTTTGCTGCCAGTTATTGATAACAAACCATACAGGTTCCTGGTGCACTCATGTATCTTTGTTAGAGTCCCAATCTATACATAGCAAAGAAACATACAACAGGATTTCCAATCTAGTTCAACACCTTCATAGTAAGGACTGTTACAGCGTGGTCCTCACTGAGAGCTGAGAAGGAAGTCCCACTGATTTAACTGGGACTATTGCCTCCTCAAGGAAGTGTTTTATAAGCAAAAGAATGAAAGCTCTGGAAGATAAGAAGCCAAGTACCTGTGTACAAGGATCATCATCTCCTGATCCTGGGCATCCAAGACAGAAGACAGAGTAGCTTAAAAACCATCAAGTGCAAGTATTGGGGAATAGCACTACTAGAACTTCTAGGCAAGAAATAAACAAAGCCAACTTTCCACTAGGTTTCATACAAATTTTTTGTTAGTACCATGCAAAAACCCTCAGTACAGCCTCTGAAAATTGCAGAAATCCCAGCTCTGTGTGAAATATCATAAACCTGAGTTAAGTGTAAGGAAATGACCAAATGGTCTTCTCCATAGAAAATTGGCTCTGTTTCTGATGCTCATTTTTCTCATTGCTGTTGAATGTGAACTTAAGCACCCTGAGTCTTCTAGGGTGAAACTTCAGTCAATTCATTTTCCACTCTAAATTACTTGGAGGCCAATCCCATTGATCTCCATCAAGCACTCAGTTCCAGGTAAGGATCTGGGATGAAGGCAGCAAATGTTCCAATATCTAAACACATAGGCATTGTCCAATTTCACTAACATGTGGCAGGCACTGGGGACAGGAGGTCATGGGATGAAGGAGGAGGGAGCTCTCAAAATGCTTCTTACAATCCTTCCTACAGTCTCTGCTGCTGTCAACTGGAATGTTGCTATACACTGTCCTCAGTACCATGTTCAGCAATAGCCCAGGTAACAGGCATAGAGGGAAGTGTAGAATGAAGTAGGAGCTCTCTCTCAGCGCCCCTGCACAGTTCAGTCCTTTCTTTCCAGTAAGGCTATTTTGGGACAGGGGTGCAGCACCAAACCTATGTTCAGAAATAGCCCAACTGACAGATAACACATCGGTAAGGAGGGGGAGTCACCTGGATGGTGCAGGACAGAATGAAGAAGGAAGGATCACTGAAGGCACAATCCATAGCATGGAAGCTCTGTCTTCAACTAATGCTGGAAGGTGGCAATGAGTGGCCAAGGAGTCCAGTTCTGACCTTGTGGCTAGCTGCATCCAGAAGTAGCCAAGGAAAGACCATAAAAAACAGACTTCTGGAACTGGGCAACTGTGATTGGCTCATGTAGTGGGAATAGAGTGGGCAAAATGAGAGCCACCTACCACCCACCAAGGACAGAAATAATTGTGGTGTGTTACAGAAAGAGTGATAGAAACTGCAGCTGCATGTGATCAGTCCAGGGAGCATTAACTGCTGATGGGAATAGGTATAGCACTCTTCCATGAGTCTTCAGAGATGCGATTAAAAATAAATAAATAAATAAAAGTATGGTTTTGCAAAACCTCTTTTTGGCAGAAGCAGCAGAAAACCTGTAATGTACCTGGGGTGGCAGAAATATCAGCATGCAGTTGGCAGAAGCTGGCTTTCTTTTACAGCTTAAATTGACCATCTGAGCAGCATAGGACTAGCACCCTTTCAGAAGAGCACTATATCGTTTTGTTTTGTTGTTTGCTATATCCTTGTTTATCAGTAGCCTGTGCATGACCTGTCAAAGAGGTTGCTGGGATAAGCTTGTACTGTGGTTTTAGTCCCTAGTCAGTGTATTCTGAATTGTAGCAGCCCTAGCCAAAGTTGGCTTGGAAACTGTGAAAGGTCAGATTTGATTAGGATTCGGAACACCACCAGGCTAGATTGAACATTTTTAAAAAATCTGAAGAACAAAGTGGCAAACTACTTCTGTATTGTTGCCAAGGAAACTGCATCGTTGAGTTCAGTTTGAGGGCATTTTTTACCTTCATTCCCAATACTAGCTAGGATCCCTTAACAGCACAGCATTTCTCCATCACAAGATTATTTATTCATTGTTCTAATAGGCATTGACTGTTGTAATCATAAACTTATGAAACTGCTCTTTGTGGATTTGCTAATTGCCCTTGCCACCAACAATTGTTGGTGGCAAGGGCAATTAGAGGCCACCTGTTTCTTTGAATGAAAGGCCCCCTGGGGCAGAGTTGCCCCATTGCCTTTCTTCAACAGGATGTACAAGGGAGTCAAGAGAAAGCCTTGGCTACCAAAACTTCCACTACTGTTTAGAAAGTATATTTCTGCAGCCTGATCCTGTCCAAGTTGACTCAGAACTGTGCTCTGTGGGTCTTCCTATCAGAGAAGCACATCAGATCTTCAGACATCTAAAGAGAAGCAGTCCAGTTAAATCAATAAGACTTACATCCCGTTCAGCTTAGGATAAAGGGCCAAAATTAAAATATAGCAAAACTAAGAGCCATCCAGTCCATGTTATTCTTCCTCCAGCCAGATGCCTCTTCTTGGTAGGCTTGGATTTTAATTTCCATTTATTCCACTCAAGACATCATGAAATTCTGGGAGTCATCTGACCATCCAACATATCTGGTTAGCTCCAGATGTTGGAGTTCCAAGCCATTTCAAAGTGACTTACTGGTTCACATTTTGAAAAAGTGGGTGGCGTATGGTAGCATAGTTGTCCTTAGTCCCTCCAAACCAATCTACTGAGGAAGAGAGGAGAACTGCAGGCACCTGGCTGGATCAGGAGGTCATCTGAATCAGAGGTTGTGATCCTAACCAACATGGAAGTTTCCTTGAAAAGAATAAAACTTGCCTCTAAGCTACATGGCTTTGGGTTGGGAGGAATTTCAGTGCTGTAGACACTGCTTATTGGCTCTGAATATTTACAGACTGCATTTAATTTTTGCCAAATCTACATTCTTACTGGGTATTTCCCACTGAGGGAGATATGACTGTGCCTGCCTGTTTCCTGCTATATGCACCTTGGGAGAAAGGGAAGCCCAAAAACCATCAATTCTTTTGTAAACAGCTTGACGACTTGTGCAAATATATCAAGAGTTCCTCCAAGTCTCTGCCACATATCGACTGCTACTTCATAGCACCAGGGATGCAAGCTCTAATCTGTATTCCATCTTTTGTAAATTACTTAATTCTTCTTTTAAAAAAATGCAAGCCTCCCATGGAAGAAACAACTGGGATCAGGTTCTCTAGATCTGTATAATTATTTTAACATTAAAGCTATTGCCAGAGGTAATGCAATTTGGTGATTTCAGTTACTCAAGATACATGCATTAGGTGTATACACCAGAGCAAGGGGGTGTGTATAATAGGATAAAGCTATAAAACAAAGCTCATTTGGTAATTGATGCTCGATTTTAATTTACATGTCTCTCTTGCCGTTCTTTAAGATCAAGGGACATTTATTTTGTTACTGATTTCAGTATGTAGTAAGGATTCCAGCCTTCCAGATTTAGCTGAAGCTACAGATCCAGTTTCAAATCCTAGAACTCCACTCCAGAACATGGGGAATAATGACAATTGCCTTTAACCCTAAGTAGGGTACCCTCCTGTCCTGCAATTGCAGGGTCTCACACAAACACACCCATATGCACATGAGATTAAAATCCCACTCAAATGAGTACGGTTTATTATTAACATTTGTTCTTTGCATTACAGTGTACCAAAAGGGCAACAGCATTCAGAAATGTGCAGCTTCAAAACTGTAGAATTTCTCAATGCTTTCTCCAACCAGACTTGAGAAGGCGCAGCAGACAAAAAAGTTGATCGCTGTCCTCTCCCCAATGAATGTATGGTGTGATTGTCCAAGAGTCTCAAAAGCCCTTGTGCGTGGGTGGCATTCAAAAATACCAGCCCAATCGACAGTAAGAAGAGGCACAATCCAGACCCCGCTCGCCTCATTTTGCAAGACACCGATGCTCCTGCGGCTGCACACCCATAGGTCCGTCCTTTGGACAAAGCCTATGAATGTAACCGTACTAACCTCGGAATAAACTCAGGACTAAGCTTGCTCTTCAAGAATGCTTCCTTGTATGGAAGGCATCATTACAGATCAACGATATGTACACCCAATCGATAAGTGGGGCTGTGGAGGCGTGTAAAGGATGCAACCGCAGCTCTCCCTCCCTCAAGACTTCAAATAATCCATGCTTGGGAATTTTTTTCTGACCCCATTACTTCAGTTGCACCTCTCAGCAGTCCCCACCTGCTCCGCCTTCCTGCTAAGATTCAAACTTCGTTCACTTTGGAAATGCCTGCTTTGTTTCTTCTCCTCTCCGCTCCCCTTTTTAAATTGCAAATTTGTGAACAGGATGGCTACTTTTAATTCTTCATCCGCTAAGGGACCGTGCCAGCTCTTGCTCCCGCCTCCTTCTCTTATTTCTCTCGAGCTTCTCCATAAAAGCGAGAAAGCAGCTAAGCAACAGTCGCCGCTTGGTTTGTTAGTAATTACGAACAACGTTGTTCCCGGAAACGGGAGCTGGTCGTCGATCGAGGCAGGCTTTACAACGACAGCAGCGGGATACAGCAAGGAAATGGAGCATGGAGCAACCCAGCGTGAAACTTTCGCTCCTTGACATGTATACCATTTTCCGCGCATATATTACAGTTGGGTTGGGAGGCGGCGGCAAGGCAAACGGATCTCCCTGGGTGGGGCTGTTCCCAATGGCAGAGCAGGAAGCTTGGAAGCAGCTGCACCTCAGAGGCTCTCTGTATCTCTCTTGCTCCGCGTCTCGCCGGGGGCGGGGGGGTGTCGTTTGCCTGCAATTGGACTCGTAGGTTAAATGTCGATATATCTAAATAGGTACCTGTCGTTCCACCACGAGTGCAATAGTGAAGTAGTTTCCTATGTGGGTATGTTTTCCTCAGCTAGAATGCAATCCGCAGATATTATATTTATAGGGCCGGCGCTGGGGCAAGTGGATTCATTATTTTTCCCCTCCCGAGGAAATACAATATTTTGAAACACTCGTTGAAGCAACCCCCCCCCCCGAAATAATCTAATTTTATCCATACTTAGGCAAAATTAAGCCCCCGTCGATTTCATTGCAGCTCATTTCTTCTCTGAAATTCGACTGGTCTCATCCTTTCAGGCCACTGCCCCCCAGTAGCTTAGAGAGTCTCCATAGGATCTCCCAGCCGTCGTTGAAATAATATAAAATCTGTCCTCTCAGTATAACGACAGTTTGGAGGAGTGTAGAAGATGCTCTGAGCTCTCAGCACACATTTACTACCAAAAAAAAGCCTCTTCCGCCCCCCCTCCACGCCCTCCAGCCACTTGGATATTTTCTCAAGGGTTAGAAAGCATCACCGGGAACATCTAAGCTTATCTATAATTCTCGATTATACAGAATTAAATTATTAGGCTGGTAAGCCTGGCGGAAGAGGTAGGAAAACAGTCAGCAGAAATGTGCATGGATTAGGTCAGTGTTTCTCAACCTCAGCAACTTTAAGACGTGTGGACTTCAACTCCCAGAATTCCCCATGCTGCCGGGGAATTCTGGGAGTTGAAGTTCACACGTCTTAAAGTTGCCGAGGTTGAGAAACGCTGGTTTAGACTGATGTCTTGTGCTTGCAAACTCCAGATTAGCTCGAGTTCGTCCTTTGTCACAAAAGCAGCCTTCTTTGTCCATCCCTTGGCACTTCCGACTAGCTGGAAGGAACTCAACTCAGCCTCTTTCGGCAAGCAGCCAAACCAGGAGAAAGGGTGGCGAGTGGGCGATCCTAAATCACACTTAGACCCACGCCTGAGAATGTGCGTGTAAAAATGCGGTTGCCATCGTATACAAGCTTCTTTCAGGGTAAATCCCATTGAAGGGATTAGAATTTATTTCTTGAGGACATCAGTATCATGTTAGAACTGTGTCTGCCCCTTTTCACACCGGGTGGATTGAACATGAAATGCTTGAGTTTCGGCATTCACCTGTAGTACGAAAAGGCAGGCTTAGCTAAACTTCGGTCCCAACAACTTTAAGCTTGAATCCTCCCTATCACGACCATTAGTAAGACTGATCATATCTGGGTACAAAATCCAGACCGGCGGAACACTGAAAATATCTGAAAATAAAGTAAAGGCGAACTTTTGCCTGCCCTCTAGCGATCATTCAGATTTTTGCAACCCAGATAACGTAGCCCTAGAGTTAACTATTCCTTATTGGCCGGGGAGGTGTCAACCTTCGTATTGTCAGCAGGTGGCAATTACGCCCGCGGGCTTTTAACGCCATCCTGAGACTTCTATTGCTTCTCATTCGCTTCCTCCTGGAGCAGCTTCCAGAGGAAACCAAACATTCTGCCGAGGTCATCACCCTGGCCCCCTTCCTGTCCCATATTCCACCGGCATTTTCAGGAGCCTTCTCTAAAAGCCCGAGGAGGGCAAGAATGGCAAGTCCGCCCCCCCCCCCCCGCATCCTCTGAAGACGCCCAGTTTCCCCGGGCGTATTGATTTGCCGACGACCGCAGGGTGAGTAGCTGGGATTCCTTTAAAGCCTCGCTCCCTCCCCCTGTCATCCACATAACGTTATTTCCCCCTAAAGCCAGTTCCAGAGAAAACTCCACCTGGCCGGAAATAATTGCACCCTTGCCGCATCCAGAACGAGGCATATCAAACCACCCAGCCTGTTGTTAATGTTTCAGGAGTAAAGGTGATATGGCGCCGCCTTCAAAGCGCAGCACTGTCTGAAGAAACCCACCTGGGCCGGGGCAAATATTCAGGAACCCCCACCAGCCTGGACGAGAGACCCCTTCCTCGCTCGCAGGCCAGGTGGGGGCACCACCAAAGCGAACCTCTCCAAACAAGCACAAAGAGCTCGCACCTTGTAAGGGGGCCTGGGGTTGGAGCCTAAGTATCCTGCCCCACTCCAAGGCTGGACGGGCAACCCCGCCTCCATGTTCAGTGCAGCTATACCGTGAAGGGGGATCCCGATCTACATTTCTGTAATCAACGCAGAAGCTGAGCGGGGAAGTGGGGGAAGGGAGAGGGGAGGTGGTGGATAAATTATCCCAGGGTAGAAAAAGCACATGGCCTGGCAGAGATAATTGCAACAAAAAGCTTGAATGGATAACATATTCCTCGCTTAACCCAGATTAGTTCTTCGTTAAGCACATACAATTAGTTTAAGGGGATTAGTTACTTATTAAAGACTCATTGGGTGCAGGGCTGGAAAACAGACTTACTCAGAAGTAAGCTCCGTTGGTAACCATTTGGTTTATCTGAAGCCAAGCCGGGTCAAGGCTGAAGGAGACGCCTTTGCACTCTGAATGAAGCTGCACACAATACCTCCCTCCCTCCCTCCCTCCCTCTCTATTGCTGGGCAAGAACCCCCTGCAAACTTTGTTCCACAAGCCTTGAAAACTAAAAATGTCTACGGCTGGGTCTCACATCACACCGCGCCGTGGCTTCCTTAGCTTACCGACTAAGCCACAGTTGCCTGAGTTCACACATTATCTAAACCACCAACTATGATTTACAGGACTCCAAGACGGGGTTCGCATAACCCACTAAACCCAAAAGAAACACACACACCCGTCTCGCTTCAGGCACGCGGAAGCCGCCCGACCCCTGATCGGAGTGCGGGGGATTCAAAGCGCCTTCCAGAGGCCAGCTTCCGCTCGGGGGCCTGGGGGCCCTCTTTCTGGGACAACCATTAGCCCCACGCCGGGCTCAGCCTCCTCCTCCTTTCGCCCGCCTTAATAGCGACGAGAGTTCCGAATGATTCTTTAATGTCTCGTTGGATTTCTAGCCTGTTAATGTAGCGCGTCCCTCTCATTATTACTTTATTGATTGCTCATTGACCAGCCCCCTCCAAATCGTATTAACCCCCCTCCGCCACTTTAGATTAAGAGGAGGGTGGGTTCCCCCCTCCCCTAAGACAGCGCCGTTCGCTCCTCTTCTCCGGCCCGGTGGCCAGGCATCAGCTCGGGGCGCGGCGGGGTCTTTCCTGGCGGGGCAGCCCCAAGCCGAGGAGCCACGGTCGCCGCCTGGTGTCTTAATAGCTCAAAGGGGGCTAATACAGAAAATGAGCCTTAAACGAGCTCTGGAGATCTCCAAATGAAAGCGCCGTTTATCACGCTGGCTACCTCCCCTCCATTCGTTTGCGCTCTCTACTGGGAACAACTCATTTCTCCTTAACTAAATTACTTCAGAAATGTCAAGGAAGCCCGGATCGCAAACAGCACCAGACCAGTGGGGAGGGGGGTGGCGGCTGCGCAGCCGCATCATATCGCATCTCAACCGGCAGCGGCGCGGAAAACAGCCAACGAACCCGCCTCCTGCTTCAGTTCGAGAGAGAGACCTGAAAGGGCTCCGCAACTCCAGGCCTTAACACGGGAACATCAGATTAACAGTGTCCTCTAGCATGGATTTATTAGGAAGAAAGCCCAGTGAAGCTGAAGCGTCTGCTATAAACTCTGGCGACCGCGGGAATAAACTTCTGGATCGCTGACGTTTGGGCGCCGCGGAGAAGCCAGTTTGGTTTTGAAGGAGAACTCAGAAAAATAATTAGCGCTCCGATCCGAATCGCCGGTTCCTCACGTGGCAGGCCGTCTCTCAAGTATCCTGCCGTACTTGGTGGCTGGGTTCACACCACCTGATAAACCATGGTTTACAAATCGCATTGGCCAAACCAAAACGCAACAAAGCAAATGACTGGGAACCAGATCACCACGTTGCTTGTTGTGGCTTAGCATATTGCGTGAACAATGCGAAACTATTATTATTAGTGTAGGTAGAAGATGTTAGACTGTGACTGGGGATAGAGACCTCAGTCATGGAAGCCCCTGGTGACTTTGGGCCACTCACATTCTCTCAGTTCAGTCTACCTCGCAGGGCTGTTGGGTGAGGAAAAGTAGATCTTGTACTGTGCCCGGATATAAGCACATGCTAAATACAAACAGTACAATACTAAACACCACCACTGAGGTTTGTTAGCCGTGGCTAATGGAACACGTTGTGCCAAGGCAGCCACGAGCGAGCTGTCCCTCTTGAAATGGAAATGTGCTTGAGAGGATTTGGTGTGTGTTGGCTGGTCTAAGCATCAATACACAGGTATGAACTACTGTTGCTCCGATTACAGAAGTTTCCACCTAGCCGCCCAGAGTCGTCACTGAACGAGATTGGGCGGTGGATAAATTTAATAAATAAATAAATAAATAAATAAATAAATCTTTGTCCTGAATTTTCACCGTTGAATTGGCTATACTGTATTCTTGAACAGGAGGCAAGAAAGGAAGAAGCAGAGGACGTCAAGAGGAGGAAAGGAAGGGCGATCCGTTAAACGTAGAAAAAGCGATATGGGGGAGAGGGGGGCGTCACACTCGGAGGCCAAAGTAGCAATAAAAGATGACAGATATGGCCATTACTTTTAGAGGCCTCAGTGCTCATAAAAACTAGGCTCTAAGGGATGAGCTATTTGTATTAATAATTTATCTCCTTAACGCATCTTGGTCACAAGGATATTTTTGTGCTAGAAAAACGGGGAGAGGTCTGGGCAACTGGGGAGCCACTCCCATACCCCGTCGATTCAGCGGAGGCTGGAGAAAGAGGCGGCCAGAGGCATCCCCACGGGAATCATCCACTTACTTATAGCAAGCCCCAACGACGAAACCAAGAACCATAAGCTAGCCAACTTATTTTAGCCAAACGTGTTGTGCCGACCCGAACGAGCTACGAGTCAGTTAACCAAAGTAAACAAGTACTACGATCCCCGACCCACGGACCGAGATATTGTGGACGAAAGTCCGCGGGTAGGCGGTGCCTAGCGCCTGAGTGACTGAGGTTCTCAAGCTGGAGAAAGAGCTACCTTCCCCAGGAGGTATTATAAAGAATAGTTAATACATTTCAAGACTATGATAATAAACTTATTCACCTGGATATTAAGCCCCAAGGCTTTCAGGGGAACAGATGTCCGATAAACACTCTATTCCTAGACTATTTATTCCAAAGTAAGCTCGACGAAGGCCATTTCTTCACTCGTGATTTATAGCGTTATCCATCCATCGCGGGGCCGACATATCAATAATGAAGGCAGGTTTTCTGTGGCCACACCGATAGTTAGGCGATGTTATAAATCACTCCTGAGAAAATACCTCAAGGCCTCTTTTCCAATCCTAAACACGCTTAGCGTTCATGGGTGAAAATACTTAGGATTGCGCTTCTTGTTCAAGCAACAGGATCTAGATTGAATTATTGAATAGATGAGCAGAAATCAATTCCAGGCTGATTTCTAAAGTCTGTATCAGGGTGGCAAGCAGCATTTGGATGACATCACCGCTGCTTCTGCCCACTCTGGTTCTTACTCAACCCGCATTTACTTCTTAAGGAGCTGAAAAGAACGGAGCTACTTATGTCACGCGTTCCTGAATTAATGTATTTATTTCCCACATGGCCGCCTCGCCATTCCCGAAGAACGCCTCTTAAGCAGGCGTTCTATGAACTCTCCTTGAAGGTTGATTTCCAGATAGACTGGCGAGAAAAGTAGATGCCAAGTGAAGCCTGGGGAGGTCAATGGGATCGTGCGAGGGGGGGTCTGTCGCAGAGTGAGTCTCCTGCGTCTGGGCGGGCCTTGGGTCAGACTAAGCGCAGCCTGATCCCAAACCTCTGGGGCACCCAAGTCAGCCAGCGCAGCGCACAGACGCCCCGGGTACGAGGCAGGGCCAGTTCCTAATTCCACCCGAGGGCCCGAAGAGCGGCGAAAGCACTCGAACTGGCCCAAACCCCAGAGAGCTGCTTGATTTATTCTGCGGATCTCAATCCCAAACAAGCATTCTAGGTGAGGAAAGCGAGTCCCATTAATTCGGGTAAGGTTGTTGCTATTGGGGTAAATACAGAGATGACAAGGAAAGCAGCCAAGGCTGGAGAGGTTTCCCACTTCTTGGGGAGACCAGCTGAATTTCAGCGCGACTTTCTGCTGCTGCTGAAAGCTCCCTCCCTCCCTCGCTCGCTCGCTCGCTCGCTCAGGGAGGGGGCGTGTCTCTCCCCGAGCCTGTCAAAGAAATTCAAAACGAGAAGGAGGGGGCCTGAAGCAGCTGCAATACGCCCAAAATGAGTTATTGTAATTACATTTAATTAGTTTAATTAGTTAATTATTTTGCTTACAGCTGTACAAGAGATTGCAAACATTTGTTAAGATCACGTTCCCTCTACTAGTGTGGGGCAAAGCCGCACACTTACACTAAATCACGTTTGCCTGTGTAGACAAATGGAGCACGGGGATCCCCCTCTCCTGACTTTTTCCTCTGAACACAGTAACCTCATTCTGGCCCACAAGTACTGGGCAGCTAAAAAAATGTCCCCAAGGAGGACCAACGCCACATCCCCTGCTTGCTTACTTGGAGGAGGTTGTCCCACGCCCGCCTAGGACTGCAGCCTTCTGCTCTGGGGGTGGATCAGATCTCTTCTACCTAGATCTAGGTACGTGCACACAAGCCAGGGGTGGGAATCGCCAACATTCAAGAGAACAAGTGGCATTGAAATGCAAGGCAATATTTTCTGTGAGTGTGAGTGCTAAGAGTCCCCCACCCACCCCCCTTTAAAAAGAGGGGCTAAAAGACGTGGCAGCTTTTCATCCATCCTGGAAATCATGAGTCCCACCTAGAAGCAAGTTCCACTCATATCCACCCAACACTAAACATTGCTTGGAAAGAAGTTCCAGCAAAGCCAAGCACACCAGTCAGGAATCTGGTCTCTTGCTGATGATGCTGGGGCTAATTCCCAGGATCATGACCAAAGCGGAGAAGTTATTCCCTAGAACTAGAGAAAAAGGCTCCACCACAGGCAGTGAAGCTAGAGTCCCAGCCAATTGGCTGCTTCATTCATTACCTCTGATTGGGTCTCACAATTACTTCAAAATGCATACATTGCGATTATTGAATCAAATCAGGGCACAAGGACCTTCCTTTCTGGAATTTGTATAGCTTTCTCTCTATGCAAAACACACAAACCCATCCTTGGTGGTCTACTTGGGAGAAAGCTCCTCTGGAATGGGGTAGGAGGCTTACTTCCAAGCAGGCCTGAAATGATTCTGCAAAATGCCCACAAATACCCCAAAAAACTGTGCAACAGTTGAAAAGTTGCCCATACCTTTTTTGATGACCGACTGGTCCAGCAAGTTCATGCCGCTGTTATTAGCATCTTCTACTGCCTAAGGACAGAGGGGGAGAAAGAAGGGAAAAATCACTATTCAAATTTCCTAGCTCTTACCAAGAGCAAAGAGGTGCATAGAGCTGGACAAAGGCCCACACCATCTCAGATTCATTTAGGACCTGGAACCCCTGTTATTTTCAGGAAAAGCAATTAACTGGGGAAAGGGATATTTTTCCATATTAAAAAGATGTGAGAATGAAGCTTCCTTCAATTGGGGGATCTAGAGTAAAAAAAGGAAGTGCAAGACACAAGCCTGTTGTTTCTAACGTTTTAAGAGGCCAAGTAACCTATCAATGGTGCTCAGCCTTTATTCCCTGGAGCTTACAACTTTGGCTATGGTATCTGGGCAAGCCATGACACCTGCAACAAAACCTTTGTCAGGTGACAAGGAATGAGCAGTGGGTGCATGTTTGCTAGGCAGGAAAACTCTTGAATTTGTCTACTTCCCTTCTTAACTAGGTTTTATTGAAGTTCCCCTGCACTCAGCAGGGCTTGTCCCAAGAAAACAGGTACAGAGTTTCGCTCTGGGAGAAAGTAAACAAGGGAGGCTTCACATCTCTCTTTATAAGGATCAGTGGCCATGGCTTGCTATAGATTTATCGTGCAATTTATGCTGCCGAGTTTCTGATCGGTGTTGCTATAGATCGCTAGGTGGAAATGGCCTTAGACCTTGAAATCAACCACCTTAGGCTTTGGAATTAGGCAAATGTATGCAAAAGTTACTCAACCATCTCCAGTCCACCAACTCTAAGGATTACTGCCTGGGGGAGGGGCACCACCCCAAACACAGATCAGTGTTTGACATGATCAGTTGTTGGAGATCTTTTCATTTAAAGCAGAAAACTGATCAAATAAAATGGTATCCCAAGAGTTATTTCAGCATTTTGAGTTTATTTCCATGCTCCCTTTTATGGGACAGTTGACTTCAATGGCTTAGAGGAGGAGAGGGAGAGGGAGAGAAATTACAATGACATAGAAGGCAGTGCAAAGAAAACGAGGGGTGGCAGGTCTCAAATATACATTATGGCACTGAGCCACAGACGGCAGGAGTAAAGAGGTGACTTCAGCTTTTATTTATTTCAGAACAATCGGACTCCTGCCTTCTCTGGAGCGTGGGAGGGAGCAAAGAATAGATGGGATGGGAGTAGTAGCCAGTTGGCATAATTATCAGTCTCCCTGCAAGGGCAACGGTTGCTTTTGACACCAGAGGCTCATCGCCACCTTGAGGTCTGCTGTCAGTGACAAGGAGGCAAGAGGCCCTGAACTTTTGCAGAGAACTTGTATGTGCACATGATTCCTAATCAAACAGATTAGGGCTCCAAGGAGGCTTCATTTTAATATTGGCTTAGGTAGCCTGAGCTTATTTCCCAAAGGCTGATAAATTTGTATCTGGATCATACAATGCTAGAATGCAGATCAGAGGATGGTAAACTCTGATTCATCACTAGCCAGTAGGGATGGTGGGAGGCCAACACTTTTGGACATTGTGGGAGGAGACCCCTGTTAGTGAATGGTGGCAAAAAATCTGGAGTCTGACAGCACCTTTTCTGATTAACACATTTTATTAAACAGTATTAGCTTTAGTGAAATGCAGCTCACCAAAGCTAATGCCTTTTAATAGAATGCTTTCAAACGCTGAAGACCATCAGGTTGGGGAAGTGTCCGTTCTGTATTGGCAGATGCACCCTACACTCTCTTGGGAATAAATCCTATGGAGTAAGAGGCATTTGCCGCTAAGTAGTCAGCGATGGGACGGCACTGTTGATATCCTCCTGAATGATAATTATAGCCCCTTACATATAGCAACTCACAGTGGACAGAAGCATCTTGAAAGGAGCAGGGGAATCCCCCTACAATTAATTAAGCCCCACCCATTCCTATCAGGAGCATTTCTTGCTACATTTATATGAACTCAGTCAGCTTGAATCTGCTTCAGTTTATCAAGACAGACTTCTTGTTTCCTGTTCCATTAAATAATAGACAAGTTAGCCACTGTGGCTTAGTGATAAAGAAAAAAGAAATGGCCATAATTTCAGGTAAAATTAGAATATATCATTCCCCACTCCCTTGTACATGGCAAGAACATGATCTGGTCACACCCTTTCTCTTCTCCTGCTTCTCAGCCCAAGTTAAACATTGATTACATTCCCTTAGGTTTACATCAATTTAGGTTGCTGTCTTATGAAAGTTGTACGCTCTCTCACACTGCCCATTACATCAAAACTGGTTAATATATTTCAGATCAAGATGTTGTGTGAACCCAACCATGGTAGTTAATTCAGTGTGTCCTAGAAATTCAGAAATTGGGGTTGAGTAAACCACGGTTCAATTAACAATGAGTAAATGTCTTCTGTGGACACAGTCATGATTCAGGAGAGGACAGCTGAAATCCAGGGAATTAACTGTGCTCTTCCAAGGCATTTGGCTCATCCAGTTGCTCCAGAGCTTCAGAGAACACTAGAGAACCTTGAGCAGGACCCACAATCATTTCATGTGACAGTAGAGGAACAAGATTCAATATGTGACCGGCAAGTGAACAGACATCTATGAAGTCAACCCACTCCAGAGTTTTGGGGCTGAGTCACTCAGAGGCCAAGTGTGGTTCTGGGTACCCCAGTGTCCTAGACCAAGGCCTACATTTCTGACTCTTCTTTTGGATGGCAGCCTGCATTCCATTTCATTCAAGGTTTTCTGCATCACCCAGGTCAAGTCAGTTATAATTTGGTCCTCAACACATTGCCTTGGAAGTAGGCCTGACAATCGAACAGACCAGAAATCCATGCAGCCTTCCCCCAGCTCCATGCCACAGAAGTAGCCAAAGGCTCATCCCCACCATTTGGATATTTCACTGCCTTCTGAGAGGTTGCAGTCTTCGGGGCCACCTTTTACTTTGTGGCTTTCCTTGGTGGTGGCACACTGGCATGACATTGACTAATGCATTGTAAACCTGTGATTGATTTATTTATCAAATTTCTATAGCCGCCCATCTCACAGAACCACATCGTTTTGGGGGTTTGTGCGTGCCCCACACGGACTCCTAGCCTCAGCCGGAACACCACATCCCGCTCCCACCATTCAGCCGGGCACAGTGTGTTGGGTGAACCTCACCAGTAGTTCTTGCATTGCATCTGCAGAGCTACCTAGATCTGCCCACAGCAGCTTCTCAGCCTGAGCAGAAGCAGGGGCTTCCATAAAGTGATTAAAGTTGGTGATCTTGCTCCTTCCCCCTCCTCACTTTTATAGTTTCGGGTGAGCTTTTAAGAATACAAGAACAACTCCTTTGGGTCAACAGTCACATAGTGGCTGTTCAAAGATCCACAGCTCTCTAAACAAGGTCCCACGTTCTCCACAGAGAGGTTTACTCTATGCCAGGGGTGTATTGAGATGGTGGTGGGTTTTAAACTGCCCATGTCATATATTTGCGGCAGATTTTCTTCCGGGACAGAATGAAATGTTAATCTGCCAATTTGTCATTAATCTGGATTCACTACACTAACGTCACCCTTCTTGCGGAGGCGGGCGGATGAGCGGTGCTACTTCGGCCAAGAAGTTCCACACGACTTCCGCTCCTCTCCGACTCCCCTCTCCCCCACTCCGCAATGTGGCTGAGCTGTTGTAGTTAATGAGAAGAGTCTTGTCTGATTTTCTATCTAATTACGGCCGCCTGCTGGGTTTTTGTACAGGATATTCGCGCAGCATGCTGGCAGTTAATAGTCACAGAGAGAATCGTAAAGATTTAATTAGGACTGCGCGCAGAAACGTGGAAAGAAGCGTGCGCGCGCACGGATACCCACCCACCTACACAAACTCACACATACCCCTCAGACTTCTAATTGTTACGTTTCTTTGGTTGTAGGGATCACTTCCCCAACTCGGGGTCCTCCAGAGGCACTGGACTTCAGCTCCCAGAATACCTTGGGTCCCGCTGGTAGGGATGGTGGGAGCTGAGGTCCAAGAGGGCAGCGGATTGGGAAAGACTCGAATATTTCGCCCGCCACAAAACTTGCTCTCTTCAGCTCCTGTAAGGAGAGGCGGCAAGCGGAGAGAAGAGGCGAAGAATGAAATAAGGGTTGGAGCGGAGAAGAGGGGAGACCGCTAAAGACCTACCAGCAATTGAAGACGTTTCTCGCCAGTTGATTTAATAAAATCAGGGTGTAGGGGAGGGACTGAGCGTGAGGGTGGACATTCCCAGCCCATCGCCTTCCTCTTGAACGCTTGCTCCGAAGTCAGCACCCTCTACTGCCCAGGGATTCATTTTCTCGGCCATTTGCAAAAGTGGGGTTGCAACCTGATGCACGCTCGCCCGGGCCGAAGTCTCCTGGAGCTCCGTGGGAGACACGTGCACGGGGGCGCCCCATCCAGGGACTTCTGTCAGAGGGAATTCCTGGGGCTGCCCTTCCAGTCCCGAGGCTAAAGAGCGCCCGGCTGCAAATGAGTAGTTTGCTCGAGGCTCCATCCAATAGGACGCCGAACCGGTCTCTGAAGCTAGTTTGGCCCACAACCAGGGAAGCCGAAACAGACGCTTGGAAAACTTGCAACGCCCTCCACTTCGGAAGCAAGGCCCCAAAGCTGAGACTCTGACTTGGGAGTAAGCCTCCCCAGTTTCCCTTTCATCTTCTTCCAGGTAATAAAATTTGCAACGGAAGTGATAAGCGAAGCAAAACCAGTGCACGGACTGGGCTGTGGGATTGTGAACGGCGGCGTGTGCCTGAAAAAACTATCCAATATTTCTAATGGTAATCTCATCAGTTTTTACCTTAATCTCTCCCCTCCACAAACACACTCTCACGCAGACAGCACTCTGCATGAGTGTATATCATACCTGATATCATAGATAAGTCGACCATCACATTTTAATTGAAGACCGGGCAAAATTGCAACGAAGTCCCTGGCATACACACGTGTGTACACCATAACGCTCCCTAGACCAAGTTCTCCCATCTTTTATTTACAGAGGAGATTAAGAAATAAATACCAACCACCTGATATACGTTTGTTACATATGGGTGTGTATTCACTATGCGTATATTATAAGAGTCCAGTCCTATATCTGTTCAGAAATAAGTCCCACTGAACTTCGAAGTGAATTGTTTTCTTTGAAAGTTACAGGAATTCCATCTAATAACCGACAACTGTTACCCATTCATGAATTCCTGCCAACAGAATTTTGCGATTATTTATAAAGAATCCAACTCAGAATGGACAGCCCATGATGGTATCTATAGATGCAGCAAATTTAATCCGTTTTGCTAAGGCACCTGTCAGTCTCACGTCATAGTACTTATAGCACAATAAATGGAATGATGTCTTCAAGCCCATTACCACCAACATACACATTTTGCGTCGTCTAGAACAACTTAAAATCGGATCTCTTAAGAGGATAACGGAGTGTTTGGATAATCTTGTTCTCTGCTCTTTCAACGGTGTTTACCCTTCAACAGGCCAGCTGCAGTTATGCAAACCCAACTTCCACTGAACTGATTGGGAGAGATTCAAGTCTGTGATCTCAGTGAGGTTTAAAATGGGTTAACTTTTACTGAGATAATACAGTGACCTAGACGTATTTTTTGAGCTGATCCACAACTTAGAGAGCTTTTTGCTGCTACTTCTCACAGAAAACCTTAATTTCTAAAAAAAAAAAAGGAGTGCTTGACTGGGGTGGTGTGTGGAAGACCCAATGTTATTGACACAAGATCGCCCAATGTACCCCCTGCCCGTTTAGATTCCAGCTGCCCACAGGCCCCGTTGGACCACTCTCGGGGCATTCTCTCATGCCCTGCCACTTGACGGGCTGTCCACTAGGCACCTTTGGCTTGAAAGCAAGCGACTTGGAAGGCGATTCAGCTCTCTTTAGAGAGAACCTGTCCGGGGCTGGGCTGCCCGAAGACCCCGCTTCATGTTCAGAAGAACACATCCCTGGGCTGTCCGGGATGTGTAGTTCTCCTTAATTTCTTACTTGCCTGATTTCTTTTGGTCACAGTCAAATACATTCCCGTTCAGCCTACTTAACTGAAGGGGGACAAGATGCCTTTTCTTTCAGCTTTCCCCTCATTTTTTCCAGAAGCCAAAAAAGTCCTGTATTATAGTATAAAAGACATCCTGGGTTCTCCTTATCTACATTCAGATAAATTCTAAGTAAACAACGAATTGCCTTAGAAAGGCGAGAAGAATCGTTAGAAGGGGAAACAAGGCATCTTAACTTTATCTGGCAAACATCCTTGAAAATGTAACACATCGCAGGGCCTTCCCCTTTCTCTGCTTCTGCTCCTGAAGGTGATCTCTAAGTAGTCATATCGATTTTCTATGATAATTCCTGATAAGCAGTTTTTTGCCTACAAAGGTATCCTTGTAGGCAGAAATTTTGTAATACGTGTCTTTCAAAATTAAACTGCCTTTCTTTGTAAAGGCACACACCTAATCCAGGGAAGGTAAGGGGACAGTTGGTTACTGTAATCTCGACCACTGGCTAGAGCCCTCTGGGTAGGAGGTAAATCTATGGGCAAAGTGGAGAGTGGGGTTCCTTTGGATTAGAAAGCGGAAGGTCCTTTCCCGAGAAGGCCCTTTCTTCTGATCTTTTCTCCCATTCAGTCTGGCAGCCTGAAGAGGAAGCATCCTGTTTTGCCTAGTGGATGGTTACCCTGAAGGGAAAAAGCCAGGATCGGGCCTGTTAAATCGGAGGAGACTGCCTCAAGCAGTTGCACGCCAAAATCCTCGGACTGAGTCCAGAAAGGGTTGGTGGAAAATGCAAGCACAAAACCACCCAGATTGCGGGGAAACGCAAAACCGTAGTGACCCCCACACCACTTCCTAGCAGCGGAGCTGCAAAACATGTCCGTAAGCCCCTTTTCCCTCCATATTATTCGCTCCTCTCCTCTCCCCGCTCCAGCTTTCGCTTTGGAAGGTTATTTCCTTCCACACAGAGATTCCACCCCCTCCCCCAAGCAACGGGCATCCAAAGCCCGGGGATACTGATTCCAAGGCATTCAGCTGCCCGCCAACACCAAAGAGAGAGAGCCCGGTGTGCTCAGGATCCGGCTCCAAGGCCAGAAACCATCGGAGTTCAGTAGCTAAGAACGAGGCCACACAATATAGGCTGAAAACGACCTCCTTCCTCTCCCTCCCCAAAACAGACGCCTTGGTCAGGCTAATCTGTAAAGTGCTTTAGACTTGGCTGTCTAAATTGGAAAGGGGGGAAGCCAGGTTAAAATTGAGCCAGGCCCCCGGCGCTGTGAAGGACAGGGCTGAGACACAAAGTCCTGGGCTCTCCAAGCCGCCCCGTCCTGGAGCGCCTGGAATTTAAATCTTTCTGCCCAGCCTTTTTCTTCGAAGGCCCGCGGCTCTAGGCCAGCCTAGGTAGGTAGGGGAGAACGGTGTGTTGCGGACCAACAAGACTCCTCAGCTCCGGGAAGGGACGGGGAGTCGGAGTTGGAATCTCGCCGTTTCTTTCCACCTCCTCGAGAATCCAGAGCCCACCGGCTCGGTGCTCGCCCCGTCCTTGCCAGCCGCCTCCACTTGGAAGGGAGTTCCTTGGGGGCCGGGAAAATGTGGCAGGGCCAGGCCCTGTGCGGCTGGGCAGAAACCTCGCCGCCGCTGCCTGGGTCTGGTTCTGTGGAAAATCAGGGCTGCAGTTCCGAAGGAGCCCGTCGCGCTTCTGGCAACTGGCAGCACGGAGGCGGCGGAGTCACCTCTTGCCAAGGCCAGGCCTGCTCCGGGGCCTGGCGCGGCAAACTTGTGTGGAGCAGAAGAGTCCCTTAGGCCATTTCGCCGTGGCATCCAACCCAGCCTGCACTGGTATCACGGGGGCTTTCGAGCCCCAGAAGGCTCCCGGGTTGCACCATCAACTCTGCGGGGAAAGCAACCCGCCCCGACGGTTCCAGAGGCCGATCCCCTGCCGCTGCCGCCCTTCCGCGAGGACTTACCTGCACATCCTCCATGCCGGGGTGCCCGATGCCGTGAAGCGAAAGCGTGTCGCCCATGCCGGAGTCCAGGCCGTGGTGAGCCGAATGGAGAAGGACGTCTGGCCGCCGGACGGAGTGGTAGTCCCGCCGCGGGTCGAGGCCCGAGAGCTGCGGCAAAGAAGCCCGTGGCTGGGGCAGCAACGAGCCGGCCTCGGAACCCACCTCTTGCCGCTGCCGCTGGCCCCAGGGGTGCTGCTGGGGCTGGTGCAGCGGGTTCAGGGCGTAGGGGTCGTTGACGTGGGAGTAGGGGTCCTGGCTCTGGTGGTAAGGAAGAGGCTGGTAGGGCGGCGGGAAGTAGGGCGGCTGGAAGTCCGAGGAGGGGGTGTGAGAGAGCGGCGGGGCGCTGGAGTAAGGGCCTTGAGAGACCGAGCCCAGCTGGGACAGCCGGGAACTGTGGCTGGGGACTCCATCGTGCCGGTCCTGGAGGGAGCGGTTCAGGCCCCAGACAGAGATACAAACAAAGAGGCAGAGAGAAAGAGAGAGACGTTTTAAAAAGCCATTCCGTACTATAAAAAAACCACCCTGAAGTGCTTCTGTTCCTCCCAGTGTAAGGATGGTGATGGTAGTGGTGGTGGTCGCCATGTGCCACCATTCGAGCCACTGCAAATATTTCCCTGGGATTCATAGCCGTTTGTTTCTTATCTTTTGCCCATACATTCAGCTATAATTATAACAAATGTAAAGGGGAGGAACAGCTTTACTAAAGCCCAAAGCTCAGCTGGGATGATGATGATGATGATAAAATGGCTGATTTTTAAAAAGTTCGTCAAAAGGCTTTAATTGTGCCACCAAGGATGATTACGACAACTATAATAACAATATAATGCTGCCTGAGCAAACTGACAGCATACGAACAAATGTGAACCTATAGAACCATCTATTGCTTCAGAAAAAGCTTTACAACGTTAGAAGAAATCAGCAAAAGAGCCATCCACCGAGGTTTTGGATGGCAGGAATCTGACCTGGAAGGCTATAATTCTAAGGGCAGGAACAGAAGATATAAAGACCGCATTTACCAGAATATTTCTTGAAGAAACTCAATACCAAAGGAAAAAAACGAAGTGATCTGGTCCACGAACTAGACAAATGAGTCTGTTTCTGGTCCGAAATGAATTTATTGTTCTTGGTCTTTTTCCCCCCAAAATCACATTTGTCTCCGATAGAAAAAAAATTAAATGATTATAAAAAGAGGATGTGTGTGTGTGTATATACACATATATATACACGCACACACACATATACACACACACGGACACACACAGACACACACAATTATCTTTAACCACCTGAAAAAAATAATTAAAATGTCAATGAATATTCTTATAACATGGATATATACTATATCCGAAGCAAAGCACCCCCCCATCTACACCAGAAAATGTAGCTTCTTTCCTTAACAGCAATAACTCTTTCCTCCCCTGAAAAAGTTTCCCCTCACTGATCCCCCCCTCCTTCCCAGTTCAAACGAAGAGCGCACAATGCAAAATGGAGAAGCAGCTGCAAGCTTCTTCCAATTATTGTGCTAAATTACCAAGCCAAAGGCGTTGGCGGGGGGGGGGGGGGGGAGGCAGAGAGAGAGAGAGAGAAGGAATGAGAGAGGGTGTAGAAACAGGGCAATTTTAAATCACAACACGGACCCAACTCACCATAGCGGAGTAGGTGTGGACTAACATCTGGAAATTTGTTTAAAAAATCTTGAAACAGGTAAAAATAAAATAGCAGTAGAATAATCCTACTACTAATAAATTAATACTAATAATATTAGTAACAAGGAGAGGGGCTGTATCAAGAAAATCTGCAAAGGACCTTGGTGCACCCAGGAGAACAGCTGGAGGTATTTCCGAGTCTATCCATCAAAACCAAAATTTGGAGGAAAATATGTACAGCGAGAGTCTACGATCTACGCGGAGCGTCCTCGCGTTGGCCCCCCCTCCCCGCCAGTCGCGCTTCCAAAGGCAATCCTCTTCAACCCAAGGCAAGCTTCAGACTGCTCCAGTGCCCCTTTCTCCTTTCCCTTCCCTACGCCGCCTCATAATAATTGATATTCATGACTATTAATATTACACGACTACTTTAAAGGGAGAATGCAAGACCAAATGGAGCGTGAAGGCTTTGCAGGCAGCTCGAGAGCTCCCCTCGTATTGTAAATGACGTTCATTCAGTGGAGAATTACTAGATGTAATCAGACGAGGGGGCTGGCGGAGGCAGAGTTGGGGGAGAGCGAGAGGGAAGGGACAGAAAGTTGAGCGGGCAAGAGGCAGAACTTCTATTAATTTGAGCAGGGGAAGACGTGTAAACGAGGCACTACTGATCTGGAGCAAGGAAGTGATCTGGAGCAACGCTAGAGGCAAAAGAAGGGAGGGAGAAAATCATATTTCCCTTCTTCCCCCCACTTTTTTTTTTTACATTTAATTATACATTCCAAATACGGAAGAAAATCGACTGCCCTCGGTGCTTTTGTTCTGATTTTTAAAGCAAATAAGAGCTTCTCCAATCCTGTCATTGTTTTAACATTTAAAGGCAGCCAAGGCGATTTGTTTACAGAAGCAATCAAGCTTTTAAAAAAGAAAGAAAGAAAGAAAGAAAACTCGAACGAACCCTGCTATAGATTGCCGCTGTTCCGCAAGGGCGACAGAAAGCGCTGTTCCGCCGGCCGGCGTACCTGAGCGAGTGGGCGCCCGCGCAAGATACACTCACTTCACCTCTGGCAGCTGCTGTGCCAAAAAGGCGCCCAGCAGTCACCTAGACAGAACAGGTATGCAACGATTCTAAAGGAAAAACAAATTTATAGTTCTCTGGCAAAGCCAGAGGCGACAGAACACCTTTCTGATAGCCCTTTCAGTTAAAGTTCAACCGAACTGTTTCCTAAACGCGTTCTCGGTCGGCAGAGCAGAGCAAAACCGAGCCCCGAATCAGTTTCAGGAGAAACGTGGCTGCCTGGGTTCCTAAAAATCAACATTACCACTATTTTACCTTACATTTCTAAGCATGGGCCAATTGATGTATGCATGGAAATCGGAAGGATTCCCTACGTGTGGGTGGGTGGGTGAATTTACACGCGCGGGCACACACATACACACACCTGCCTTAAGAGCAAATTTATTGCACAATTAGAAAACCCTAAAATGAACAGTTTTAGAGGCCTCCCGTTATTTCGGTCCCCTTTCTAGCATTTGCAAGGATCTTTTGATCCATCCAAAGTCAGTTCCACGCTATTCAGGGCAAGTTGAGCAAAGGAAACACCTCGGCGGCGCACTTGGAAACATTCTGTAGCCGGACTGGAGGACCCATAATTGAGAGGCAGAATCTTTACCTTGCACTCTCGCCTTCCCCCCAGTAGGACGCAGCTTACTTTGAACCTTGTATTTCAGGGAGTCGTTGGGAAGGGGACACGGGCGGGGGCGGGGAGAGAGAACCAGAGAGCGGTTGGGAGGGAGAGAAGTCTGCAGTGGGGAAGCGGGACAGAACTGAGCCCCTTTGCCGGCGCTCCGTTGATCCTTGCCCTGGTGGGCGCTTTTGAAAATCTGAAGACCTGCCGTGGGGCTGCAAGACAGCTACGCGAGTGCCACAGCCTAGCTCGTTGGAGGAAGGCGAGGCGAGAAAGTCCCGTTCTCCCGCAGGTTTAAGCTTTTAAACACTAACTGCTTCCGGGCAAGCCGGCGCTGGGCTTTGGGTTCATTCAGAAGGGAACGGCCAACTTAGCCGGCCGGAGGAGACTCGAATCCCCCTGCTGCCCCGCGTGCGATGCTTTCTCCAAGGGCGCCAGCCGATCGCCCAGCAGAAGGGAGAGGGGTGGGGAAAAAACCCGAAACTACCCACCACCGGCGCCCAAACGAGAGAAATCTCTCCCCTTTCAGCGCCCCGGAACAGGCATTCCAAGGAAGGCGACGGGACCTAAGTGCTCAGGGCAAATGGCTTTAGTTCTGGGAAGACCAAGTGGAACTCGGCGATAAAACTTGCCCGGTTTGGAGAAAGCCGGATGGCGCCTGGTAAATGAGAGGAACGGTTCGAGATAACAGAGCCGAGGTGGGAAGCAAGAGAGCCGACTGTCCGGCTCCTGGGCGCGGAAGATGCCTCGAAAGGAAAGGGGAAAGAGCCCAGATCACAGTGAGGACTCTTCTGGCGGGCAGGGGTCTCCGGGGCACGTCTGGGCTTGTGCCTTTCCGCCCTAATTCGCGCTGCCTCACAAAGAAAAGCGAGCCGACCAAAGCAAGCCCCTCCGGTTCCGCAGGAGGCTGCCTTTATATGAAAATGCGCCGAAAAGGAAGGCTGCGGTCTAATCGAATTCCGGTGGATCTAAAGCGAGCGCGGCGTGGCAGGCAATCCCTCCTTTCCCTCCCAGCCGAGTGCAGCGCGCCTGCCTCTTTCATTTCTTGATGAGAGGGAGAAGGAAACGAAAGAAAAAATGAGAAAAGTTCCTCTCTGGATCTAAGGCGGTGGTTAAGGAAGCCTCCGAAATCCTTGCCTGCCTGCCTGCCTCACTCCGCCCCGGTTCCCTTTCCCCAGCGCGAGGCAGGCAGGCAGGCAGGCAGGCAACTGCGCCAGGGCTCCTGGAGTCGAGCGCCGGGCTGGTCTCGGACCCCGCTCTGGTCTGCCTTCCTGAGATCTCCACGCCTGCCTGGGGACTCTTGCCCGGGTCTTTAAATCTTCTTTGCCCCGCCAAGGTGCCTCTTCTCTCCATACTGACCTCGTAGATGTCTTCATATTTCACATTTTCCACCAGTTTCCAGAGCATGATGGCGGGCTGTCCTCTAGGAGGTGAGTGCATTCATGTGAAGAGCAGATGTCTGGATTCTCAGGACTTCTCTGTCTGTAATGATCCATCTATAATTGGAAATGGGGGACAGACACCAAATCCGACGTTCCTCTCCCATCGCAACTTATATCTGTTGTCTGAAACAATAGGCTGGAGAAGGAAGCCTCAGACAGAGAGGAAAAATCATTCCCATCTGTGGAGTTTATATAGAACACATAGACATATTGAACACACATAGATTATGCATATAATTACTCACCCACCCTGGATACATCCACGACTATATGTTCATACACACGCGCGCGCACACAGGCAAGTACGAAAAAGAGAGTTGGAGAGATTTCTGCAGGTAAACATCCCAATTCGGTGCGTGTGTCTGCACACACATACATACATGTAGGGATATAAACAGGCGTGGATCTTAACTTTCTGACTACAGGGAGCGTGTACTTCTACAGATCGATTTGTTTATGCAGGATACCTAGGCACTATCTCAAACAGTTTAAAGGGATAACTTCGTACGTCTGTAATACACATAGGTATTTTATATATGTGAAATTTACAGCTAAAAGCTCACATACAGCCACACATGCACATACAACACCCACACAATTATGCGTGATGTAAATGAGAATTTTCCCCCTTTCTTGGTGGGTTGGGAGAGAAATATAGAGTTTTATACATTCTGATTCACTGACAAATGCAGAGACATGGGGTAGCAATGGTTTTAGAAGCTAAAACGTTGCATAAGTTTACAACCCATGTGCTTTAATTTCAATCATTTCAGACAATTTTCTCTCTTTCCTCGGTTGAAAACCAAAGTCTAGGACCATCCTACTCTGGCCATATTGAATCGAGGAGCACTACTTTCAAAGACCCTCTCGGGAAACGGTTTTTCTTTGTTTTATTTTGTTTCGACACTTGCCTGGTCTTTTGAGCGGATGTTTAACGAACTGCACATTTTAAAAGGAGCCCCATCTCAGCGAGACAAGCTGGCAAGCTTTCACCCTTGCGGAGGGAAAAAACGACCCTTGGCTGGGTGCGCAAACAGGCCTTTCCCGCTCGGATTTCAGGTACTTTTCGAAAGGTCTGCGAATTTCTCGGCGCCTCCAAAGTGACTTGGGAGGAGAATAGCTACCTTAAAGCGCACTCTTCTAGATGTCTTTACACGAGGGGGCAAGCCATCGATTTTTCGCCTTCTAGGAAGGGGACAGGGTGAGCTGCTCAGCGAAGGGTCCAGATGTCCTTGCCCACCCCAATAACAGTGAAAAATCCAACTTTTTTCTCTCCCTCTCCCCCCTCCCGGTGCCCGTAACCTCGGAAGGCACCTTTCCAGCAGGAGCTGTCGGAAAGGGCAGGAGGAGGGAGCAGGTCAGACGCTCCGGCAGCCAGCAGGTAGCTGGAATAAGAGGAGCAAGGCAGGTTGGCCTTTGCACGGAAGTGATGAAAGCTGGGAAGAGGGAGCCGTGGCAGCAAAGCTGGTCTTATAAGCGGCTCTGGGCGGGAGGCGGAGTGGGAGGTAGAAGAGGCGGCGGCGTTAGGACGGGAGCGGCGCAACGCTGAACACACCGTTCTCAGCTTTGGGAAAAGAGAGAGGACAGCAGAAACGATTTCAGGCTCCCAAGCAGAGCACATTCGTTGGTGAGGGGCGGGGGGGGAAGGAGAGAACGCCCGCACACCCTCTTTTCTTTTCTCTCTCTCTCACACACACGGAAGGACGCGCGCACTCTCCTACTCCTTCCAAAGCTGGCACTATTAAAATAGGTTAAAATCTTCACCCCGAGATTCAAGTCTGGGTTCGGGGCGCTTCAACTCCTATTTACTCGGGAGGCAGTTCTGCTGCTTTCAGTGGGGGCTTACTCCCAAGTAAATGTGACTCCCTCCTTGGCACCCGGAACGGACTCCCCAGTTTTCAAGCTAAGGGTCTCGACCTTGCCACTGGTCAGAGAACTCATTGCAAAACGATTCGTGGACCCTTTGTCCTTCCACTCAACCTGCCTCCCTCCTCCCGGTTCCGAATGGTAGCAGGGCTTCTTCTCCGACTGTGATTGAAGCCGATCGCTTTGGGCTGTGCTGGGATGGAAATGATCCCCGTGTCCCCGCAGTGGTGAGGTCGGGTTGGTCCTGTCGGGAAAACCCACGTGCATAAAAATACTACGAAGGGTAAAGCGGATTTGTAGCCTTATTGGCTGGTTCGCCAGCAAAAGATATTGCTGCCTTCCTGCAGGAAACTCCGCCGGAGGTGCTAAACTTAAGCACGCGAACTCCTGGCTCCCAGCCTTCCTTAAGAGCCCGGGGGAAATGCCCGTTTTGCACTGAAGCAGGCAGTTAGCAGTTAGGTCGAGCTTCCCCTGCAGCTCAACTAGACCTCGAATAGGAAAGAGAAGCGTTTAAGGCTTCAGCAGCGCAGGATGGAGAAAGCGCAGTCTTCGTTTAGGAATACGTTCTGATTCCCCTTTCTTACACTGATCAGCCTGTAATCTTATGCGCGCGTACCCTGGGATAAATGCCGTTGAACGCACTGGCGCTTCCCTCCGAGTAAACGTGGAGAAGACTGCTCAGGCTATGCTTTACAGAGATGCTGATTTCACTCGCTTCCAGGTATCTCAGCTGAATTGGTTGTTGGGCAGGCCTGAGCATATCGCACGATCCAATTCAACTGAAAACACCAGAGAAATTCGCCTCCCCGTGAAATGTTTCTCCAGTTGATGGGAGGGGGCAAATAAAACCTGAGGTTTAAGCATATTAAGGCCGAAGAGCTACGTTCCTTGGGACTTCCACCGCATTGTATATTCCAAAGCACTGCCCCTAGATGGGACGTAAGATTTGGGAAATGCGAACACACCGTTGAAGGCAATTTGGCCGGGTGGGTTTAATATGTCGAGAAAACTTGGCACGGCAGAAGAATTACAGTCGAGGGACCTGCCTTTCTACGGGCTACATAGATCCTCGAGCCCCTATTAATGGGAAGCTTGAGTGTGAAATAGGCCGGGGGTGGGGAGGCGGAGACCTGTAATTCAACAGGATAATAGCGCCCTCTATAGGCTCTTGAAAGCTGCAAACAGTTGAAATCAACCTTTCGGTTTATTAAAGACATACAGGGGGCCGGGGGGGGGGGCTTGAATGGCAGGAAGCTGTCCTCTCCTTTATTAGAAGAAAGATTCAAGCAAAAATAGTATTTTAACAACGCAGGGTTTAAGGTGTTTGACTAGGTTGGGAAGACTTAGGTTCAAGCCCACCCTCAGCAACAGAAGCAGCCAATCCACCTCATCGGGTTGTTATGGGGGAAAAAGTGCAGGCGGGAACCCGTGCATGTTGGACTTGTGCTCCTGGAGAACAGGCGGGTCTCTGTAGGCCACTGTTTCTCAACCTTGGCAACTTTAAGACGTGTGGACTTCAACTCCCAGAATTCCCCAGCCAGCAAAGCTGGCTAGGGAATTCTGGAAGTCCACACGTCTTAAAGTTGCCAAGGTTGAGAAACACTGCTGTAGACGCACGCAACCCAGGAACGTCGGGGTCATCTAATGTCGAGGTCATCTATTTGGGCCTCAGTTTCGAAACAATTTATTCTCGCGCCCTCTGCTGGTGGTCGTAAGCATTTTTTCGCGCTGCTCTTTAAAACGCTGTGCGTCTCGATTTTAATCTCTTACAAACACGAGAGGATTCAGAATCATATTTTTCTATTGTCTACAAACTGTATATTCCGTTTTAGAATGGCCGTCCAATTCTGGTTTCACGGGCGCAGGCGTTATTGACGCTAATCCGAATTAACGGAGCTAAATTTCTAAGACTAGAGTTGGACCTCAATAACATTTAAAAATAACGTGTTTTATCTCGAACACCTTAACTACTAAAAATTCCAGGAAATGTCGGAAATAGTGGCATTGAAATTCACTGTGTTTATATTCAGAAATACTTATATCTGGAGTGCAAAAATCTGGACAGCTATTAGATGGCAGCAAATAATACATATACAATTATTTCGTTAAACTTATATGCCCTCGAAACTTTAACAGCTCACAGAGATATTCTTCATATCTCATATCTTTCTATGTCATAGGCTTTTCACAGAAACATAAAATTCAGCTGCTAATCTGATTTTCAGATACAAACTGTGTAAAAGTTACCATTTTAGCAGAAGACATTTTAAATTTTTTTTAAAGGAATGATGAGCCCAATGATTAAAGGCATGGCATTTTATAAAATATAGCTTCAAACTCTAGAATGTTCTCTTTTCATTTCAGGTATTCATTATTTATATTAAGAATACCTTCTCACTTTGTTGTATGGAATTGAGAGTTGGGTATATTAGAAAAGAGGGGGGGGGGGAGAAAACTGAATGCAATGGGAATGGGCTGCTTAAGAAATGGGTATGATTTTGGTGTAAACTAGATGTAGATATTTTTCTGTTCCTACATCACGCCTTACTTTTTCAGGAGCTGTCCAGTGTAAAGCTGGGAGAATCGTTCAATCTGGATGTAACTAATGAATGTAGCACCAGGCTGGTTTGAGTATACCAAGAATGGATGCATCTGGCCCACCAGACTTGGCAAACATATTCTCAAAACAGCCAATGACTGAACATCTAAGAGGACTTTCAAGCTATGAGTCTGATCTCTTCAAGGGGGCACAATCCCATCAACAACAGCTGACCTGGCTGCACTGCTAGATTTCCCATTCAGTAATGCCCCTTTCTTACCAGGATTAAATTTCAGTTTGTTGCTCTCATTCAAGTATCCACCACATTTCCAATGCTGACTCAGAACTTCCACAGAATACAATGGAAGCAAGATACAAAACACACTGGCATCAGCATACTGTATGATGAAAATCCACTGCCTGTCACTGGTGGAGCAATTTTCCCAGGAGATCTAAGCAGGTTTTGCAAAGCAGAAGCATAGGCCAAGGCCAAAAGCATAGGCCAAGGGTTAGGTGTGTGACCCTTGGAACCATTTTAACAGTTATCTCTATGGAAGAAAAGATTTTTGATTATGTGCCATCAGGTCATTTTTGACTCCTAGTGACCACACAGAACCATTGCAAAATGGAGCACCCCTTCAGAAAGCTGATTCAGAAGATACTATGGGCAACATTTTGAAAGCCAGATCATAAGTCAAGATACCGCCTTGTCTTACTCCCACTGTGTGAACACACAGGAGTTGGACAGGTTTTTCTGTCCACACCCCTTACCACCACCAAAGCAGAAATGTCAACATTCTTGCACAAGGTCTCCTGAAATCCACCAATTTTAAATCACCAAACTTTCTAGGTGATGGGCACCTCTTGGAGATCTGGCTGGAGTTTTCTCCGAATACCAATTTAGCAGTTTTTGCTAAGGTTGTGCAGGTTGAAGAAGCTTGAGGGAAGCACCTTCTCAAAGCTGCTTCTCAAAGCAATGAAATTTTGACTGGCACGTGCAATGGGCAAAGAGATTTCTATACAGATGCAAAGCCTCTGTGAACTGTTGCAAATGCTGGTCAAGCCTTCAAATCTGTGCAAAACACCACTTTGAAGCAACTCAAGTTTCTTCTTTGCTTCCATGTTGAGAACTGCATGTCCTGTTCTCTGCAGTGAAGCAAATCTGGGCTACCTTGCACATGCCTATTTATTTTGGAACAATTATTTATTTTGGATTTATTATTATTATTATTATTATTATTATTATTATTATTATTATTATTATTATTATTTTATCATACTTCTCTTTTATATATATAACTCAAGGCGGGGAACATAGCTAATACTCCTGCCTCCTATTTTCCCTATACAACAGCCCTGTCAGGTGAGTTGGGCTGAGAGAAAGAGAGACTGGCCCAAAGTCACCCAGCCGGCTTTCAGGCCTAAGGGAGGCATAGAATTGAGAATGTCCTGGTTTCTAAGCCAGCACCTTAACCGCTACGCTAAACTGGCTCTCTATACATGATCATAATTGTGCTTTTGATAGAAAGGACTCACTCCATCTGAAGTTAATCACATTTCAATCACAGTGGATTTCAGGAGGAATGTCCTGCACATATTGTGCATGTGTGTGTGATATACACACACAATTCATATCCAATCCATGGGGCATAAATATTAATTTCTCCTGAGATCTTCAAGCTGTGCATACTCAGTTGAAAGTAAGCTTCATTGCTGAGGTTACACATTATAGACTAAAATAGAGATAGAAAACATTCAATCTCCCCACCACCAATCAGCTGGAGGGTCAAAGGTAACAAGTGATAGGACTGTTTTTTTTAGCCTAGTGGTGTTTTGGGGGGGGGGGAGGAGCATTCAAATTTTTAATAGGAATGGGAGCAAGAAATGAAAAATTTGTGGGAAGCAAACTGCTCCTTTTCCAACTTTAGCTGCTTCTCAACCCTCCCAAAATTCTCAGAAATTGCATTGTTGAAATTTGGTGTCAAAATGATCAAATTTTGGTGATGCCCTTTAAGCTGTTTAGGGAAGGGGGGATTGTATTTTTAAGTGTGGGAACTGGAGCCACAAACATCCCAAATTCAATGATAAGATTTTGGGGTGCAGATAATGGGGTACTAGTGCTATAGGTTGCCTACACTTGCATTAAGCCATTATGAGTTTTAACTATAATTTATTGAGCAAGCCATGAAAAACTGTAAATATTATGCAAGTCTAATGGTCACCCATTTCTATGCCAAAATCAAGCAAATCATATGGCTTAGCATAACATATAAATCCAGCTTCTGAATTCAAAAGTACTTAATTTATATCCTGTCTTATTCCGCACAGGGAAACTTCTCTTCCTAAATATTCTGATCTCACAAGAATATGGACCTGAAATCTTATCAGGCTTGTATCATTTCAAGGTTTTCTTAATGTCCAAGCTATATTTTATTGTTTTATAGCAAGTTCAAGTTAAAGGGAGGGGTTTTGACTTTACAGCAGAAATGCAAATCCTCAGCCCAAAAGAGCTGCAGATTGCTTCAGCTGAAGAAAGAGTCAAGGGAAGGTAAAATGGCCAGGCATTACAAGGTAAAAGGAGATTATAGTTTAGCTGTTGATCCCTGGCAATCCCATCTCAGTAATGGAGATCCCAGGATATCTAGTGCCTGCAGAGCACTCTGGGGTCTCTTTGGAGCAGATTACATGCAGGTTTGTAGAAGCATTTGAGCTTGTTAGGATTTAAGTGGCTTAAATCCATTACAGCAGTGTTTCTCAACTTTGGCAACTTTAAGATGTGTGGACTTCAACTCCCAGAGTTGCTGGCTGGGGAATTCTGGGAGTTGAAGTCCACACATCTTAAAGTTGCCAAGGTTGAGAAACACTGCATTATAGTAACATGAATGGGCAATCTTAGCAAGTCAGGGTAGATTAGAGGGTCAAATAACATGTGACTATTTGGAGCAGAACGCTAAACATTATTTCAGAGGTATATGCCATTTTAAAGAGGGGTGTTTTTTTTGCCATTTTATTCTCCCCAAAATAATACTCCAAGCCATCTCCTATCTGTATCTTGTTATGTACCTTCCTGTGTTTTTTTAATGCTTAGGATAGTTTAAAATTAAATGCATAGTGAAACCCATACACACTTGTATTCCTGAACCTTCAAACATTCCCCCTCCATTAATACATGTCAACAAACCAGTCAGAAAACGTAGTTGCAGTACGGAATTTAATGAAATATACTACAATATGTCACTAAATGCTAAGCAATGGATGTACTTAAAATGTCTTTGCTTATGTCCATCAGCTGCAACCCAAACAATAAAGAGTTTTTTGACAACTCAAAGAGTGCCACATTTTTATACTGCAGTGTAAACCCCATAATCCATTTCATCAAATGCATCTGGTAAAGGAGATTTTAATCCACAAAATGAGACGTTATAATATGGAATAGTATCTCCTGCCTCACCTGCAGAATCCAACTTGGTTTGTAGATTATTGGAGTAGCTGCTTCTCAGTTGTTGCTCATTGGTGAAAGGTAGTCTCCTCATAGTTTTCATAGACTCAGTACTGCAATGCTTGTCCTATGTGGGGGAATGTACGTTTATTTCATGAATACATTAACCACTAGGGGGCACTGAAAATCTCCCAAATAATATTTTTAGTGCACGAAGAAGATCGTTAGTATTTTAGCCATAAAGGGTGTCATTACAATTTTGGTTAGGGAAATAGAAAAAAATGACATGAAGTCATAGAAGGAGAAATTAGGCACAGCTGCAAAGATAGATAAAAGGACATTTAAAAAAAAAGGATTTGCACACACACACAGACATCTTCGCAGTTCAGGAGACAGGGCAGGTGAGTAAAAAGTCATGCTTGCTGTATTTGACTTGAAACTTACTTGGGCCAAGTGGCCAACAGCTCTGCCAGTTTAAACCCAAAGAGCCCCTCTCATTAAGTGCTGATTTTTAGACCCCCTCCTGTCCCTAGTTAGGTTATGAAAACAACCTTTTTGGAAAATTATTTGCATTGTGATGGTTTCCCATATTTTTCCAGCTCACAGGAATGCTGTTTGGCACAATAACAAGTATTTCTGTAGTTCTATATAGCATTTAACAGGCTTCATTTAAAATATTTGGTTTACATATTATATTATTCCACAATCGAACTTAACCAAGCATCTATCAGTTAGGCATAATAGTCTGGTTCATGGATAAGCAATAAACCCCGTTTTCCAAACCAAAACTGTTATTTTTTCTGTATAAAGCTTGTTATGGTTTAGTGTAATAAGCGAGCCCAGCTATTATTCCAATAGATCTCACAACAACCCTATGAAGTAGGGCAGCATTATTATCTTCATGGTGCCCTTGAGGAGGCTATGTGGGCAGTCATTTTACCAGTTGTCCCCTCTCTGCAGAGGTTAAGCCATGGTGGCATCACACTGAGATGGTCCCATTTCACCACTCGCTGTTCTTTTACATTGTGAGCTAAGGAAGGCTGCCATGGCAGCTTCCCCATTTTTGCCACCAAGGAGACTTTTTAAAGAAATAATTAAATAAGTGAACATGGTGTCAGGAGAGGAGAATTAGGTGTTATATTTCTGAGGAGGCACTAGGTGGCATTTGGGGGGTTCCCAGTGTTTTGAAGTTAGCAGCAGTAAAAAATGGTGCTGGCCAACCTGAAATTATTTCTGTGGTTCGGGGAGTGGAAACATTGGCAGTGTGGAATAAACTTGATAGTGATTCTTCAGGATCCAAGAAGAGATTTCCCCTGCCCCCCCCCCCAAACTGCTAGTATCTTCCCATGATATTTTGGAATAGAAATCTGGGATCTTTAGGATACCAAGCATGTGATCCTTCCCTATGAAAGATGGAAGGCTGCATTTATCAAAGCAGACATCATCTAAGAAATGACCTTGATTCCACCAGTCTTTGATTCATATCTTTTTTTTTAAAATAAGCACACACACACACACACACACACACACACAAACCTACATCTCCACAGAGGAAAAAAGAAAAATAGTAATTTCAGAGTGAAGAAAGAAAATCTAAATATATTATAGTGATCAAAATAAACTAAAATAAAAAACACTAATATAGGATCCATGTAATTACAGATAACAATATAAAGTTAATTTAGTCCTGAAGCTTATGATTAAATCTAGAAAGATATAGAAAGATATTACAGCATTTCCTCTTTTTTAGAATACAGAGACTTTTCAAAAATAGGTAATGAATCCTAGATCCATTCCTTAAAATCAGTGAGTTTCTTTCCAGTTATACAAAATTATCCTCTTTACCAGAGTTGTTGAGACTCGGGCAGCATATAAATTTAATTTGTTGTTGTTGTTGTCAAAATTCTTCATGAAATGACAAATTCCATGTTTTAGTAACATTACATTGAGTTCAACATCACATTGAGATCCTCAACTATAAAATAGCATTTTCTGATTGATTTATTTCATTTTTAAATCATTTTCATTTTCATTAAATCATTTTCGAATTTCATTTTTAAAGTAAATTCCATATTTCTTAGTACCTGGAGCCACTGATTCTCCAAAATTGGGTATTCCATTTCTTCATTTCATAATACAGATATATAACTAATACTTTTATTTTATGTTTTAATTCCTTATAAAATTGAATTGTCAGTTTGTGCTGAAATGATGTATCTCTTAAGGAACCTAAAACTGCAAGTATTTTGGAGGCTGCTAGAGTCTATGGGCCATACTGCTTAACTAGTATAAGTTTTAGTTGTATGTACTGCTAAGTGAATATTGTAGGTAAGTGATACTCAACAGGAAATCTCTCAAAAATCTTTAAAACAACCATTAGAAATCAACCGATGTAAAGTGTCAATCACTGTTTAGCCCAAACTTTCCAATAAAACATCTTCACCACTATTCGGGTTATTCCACAATGTCAATGTCTTCTGTGATTCCGAATCAAAAAGTAATCTCTACTTATTAATAAACCAAATGTGCCTGACCACTCTCAAGGCTAGAAACAAAGATCCTTGTTTAATATACCTGGACCCTAAACTTGCCAAAATTTCAAAAATGTTACACACTTGTTCTTCATGTGATCCCAAAGAGGGAAATAATCATAAAAAGTTTCCAAAAAAGATGTTAAAATAAGATCCTAATAATATAGTTGAAAATCTGGTAGATTAAAGCTGCCATCATCATAAGATAACCTTGATTTGGCAAAAGATATTTGAGGGGTTGTAGCCTGTCATAATTTTTTTCTCATTAACTTACTTATCTGTGTAAAATATATAATAGGAATTAACATTGGAATCCCTCTTTAGGTATAAGATTGATGTAACGTTCATTCTGATAACCTTTCTTTTGCCCCAAAGGATGGGGACTTTTACCACTGGGTTATAGCTCCTGAAATTGCATCTATACTTTTTCCCCATATTTAATCCAACATATTGTACTCGGTACTTTAGAATTTTCCACAACACCCAATTTAAGCTTTGCTATCATAAATGCTTGATATGGTTCATCAGTGGGGTTTCTAGCATATAACAAGTGTGAATCTTTAACCACCTTTTCCAGCTGTATAAGATTAGAGTCTCTGAGTCTCTCCTTTGCTAAGGCAAAAGTGATAATGGATCCCTGATGCATCTTTCAGGGGATCCATTAAATGCATTCCAGAGAGTTAACATGTTGGTTGTGCATGATTTATTTATTTTTTTAAAAAAAGAACAAAAATTCCTTTTTAATATATTCCACAAAAAGACAATCTCTTAGGAGTCTCTTAGTACAATCTCTTAGTACCATCTAGAATTGGCTGATTTATGATTGTTAAATTTTAGTATTAGAGTCACTGGAACTTGGTCTGAGATTATGATGGGACCTATTGTAGAGTCCATAACTTGATCCACCAAAGAGGAAAAAAAATAAATAAACTGAAACATTTTTGATGTGCACATGAGAATACAGTTAGTTCTCGTTTAACAACTACTTGTTCAGCAACCATTCAAAGTTACGACGGCATTGAAGAAGTGGTACTTACAACTGGTTCTCAAAGTTATGGCCATCCCAGCACCCCTGCAGTCACAGGATTGTGATCTGGGTGCTTGGCAACCAGCTTGCACTTACAATGGTTACAGAGTCCCATGGTCACGTGATCGCCATTTGCAACCTTCCCTGCCAGCTTCCCACAGACAAAGTCAAGGGGGAAGCTGGCAGGGAAGGTTGCAAGTCACTCCAGTAAGTTCCTCGCACTCCCCACATCCAGCAGCAGCCACCCCTGCCCCACCATGCTCATGCTGCACCTCCTCTGCCTGGCAGCAGCCATTTACCTGCCTGCCAGCCTGCTTACAAGCCACCTGGGATTCACTTAACGACCTGTGATATTTGCTTAACAATGGCAACAGGGAGTGCTGGGATTGCCGTTGCTAAGCAATGCGGTCACGGGACATCGCACTTTATGACTGCATCACTTAGCATTGGAAATTCCAGTCCCAATTGCCATCGTTAATCAAGGACTACATACATACAGTACATTCATATACAGTATATACAGTATATACAGTGTGTTTGTGTGTGTGTGTGTATATATATATAGTATATATGTATATGTATATATTCTCTATGATTTGGATTTAAAAAAAACCCAAATATCTATTCATTCCAGTATCATCATCACCACTCTTGTCAATGACCAATCCATAAAAAAACTATTATATACATAAGATTAATATTGGTTATAAAATTATTAGGTAAGAGTGTCAGCAAAGACCTAGCTCTCTGGAGAAGTCTACAATGCTGGCAAAGGTGGAAGGAAAGAGACGAAGAGGACAACTAGCAGCAAGGTGGATGGACTCTGTTATAGAGGTGATGGGTGTATTGTTGGAAGACCTGAAGGACCAGGTTGGGGACAATTTTTCCTGGAGAAAATCTGTGTGGTCACCAAGAGTTGACAGCAACCTGAAGGCTCATAATAAAACATGTCAGTCAAACTGCGGCATCTTACATAAAAAAAATTGGCTTCAATTAACGAAATAGAACCCTTGAATCCAAGAGTCATAGTTGTAAATAAAATTGATCAGAATGACCAGAGAATTTATCAGCTCAAGATGGGTGCCAACATAAAGCAAGCAGTATAATAAGACATGTCTTATGGTTTCAAAGGCTCTTTCTCCTCATGGGTGTAGTCTAGATTCAAATGGAATGCCCTTATATCTTCCCTCTAAAGTCACTAATGGGAGTACATTGTGTTGGAGGTCCCAGCAAATCAGCCTGCCTCATTAGCATGTGGATGAGTTTGCTCTAGGATGCAAATTCTTTATGTGCTTCTGGAGGAAGATGTTTGTTGCCCCTCCCACATTCCTCACTTCCTCCTTCTTCACCATCCTGGAAGGGAGCATGTGGCAGCAGCTCTTTCCTTCTCTGGGAGCCATGCTTGGCCCTAGAGTGAGGAGGTTCCCCCTTTCTCCATGCAGCCTTCAGAAGCAATGAGGGCTGAGGGTGAATTACATTTAGGGACAGAAGAAGAACAAGAATCATCTTTTCCTGAATGATGTAACTGGACCAAATAAATGAGTAAGATATTCTTTTACTTACTTTTGAACCTACTTTGTCTAGGTGTGTAATTCTTTATGCTTAGGTGGGCTAAGTGTGTAAGATCAGTAACCTATATTTCTCTAACATGCTCATTAAAGCTATTTTAGATAATACTCTTTTTCCGTGCGCATCTTTCGCTGTGTTAAGCTCTGCTCCATTCAGTGGTCCTAGCTGTCCACTAACGGCTTCACATTGAACCATGTTAGGGTTCAGGCCCTCCTGAATTTGACTTAGGTATCTCACAGGTCTGGAAAGGCTGCAGAAGCTACTTAAAACAAACATTTTTAGGGAAGAATATCATATCTGATTCAATTTTGATGTCCTTAAGACATTGCTTGATAATCTCTGTTGCGTGCCCTAGCACACATACGTGAGTACAGAAAATGCTAAAATATTCCAGTTTCTTGTGTACTGTCTTGGCCCAAAATGAAACACAGTTATCAGTAAGGACCTAGGAAGTTAGACTTGCCAGGGAGAAAAGCAGCTTGGTCCAGCATGTAAAGATACGTGGCCAGGCATTAGATTCATCTTACAAATACCACCCTTGAGATACACAATTACATTTGAAGTGCAACATGGAAAATTTGTAACATGTTCCTAAGGAACTTAGACTGGACCTTTTGCAAGGGGGCAAAAGCGGTATATGAACCTAACTGGGTACCAAACAATAACTGTGCCTGAAGTTGAACTGAATGCACTCCAGGTATAGAAGGAACGTGTGACACCCCTTTTGTTTAAAAAAAAATTTGCAAGGCTGTGGCAGATCTTTCGACTTTGGGGGCGGCATATTCCCCATGCATCCAGTGTTTGGTTGTGGTATAGCATTCAATGCTGAGACGCTTAAAACAGCTTGACCTGCCCAACAGAATCGAATGTAAGGATGTTTAGCAAACGCCAGCGCCTTGGTTTTGCTATAATTGACTTCTGGTGCCTCTGCATTACAATATTCAGCCAGGGCCTCCAATGCTCTTTTCAGGCCTGCTGAACTCTGGCAAAGCAGAACGCCATCCTCTTCATATGAGAGAACTGGGATATGTTTCTCTGCCAATTCTGGGGATGGTGAGACAGATCGTTCATCCTAGCAACTTAAGGATTGATATACTGTGACAATAGTGGTGGTGCCAGAATGCATCCCTGCCAGACTCCACTACTGACAGGAATCTCCTTGGTATAAAGTCCCTGGGAACCGTATTTGATTCTTATAGCTGAATTATCGTATAATTTATAAATAAGCAGAAGGAGCTTAGGCTGGGAAATTAGATCAAAGGCCACTCTAAAATCTCTAAAGGCTGCATATAGCTTAGCATGTGGTTGGGAGGTATCTTTTTTGGCCAGGTGGCCATGGGTGAGCGACTCCAGTTACAGCTCATATAGTAAGAAAAGCAAAGAAGGAGGTGAAAGAGAAACAAAGCTGTTACTCTTCAGATAAGCACAGAGCATAGAAAACGTCCACAGCAGGATACGAACTTGTCCATATGGACCCTTTGGATCTCACCTTCAAGAGAGGCAGAAGATTGCTGGGCACAGGAAAAGTATTTCGCTCTCTTAGTTCTTGCGAGCGTAAGCCCAAGATCAAACTCTTGCTGTTAACTGGAACACCCTAAAGAAAGACCTGGATGAGTTATAATTTTTCATCCATGGTGTTTCAACCCGGCTTGTCTTGGAAGTTGTAAGAGGTGACCTGTAGTACTAGACTCCAGAAATTTAACAATTATGGGGGCAGGTCTCTCTGAAGGACTGCCTATTGCCCTCAATCTGTAAGTGTCCATTATCTCAAGTTTAAAATCAGCCAGCAGTGAGATGATTTCCTGAAGGCATCTTTCTATGTAATTTAACAACAGCTTCTGCTGCTCAGCGTCTAAAGGTAGGTTAATTATTTTTAAATTATTTCTGGTGAGTTGCCCCTGCACTGTACACAGTGCAGTTTGTAAATTCGTAATGAGTTTGGGATTGATCCTACCCCCCGCCCCCCATGTCTTAATTAGTTTCAAGAGAAATAGCAATAATTCTCTTCAATGATTCCAGATCTTTATCAAATTTAAAGGCTTGGGATTTTATGATTTTGGGCTCAGTGGATCCTAGATATGCTATTTTCCAAGCTTACTGTAAATTGATCATGCCTCCATTTAAGAACTGATGGGAGTTTCAGCATTAATACAAAGCTTGCTATCTGATCTTGCTGAGATGGTGACACATTGGAAGTTAATAAAGTTTTAGCTGATCTACCAGAGCAGAGTTTCTCCACCTTGGCAACTTTAAGGTGTGTGGACTTCAACCCCAGAATTCCCATGCCAGCTGGGGAATTCTGGGAGTTGAAGTCCACACACCTTAAAGTTGCCAAGGTGGAGAAACTCTGCACCAGAGATGGGGGAGAGAACATCACTCCTCTAGCTGAGATTTCAATAGAGGGCATCGGCTCCTCCTCCTCCTCTTCTCCCTTGCCATTATCCAGAGTAGAGCCATTAGCTTGAAATGGAGGAGGAGGAGCCCTCTTAATGCTATGAGGCATATTGTTAAAATAAGATTACATCCATGCTATAAAAGCAAGCTGAGAGAATTTGGGTATACATCACTCACTATCGAGATGAGCAATTCCATCCACAGTTTCAGCTCAGAGTAAAGAAAGGCAGCCAGCTAGGTAGTCATAAAAATTAGAAATCTCTCTCATTCATGTCAGTGAGGATACCTGGAATGCTGGCTGGTTTCAAATGAGGGTGAGATATGCTCTACCCCCCCCACCACCCCCAGCAATGATAAGTGTTATTCTTTATTTCATTTTGCAGTCAGCATTCTTGGGGCTTTACAAGTGCAGGAGTTGGTCACTATGTCCAAGAAAGGTTTCTCATGAGGGCCACTAAAGCTCTAGGGCAGCTGCATTACACCAAAATATGACTCCATGGTCTAAGGTAGACTAAAAGCACAAGGGGATGGTCCCTTTACCAGCTATAGGTAAAGTTCCAGGCAGGAACTTGGCCCACTGAACATCCTTAGGACCATTCCAAGGTTTAGGGAACCTGTCTGAAGGGTTCATTTCTTCTAGGAAGAAAAGCCAAATTTAACTAGCTATCAGTTATGTTTAGTCACCATGCCAGCAGTATTGGAAATGGATTTTGGAATGTTTCATTTTGGCATTCATTCATTCCAGACTAAATTCATCTGCATCCAGCTCTGGTTTACAGACAAGTGAATTCACATGAGATAGGGCATCTGCCCTTCAGGAGCTTCTCAAATTCCAAATTGGTGGGTCAATTTGGTGCAAAGATCCTGAATTGTTCATTTTGCTTTTCGACAGGTCACTACAGAGAACGGAGTATGGATGTAGTATGGCAGAATGGAGAACCAATGTCCTTTTGGATATCACTGAAATATAACTGGGCCAACATACTGGCTGGGAATTTGGGGAATTGGAACTCCCAAAATATCTGGAAAGCACCAACTAGGAGAAAGCTGTCCTTTCCTCTTCTATTTTCCTGCAGGTAATTTTGTACTAGGGGATAACATTTTCCATAAAGTTCCCCCATTGCTACTAGCATATGGACCAAACTGAAGCCATTTAGTGGCCTGCTAGAATCACTGAATGAGCAGAGTTTAACACAGAGGAGAACCTGAGCACAGAAAAAGAATATTATCTTAAAATAGCTTTAATGAGCATGTCAGAGAAACACAGGTTATTGATCTTACGCACTCAGCCCTCCCAAGCATAAAGAATTACACACTTAGATATAGTAGGTTAAGAAGTAAAAAGAGTCTTACTGACTTTATTCTTTGTTGTTACAACCATCTTCGGTGGAAAATGAAGTTCCTTGTATCTTCTGTTCTTTCTAAACTTAATTCACCCTAAACTCTCAGCCCTACAGCTGCCAAGAGCTGTGTGGAAGAAAAGGGAGAAAGTTTCTTTTCTTAGGTTGACCGCATGGCCCAAGATGGAGTGGGAGGCAAAGCATGCTGCATGCTTTGCTCCCGGTGGAAGAAGGAAGAGAGAGGGAGGAAGTGGGAGTGGCAACAGCTTCCTCAGAATCACAAGAGTTGCATCCTAGAGCAACTATCCATATGCTAATGAGGCATGCTGGATTTGCCAGGACTTCCAACACAAACTAGATCCATGATATGATCTTTTGCTTAGAAACAGTAGTATAGAGGGGATGGAGAAAGGTGAATGTGGATTAGTGGTGGCTGTGATATTAATGAGTGAAACAGTACCTCTTTCCTCCTTGTTTCTACTTTAAATATCTGAATAAATATCTACTTTAAATACCTTTCTCTCCCTCCTCATTCTTTTCCATAGCCAGTTTGGGATGCTATGTATCTCCATATGGCAAAAAGACCTTCCTGATCCTTTTTGTACTCAGGAATGAAATGCGTCTTTTGTTTCTGGATGGATGTCAGCCTTACTGACTGGTAATTCAGAGAGACAGGTTAAATAACTGAAGATGAAAAAGAAAAAAAAGAAGGTAAGATAAAACTAACTGAGCATCACATGTGGCATGTTGTGTGAACACAGCCAGTAAGTGACCTAATTATATTGTGCCTGGATGTTGCATCTTCAAAGTGTAAACACACACACACACACACACACACACACACACACCAGTGATTCGATTATTTTGTCCTCTCAGATTCCTGATCATGAAAGAAGCCAAGCCTAGTAGGTATAATGTTCCTTCTGAGAAAGCTTTCAAGTCTTCCCAGGACTGTTAGTTTTTGAATCTGTAACTAGGACTTCAGAGCTGGGAGTAGTTGAGAGACCCTTTGCCTGTATGCCTAAGTACAATTACTTGGAAGTAAGGCTCACTAAATTCAGTGGAACCCCGGAATGCAGAATAGTGAGATGTGAACTTCCCATGATTCTACTTGATACTTTGAGCAAGCTTCTCTAGCAAGATTAACACATCCCACTGTTTACTCAAGCCATAGTGGTTGAATTCACATTTCTTGCTGAGCCATATTGAAACAAATCACATACTAGCTTAACACAAATATGAACTCAGTGTCCTTACCATTGCTTGGATTCTCACAACTTGTTAAACCAATCAATATGATTTTTTTTCCTATTCATTGTGTCAATGTGGTTTTTAAACACTAATTTACAATATTGTGTGAATTTAGCAAATTCTGCTTAGATGGTTTCACAAATCCGCTTTATATGTTGTGTGAACAAAGCCATTATACAAAAGGTAGCAATTTAACCTGGCAGGAAGATTGATTAATGGACAAGACTGTATCGCCTGCATTTCCCTTACCCAGAAACGTGGTGGTAGAGGCAGCACCTCTGCCATTTGCATGCTATTGCTGCTTAGAAATTATTTCCAAGTGCATAAATCAGCATTGATTTTATTGCTGTGAAATGTTCACTTAAATGTGGTCATATTTTCTTAGGGTCATGTCTAATAGACATGTCATATAAGAAACAGAAAGATAACTATGCATTTCATTGCCAAGTTACAAAATGGGAGGGGAAACCATGAAGTTTTGTCTTCTTGTGTCCAGGTGCTCATTCATACTTAATACAATTACAGTGATTGCTGTACAGAATCCATCATACAAAAGGAAAATCAAGGGTTAAAATTACAGTTATTTTAAACTGGAACTGAAATTGGACCTTTATCTGATGTAGGAAAACCACCTGCTCTTCCCGGCCTCCTGATCTGCAACCCAGCCAAGAGAAAAAAGGTTTGAAAATCACCTCTGAGAGAATTTCTATTGGCCTGAAACCTGTTACCGCCAGTTTCTCTTGCCCTTTTATAGGTCAGCTATTGGGGCGTGATCTCTTTGAAGATCAGTTGATGTAGAATGATCCACAACCCTTTCTGGTGGATTAGTGTCCAGAACAAAAGAATTTTTCCCTCTCTTCATTTTATTAAAATTCACCAAAGTAGAGAGGGATACAAATAAAATAAAACAAAAACAGAACAAAACAGGGTGCAATCAGATTAATGCTTCTACGAAACAATCATGCCTGTGAGGAAGTCTTGAAAGTAAGGAATGAACAGGATGCAGTATTTACACAGAGGTTTGAGAGAGACCATACACTAAATCTGTTCATGTTCATCAGTTAAAGGTGAAACAATCATACTACATATCAGATAGCAACGAATAATTTTTTTTGTGGTATGAAGCCTCGGGCTATATTATATTCAGCTGCAGCCTACTTCCTAGTTTCAGACAAGTGGTTTCCACACTATTCATTTTTTAGATATGCATTTTATAAAAATGTAAAACGTGAAGGACGTCCTAAGGATGGTCGCATGTCAGGTAGAGAAGAGAGATCTTTGGGTAGTGAGCTTACTTACTAATCAACAACAGAAAGAACTGATCCTTTAAAGACCCAGTGAGTCGTTTAAATATGAACGGAACAAGGAAAGGACTGTAAAGCTGCAATGAAGTTTTTGCCAGGATTTCAAAATTAGGGAAAGGCCTTGATTGCTACCATCTAAAGTCATTTGTATGATGGCACAGTAGACCCCCCGAATGTTGAATATACAGTCTCAAGTGGCCTGCCCATACTAACTGAAAAGATCTTTCTCTTGAACCCGGAATGACATTTCTTAGTAGAAGCAGTCACTGGCAGATCTCATCAATGTTTGTTGGTGGCTACCAACAAACAATTGACAGATTTAGAGACTGATGTCTTACCCACACCAGACATTTGGAATCAAACCTAACAAGAAGTTAAGCTTATTAAACTCAATTTTGAATCCAAAGGTACAAATAATACATTTGTATGGCATACAGGGCATCTCTACCATACTTAAACAGTCATATGTGTAGCCATACTTTAGTGAAATTACAGTAATTGCTTAGGTGTGGAGATTTCACTGTAGTATCGCTGACTCTGGTGGAACTCCGTTTGCACCATTGTGTGTGGTTGGTTCTTTTTTGGGAACAGATGTCTCCTATTGGAATGATACGCTCATTGCATGGGAGACATATTGGCCCATAATTGTTCTTCATAATAGGACAGTACCATGCTTAAGCAGATCGTGTGTTTTGAATGAACTGTGCCAGGAGACCAGCTGAGGTTTCATTACAGGTAGTCCTTGTTTAGTGACTGTTCGCAGTTATGACGGTGATGAAAAATAACTTTACAACCAGTCCTCACATGTACAACCTTTGCAGGTCTGTAAAGCAAAGGAAGGGCAACAGGCTAGAAACCAGGAGACTGAGAGTTCTAGGCCTGCCTTGGGTGTGAAAGCCGGCTGGGTGACCTTGGGCCAGGCCCTCTCTCTCAGCCCAACTCACCTCACAGGATTGCTGTTGTGGGGGAAATAGGAGGAGGAAGGAGTATTAGGTAAGTTTGCCACCTTGAGTTATTTATAAAAATAATAAAGGTGGGATAGAAAATAAACAAACAAACAAACAAAACTTAAGATCATAAGTACAACTGCTGTTTCACTTAGTGGCTGCTTCACTTAATGACCACGTTGCTGGTCCCACTTGTGTTTGCTAAATGGGAACTACTTGTACTGCTACTTTGTGAGTACTTGTCCTAACAAGTAAATTTAACCAAGCTGATCTTGGCTGATTTGAAAAAGTTCAGGAAAGCAGGTTAATACTAGGGGAGGAGACCACAGGCCTTTAGACTAGACTAAATTAGACTGTTGTAAGCTGCCTGAAATAAGAAGTTGGGCATTAATTTACTGATAAATGTAATTTTTAAAGAAATCTACTTGGAAGATGGCAACGGTAAACAAGTTCTACATCATTCCCATGTAAATTTCATGGGCGACTTGAATGAGCAGACTTTACCTTTCGGAGTCTTACCTCCCTCCTGAATTAAAAACTCCTCCTCTCTGCTTCTGTAAGCAGTTAACTCTTACCAGCATGGCAGTACCAGAGCAGCCAGGAACCCATACAAGAGTGTGTCTTCTAAGGATGGTCACCTTAGTTTATATTTACATCGTTAGTTTAGAGCTAATGGGTCTTCTGAAAAGTGTTATCATGAGAAAAATGTTCTATGGATGATCCCAGAAAAGGAGGAGACCTCCTGCTTGTTTTAGCTGGCCCTGTTACTGCTCCTTATGTATGACATCTCCACGTTTATGACAAGACAACTTCTGCAGCAACGGGCACCTTGATGTGGGCTGTGCCTAGGTGATAAGGAATCTTGCCTATTCAAGGATGCCCAGGGCCTACCCACTTACAACTCAGCATATAACATTGTTCTTCCAGGCATTCCTAGGGATATGTCCTAGAGGACTAGAGCAAGGAAGAACAACTCTGGCCTGCCCTCAACCCGCACCTGGATAACACCTGGTGTTGAGTCAGAACTGTTATGAAAAGGGATACAAAAAACAGTAATATCAAAATAATACAATAGACCTCTCCAGTCCCTTCTTTTGAACCCGCAGAGCATGTGACTGTATATCACTTCTTGCCGAGGTGAAAATTGGCTAATAAGAGGAACTGCAAATGGGAAAGGGACTCATTGAGGTGAATCTGTCGTTTGACTTCTCCTAGAGGGAAAAAGGCAATAGACTGAAGCCCAGGTTTGTTCATTCTAATCTGTGATTTCATCCTGATGTTGTATCCTGAGAAGGACTTGCCTTTATGGGCTTTGACATAGCTCTGGTGAGGATTATTTATAAATGCCCAGGCCTCAGTCATCAATTCTGACAATGCAGTAGTTGTACTCTCAAAAGCTCTGAGGTCTTTCATTTCCCAGTCCAGGGGTTCTTTCATGCGGTCTCAGTGGAAGTGAAAAGAGGTGTTCTTTTCCCTTTCATCCATCAGATGGGTGGGGTGATAGAAGTTCTCCCAGAATCTGTGTATCCCATGATGTTGTATTTTCGTAATACCTGATGGCACTCCCAAGTCTGGAAGTGCTATGAAAATGTGTGTTAGTGTAATATTTGGAATGACTGGATGTATGTGCACGCGCACACACACACACACACAAAGCAGTTTCAAGAGCAACGCTTAAAAATGGATAATCTTATCACATAGTTAGTGTACATTGCTGTCCTTAGAGTTGTTCAGGTTGGTGAGTTTTTACAAACTTTTTTCTGTTCCCCCGTTCAGTTTGGTCCACAGGAGCTAGATCACCTTCAATGAGATGTATAGGCATATATAGATATAGCTAGATAGATATATGTTTTAAAAAAAAATAACAGCAGCAAGGTTCTCTGGAAATAAATTCTGTCTGATGTTGCTAGTCTGTCTTTTCTGTTTTGCCCTCTTTCACTGCTGCCTCTGATGTTTTCCTCAGTGGGCCTTTCTCCGAGCTGCTGTGTCCTTGGCCAGATTCTGCTGCTCCACCATTTTTGTGTGCTGTGTGTTTTTCCAGGTAGTTCAGCATCTCACTGAGAACAGTTTGGAAAGTGCTTAGGGCAGCACAAATCGCAGGAGTTCCAAAGCCATGAGTAATCAAACTGTAAAGCAGGCAGAAAAGAGGAAGAGAAATATTAAAGAGTTTACTGTATGTATGGATGTATATATACACACATACATTACTTTTGGTGGAAAGAAGATTGCTACCCCCCCAACAAACAAACAAATCCAGGCAAATATGATGTCAAAGACTGTTTTTTATTTTCTGTATGGAGGTGGTGTGAATGCCAAATGGATGCAAGTCTGCATAAATGCATGGTTTCCAAGAAATTTATCCCAAATTGCCCTGCTGTGAGGTGTTGCCATTAAATCCCCAAAAGCAAGACCATGTGACTACCAATGGACTTGTCTACTGAGATGATGAGGGGTTCATTTGAAATAAATAATCCCCTCCCCACCCTCAAAGTTGGAACATGTTGCACTCATTTTAGACTTCTGGACTAGACAGCTGAACACCAGTACTAACGTCAGCCCTTTGTATATTTGTAAGTAGAATTCATGATCTAAAAACAGTATTTTCCCCAGGACTGATAATGACCTTTGTGCCAAATTACAGTCTTGCTACCTTAGGTGGTTCTTGTGAGAAGAAAATGGTGGTGTATGGAATCTCATACAATATTGAGAGTCTTAAGAGTAAAGGCAACTAATAAATATTAATGATTCATTTTGTATTTTTTTAATGCATTCATTTTGACTTTATTTGCTGTGTTACTAAAGCTTTACCTGTTTTCCACAAACATCACAAGATAGGGCTGTGAGTGCTTCAAAAACAATTCAGGTTCTTACCTAAGCACAGCACTTCTCTGCTATTCTTTAAAGAAAGGTGAAAGGTGAAAGGTCCCCTGTGCAAGCACCGAGTCATGTCTGTCCCTTTGGGGGACACCGCTTTTGCAATGTTTTCTTGGCAGACTATAGTGGGGTGGTCTGCCATTGCCTTCCCCAGTCGTAATTACCTTTCCCCCAGTGAGCTGGGTACTCATTTTACCAGCCTCGGAAGGATGGAAGGCTGAGTCGACCTGAGCTGGCTACCCAAGAGAGAATCCAACTTCTGCTGGGATCAGATTCAGGTTGTGGGGAGAGTTTTGGCTGCAATACTGCCGCCTGCCACTCTGCGCCACACGAGGCTCATTCTTTAAAGAAGCCCATCTTTCTTTTTCATGCTTCTGTGCCAACCTGCAAAAAGGATGTTGCTGCTTTAAAGCAACAACTTATGCAGGTTAATGCGCTTCTTAAAGCAGACCTGCTGCTGCTCCCGCACTATGGAACACTCTTCCCCTAGAGGTGAGACAAGCCCCCACTCTGCCGGCTCTGTCAGCTCCTGTGGGGTGGGAGGAGGAGCGGCCAGCCCTGGGGGTGCCTGGCACCCTGAAGATGCTCCTGCAGATTAAGACCTTTTTAACACCTCTGTCTTGGATTATACTTTGATGTAAGAATATTGTTTTATTGTATTTTAATGATTATTTATTTTTGTTTTATTTATTATTTTATTATTTTATTTATCTAATTTATCCCCGCCCATCTCCTCCCGTCGGAGGCCTCTGGGCAGTTTACAACAAGCAATTAAAACCATCACAATAATACAAAAAGTAAAATACAGTAAAAAAATACTATAAATAGAAAGAAAAAATAAAGAATAAAAAATCCAAGCGGTGAAGCATCTAAAACAGTTTTTATTGTAAACTGCCCAGAGTCGCTCCTTGAGTGAGATGGGCGATGACTAAATTTGAAGTATAAATAAAATAAATAAATCACAAATAAATCACAGATGTGAGAATGGATTTTATTATTAATTTTAACCCTGCTTTTCAGGGTAGGGTTTATTTATTAAACAAATTTATATGGTCACCCATCTACCAGAAGGAACTATGGATGGAGAACAAGAGTAAAAAACACATTATTGTAATTATTATTACAACTGTTTAAATGAAAAATAGTGTTGAGGCCCTGACAAACATTTATATCCATAAATCCACCACACCATGCCAACTCCATCAATATCCTGGTCCCGATGCCTGGGGAAAAGCCAAATTTTTATTTTCATATTCATTTGTCAAATTCATATAGCCGCCCATCTCACAAAACAAGTGACTCTGGGCAGTGCACAACAAAGCTAAAAGACAATAGTTAATAAATACCATCAATCATCATCATCATCATCATCATCATCATTCAAAATTATAAAAAACAAAGCTAAAAGAAGAAATAGTAGGCGAAGGGATGTTAAATAATAATGAAACCACCTACTAGTGCACCAGTTCCCTGGGGTCCCCAGGCCTGATGCCACAACCAGGTCTTGAGGGACCTTTGGAAAGCCAAAAGTGAGGGAGCCAGCCTCACCTCAGGGAGGAGGATATTCCACAACATGGCTGCCACAGCTGAAAAGGCCTGCCACTTAGGGCCTGCCAAATGTAACTCCCTAGATGACAGGAAAATCCTCTCTGCTGGATTTTCACAGCTTTCCTGAAGGCCAACAGGGTAGGGGCCAGAGGCATCTCTGAGGGGAAGCTGTTCCATAAGGCAGGTGCCATGAAAAAGAAGGCACATTTCCGAAGCCCTGCCAGGCAACACTGTTTCAACGAAGAGATTTGTAGCATGCCCACTCTGCCAGATCTCATGAAATGTGCAGAAAACACAATAGTCTTGGAAATTGCTGCCATCATTTCTTGAGACTGTCTGTGTTGATGGGCCATATTGGCTGGTATAAATCCAAATAAATGAGTCCATACTGGGCCACTATCATTCCTTTTATAGAAGTAGCAAACTTATCACCACCTGTTTCAGTTCTCTGGGGCAGAGAAGGCCTCGGATTCTCAAACACTGCTGTTCGGTATTATTTTAAAGAAAGCATCTCAAATGGTTGGCTACACTCAGAGAGTTCAGTGAACCAAGCAAGTTCTCAACATAGCTTAAAAGTCTACTCTTCCTCTTGAATAAAAATGAGATTAAATATAGACAAAGGCTTGAACACAATGAACTCAGTTTGTTCATATTTGCCAAGAGTCTTCAGAGATCTTAAAAGAGAAAGGGAGGGGTGGTTAGGTCTACCACCTGTCTTTTCTAATCATTATGCAGTTTATCAGAGCTGGATGGGAGGGAAAGCCCCTGTCAAGTTTTAATGATATCCTTTCATTGTATGTCAAAGCAGCCAAACTGGCCTCAAGACTTGGACTCTTCTTTGACGGCATCCACAAGGTATCTCACATCCTACCCTACCCTTCCACCCTCATAACCCAAGGCGGACACAATTTCATCTTACTGCAGAGGAAATACTTTCCTTCTCCATGGAGAAGGGGGAGAAGAAGAGGAGGATGCCATCTGTCTATATCCAGTTTCCCACAATGGCTATGTCTAGGTATCGCTAGCAGCAGAAGTTGCTATCAAATATTTACAGCGTACTGTGGCCAATGGATGATGCTCAAAGATAGTCACATTTTTCTGCTATGCCCTGCTCATATGAAAAGCATCTGGCCCCAGGGCTGGCCCATGTGATTTCAACAGAGTCTACCTGCACTCCATAGAATATCTTAAAAGATATTTGCTGTGTTTCAGCTCAGTCCTCAACTTTTGAGAAACTACTAGCATTCCATGGAATTGATGAAACAGTGATCTGTACTAAGCCATTCCATTCTTTACAGTAATGCATATGGGGTGACACCTTCAGACTTTTTAAAATTGCAAATGCCTTTTTAAACAGCCACGCTTTCCTAACTTATGCATGGCCATCATTGTTTTCACTCATCACATAATAACCCTCAGATTATTCCTGATGATTAATTACAATTAAACCAGCACAAAACTTACTGTACCCAATGGAGCAGCATAGAGGAGCACAAGAAAGGGCAACCTCAATGATGAGGGGCTAGAACAGCTCCTTCTCACACTTGTACTTTTTAGCTTAGAGCAGTGATGGGCAAGAAGAGAGATGATAAGGTACATGAAATCATGCATGAATTACCCAGAGCTAAAATTAAGAAAAATGATGCAGTGTGGTTGGAATTAAGTTTTTCTCCCTCTCTCACAAAATTTAGGGTTTTAAAGGGAGGGAATTTCAAGATTGATAAAAGGAACATAGGTATGTGAACAATATGTATTAGAACTGTGAAATCTGTTGCCAGTCCCAGGTGATGATTACTGATTAGGACGGCTTCAAAAGGGGGACTAGAAAAAATAAGGGAGGGCAGGGATCTCAAAGGCTAGCTGTCTACTTTCAGAATCACAGAAAGCATAACTTAAACATGAGCTGCTAGAAAACTGAAGTGGAGAAGGGCTATCATCCCTCTGTCCATGTTTATCGTCTCCCTGAAAATATCTGATGGGCCATGGTGTGATGCAGAATGCTGACCAGATAGGCTAATGGCTTGACCCAGTAGGGCTCTTCTTTGGTTTTTAGGTTAGATAGTCTCCAGTTCAGAGTGGGCAGCACAGATCTTTGCAAATGAGTGTGCAAGAATTTAGTTAGGGTGAAAGCCTCTGTGTTTAGAGAACAAAGTATAGGCATCTTTTTTCAGGCATTTCTCCTGATGTTGGCGGTCCAGTCGCAGGACACTGTGCAACCTTAATAGTGTGGCTACTAATGAGAGTCCTTTCTTCTTGACATTCTCTTTGACAGAAATAATACACCATTATTTAGTTAATTGTTTATTTAGTGCCTTTGAGTCAGCCTTGACTCCTGGCAAGGACTTGGACAAGTCCATGCAGTTTCTTGGCAGCATTTTTGGAAGAGATTTGCTGGTGCCTCCTTCCTAGACTGAGAGAGCGTGACTGGTCCAAAGTCACCCAGCAGACTTTGTGCCAAAGGCAGAAGTAGAAGTCAAATACCTTAACCACTAGACCAGACTAGCTCTGAATACACAAATAGAAATACTTTAATCCCAAATGCAATTCAGGGGGTCACATGGATGTTCACATGATCCACAAAATTTATGAACATTATGTATTTTAATAGTGCCATTATTGTAACAATGATATTAGGAGGATGAAGAGATTACTAGGGAGATTTGGCAACAGGCTCTTTGCTATTTCTGTAGAACAAACACATGAACTTCAATTATATCAAGAAAAAATATGGCTATTCTACTGGGAGTGCTTATATTTCTGTTTATTTTGAAGACAACATTGTACATAATAACTGGGGAAAATTTACACGCTATTATAGGATAAGGGGACCATATTCTATGAAGACTAAATTCAAAATTGTAGCACTTCTAGAGTTTACAAATAATTGCTAGGAAAATAAAGTGCATCTTTGCACTATAGATGGATTCTTCATATGTATTTGCTCCAACCATGGTACTGTTCCACCATATTTATATAACTGATACCTGGGAAAAGCTAAGCAATTTTCCCCAGGTAGTCCTACTTAGGTAAAACTGGAATTGTATTTGAAACGGACTGCTCTTTTAGGGGCAAGAGTGAAATTGTAAGGTAATATTCCTCCTCTTCATGTTTCCATAGGATGTGACACCAACTCTACTTCCTTTGTTCAAGAAACATTTAGTTCTTTCAAGGACCACTAGAGGGCACCTGACTGCTTGTTTGCTGCAAAACTGCTGTCTGGGATTAAATGAATGATCTGGGCAATATTCCAATGAGCTTCTACTGCAGCTTTCCTCCGTCGTGTGGTCTTCAGATGTGCCAGACTTCAAGCCCCTTGATCCCATGCAGTTTTGGATGTTTCATCTCTTGAGTGCACCAACCTGGGGAAAGCTTCTCTACTGAATCCTAGCCTATGTGAGTCTGAGGGCAAATTTCCATGCATGTGGGTTTTGTGTTCTCCAACAAACAAAACCCTGTGTATTCAACTAGACAATTTTTCATCAAAGCTCCATGCAAATTATGTAAAAATAAATACTGATTAATCAACTGATACATGAAGAACCAATTTCTTTCAAGGAACCCAAGGAGACTGACAACACTGAGTTAACAGAAATATAATAAAATGACTTCACACATAAATACAAATTTATTATTAAACCAACAGGGCAACTTCCAGCAGTAAAGCAGATCAGTAGAGGAGCTTGAAAAGCATTCACAGTCCCAACCCTCCTAAACAGGAAGACTTTGATGGGAGGGACTGAACAATATTAGCTCCCCCTGGATTGCTGCTCTCTGGAGTATTCTCTCATTTTCTCATCATTGTCTCGGAACAGGAAATGTGCAAGAAGTCCCAAAGGTCTCCTTTGTCATATCCCGAAGAGCTATGCATGCTGTTAGCTATCCAACAAGGGTCCAGGGTTCCAGGAACCCACTGAATGCTAGAAAGCAATGAAGTGTGCACTTCTTCAGTCTTCAGTTCTTAAACAATGAAGAGCTTAGACAGCCTCATTCATATACCTGATCTAAGACCACCACATGCATATTATTGATAATTGCTCAGTCTTATTAGATCCGTGTCCTTCCTGATGGCTTCTGTTGAGTTGAGTTTACAGATATGGGCACATGCTGAGAGCACACCGAAGATGCTGGAAGCTGGCCCAATCTTTTTGCAGCACACCAGCTTACCATTTACTTTTATTAAAGTGCTTTTATAAAGTATACTGGAGGCTAGTCAGTGGTGGGGGAGGTCTCCATATATACAACACATTGCATACTTCTGCACAGAGGAAATACTCCTAACATTTCCAGAACCGATTTTTTTTTTTAAAGTGACTCCATAAATAGATTTCAGAGGTCATACCTGAAATGTGTTAAATGTCTCTGAATATCCAGATCTAATATTGGGGTAGGTCTTGAGGAGCCCAGAGGTGACCTGTCTTGGCTTAGCAGATCCTGGAATTCTTTACATATTTGCCTAGAATCAGAATGGATACATACTCATTAAGGTTGTTTGCCAAGTTCATTGAATACATGTTGTAAGTTTCATACTACACATTCTTCCTTCAGCACAATTATACCACTATAATATAACTACAAAACTAATACCAATTTATGTAAATTTCTAGAACAAGAATGAATTACACTAGAGGCGGTTGCATGCTATATACTCAGCAGAGGAGCTGATTTCCTTCTTTTGTCAGTGATCGATAGAAAAAAAATCCTAACATTTAGGATCATTACTGGATGACCTAAATGTTAGGATCACTAAGAACAAGGGTGTATAATATGAGCCCCACAGAAATATGCACCCTCAAAAAATTAGGTAGATTACCCTGAACCCTTCCAAAAGTGGCCACTGCAGTGTCATTTTTCAATGTGCCAGAAGGCAAACGTTATTAAAGAAGTGGGGAGGAATCATATCAATTGTGTTGAATTAATCAAATTCAGTCTAAAGTAAATTTAAAGAAAAAGTTAGTTCTTGTCCTGGCCCTGCTCATCCATTGTCCTGGCTCCACTCACTTTCTGACATGCATCCATCCTCCTCTGATCTCCTACCCTCCACCCCACCCACCCACTCACCCACCCACTACTCAAAGGCCAAGTGGGACTCTGGGCTTGAAGAACATCATTCATAAATTGTAAGTCACTGGAGGGGGTGCACCAGAACAGATTATCTAACTGTCACAGTCCACACCCACTACATGCGCAAATATCCTTCAGTCAGAAGCCAGCAAGACTTTGTCCCTCTTCTCCGGCATACATTTAGATAACACGCCAAAGATTTCTAATTGGCAAAGGGCCTTCCTTGGCTTTTTCATATTTATCTCTTAAAGCTAGATATTGAAGAAAAACAAGTTTTTCGAACTAAAAAGGCCCAGCACTACTTTAAAATGAAAGCAGAATATGCTTAGGTTCGATTATTCCCCCTTTCCCTGTGTCAAACTGTACATTCTGAAAAACTGTAATGAAAACCACTCGACTGAGTGAGCCTTCCTTCAGAGATAGCAGACTAGGCAAAGCTACATCTCTCTTGGTAGAAAAGGCTCACTTTGAAATGATGCATTGTCACATATGCAGATGCACAAATAGTGTGCTTTTGTCTTAGTAAATGTTTTCAGATTCTGTTTGGTCATGGCAGTGTTATTGTTTTTTATAGCTCCTTTGGGAAGCTACAGAGCCCTTTATAACAAGGCCAGCTTGCTTCCGGTATGTTTGTGCATTTTAGAACTTCTGACTGTAATGTCTGCGTGTGGCCTAATAAAAGGGGAGGCTTGTTTTCTGCCACTTTAAGTCAGTTTGGTGATTTTTGGATCGTGGCATGCTGATATAGCCAAAGGGGATTCTTTGAAGAGGGGTTACACATCAAGTAGGAAAGAGGCTTCCCTTTCGAAGGAAACAGAAAGCTTGCTACTTTCATGAAACCCTTTGATACCGTATGCATTCTCTGCAGTAACCTCCTTCTTGTCACCAGGCTTCAAGTCATGGCCATGGAGAAACACAAAGATACGTCTTAGTGGACACAGCTGTTCTCTGTCCTTAGGTATAAGCACATGCTTAGAACTGGGGCAATATAATGTAGGCAGCTTGGTTCACAAATAAATTGGACTTGGTACTTGTGATTAAACCCTATACAGTCCCACAAGAGCACTTAAATCTAGTTTATTTCATATACCTTGAATGGTTTGTGGATCAGATTATAATCCTAAAATTAACCAACGAGTTGTAAAAAAGCCACTTTAAAGTTGCTGTCGCAGTCAGCGGAACTGCCTGAGTCATTTGTTTACAATGCCAGCAGCATGGCTTCAGTCAATGCAACCCATACATTTCGTCTACTGTACTGTGAAAAGGATGAATCGGGGGCTCAAATACACCATACCGTGTCCCATGACATACAAATATGAGATAAAACAATGGTAAGAAGCAGTCCTGGGCATATTTATTTGAGTGAGTTCTCACTGAACAATTTGATAATCTCTAGAACTGGGCTGAGAATTGTTAGCAGAATTTGCTTGTGCATCAGACAAGCTTAAGTTCAAATCCATGCGTAATGTGATTTGTTTTATTACTACTTTATTAAAGTAAGCATGAATGTTTTTTTCCCCCAAGGATACCTTCCTAAATCCAGAATATTTGTGCAGTTATTAGTATTTCATAAACTGTTTGTCAAATGCTTAATTTACACAGTAAGAATTCCACAGATACTAATCAGTGATTTCCATGATACATTGCAAGAGCAAGTCGCTGTAGCAGCAGCTCAGCTCTCTGGTTTGTCCCTCCATGTCCCTGTTAACTACAGATTGTAGAATTTGTTCATGTAACATGCTGGCATTAATGGTACAAAATGTTAGAATTCAAAATGCTTTGTTCCAAGTTCAAAACAGCTGCTCCAATTTTACTGGAACTGTTCCAAACATTCCAGAAATATTCCAAACACAAAGGAGGTTCAAGCTCAAACCATTTTTGGAATGGTCAGAAGAGCACTGGAACGCTTGTGATAATGGTGGAACAACCCATTTTGAACTTGACACAACTTTTGATTTGGAAGGCTTTGAGTACCTAATTGACATATCTATGGGGAACTTTCTGAAGGTGTATACTTACTTCATTCACGCAGGTTTTCTGAATAAATCTTCCCAAGAAAGGAAAATCTATGTGGGCCTCAGGATCCCCTCTGATCTGAGCACAACACTTAAAAGAGCCGAAGTATGAATAAAATTTATCTTCTGCACTGCTACTTACTTACTTATTGGATGTATTAAGGCCACCCAACTCCAAGAAGACTTGCCTTAGAGGCCTAGTATGGTGTTAAAACGAATAGTCAGCTTTCAGACTCACATGCAAGCAAAGAAGCATTTAAACAACTTACTTTGTTGCTAGGATCATTTTTTTCCTTGCTGTCTGTTCCTTCTGTTCCATGTGCTGCCTGGCAAGATGTTCCCCAACTGCCTTGGCTGGGAATTCAGTTTCACACGTATAGCCAAAATCCCTGGCCAAATGCAAAGCTTCTCCTATGACCAAACAAAAGGAACTGTGATTTTAAAAGCAGCCTGCTTTATAAACCTTGGTTAGTTAAAAAGACTTTTGGTATTCACCTGAGATGAACCATTCAAGAATGTCACTGCCCATGAGAAGACAATCCCCTCCTTTCTAAAATTCATAAACAGAAAGAGGCAAAGAAGAAAACCAGCAGCAGGTCTTAATATTAGGAGGTTTCACCTGAATAGAAAGAAATGGAGTTGGCTCTCAGCAGAGCCATCCCTGCAGTTCCAGCTCTTCTGGTGCTACAGTTGGATGGAATGAGAACTGCCGGCTGAAAGCAAAGAGAGCAATCTAATGGAAGTTGCCCAAAGAGGGGGGTGAGCCTCCCTCAACCTCCTCCCAGAGAGATTATGTTTTGTAATGCTCATTTAGTACCCTCCAACCAGAGAATTAGCAACAGTATCTCCTCCCCAGGTGTCAGCAGTTAAGCTTTCAGTAGAAGTACAGTATTGTCCTACTACTTTCTATTTTAAGCACTCGTAAGTGCTTTGGGAGTCTGGGTGTCATTGCTCTGTTTCCTCTGGATCTTTCATGCATTATTCATGTGAAGGATCTCTACACTGACCCATGGGTCAGTGGGACTGAGGTGCTGGATGGTTTGCTCAAGGTCGCTCCAGTGGCAATACCAAAAATAACTCCTCACCTCTGAAGCCAAGCCTGAGCTACAGGGCTTTCCTCATCCCATCATCCAGGTGTCAGGCATACACCTCTATGCCTTGATAGTCTTCCTTAAGAGTTGGAATCCTTGTGAAGGGTTCCAGTTTTGAAGAACCCAATGCACATAGAGGTATATCAGGGAGTGGTGAAGCAAATATATGCCAGTGGTAGCTTGTCACCAGTTCTTACTTATATAAATCTGATACAATCATTTTTTTCTCAATTTTTCATCGGTGTGACGCAAGTTCAATTCACAATACTCAAGATTTGTATAAACATTTGTATTTGTTTTGGTGCATAGTTCTCCAAACAATGCCATTTTCTTTGCATTTTTGCCTAATATGCCCAGTTGTTGTAAAATATTTTCTACCATGGTGTATGTGCTGGTATATTTGGACAGATTTCTATGTAACATACATTTTTAATTGGCAGGTTTCATGGGAAAATTCAGAAATGTGTGGATTTTTAAGGCTAACATAACTCAAGAACTGAGTCATAGATGTGAAATTAGAGAAGTCTGTATAAGAATGCAAGACAAACACATTTTGATGTTATCTTGACACAGCCAGAGGTGTGCCCTTCTGATCCATTGACATGTAGATAACATGTGAAAGAACTTTACTGAGGAAAAAAAATGTTGACAGAACACTTAAACAACATACATTTGCTATTTTTAATGCTTGCTGAGATTGGGCTTACAGTATTTCATAAATCGGTGATAATCTTGGGGAACTGCTGGTTCACAATCATCCCTTCTCCTTCTCCTACTCCTTCTCTTTTGGTTATGGGCCTGTGAGTAAATGTGAGCTTTGTATACATGTATGAGCACATGGGTGAACGTAGTGTGTGATTGTGTGTGGGGGTATTTCCTTGTTCGATATCTTGACCAGGAACACCTCTGATGTCTCATGTAACTCATGATGCTTTCAACAAAGACTGTGATCCCACTTGAGAAAAGGATGCTACAGCATGCATTCTGCCCAATGTGCCAGAAGAATAAAGCTTGGCTGCAATGACTGGAAAGATGTTTTATAATAACAAATGAAACTGTGGGACTTCCATTGGTTCCATTGGTTCCAAATGGTTACAAGAACAGTAAAAATAATGAGAAGCAGAATTGTTTTCTAATGTATTGGCATCCTAGCCATATCTCCTTGTTCCAGGGAAGCACATAAAGAAAGGACTGACAGGTGAGCAGGAAAGGCACAAAGCCAGTCAAATGGCAGGTAGATATTAGACCTATCCAAGAAAAAATACCCTTCTTTGGTAAGTTGTAGGAGGGCAGTGGTTGACAATGGTGATGAGTGAATAGTGCATCCTGATTGATGGAGAAAAATGGGGTTATTAATAGAGTTAGGGGAGACCCCAGCACTGGGGAAAAAAATGGAACAAATGGAAGTCCCACAGTTTCAGAAACTTCCACAAAAGCCCATTTTCATCAGGTGGGGCAAGAAAAAATGCAGTGAGTTCAGAGGTGGATTCTCTTGGCCAGGAATGACTAAAAATGTGGAAACACATTGTCTATCCTGCCCACACTGCCAATATGTAAAACCCAAGGGGGACAAAACAAGGAACCCATGGAAATAATTCCTTTTGTCCCCCTTTCCATTTTCTAGAATTGCTATGGACATTGCTGGTCCCTTGCGAAAGTCAGCAAAAGGAAATCAGTCTAACCTTGTAATTTCTGATTATGCTACGAGATACCCTGAGGCAATTCCCTTCTGCAGTTACCACAAAAGTCATTGCCAATGAGTTGCTTAAACTGTTCAGTAGAGTGGGTGTACCTAATGAGATTTTCACAGATCAAGCCCCAAACTTCCAATCTGCTTTGCTAAAGTATTTATATATAGCACTGGGGATATCTGGCAGGAGAACCCACAGACAGATGGATTAACTGAATGATTAAATCAAATTCTGAAAAATGTGTTAAAGAAATCTGCCCGGGATGACTCAAACATTGGAATGTGTGCTTTCCCTATAGAGAGAAGAGTCACAGGCTTTCCACAGGAATCAGCCCTTTTGAGTTGCTGTATGGAAGACAATCAAGAGCAGTCATAGATGTGGTGAAGGACAGGTGGACTAATAAAGATCCTGGTTGACTATGCTCTCACTCAAAGGGAAAAACTGCAGAAACTCCGTGACAAGACACACAACATCCCAAAGCAGTGCCAAATATGCAAAATGCAGGTATGATATAAAAGCCAGAAACAAATCACTAGAAGTGGCAGATAGAATGTTGCTTCTGTTGCCTGCCAGGAATGCAAACTGCAATCCATAAAGTGGAACCTGTCAACTGCAAAATAGACTTGAGGGTGGAGAAATCACAGTCTGTCATGTCAACCAGTGGGTTGAGAGAAAAGTCTAGAATTGGGAGCTCACAGATCAGATTATTCAGCAGAGCAAGTCTAGAGCTGTTTGTCACACACACACACACAGAATGCATTGAGACATATGTATATCTCAGCTTATCTTCACAACAAAAAGCAGATCTAAAAACACTTTTAGAAGTCTTCAAATACATCTTTACAATGAGCACTACTAAATTAGTGGAGCACAGAACTAAACAGAAACCTTAACACATTCCAGAGACACACTGAAGAGGGATAAAACATGTTCTTGAACCATCTCATAGTAAAATGATCTTCACTTGAGTGTTAGTTCCTAAGCCAAAGGAAGAAGTTAGATTTTGTGTAGACCTCAGACTTCTTATTTAAGTAACCAAGTTTGATAGTTACCCTGTCCCAACAGTGGATGACCTACTAGATGAGTTAAGTGTGGAAAAATACTTATTTACTTTGGATTTAAGTTAGGGCTACTGGCAAATTCCTCTTGAGAAAACTCCCGAAGTGAAAACAACCATTTCTGTACAGGTAGTCCTCATTTAATGATCACAATTGGGACCCACAACTCATTCATTAAGCAAAACCACAACTGTTCATATGATCTTACTTCAGCTTTCCTTTGCTTTACAGATCTGCAAAGGTCATACATGTGAGGATTGGTTGCAAAGTTACATTTTCATCACCATTGTAACTGCAAACTTGTGTTGTATGAGGCAGTTGCTAAACAAGGACTACTTGTACTTCAAGGAGTGTCTGTAATAGAACTTCTACAACTTTCCAGAGACCAAAGATTTCTGGGCCAGGGGAAATACTATGAACCATATTTGGATGACATTGTTATTTACTGCAGAAGAACATGAGGAAAAATTGAAGGATGTTATTTCCAATCTTAGAGCAGCCAATTTAACTATCAATCTAGCTAAATGTCATCTGGGGTTTTCTGAACTGTCTTACTTAGGAGTCCTTGGTGCTCTCTGAGCTTGGTTGTTTGCTTGCAGACATTTCATTACCTGGCTAGGTAACATCATCAGTGCTAGTGAGTGTGGGGTTTGCTTCCTGTTTATATACAGTCGCTTGCCCTGCCAGTGTTGGTGGGGGTGTGGTTTTCTCCTTGCTAGTCCTTGATGAGAATATTGTTTCATGCTTGTTTGCCTGGTGTTAATTCCTGCTTATATGGATGGTGGCTATTGGGGAGATTGTGTTCTGGTCTTTTTTTTTTTCCCTTCTTAGCTTCTTTATTGTCTCTTTTGAATGGTGTGTACATGTAGTTTATTTGTATGTGTCTACTGATGGCTGATGTCTTACTTAGGTTACATCATTGATTAAGAAGAAGTTAAGACAGAAGAGCAGAAAGTGCAAACTATTCAACAGAAACAGCCTCCAGCCTCCAAAATGGAAGTAAGATCTTCCCCAGAGGTTGTGGGGTTCTGTGGATGATTAATACCTTGTTTTTCTGTCAAAGCAGAGATGTTTACGGTGTGTGTGTGTAGGGTCAAAACGGTGGATGCAACTAGGTGACCAAACCCCTGCCTCTTTTATGTTTGTGTGTGTGATACATATGGCCCACCTGAAAAGGAGGCGGCTCATCAATCACCTACTTGCACCCACCATTTTGATGTTGGATACCCCTGCTGCAAACCAATATCTCTCAAGATTTAACCAGGAGTTCACTGAAATCCTGAGTGTGAAAAGGCATTTCAGGAGTTAAAGACAGCTTTGCGTAGGCATCCTGTGTTAAGAGGGAACCTTTCCTTTGTTTTGTACATTGATGCTTCTGATGTGAGGCTGACAGCAGTGTTAATGCAATTATTTTAAAATGAGGTACATCAAACCCTTTATCTTTCAAAAAGCTCTTACCAAGGGAAAAGGAGTATGTGGGATCAAAAATTCACAGCAATCATGGACCACCAACTTCAACTTTGGTTAGAAAAGATGAAACACTCTAACAGAGGAGTGGCAAACTGGTATTTGATACTGCAACCATACACGTTTGTTCTGTTGCATTATTCAGGAAAACAGCACCCAGTTGCTAATTTCCTGTCTAGATAGGGAAATGACCCGGAGATTGCAATCTGTAACACATGTACAAATGGACACTTGTGAAGGCCTCAGAAAAATGAATCTCCCCTGGAGCTTTTCTACAAAGGAGGAAGCTATATGATGTGTTGCTATGGCTGTTTGCTGGCTCATCATGACTCATACTTTCAGGGAGTGGCAGCCGGGTAGACCAAACAGGAAACATGACCAGATAAGCTAATTGTACTTTATTGTAAAGCTACACTAACAGAATCTTGCAAGTCTGAACGTACAGTTCTCCCGCCATCACCTTTATAGCCTGAGAACTTAGGGAAGATCCCTTCTGAGCCCCTTTCTCCACACACTATACAGCTGTGGGCTATGCTGTCTCTTTACCTTGTCTCTCAAGGTCATTCCCACATACAATTACAGGTAGCCACCATAACACTTTGTGCTGGAATGGAGGTAGTGATTGGCAACTAAGGTGGACTTAGGCATCTCTGACTATTGATTTATAGTTTTAATAAAAACTATGTGCTGAAGATTTGTTAAGTCAAGGGAAAATCTGGAGAAGTCTGCTGAAGATAGTTTTTGGGCATGATCTGGAGAAGTTCTGAAGTTCTAAAGAGGATGATGATGATGATGGCAGGATATGGTCTACTGTGCAGTTGATCTCTCAGGGATTGTAAAGGATGAAAGTCTAACTATTTTACCACCCCAAGAAAAGTCAGCTAATAACCTGACAAATGATCTTGCCTTGCAGTGTAAAATGCAAATGGCATTTCTGTATTATCAAGGCTTGGGAGGAGGGAGGAACTCACAATGGAATCCAGTGTAGTTAGTTAAGCTTACCAAGTGAGGCTAGGAGAACAACACTGTTTTTGTTGCCTATTTAATAACTTACTTAATGAAAGGATACAAAAATCTGGAGTTGTGCACTGAATTTTCTATCAAATCCTGAGAACCCACATCAGCCATCATCTGATTTGTGGAGAAGGCTGAAACATCAAGATACGTTCTCCTAAGCCATGGATTTATTCCATATCCTCCTGTCCTCTTTCATACTACCTAACCTCTGAGGTTATTCCTTCATCCTGAAGGAAGGTGAAGAAGATGATGGAGAAACACAAGGCTCCCTTCTCTAGCTTCTACCCATCCTCCTGCAAAACTAAAGCTGCAAAAGTGCTGACCATTATGCAAGGAAAACGTAGGAAGATTGGTGTAGAAACCCACAAGTGGGCATTCTCTGAGGACCCTTGGCTTTGGTTTTCACTCCAGATTGGAGGAGCCCTCCATCTTGAGAGGCCCAGGAGAATTTCCTGTGATTCTCTGCATCTGCCCAGAAGAGTCTCCCAAGGTAGACAACCTAGTGGGATCTTATCTGCCTCAATTCGTCATAGCAACTGTAATTTCCAATCATGCAAACACTTTCTGATCAACTGTCAAACAAAATGGGAAAGCACATTTATTCAGCCTTGGCTAGAGTTGTAAATAAGACAGCTGGTGTCCCAGATTATAACAAAGGTAAGGAACAAGAGCACTGTAGCTGTTTCAGGAATCTGTAGTATGTGAGATATACTATGAGCAATTTCAGTATGTCTGTTGGCAGAATGGAAGGTTTGTTCATCTACTGCTAATTCTACTTTTGTCTAATCAGATTCTCAAACAGCTGACCAAATCCTGAATCCAAGCATCTTTGGGAAGAGTAAGCATGACTCAACTCTACTTAAACTATTTTCTAACTGAACATTCAGGCTATTCTGATGGCACATCGACTTATGTGCCTGGCCTTACTGCCACTCTCCCCAGTTTCTGCAAGTCTCTGCTAATTTTCTGCTTTCCCAGATGAAGCCAGACATTAAACTTGATCACCAATGGGACTTTTCCTGCTTGAAGTGGAAAGTCATGCCTCATTGGAAGAATGCAGGCTTGCTAGCAGAAACCTTTCAATTCAGTCCCCAAATGCTGAGTTATGTGGACTAATAGATTGATCCATGTAAGGCAGCTTCCTATATTTCAATCTTAAAATAGCTTTATCTCTTACCAGATTCACAATATTGATGCCTTAGTGAGGGACTGAAAAAAATGCATGCTACCTTACTGAAACAATAACTATCCGTACTGCTAGGATGAAATGTCATCCTTGAATTTTTCATTTTCAATTGTTCTTCTAAGAACAACACATTGGTACCTAAACAGTCTCTCTCATACATAAGTTAACTGATAACCCCACCAATAAAAATGGATAATATTGTTTAACTTGCTAAAACACAATCTGATTGAGTGTTAATTCTTTTGTGTGTTCTAAGTCCTATTTTGGAGGCTGATTATTGGCTTATTCCTATTTATTGCTTTTTCACTTGACACTGTAACTGTAGAAATGTGTCAACAAAAACATTCGTGTGTCACAACAACTCATTTTGTTCAATTAACTTTTGCAATTGAGCGCATCCTGCCAAGGATTTATAATGAATGCAGCATGACTCAGTTTTCAAATTTCTTTTTCTTTCTCCTTCTACTCCATCCTCTTTCCGACTGTTTTTCTACCTTACATCAAAATTTGGAGGTGAGTTACCATGGGAATCATGCCACTTATATTTATATTCCTGTTTTTACAGTCATCATCTATGTGATTTTTAAGAGCCCTCTCTTTTGTTTCAGAGTACTCAGAAGTGTAATTGTAGCCCAGGAGCAGAATGCAAAAGTCTGTATTTACATCACAGAACAAGTCCTACCTTCCACCAAAGATGTCAAGAGGGTGACATTGGCTGCTTTTCTCCTTCCCGCAGGCAGATTGAGGCCCAGCCGGTCCAATTTCTCTCTTAAACACCGTCCTCCATTCTTGGATTTTGCTCTGTCAGGAAAGAAGTGTGGAGGAAGGGGAAGACATCACTTCTCTTAACTTTGCTGGCATTTGTTTTCAAATATCTGATTATTTACAAATACCCCCAAACTCTATTTAAGAGCGGCATGTTCCCAGTTTGCAACTAAGTAGCTTTTCTTCTGCAAGAATAATTAAAATAAAACAAGAGCAAAGGATGTGGATGCTCTTCTTGCCTCCTCTAATGTTCTCCCTGATGCACTTTGACTTTGCTTTTTCTCACCTTCTCAAAATCCCTCCCAAAAGAGAGGCATTGAGGCATTCCGGTGGAGACAAACGTCTTTTCACTTCTGCAATGGTCACTTTGTATTTGGAAGTGGAGCTGAGTAACGATAAGCGACCAGGAACTGAGCAAAAGAGATCCGTGGGATTAACCACACACGTCCCACCTGAAATGAGGATGTAAAGCACATTAGAAGAGGTCCAGTCCAGCTGTTTACCAGCTGAAATGTTACCGATCACACTGAAGTCGTTGCCAGTTTATCCCTTTCAAAAGCACACATTTGGGACATTTTTAAAGTACAAAAGTGGTTCATAATTCATAAATAGACATACAGTTTAAGCTCGTGGTGGGGAGCTTTATTTCTTTTCCAGTGAGTCCCTACAAAGGAAAACCACACAAATCTACAGTCCTTTCCGTCTAGAATAGCTGCTGGTATCAGAGGAAGGGGAGCAGTGCTGGATGGGAAGAGAGGCCTAGCCTATTGCAAAGTCCACAGCAATGTGCAATTATGCCCACATCATGCCATATGCACAATGATGCCACAATCCAAATGCTGCCATTATAATTCTTGTGTCCCAGTGTCTGGTGCAAGCCCCTAAACTGTGGGATGGTGTCATCACACTGTGTTATTTGCTTCCCTCTTACTTCCTGTGTGGATACCCCTAAGTCATGGAACTAAGTTTCCGTATGCCTGTTTGAAGGCTGTGACATACAAATCCATGGTCCTTTGGATTAAAGAGAGGCAGTCAGTACCGCAATCCATATAGCCATATAGCCATTCCCGTCCTGCCTTAGCCAGCTGGGTGACCGTGAGCCAGTCTCTCTTTCAGCCCTAGGAAGAAGCAAGGGCAAACCACTTCCAAAAATCTTGTCTAGGCAGTTGCCAGGAGTCAAGACTGGTTTAAAGGTACATCTCCCTCTCCCTTTCCCTGTATGTCATGCATTTGCACTCAGGGATAGCCTCCTCCTGAAAATTCAGTCAGTGTTGTTGGGGTTCTGTAAGCTCTTAAAGACAGCTAATTCAGAGAACCTTTGGGATATGAAGTGACTCCACTGGGCTACTGGTCTGGATGTGTATGGTGTTGGTTGAATCAGTTTTATCTTTTTTTATTCTGTATTGTTTTGATGCATTGCACGTGGATGTCTCATTGCTGCTGAGAGTCTTTTTTATTGTGGTGGGTATAAATCTAATAAATAAGATTTGTTATCAATGTTAAAAAAGATTAACTTCAGATAGGATCTATAAATGGATCCTTTCACTGGTCTAGATGATACTATCCACTCTTCTAGGTTGAATAAATTACTCGCCCCAAGTCTTAGCTGTAAATAATAACAGTTATATCCTAAAATACCAATATGGCAAGAAAGATCACAGAAACACACAACTGATGGCTGCCTCCTCTCTTTGCATGACATTCCTGACTTAAGAGAAAATAAGCAATTACATTATTATTCATTTGTTCATTTCAATTTGCAACCCATCCTCCATAAAAAAGGTGACATTAAAAATACGGTGAAAGATAGTAAAAATCAATAAAATGAACAGCAGCAAAAATCACATTTGTTATCATTGTTTTTAACTATTTTACATCATGAACGCTGAATCAAAATTTGGCTCATTGCCATATCATTGATTGGAATTTATAACTTGCATATTTCTTTGCAGAAAGAATTCCACATTTGGGGCATCACCACAGAAAAGGCCTTGTTATATATCACTCACCTTATGCATTTTGTTTATTTCTTTTTGTGTCCTTTAAAATATTTCAATATGTATTTTTCTTAACTCTTTTAACCAACTGTTTTAATTGTAGCCTATCTGAGATTTTCTTTTAATAGGAAGTGGTATAGAACTGCTTCATATAAATTCATAATTCCCATCATGCTATTCCTTTTTGAATATTATTATGCAATATTATGCAAAGCAGGAAAAAATAACTACAAGTAATAAGATAAAGAAGTTAAAGGCAAAAGAGAAGAGAAAATAAAATCTACCTAAATCTAGTTTATAACAACCCTACTCATTATACCTCTCCATAGCTTTCTATCCTTGCAAGCCATCCTTGCTTTCACCATGTCTGGAAGTCAATTCATACAGTGCCTTTTGTTTTCTAAACTTCTCATCTCTCTCTTTTTAATCCCTTCAACTTCATCTAACCATGGCTTTCTCAGTCTTCCCTTCCTCTTGACCAATTCAACTGGTGCAGAACGCTGCAGCATGGGGAGCAAATGGCACTGGTTACTCAGCACACGTAACACCACTACTCCGTGAGCTGCATTGTTTGCCGGTGTGCTTTCAGGTGCGATTCAAGGTGCTGGTTGTCATCTTCAAAGCCCTTCAGGGATTGGAACCAGGTTACTTGAGGGACTGTCTCTCCCCAGTTGTTTCTACCCATCTAATCCAGTCCCATAGGATGGGCATGCTTCAGGTCCCGTCGGCTAAGGAATGTTGGCTGGCAGGGCCCAGAAGACATGACTTTTTGGCCGTAGCGCCTGCCCTGTTGAACATTCTTCCTCCAGAGATCAGGGTGGGCCCAACCCTCCTGGCCTTTTGTAAGGCCCTGAAGATCTGGCTCTGTGTCTGGGCCTGGGGCCCCAAATATGTGCCGAGACCCATTTTTTGGTTGTGCAAGTGATTATGGGCTGTGATATTTTCTCAGCTGCTATTTTAATGTTTGTATTGCTGTAATTGTTTGTATTGTATTTAATTTTGTTCACTACCTAGAGTCACTTGTTGAGATGCGCAGCTTACAAATTGATTAAATGAAGAAGTCCACTGTTTCTTCATTATTTGTCTGTGATACAGTCCTCATCTATTTTCACTATATGATCAAATCACTGGAGCATGCCTTAGGCACTTTTGTATCTGGACCACATTCATTCACATGCATTCATTTCTCAGCCTATCTCTTCTTTTTGTATCATTCATACTTCTCAGGTAACACATTCCCACTGCATTCAATTTACATTCATGTTTCTCCTGCCATATCTAACTCTCCTGTCTATGTAGAAAAGTGAGCAGAAGCACAATTACACAAACAACCATTTTTGCTTCTCTTGGCAAACACCCATTCCTCACAATAGACCACATACTATCTACTATCTGCCTATCAACATATTCACTTCTTCAAATTTTTCCATCCATTTTCCATCCATAAACATTTTATCCAGGTGTATGAATTTAGCTATTTTATCTATTTTTTACCTGTTTTCAATAGTTTGCACTTGTTCACTCTGTTTTCCCTGTCAACACAGCTATCTTGGGATTCAATATATTACTTTCCAGATCCATAATTCTCATTGTATCATACAATCTATCTAACATTTGTTGAAAAGGGTTCTCAACCAATAATAAAGCATCATCTCTATACAAAGTGACATGCACATTCACCTCTCCAAACAACACACTTCTAATGTCACCACAAACATTCCTTACACATTTATTCATAAATAGATTAAACAACCAAGGGGGCATAGTACTTTCTTATCATACTCCCTGCTTGCTAAGATTCCATTTATTCTCACACATGCTTTATTTCCATTATACTGGATACTGCTCTTTTTACATTTGGCAACCAACCTTCAACTCCATATTCAAATAGAATATTTTATAACTCACTATACATTCACTTTTGTTGTGGGAAAAATGCTCACTTTAAAAAAGGAACCAAAGTGTTTGGAGATACATGGCATACACAACTACAGTGATCGCTAGTCTCCTGGCCAAAATAATGCAAAACAGCCCCAAATTAAGCGAGGTTATGAGTTATATACCCCAGAACTGTTACATAAGAATGATAAAGAAAGCAATGTAAATCATACATTTATAATATAATATTGTATATGTATATGTATATAATATATTTATAATATATAAATATGGGGGTGGTTGGCTCCTTGATGGGGCCAATGAGAAGATCATTATTCGCCATCTTGAATTTTATATTTCATATTTGTACTTTTATATTTATATTTATATTTATACTGCATTGTTTTAGCGGTATGTTCTTTTTGTTGTCTGCAAACTGCCCAGAGTTGTAATATGAGATGGATGGTAAAGTAATATGACAAACAAACAAACAAATAAATAAATAAACTTTATAGCTAGAATGCAACATCTGGTAATACTATGGGACAACCTTGCTATGGTCTGACCCAATGTCTCTAAATTCCACACTCCTACAAGGGCTCCAAGCCCATCTCCTTCTACTGATATTAGCATCTTCTAACATAAGCAATGTCCTTTATTGTACCCATATAATGTCTTTTTTAATGCCAGGGAAAAGGCAACAATCTGGTTTCTGTTATCAGTCTCCTTCCCCTCCAGGGTCATCAGGCTGTTTCAGTTCATCTGCTCTGTCTAATATACACTTCAGAACCATAAGGAAAGGGGAGAATATTATTCGTCCCCCCACACTTTATCTAAAACAACCATAAAATAAGCTTTCTCACATTCACACATTTTTCAGTAACTCAGCGAAGAGCAAAAATCCACTCTGCATTCTCAGCTTTGCTCACTGCCACCTCTCATACCCTGTTAATCAGAATTGTGCCAAACAGTTTCCAGACACACTTCAGGACAACCAGCCTTAGAATTGACAGTGAAGATATTGAAGTGGTGGGTAGCTTCTGCCTTTTAGGATCAACCATCAACAGTAAAGGAACAAACAGTCCAGAAATACGCCACAGACTAGCACTCAGTAGAACAGCCATGAAAGCCTTGGAAAAGATATTCAGATGCTGTGATGTCTCTATACCTACAAAGATCAGAATCATGCAAGCAATGGTATTCCCTGTGATACTCTATGGAATCAAAATCTGGACTTTGAAGAAGCAGGATAGAAAGAATATTGACATTTTTGAACTTTGGTGTTGGAGAAGGTTCCTGAGAACATGGACAGCCAAGAAAACAAACAAATGGATCATCAAACAAATCAATCCACATTTCTCACTTGAGGCACAAATGACCAGACTCAAATCATCCCACTTCGTACACATTAGGCGAAGACCTAGCTCTTTGGAGAAGGCTGTAATGCTGGGAAAGTTGAAAGAAAAGAGAAGGACAACCAGCCACAAGGTGTATGGACTCAGTTATAGCGGCTATGAGTGCACCCTTGGAAACCTGAAGGACCAGGTTAGGGACAGATCATCATGGAGAATATCTATGTGGTTGCTAAGAGTCAACACCAACTTGATGGCACATAATCAAAAGATCAATTTCTTCTGCCCTTTTAAATGTTAACTATTCCTTGTTCTCTTTGAATACATTGCTTATGCAACTATTTTTTCTGTATACACACTATATCTTTCTTTTGACTCATTTTTTTGCAGCTATCATTCAAATCATAGACCCATTTTATATTATAGAATGTTTAAATCATATGAAACTTTTAACTTAAATAAATCAATGACATGCATGTGGGGCAATGAGAGACATTCCCCTCCCCCCAAATCCAAAAGCATATGCTGAATGGTACAGAAAGAGAAGTGCTTTTAAATATCATAAATCCAAAGAGTTAGTACTTTAGAAATGAATACCAGCATCTTGAATTTGGATCAGAAACAAGCAGGCAACCAAAACACCCTTTCAGGGTCAGGTGTTATGATTCCAGGGATTTTGACTTTGTTAAGATCCTCCCATTCATATTTTACATACACTGCAGTTTCTGGGTAATTGAACTTGATCAATCATCAATATTTCTATCCATCTCCCTTATTTTTTATCCTATGTATAATTATTTTGATTGTTTGAAGGAGAGTTCATTGTAAGCATGCTCAATGAATACACTCAAGCGATCTACTTATTTAATTCTCAGCACATGAAACTATTCATATTACATTCAAAGCTAAGGAAATTCTTAGTTCATATATTCCTGATTTCATATATTCCTGATTGCTATATTTCCATCTAGCACCTTAAAACAGATTAATCCTATTTTCTTCTCTATAAAACCAGCTGTCCAATTTCTTATCATTAATATAAGGTAAAGGAACAAACTGGAACAAATTTGTACAGACATGGCTTACTTTTCAGAAACTAAGTTTCTATGGCAATGTCCTTCCTAAGGACACTCCATTGCTTTTTGCTACACAGTACAAGGTTAATGGCTGTCATTACTGCTAAGGCAAAAAAGTGAGAGCTGCATTTGGCATCTGTAGAGGCAAAATCTGTCCTTTAGCCATCTAGAGTGTGGCTCAACCCTCTCGATGGCCACTTAGTCCTTGAGAGGGTAGCTCAACCCTCACTAATAGGAATTCACCAGGTAAACAAGATTTTATTGTAAACCGCCCAGAGTCCCCCTTTCTTGGGGGAGATGGGCGGTAATAGAAGTTTGAAAAACAAACAAACAGGATGTTCCTCCGCAAGTCCAGCACCCATGATCAGAAAGGGCATTCTGATCACCACATACTTAGATAGGCAAATCAAGGAGATCCATATGGTTTGTTCTTAAAGTATCATCCATTTTATTTTCCTCTCACCTGAACTGCATCTATTCTGTATTTCACTTGTTTTTGACTCAACTATTTTCTATTTTTGGCATATGCTAATTTATACTGAGCAATGTCATTGATTTATTGAGGACAGTATTTTAACTACTCCAAGACAGCAATTCTCTGATCTTTCTCAGCAATACCTGAAGATGCCAGGGATGGAACCAAGCACATTTTCATACAAAGCAGGCATTCAACTGTTGCTTTGTAACAGGCCAGTACCACAGCAGCAGGGAATTTGTGGCCTCCAGATGTCGCTGAACCACAAGTCCCAGCACTTCTCACTTCTGGCCATGCTGGATGGGGCTGCTTTAGCATTCCTGTTATATGTGAGTGGCCACTGAAAAATTGCATGGACATTTGAGGCCAAACAATGGCTGAATGATCTGGGACGACTCCCAGGTCTTGCCTAACCTACCTTATCACAATGATGGGGGTACAATCTCAAATACATGTGATAGTCAGTGTGAAGGACCTTAAAGAGCAGACTCCCAAGCACATGTAATATTTGGGGGGGGGGCTGTTCTCTGTGCTACTATACTTGCCATGACAAAGAGATGTGCCTTCTTTGCTCAGGAATACCCTCTTCTCTGTGTCAACCAGTGCTGACAAGTTTCAGGAGTTTCACCTGAAAACACCCCTTTTGATATTGGCCTTCCCCAACCTAATTTTCCATAACATTTCCACTTCAGGGTGTCATGTTCACTGTTTCAATGTGCACTGTTCATCGTAACATTTCACATGCCATGGCGCTGATGCGCGTTTCTGTTTGGAGGGAGCTGCTGTGAAACCTTGTGCCAAGCTCTGTATCTATGTTCATTTCAATGGAATGTGTTTGGGTTATGTGCTCTGTTCAAGGACTTTTCCCGCGGACCATCAGAAGCCGTTAGGAGCACCTGGGATTGTGAGCTTGGGAAGATTCTACAGGGGGCGGGATCTCATTTGCACCAAGGGTTTTTTAGTTTAGTTTGGCGCACTTTTTCCATTCTCAGCTTTCTTTGTGATCCTGCATACTATTCTTTAATAAATGAGATATCTTTGTGATCCTGCTCATGAGTCTGATTACACAGGGATTTTTATCTTGTTTATTCTAATCCTACATAGGTTTCTACTCAGTTTTTACCTTGTTTTATTCTAGAATCACTTCATGGTCATTGTAAGAGTTTCAGGATTTTCTATAATGAGAAGCAGTATAAGGAAACTTCCTATATATTTCCAAGAAACACACAAACAAATGGAATGATCAAAATGGTATTTCCTAAAATGTGAGACCTAAAATGTGAGGGAAACAAAAAATTTAGTTTCAGACTAAGTCAGTTGACCTTACATCCCACTGAAACCAAGTTAGTAAAACATTAAACTCCTTTAAATGACTTTAAAACAGTGTAAATTCAACAAATGTAACATCTCCCCAATGTGTGTTTGATTCATCTGCAATAGACGTTAGCATTACAGAGAAAACCAGTTATTCAACTCTCATATCATGCACATGTTGACATTAGCCTGCTGATTCAGATTTCATTCAACCAAAAAGCATTTAATGAATTTAGTTGTAGTTGAAGGCACAATATAGTTCATGTGTATACTTGAACTGTATGCAGTATGCAGATAGACTATTTATTACCTGCAGCATGGATCTTTATATAGCACTGTCAGAGACAAATTAAGTCAGATTTGAAAAACAAGGTAGAAATGAAGCAATTAAATATTACTATTTCTTTGCTATAGTCCAACCTTATGTGCACAAACAATTTGTGCTGAATTAATAATTGTACCATTTATTAACAACATTTTGTTCCTACCTTTTTCACTGAAAGCTTTGTCCTTTGGTAAAACACAACCAAATGTGCAAACACTACTGCAAGGCTTTAAAGCACTACTGGCTCATAAAGCGGCACCATTTGAAATGGTACAATGAACAAAGAGGAAAAGGAGATAATGGTTGAAATCCAAAAGCCAGTATCAAGTACACTTCCAGGATTTAGTGATACCAGATAGGCTTTTGGACTGTCCTCTCACAGAATGACCAATTCTACACCACGCTTTCTCTCCCCCCCTGCCCCAGCTGCATGATCCAAACTACTTTTGAAAGCTCTCTCAGCTTCTAAACAAGGTTCCCTTATGGAATGTGGAACTGCTATTGGACAAGCTCAAGCCCAAATCTGCCTTGGGCATGCAGAACTAGCTGTGCATTTCCTTGGATCTCAGCCAGTGAGAACAAAGGCATGTCTTGAAATACAGGGAAATCTTAACAGTGTAGGCAATTCACCAGTTAAGTTGGTAAATGGAAACACGAAGTTCTGAGCAGCCGTTTTGGTTGTTGGTACCATGCAGCTGTTAGCTGGCAACCAAAGTACAAGCTGCATGGCCTGCCCACTGAATGAAGGGAACACATGGACCTGGAAGGAAAAACAAGCAGTTCTTGGGCATCTCCAACACAATGGCCTTCAGAATGTTGCTGTGTTTCCCTCAATACATGGTGGTTATATTCCCAGTTCCCAGTTTCCCCTTTGTCATTTTCTTTAACCAGTCATTCTGATTTGGCTACCATACCAATTCTGATTTAATTTCCATACCAAGATATGGAAGATTTTGGCACTAACATGTTTTGCAGTTATGAGCAGAGATGCTTCTAAGTACAGTTCTAGCCCTGCAAAATTGGCAGTGCACCATTTCCCAATCTGTTTTTTTTTAAAAGAAAAATTGAAGATGGTACAATAAAATCATAACTGCCCCAGGTAGTCGTGTCATTTTTTTGGTCTTATTTTCCAGTCTGACTAAGCAGAGCAAGCAGATTTTATGGTGTTTTGAAACGCTGCAACAACGCCCAATCTGTTTGCAACAACTGACAGTGGAGTGGAAAATACAACTGTACATCCTGATCTTCAGCTACCTGCAAAACAACTCTAATTCAGCTCTAGTATTTTCTTTAACCTATTTCAGTGCCACATATTAAAGTAGCATCTGCTTCTTTAATATAAAGACTACGTAGATGATCACTTTTCCATCTAATAAGGATTTACTTATCTTACCCAAATAAAATATGAAAAAATGAAGCAGTTGTGACTTTCACAGTTGGATTTTATATATTCAAAAAGCTGGAAATCAATTTTTTGTTCGTTCTTTCTTTCCAGAAAGCTTTGATGGCCCTAATAGCACTTTTGAACCTGATAATACCCAATTTGCATGTCTGACTCATGGCTTGAACTCCAGCCATATATTTTTTTCTGCCACATTTTTCCCTTCTGCATTTTTAATTTTTAAAATATTTTTAATTAGAAATTTTCAATGTAATAAAATATACAAAACAAACCAGATCAAAAATAGAAAATAAGAAATAGAGAGCCAAGAAAGAAACTGAAAGAAAAAACAAAGAAAAATTGTACAATTGTTCATCCTTCTTTCTATCGAGTAATTGTCATCTTAACCTTTTCCCCAACCTCTTCATCTCCTTCTGCATTTTTAATTGTCATAAAGACTTTTAATTATAATAAATACTTTTTGGAAATTCAAAGGGTTATAGCTATTTCTGAAATTTTCAGTTTGACTAATAAAAAGATTTTTCCTAATGGTCAACACAGCTGCTTCTGCTTGTTACGTTGCAATACATTTTTTGTTTCATTCCATATCCTTAATTAGCCAAACTCAACTGAAACACATTTTCTAAATTCCCACTGATGTTTCTTATAAATTTCACATGGACTTCATTTCATTCAGTTCAGTAATAGCTTTACTATAACCAACTAAAATATCACCAAATAGTGAGTTAGCTTCTGAATTCCCTAGAAACCTTTATCAGACTAGACTGTGCAAAACGCAATGGAGGAAGACAGAAATAAAACTAAATTTACACATATCTAATCAAATGTTGTAGCCGTACATTCCCAATTGTTAAGTGTTGCAGGGAGGGAAAAGGGGCAGGGACATACAGACACACTGTTCTCTAAATTACAATTATGTTACAGTGTTTTCAGATAAATAATTAGTGCTTAAAGATGCTAATATATACAGCGGCCTAAGCTTAACAAGCACGCAGACATTTTTGTGCAGACATTTCTATGGGATTCTTTTTACAGTTTCTTAACTGGCTGCCTCCCTCCCTGATTCACAGAGGTGTTTCTTATCACAACTTTGATAGGCGCACTCCATTAGGCAGCTTCATCGCTTTCAGTTCTTGGCCTTGCCTTTAGTCTAGAGAGAATGGAAAGAGGGAACAAGAATTCTTTCCTGAGTTTCTCCCAATTCCAGTACCTTTGTCAAGCTGCCCTCACTGACATCTAGTCTATCCTTTCCGAATGCTACAGTCTACTCTGTGGAACGCTTTCAAATCCTGCTCGATCCCACGACATCCTCAGCTACACATTCCTCCACCAGCTGCAACTGGATTCATACAGCACCTCCAGCACACATATAACACCAGCAGTGTCTAACAACCAACAACAACCTCTTCCATTACCTAATACTTTTGCTCTTTCACACATTCTTGTCAAAAGACCATTAGGTCTGCTCTCAGGTGTCTGAATTAAGCAGGAAGCTTCTAAGTGACTATGTGACAGTTTGGCTGGAGCTGGCAAGGAGCAAAGAACCACTTTCACTTTGAGTCCATTTTATGTCGTCTCCTCTCCATCAGGACAACTCATCCTGCCACAAGACAGAATAAATCCATACTGGATGCTGCTTGGTACCAGGATTTAATGACAGAAAGGCAGTATCCAAGTCCCAGGTTCAATCAGCTTGTTATCCAGAGTTATCTTATGCTTTTGTGAAAACACATCCGTTAGTAGATATTCAGAGAGAAGAAGCAAAGAAAAAGATAACTTCTTTATGCAAACAGAGTCAGATATTACTTTTGGTTAGTGCCCTAGCTTAGAAGAGGGAGCCAGTTTGGTGTAGTGGTTAAGGCATCAGGCTAGAAACTGGGAGACCGTGAGTTCTAGTCCCACCTGAGGCACAAAGGCAGCTGGGTGACCTTGGGCCAGGCCCTCTCTCTCAGCCCTAAGAAGGGGGCCAGGGAAAGTGACTTCCAAGAAAATTGCAGGGACTTGTCAGTCAGACACTGACTCAAAGACATACACACTAGCTTAAAAAATGAATAGAAGTTAAATTGTATAGTATCACCTAGTGATTATATTTATTTTATTTATTTTATTTTATTTAAAAGATTTGTATGACTACCCATCTTAGAGCACAACTATGGGCGGCCATACAAATCTTTAAAATAAAATAAATGTAATTAAGGAACCCTTAAAATAAATTACTATACACTGAAGTTACTCCAAAGGAAAGTATATTTAGGAGGGCAAAACATCTTAAGGAATTAGAAAAGTGTTTTAAAATATTGTAGAATAAATCAAAGGGGTGAATTAAAATGTGATATTAAGGCTGCAAACTTATTTTTACTTGTTTGGGAATAATTCTCGATTAATGCTTTGAATTGTTGTTGTTGTTTCAGCATAAGCTTTTGTTGCATCAGATAGTAGCATGACAACAAAAAGGATGAATGAGGAAAAGGTTGTGCCAGAAACCTCTGCAAGTGGCATTGTTGCTTTGTACATTCAACATCATGTGAGCCAGACTTTCTTTTCTGCCAATATGGATGCCCAAAAGCACATAAACACATACCATGCAACTTTATTCACAGAACAGGAAGCAGCAAAATTGCTTTCTCTCCAAGTCTACCTGGCCCTTGAAATTTTCTCTAGCAGCAGCAAAGGTTTGCTCTTCTTGAAGGCTGCCAAGAAATGGAAAGATGCCATTCAACGCCCAATCACCTTAATCAGGCACCAAGACGCAGCCTGCGTTGCTCTAAAAGATGCTTCCATCACCTTATCCCAAACTTTTATCCCAGTTTTCAGGATTTACAGGGGCAAAAGGCGTTTCCTCTCACTTTATTATCTTCCTTTGATCCAGGGGGCAGATGGACAGCAGAAAGAAAAAGGGCATGGTGGTTATAAGTGTAATAATAAACAGTTCAATAACTCTTTGATTGGTAGTTCAATAAGAGTGAAAAAAATCTTTTTTGTGGGGGGGGGCGGTCTCAGTGTCACTGAACTATAACTCCCATCAGCCTCAACTAACTGTGGCAATACTGAGGGATATTGGGAACTGTAGTTCAACAATACCTGGAAGGCCACAAGTTCTCATCTCTATTCTAAGTAAAAAGGATTGACCTCCTGATTTTTCTTTGTAAGGGAGAAATCATGCTCTGATTAGGTAAAAATTGCCTCCTTCTGACTCCTTCTCTGCCTGTGATATCCCTTTCCCTTTTTTTGAGTAAAGATCACCTTAACTGGACATAGCCTGTGGGGTATAATATCATATATCCCTTCCAGCTATATACCGGCAAACAGGAATAAAATACTGCCTGGAATGTCTTGATATGATCCTTTTGTGATGGCACTGAGGTTCTTTTCATGCGGTGACCTGCTGGTATACTTCATACATAGTTGAGTGCCATGAATATTATTTCTTGCAATGAAACTGCATACCAGGATAAAGGTAAGTGGGAACTGATGGATTTGGAACCTGCTGAAAATTATGGAACGCTCTTTTGAATAAGCAAAAGCTTCCTTAAATACTAGCTGTACTCCGTCTAAATGAAAACTTTTACATCTGAAGAAAAAAAAATCAAATGAGAAATTTGGAAACTTGCCTATTCAGCATGATATGTAAATCTGGGTTTGATATACAAATTAATATTCAGGTATTTGCTGCTACATAACATGACCTGATGAGGGGCATCCACCCCAGTTGCACTTTGGACAGGATGATGGTGCATAGACTTAAGTCTTTGACTTAAACCTTAATCTTGCACACTTCTGTTTGAAAGTGAATCTTATTTGCTTCAAATTACACTGAATGTGTTGCCAAATACTTTATAACTTGCCTCTTGATAGAGTGTTTGTCAGCACCAAATCACCCCTCCCTTTTAAATGCTATCTTTCTGTTAGTTAAATTCTACTGACTTCTAAGACTTTAACAGGTATGATCTAGAGAAGGTTGCCAGCACCTTCAATCCTGCAGAAATCAATCACGCTTAGAACTACAATTTCCTGCACACTGGGGTGAAGGTGAGAATATGCTGAACTCATTGCACATGTTTTTCTCTGTGTGTTTTATTCTATTGATTTTAACAGAAATTTAGCTGGACATTTCCTCTGAATTCCTCCCATACATGAGAATGTACAGTAGATCAACAGGCATCCATTTGTGGTTTACTTCCCATTCTTCCTCCCCCCCTCCCTCTCTCTCCCTCTACACACACACACACACACATGCACAAAATACAGTATATCCCCCCCCCCAATATACCTCCTGACCAACTTACACCAAGTAGTGTAAATAAAACAGTTCCCATCTTTTCAGAAAGGCATTTATCCAAGCTCTTTGGCTACAACAACTCTGAGTCACTTGGTTCAGTTCAGGTTACAATCCCCCAAAGATGGATTTGCATACATAGGGTGGTTGTGCCTGTCTCCTTGAAATAAGGGACCAGGTGGACTGATTCTGGCTGCATTAAAACTACCCTTGCCTCTTGTGGCCTCTTAAGGTGATTACGGCTCAAGCTGAGGTGGCCTATAGCTTTCAGCATCTACCCAGGAGGACTGGAACCCCGGAAAGCTTCGAAGCGTCAAACATCACTGCTGGGCAGATACAGTATGGCTCTTCTCTGCATTCTGAGATGCAGCGGCCATTGACTCTGGCAGAACCAGCCTCTAATGAATCCTTCCTGGTTCTGTTAGAACCAAGCTAAGGGGACACGAAGGGGAAGGGGGCTGAGAGCCAGGTATCCTTCGGGCTTGAAAGGGAAAGACCTCTCTCAGAACGCTGCTTCACCAAGGGACCCAATGAATTAATAGTCACTGCTGCCTCCGCTCAGAAGGCTCACGTGACCCACCAGCCACGCCCGATCTTCCCGTCCAGCCACTTCTGAAGCCCAGCAGCAACGTCGGGGCCTGCCAGCCGCTCCCTTTGCACGGGTCTTCCTCGCCCTTCCACCGCCGGCCAGCCGGGCCCCCGCACGCTCCTCTTTTTCTGCCTCCCCTTCCCCGCCTGCCTTGTTGTGACTCCATTTGAAATCTGCTCGACTGGAGCTATTAATTAACCTAGCGCGTTAGGCTTTTTCATGGGACGCACATTAAACGGTTTCTTGAAAAAGAGGCAGCCGCGTTAATGACAACACAGTAAGGGCAAATTATACGTATTACGGGATTATCAAGATGTGGGCAGCGAAGAGCTGAAAGGGGATGGGGAGATTGGGACGACAGACACAAAGACTACAGTTCAAGCACTGCGCCAGCGGGGCCAGAGGACGGATTGTTGTTTTCTCCTGGCCTTGCGCCGGGCCCCGGGCGCGGTTCAGCCGTCCAGGCAGCGGCAGCAGGCGCGCAAGGTGGAGGACAGCAAGCACGGAGCCCAACGCGAGGGCAGACGGCAAAAAAAGAGAGCCTTCCTTACAAAGCGTTCGATAAAGCGGTGATTAGAAAGCCGGATGTGTGCAGTGTCCTGAGGATAAAAGGGCTCCGAGATCTGGGGGAAAGAAACAAAAGAAGCCCAAGGCGATAGACGCGGCAGAGCGGCCCGGGGGCGTACCTGCGTGAATTGACCCCGTCAGCCTTACTCGCGAGGAAGTAGGCTTGGGGTCTGGAGAGAATAGGCCTAGGATCCCTTCCAACCTCAGCTCTGCCAAGAGTTGTCCTCCTCTTTCCCACCCTGATTTGGAGGAAACACCGTCCCCAAATTCCTTTAGGTTTCGTTTTCTATTCCGGCGAAAACCAACGAACTGCTGCCCCTTTCCTGCCCCGCGTGCGTCCTTCTCTTAATCCTCTTCTGTACGCCCGGCCTTCGAGGGGACGGCGGGGAGGCGAAGCTGAGTTCTTCCTAACGCGGCCTATGCGTCGTTGTGCTCTATCCTATCAGAATGAATGCATAAGCAAAATTGTAGGCTTCTTGACAAAAATGCTTGGTTTGAAATATTGCCCCCTGGAGCTTTAGTCCATCCCGTGCTAAAAAACTCCCTTTCCTCTCCACCTCTCCCCGCCACCCCCCGCCCCCGCCATCCCGAACAACTATTAGGCTGAGGTTTCATAATTAAGTACCTCAAATTAAAATTGCAGATCAAAGACATACAATCAAATCCGAATAGGCTGCGCCTTAAGTAAACACATCAAAGGCAGGGAAGGGGGGCTGTCCAAAGAGGTGGCTTATTCGGTAGACCGCTTTTTGGTGACTGCGCAGGCTTTTTATAAGTCTTTTTTTTTAAAGATATTTTTAATCAAATACGATCTGACAATGTTCCTAGCTCTGCATTAATACCTCAGCCTTTTCATGTCAGTCACCTCTAAGCGATTTGACAAACTCAAGATCTCTTAAAACGGGAAGAGTTCAGATCATATTAATTTCTCCAAAATGTTTTGATTCAAAGTAGTTTGTATTTTACGTTGCCAAGGGCAATCGGGAAAGAGACAGTGTGGATAGCCCGGGTCCCCTTTTTCTTTTTATGGCCCAGAGGCGATAGCAGTATTTAAGCTGCTGAAATTAGCCTGGGGCAGGGAAAGATAGACGATCACAAAGTGAAACAAGAGGCAGCTTTTTTTTCTTTCCTTTTTTGGGGAGAGGGAGGGAGATTGCCATTTCATGAAACGACACAGGAGGCCTAAGGATCATTTCTGGCCTGTCTTGTCCTTACCTACCTACCTACCTACCTACCTGCCTACCTTTCTTTCTTTCTCTTTCTTTCTTTCTTTCTTTCTTTCTTTAATTTAGGAGGGAAGCTACTGGTCTGGTGCATATGGTTGCCCATTCCTAGACCAGTTTCCAGAGAGGAAGCAAAACAGAACAGATGACAAAGAGAGTGAAAGGAAGAAGTTAGGGAAGAAAGGGACCCCCCGCCCAGCCTAGACTTATAATTAGAGGGTTTTAAAAAAAAATTATAAAGAGAGGAAGAGAAGACACTGGAAAGGGTGGAGGAATGGCTGGAGCTGAGAGAGAGAGAGAGAGAGAGAGAGAGCGTGCACTCTCCTCCTTTCGCCCCTCCTCTGTGATTAAAAATCTCAGACAACTTCTCGTATCTTTGCAAGTGATTCCTTTTGAAACAGCCGATCTGAATATTCAACTTTTAAGGCAAAGCTGTGCCAGTCTGTATGTACAACATTAATATGATCTCTGCAGAATTTGGGTCCTCAGAAAGATTACCATATCAAAGCTTGACGCCTGAGGCTAGAGAAGCTATCGATACGCTCGCAGCAGGTAAAGTAAAGATTATTGGTTGCGATGGTGCAAGGAGCGGAGCTCCGGGCAAATCCTGCACGTCATTAACTGGAAGTGATAGCGGTGGGAGCTGGGCCACCTAATCAGTGGCTACTGTTGGCGCTGGCTGGTAATTAGCTCGCCAACACCGAAGTCCTGCCGTCCCGATCGCCCCTCCCCCACTGCAACCTTCAAAAGGAAAGTGTCCTCCTGGCCCGATTCTCATGAAAGAAAGCAACAAACTGGCCAAGCCCCAAAGGCCAGGAATTATCGACTGGGACCAGCCAAGTCAGAGGAAGAGGCAGGCAGGAGGCAGCTTCTTGGGTGGGGTGAAGTTTCAGGGCAGGAAGCAGTTTTCGAAGAACACAGGAAAATCCTGTGTGCAGCAGCCCAGAGCCAAGGCAGATCCGCGGTGAAATCGTTCACGTTATCTCACCATTTTATTTAGCACGAATAGCTTATGCTTCACTCTTGACAGTTCCCCCATCTGTTTAATAATTATTCATTTCTAAAGCCAAGTCTTTGTATGCTTCTTTCCTTCCCCCCCCCCCCCGCCCTCAATTTGGGAGTTCAAAGTACTTTTTTTTTTAATGAAACAAGATTTTTCTCTCTCCCTCTTTTCTTCCCGTTGCTTTCTTAAGTGAAATCTTTCTCTTCTTTTCTTCCTTGCCTGCCATATGCTTTCTAGATCGACAGTACCTTCCTTTTTTAAATAATCCTAACCCACCTTCAAGTTTTTTAATAAAATGTATAAATTATTAAGTGGCCTCCTTGCTATATATTTTTAAAGAGTTAGTGGCCAGGATGGAGTCAGTCTGGCTGACTCCATACTGAAAATTCCATGGCCCAAGTCTGAATGCTACGATTTTATTTATTTATTTATTTATCTATCTATCTGTTTTCTATCCCGCCTTTATTATTTTTATAAATAACTCAAGGCAGCAAACATACCAAATACTCCTTCCTCCTCCTCCAACAGCAGCCCCGTGAGGTGGGCTGGGCTGAGAGAGGGTGACTGGCCCAAGGTCACCCAGCCGGCTTTCGTGCCTGAGGCGGGACTAGAACTCACAGACGCCTGGTTTCTAGCCCGTTGCCTTAACCACTAGGCCATGTTTTTAAAAAGTGATAAAGTATTTATTATTTATTTTAAGCACACATTTAAAACACACAGAGCCGTCTTCCCTATATTTCCTTGCTTTCACTGGGAGATGGATGGCTCATAGAGCCAGAGCATGAGCTTATAAGATTAGTCAAGAAACTTTTCATTTTCAGACAGGATTTCTTTATTATCATCGTTTACATCATTGAATAACTCAGTTGCCTTTTAAAAGGCAGAGGGAGCAGGGAGGGAAAGAAAAGTGTGTATAGTTTTAGCTCCTGTAATTGGAAGCACCTTACCAGGAAAGAACAGAGAAATTCCACCAATACTATTTGAAGGACTCAATATGAAAATCTCCTTCAGATGGGAGATTAGAGTCCAGTCAAGTGCCACAAATGCAGCACCTCAGTTGAAGGCAACCCAGCTTCTTTCTCTTTGGGCAGTAATGATCTAGTCCAAAAGACAAAAGCATTTGTTTATGTCTAACACAAACTGAGTTCCAAGAAACTCAAAATTCCTCCCTCCTGTGATGGGAAATGGAGAGTTATTTCAGTGAGAATGAAGAAGTCATTGTTAACTCTTTCAAGTGGCTTATGCCAGAGAAATGGCCCTTTGTTTCATATTTAGACTGCAACTAACCCTTGGAAAAAGTATGTTATTCTTCAGCCACTCCCTCTTCCTATTTATTTCCAATCTTCACATCGTTTAACTGCATAATGATGCCACATATAAAATTACTTAGGGATCTCCAAACACAGAAACGAAAACCTTGTGTGTATGGGGAGAAGGGGTCAAAAGATTCACAGTCTGGTGGAAGGAAGGAAGGAAGGAAGGAAGGAAGGAAGGAAGGAAGGAAGGAAGGAAGGAATTTACAGAGGGGATTATGGTTTAGAATGAATGGCTCCATTGGCCTACAGTTAGAGAAATACAACAGGCAATCCATGCATTTATTTAGAAATAAGCCTTTTAGATTCCCATTGTTCCAAGGACTAAAGCAGAGAGACCTATAAACCTGGACTTTGAGGGCCCTGGTTACAAAAGCGGTCAACGGAACTTCAGACAGACAGAACGCCTCGTCAAGGCGCTGTCCATTTCAGCACCAAAAACTATTCCTGTCGTCTTTCCCCAATTAATGCGATTTTTGAAACGCCCGTAGTCTGACCGGTTTTAAAGAACATTGCATTGCCAGCCTCAGCTTGTGCTAGTTTTAGAACACTATAATTCATATAATTTGTTATGACCAATTACGATTTCATAGTTCTAAATCTGGACTTTAAATTGAATATTCTGCTTGTTCATTGTGGCCCACTCTTCCCTGAAATTAAAATTCAATCCACTCATTCCTTCCACAATGACATTAAACTGGTAGAGAGCTAAATGCATAACATATATAGTACAAATAGCAAATCTGAAATTCACCCATATATATACACAAGCCAAATGGAGAAGGATACGGTTAAAGCAACATATGTGTTTCTTTCCAGTTACTTCCAGTTTAGTTTGTTTATTAATATATAAATGGCCTTATTTGTTTTACCTGAATTTATTACCAAGTTAATGAATGTACATTTCAGTTGATCCAATGAATGAACATACAACAAACTCAGCTACTGTACCCTTTTTCTGTCTGCTATCAGGGATTGGATCAGGAGTAATTAAAAGCCTAACATAAACCTAGCATAACTTGCAATCCCCAGCCCAGCATTTAAAGGCTGCATGTCTCCATTTCTAGTGGTGAATCCCAAGCCTTGTGGATTGGTGGGGGAAGGGGATCACCTCATTCTCTACCTACAGTTCTTGAAAGCTAAAGATTCCTCCTTTCCTCCAAATACATTTCACATCAGGATATAAATCTTGAATAAGGTTCTGCAGTGATATTTTCCTTAACCTGCATTGTAACCCTTCTGACAAGGTCATACATGTGCCTATTAAAATAATGGCCACATAAGAACATAAACTGACACCCCCTGTACATCACACATACATCACCATACACCTACATCATTAGGATAGGAATATAGAGTTCGGACTGGGAAAACTCCCCAACTGGTTACGGTTGCTGCACTTTTCCTGCACCTGCCAGCATTTTTATTTGCAAACGCTGCCTGTTATTTTAAACTTGGATTGCTAACAGTCACTACGTTCCTTTCCCGGCTTTCTGCTTTTCTGGCGCAAATTGTTCCAGCCACAAGCAAGACTGGAAGGGTACAAGACACTTACCAAACAGTGAATCCGAGCCAGCAGGTGGGAAAAGGTCCATGCAACATTACCGCTAAGTTGCAAAGAGAGCATGTCTTTCATTCTTGAACCTTCCACTTCAACATGGCCATGTCTGAATTCAAAAGCCGCCTAAAGGCCCTCCAAGCAGCTCCGATCATTTAAACCCGCTTTTTCCCTCAGTATACTTTCTGAGATTTCTTACAAGATTCCGCTGATGGGGAGCGGAGGGGGAGAGAGAGTTACAGGAGTACAAAAGACAGCCAAGACCCCCAAAATGCTTTTTAAAACCAAATTTCAGACCCATGGCTTGTCCCACAAAAAAATGTTTCAGGTGACAGGCAAAAGACTTGAGTTTTGGTGGGAGGGGACGAGGATATAATTTGTTTTTTAAGTGCTTACCTCTCCTTATCACCCCACCTTGTCCGTTCAACACTAGCCCACACTGGGCCTCCACCGAACCCTTGGATAAAGAAAAGAAAACCAGATTCAGAAATCCAAGCAGGTAAAATGCATGGCTCCAAGGATGAAATGTCTGGGATTTTAGAAGAGGCTGCAGTCGCTGCAGTGAATAGAATAACTCTCCTTTGGAATTGCAGGATGGGAAGGGGAAACCTCAGAAAAGCACAGCTCTTGCTCAAAACATATAAGCCGTCTCTTTTCCTTCCTCTTTTTTTCTGTTCTCAAATATGACAGTTCTTTGACGGACTGATTGATTGGCAGGCAGACAAAGAGGAAGCGAGTAGTACGGACACAGACAGAAGTTGCCAAAGGGATATTTGGCACCGGGAAAAAAAGAGAAACAATAAAAATGAAAGGGACTCTCTGCCTATTTGTGCGGCATAAAATACGCACGGCCTCTGGAAATGTAGCATCCCTGTGTCACAAAATTGCCACCAGTGAATCAAATTAGAGGGAGACAATGGACAGATCTGAGGATGGGAGTTGGGGTGGGGGGATGTGTCGCTATAAAAGTGAGTGCTTCTTAGCAATATAGTTCTAGACTAAGCTGAACAGGAAAATGACCGAGGCAGCTTATGTACTTCCATGGGAAGAACATAAAGCGAGCATCGTTGCCTGTTTTAAGATACAAGGGAGGACTTTGAAAATAAGAGGCCTTTTCTCATGTGTGTGTGGTGTATACTGTGTGTGCTTATATGCTCTGTTGAACTGCAGCTCCCAATTCTTTTTTAGCTAGTGCAGATTTCAACAAAGACACACTCTCGTCTACAAGCAAATGAGGTTTTAAGTATGAAATAAGCTTTTAAAGGTGTTTCACCTACTCAGCAGCCTGTGAAGAATTAAGTTCATGTGGAGGAAGGGTTGGTGCATAATAACCATAATACCCCCAGAAAAAAAAAACCCTTTTACAAAAACAACCTTTACTGCCCTTCTTCACCCCCACCCCCTTTTTCGCCATCTTGATGCTGGCCTAAAAACCCCTCCTTTCCAAGGCCTCTTTTGAGTTTAAATGTTCTGCCTTAAAGTGATTATGAAATCAATATGGACAAAAACTGGGCGACTGAGCATAAATTAAAGCAATGATGGGAAAAGGTGTGACAGTTTCCTTTGTTGCCCATGGAAAATCTTTTTAGGGGACTGAAAGATGGCCACTGCGGCTCCGAGAATCCTTGCATCTGTTAGGCTGACTTAAACAGCCTTCCAAACTATTGGACTTTCACTTAACATTCTGAGCAGGGGTAAGTATATTTACATTTGTTGCATTAGAAATGAGACATATGTTGATGAGGAAAGTGGAAAAGAGGGGGGAGGGGGAGATGAAAAAGAAAAGAAAGAGACTGAAAGACTGGGGAGTAACCCTCTTCTAGAGTGGTCCTTTCACTTGGGGCCATAAATCTAATAATTTGTTCCTATAAAACCTGGAAGTGAAATGAACAAAGTATTGATAAGGTAGAGCTACATAAGTCAGTTACAAGGGCTCCCTTCTCTCTTTTTACACTCCTGTTCCTGCTTTGCACCTAAGGAAGTACCCAATGATGGCATGATCCAAACAAACCAGCATTTCTGTGCCCTAATTAGAAAGCCGGTTGGGCTGCAAGTACCACTGAAGAATCTGAGAAGAATTTTGTTGAATTGGGCTTTTTAATAATCTTGCACAGGTCAAATACCCAATGAGCAGGCACGCGCACACACACACAGAGGCATACCTATATAAAGGAGGGAAGGCACGATCTTATTTTTTCCTCTCTTAGCTAGAAACAGTAATAAATCTTTAAAAAATGGAAACGATTCTTCCAAATGAATCTGCCTTCTCCTGCCTGGTGAGGGGAAAGGGAGGGTCAAAGGGGGAAAACGTTATTTGGTCGGACGACATTGCACAAGTGACCAGTTGAACGGCACTAAGTCGAAAATTGGATAAACTACGGTGCTTTTTCCGCACAGGATTTACGCATTGTGGGTTTCCTTGCAAACGACGCTAATCCCTTCTTTTGAAAAAAGATACAAGGCTTTGTGCTTGGCATAGAAAAAAAATGTACAGCTAAAAAAATCAGCAGCAGACGTGGTTATAAAAAAGGGGGAGTAAATAGGTCTTAGTGAAGCTAAACAGTGAATGGCAGATTTGGGAGAAGGAGGAACATAAGGGAAGCTCTTGTTGGAAACGGAACGGGGGTCGGCGGGAAGGGGGCAACAGACGCGTAGAAAATTATTGAGTGAGTTTCAGCGCAGAAAGTCAGGTTTCAAGGAGTTTATGGCCCCCGAGGATTTTATTCTTGTGTAGATTCCACCGTGGATGAGCGTGAGGGGCTTTCGTTTAGTTAGCATACTACCCCCTCGGCTTTCGCTTTCGGGTTGAAAGAGTAAAACATTTCTTTTCTGTTTTTCTCTGAAAATAGAACCACTTTTAACACTTTTTTAAAAAAAGGAATAATTCCAATTTAAATAGTTTGAGGGAGGAAACTGATAAGAAAACCAGAATATTAAATACTCACAACGTCAAGCATGGTAACCAGAAACCACTTGATCAGACGTAACCGGGAAAATTGCTCTCTTGACTAACCTGCTAGGGTGGTTTCCCTGTTCTTGGCGTGTGTATGTGTGTGTGTATAAACATACAGTTTTTTCTTATATTGAAACAAACATTTTACAACGGGAAAAGTGTGTTTGTGTAAGCAAAAGTAAACAGCTGTATGCTTCGGGGTAGGCACAGTTGAAAGGTAAGCCGATCGGTAGGATGTTTACATTTCTAAGGCGCCCATAGAAACAAATTCCTGTCGTCGGAAGGCCGGGAAGAGATTAAGCAAAAGAAATTGGCTGGACTCCTGGTGGATGAACGTTCAGATATATTCACACCCGGGACTATTTTCAGCGCTTGTTTCTTGCTACTGCTAACTACACCCCCGATCTTATTCCATAACCTTTGCCAGTTTCCTCGCTTCGGGATCTAGTAGGGCGTCTACCCTCGCGTGTTTAACGTTCCCTGGTGGAGAGCGGATTTTTCCTGGGAAACGCTGACTTTCGGTCCCGCCGCGCCCTGCCTGCCTCGAGGGCTGGGTTCTCCGCCCTCGTAGGACAGGGCTGGCGGGCGAGGGAGTAGCTAATCTGGATGGGCAGGGCAGGGCAGGGCAGGGCAGGGCTCGGAGATCCCGATCCAGGGCAGGAGAAGCGAGGAGGCAGAGAAGGGTCGGGGCGATTCCGCGCGCCCCGGAAGCGCGTGCCATTTACCTGCAAATCGTCCGCTCCCGTGGCGGCCAGCCCAAGGCTTGGTCCCGGCAGGAGCCTTTGATCTGGATGCATCCCATATTGGGAGCCATGGCTCATAAGAGAGAGGTCGTGCCGGCGGTAGGCGTCTAGGCACCCCAGTTCTCGCCTCTGCTCGTCCAGGCAGGACGATTTGAGCGCCCGGGCGTTGTGCAAATTGATGAAGTCGGCGGGTTCTCCATGGTGGATCTGCTGGTAGTACTGCTGCGAGTGGTGGAGCGAATTCAAGGAGTAGGCGTCGGGGTTAACCGCCGGGTGGCTGTGTTGGAACTCGTAGTGGAAGGACTGGTGGTGTAGGGGAGTGTACTGGTGGTTGGCAGAGAAATAGGGGGTGGCGAACTCAGTGCCGGTGGTGGAGTAGGTGAGCGGCGACGAGGAAGAGTAGGCGACGGTGGAGTTGGCCACAGACTCCAAGCATCCCAGCTGCATCAGACGGTAACTGTTTGATCCATCGTGACGTATCTGAAAGGTAGAAGGGAAAAGGTAACCCAGGGACGGCAAGCCGGGCATGGGGAAAAAGCGGGGCGGCCCAAAGCACCCCGTCCTGCCTAGCGCTCTCCCCGACCCCAGCCCGGCTGCCCTGGCCCTCACCTATACTTTGGGCTGATGCCGGGCAGCTCTGAGCTAGTGCTTGCTTTGGTGTCTTTTTTAAAGGAGAGAGACAAAATCAAAGTGTGTGTGTGTGTTGGGGGGGGGGGGAGCAGAGCCTACGTCTGAAATCGAGGAATCCACATCGACTGGCCATAAAGTCGCTCGTTCCCCGCGTTTGCTGCTGGTCGTAGCCGCTCGGCTAAGTCACCCGACCCAAAAGCCTTTCCGTTCCCTGCAGGTCTCAGCCGCAGACCGGCGCCTTTCGGATCCCGACTCGCTGGCTAAAGGCGCAGGGCCCCCACTTTGGGGAGCAGGTTCGGCTCCGCTGTGCCGAGGACCCTTCCGACGGATCTCTACCCCTTCTGGTTAAAAAGATCGCCGTCCCGCCCCGTCACAAGCCCGTACCCAAACCTCCGCTTCCGATAATCTGAAGGGGAGGCGCGCGCTGCTGGGCCCCCGTTTCCCAGCTGTCTCTCAGGCTACTTTCCTCAGCGCCGCCAACATTTCAGCGCATTCTCGCGCCGCTCAGTCTGTTTCGGTCCGGGCAACCGTTTGAACGCGACAGCGGTTTGCCCCTTGCCTGTTCCTGGCGACAGATGTCCTAACGAATTTTCGCCCTTTACTTCCCCAAGTTTTTTCTGAAGCCGGATTATAATTAAATGTAACGGTCCAATGTGGATTAACACACACACACAAACATAAGAAAAGGAAGCGCGCGGGAGAGAAAGAGAAGAAAACCCACCCGCACACACGCGCACACATAGAGGCTCACTCGAACACACACATGCATAAGCATACACGCACACACACACACTCACACGCGCACACACTCGCGCGCCCACACACACAAAATACCTCCGCATCGTGGACGAGTCCTGGAAAGGTAGTTGACATTTTGCGTTCTTCGAACGAGGCGTGAAATTAAATTCCTTCTCCAAATTTAAAAGGAAAGAAAAGAACCAAAGCCACCATCAAACCAACAATAATTTCTTTAAAAAAAAATTCAGAAAAATTGCCGTTGTCTCCCGTTTCCCCCAAATGTGGAAAAAATAGAGACACACATATATTCTGTCTAAATGCAAAGGTGTTCCCCAATCTGCTTGTCGAGATCGCCAGCCTTTTTTCCGCCATACAAGCCTTTTAAAAACCTGTAGGAACAATTTTCCCCTCTGCACAAAAGCGGCTCCCCGGATCAGATTTTGTACTTGCTGGGTATTTCTTTGGCTGATGTCGTAGGTCCCTTGGTAATATAGAAGTTTTGAAAATTAAGCATCAGCACTGAGAACTGGGAGGACAATAGATAGAGCAGCCTCATCCCAGGAGACAAGGAATAAATATTGTATCTTCGCCTAATAAGGAACTGGAGGTTCTTTCAACGTTTTTATACATTTTCCCCTTCGCTCTTTCAGAACGCTTTTTTCTCACCCGTACTTAGGCTAATGTGGGATCCCCACATTCAGCGCTTCGACACCGGCCTTTTTAAATTCATATGATTGGGAAGAACTAGATCTATTATATAAAACAATGCAGATGAATTTAAGCTAAACCATCCTTTTCAATTGGTAAGTTGTTTCTTTTAGCTCACCGTATTTGCGGTCTCTGTGTGGTTCCCCCCCCCCCCCACTTTTGACCAGAGCAGAATTTTGCCTTGTGTGTAATTGAATTTCTCCCCCACCCCAAATTACAGAAAACCAATTAGCCGGGTGTTTTTTTTCCTTTAAAAGAACAGAATCGAAATTAACCCCCCACCATAGCCTGACCTTTTAATGTGGGGCATCCTAGGTGAAATCACATTGGGTGTCTTAAAAAAAGCGCTTCAAAGGAAGCACTTATTTGAAACCTGGGTGTTGTTGCCACGCTTTTTATATAGGTACTACACACGCACTCTCACACACACGCTGACATACAGTGGGAATAACACGGAACGTGGGACATCTGTAAGAGAAAAGGTGAGCATTTTCCACTGGACAAATGTACTGGCAGTGCCACAGACTTTATTTTGTTTGGTGGAAGGCTAATCAAGGCTGGGCTGTTGTTTTAAAATCCCCCTATGGGTTCACCCCAATCGGCCGCGTTCCGTTCGGGAGGTGGCCGGCAGAGAGGCCGGCAGAACCACCCCAGCCCCGCTGCCTGCGTGGAGGCATCTGCCAGCCTGGTCCCGAGCCCAGCGCTGCCGCGCCTGGTGAAGGCAGGCGGGTGGGCACCTGGCATCTCCCCTCTGCTGCCGGCGAGCTGAAACCGCCAGCAGTGGCGATAAGGAGCGGGCGGAGCTGGTTTTTAATTGCCATTTAATTCGCTTGGCTTTTAAGTATTTAAACCGCGAAGGGTTTTTCAGAAGAAGCCGCGGGCGAAGAGACAGGTGGGCTCTGTTTGAAGGTCCGAGGTAGGGGAGGGTTTCTTGCTATCTGTTTGCGCCGGCTAACAGGAGCTGTCAATCAAGCCGCTTTTCTTTCTACAAATGGACCCGGGTACACGACCGGAATGACAATGCGTTGTCGGAAATGGGCAAGGCGAGTTTCCAATCGGGCCCTTTCCAGGGTCAGTAGCAAACCCTTTTGGCCTTGCCGGACTTCTCCGAAGAAAGATCCTGGGGGCAAGAGGTCTTGCTTAACTCGTTCATAAGAAAGAGAGGGAGAGAATGAGAATGAGACTGCCTCACATTTTGGTCCTGAAAGGCTATTTATTAATGGGACTCCCGACGGTCTTCTTTTCTCAGCGTTCAGGCGCATTTTGAGTTGCGCCTGATGAAGATGGGCAAAGAAATCGGCGCATTGACCAGAGTTCCCTGCAATTACTTTAGGAAGCGTCTAGTTGTGTGTCCTGCGAGCAGAGCCATCCTCTGCACATTTCCCCGGTGGGCAGTCCCTCTGTCCGCTTGCTCCCGAGTAACGGTCCTTGGCTCTCTCCCTCCCGGTCCCAGGCCGCAGCCGTCCGCCCGACCTGGCGCTGCTTCGTCTCGAATCACCGCCTCTTTTAAATATCTGACTGGCCCACCCAGACCAGGACAGCCACCCGCCTCTTAGGATAATGAAGATGATTCAATATGCCAAGTCGGAAACCTGATGGGGACCCAACTCAAACCAGAGCCGCTCGTGGCTCCTTTTCTCTCCTCTCTTCCCCAACCCTGTCCCCCGTGGAGTCTGGATTTTTAAGCATTTTCTCTGATTAAGAATTCTTAGAAACTCGGAACTTTGCATACAGTTTTGTAAACCTTTTTTGGCCAAATAGAGGCGCTGTCTTACGTGGATTTAAATCCCAGACGCCTTGCCTTTCACCTTTGGGGAGAAGCCCCATCCATTTCAATGGAACTTCCTTTCAGTGGAACTGAGGATCCGGAGGTCATACTCCAATTTCCTCCCCAACTAGATTGAAAAGGAAATCCTGCTATATCAGCCCAAACGTGCTCTCAGCAACAAGGGCGCGGGACTAGGACCCGCTGAAATCACAGAGATGGTAGTGCCAAACCAGGTGCCCCGAAGTCTTCGGTGCCCTGCAGAGCTAGAAGGCTCGGCTTCCCAGGCGTGCGGTTGAGAGTTCTCTCAATCTGCTGATTTCCCTGCCGTCACAGAAAGTTTTCGTTTGTCCCGGCGGGGGTGGGGGAGCTGGAAAAATAAAGGGCCAAGTGGAAGGGAAGTAAGAAGGTGCTACGCTTTAATCTTCCTTGTTTTCGTTTAGGCTGGTTTGCAGTTTTTACTTCCCTGCAGCCAAAACAAGGCAGAGGAGGTGCACAGACCTTGCCAATCTCCTCCTCAGCTTCCTTGGCAAAAGAGTGATTCCTCCAGAGGAGAATTTAACTCCTCTGGTCCTGCAGAGCAACCACAAGGCCTCTGTCCATAATCAGGGGTTGAAACAAATAATCTGGGCTCTTGAGGATACGAAGATTCAGTCACATCAGCTGCATTTGCCATGCTTTGGATGTGCTTGGTTGAACCCTTTCAAGAAAATCATCCAAAATCACCCACACACTCCCCCCATGCAAGACGGTCCACATCCAAATGTATTTACTTAGTAAAAGCTGTGGAGTGGCTTCTCATTTGCTACCCCAAAGCCATCCTTCTAAAGAAATGAATCACAATTTTCACTTAGCTAATTGATTCCCTTCTGTGCTGTCCTGGCTACAAGAGCAGTTTTGCAGAGCTGGGACATGATAGGTGGCAAAAAATAAATGGCCTACTTTAGTTTTCCAGAGCAAGCTCTCCCAAAGTTTTTATGACTTTCATCTGGGCAGCTTCTGGGAAAGGATTTTGAAGGAATGAAGAGGAAATGGATGAGAGAGTCATGTGCTTCTGTGGCAAGTTGTTGTTGTTGTTGTTGTTGCTGATGGTGATGATGATGATGAAGAGTTATAAGAAGAAATGGAAAACATTCTGAGGTGTCCTTTCTCTTATCAGAACAACATCAACATACAATAAAAGGAGGGAAGGTCTAAATAGTCTTACTAAGTGGGGAAAAATTACTGTTCCCTTCCTTCCTTATTAATGTATTGCTTTACAAATTTATAACCCACTGACTCCTTGAGAAGATTAGCAACATAAATGAAAAACATTCATAAAACTTCAAAAATTACAGTTATATCACAACCACAAACTATAATATAAAATCCATAAACAATAGCAGCACCCAAACAGTATATTGCATCAGTTCACATTTAAATATATCAGAAGGAGATTCTGAAAAACGAAATCCTAAGGGAGGAAAGCTAGAATTTAAAATAAGTACTAAGTATTCTTAAAGACAAGCAGGGAGGGGAACAAGCCAAACTTTGAGGGGAAGGGGGTTCTGCAGAGCTGGGGCCACCACAGAGAAGGCCCTTAGCCTAGCAGATCGGAGCCAGGCACTTGTAGAAAACTCTTGTAAGACTGTTGGGGCTCCTGGTTTGTAACATATGGAGGAAACCCAGCAGCAGGCAGGGCCCAGCCTATGTAGGGATTTGTATGTCAAAGCAAGCACTATGAAGTTGGTCCAGACATCTTGATGCAACTAAGGCACCAAGAGGCACCCCCAGAACTTTGGCCACTGCATTCTGGAACTGCTGCAACTTCCAAGGCTCCTTCGAGGACATCCCTGTAGAGCAGGGTTCCTCAACCTTGGCAACTCTAAGCTGTGTGGACTCAACTCCCAGAATTCTCCAAAGCTGGCTGGGGAATTCTGGGAGTTGAAGTCCACACAGCTTAGAGTTACCCAGGTTGAGGAACCCTGCTATTGGGGGTGCATTTCAACATTCTAATCTGGAGATAATCAGTGTGTAGATAATAGTGGCTAGATCAGACTTCTCTAGGAAGGGAAAGGCTAAAATGGTAATAGTTAAAAAAAAGGTGCTTTTTGTCTCTGCAGCCTGTGCACTAAAGGACAGCGCTGGATCAAAGCACACCCCCAAACTGTATTCAATTTTTCCATTCCATCAATGGAAACACACACACACACACACACACACACTTCAAGTGCAGATACTTCTATCCGTATGGATAAAGTCTCCACCAGCTATGAAATGCTCTGCCTTGCCTGGATTTTGTTTTAGTCTATTATACTTCATTCAGTCACAAAGCGGCTCAAGCAGGAGCCACCAAAGATCCTAGCGCAGCTTATTCAGGTGGAAGAGAGACGTGGACCTAAGAGTGCCGGCATATAGATGGCACACAGCTCCACACCCACAATAACAACTCCCAGTAGCTTCACAGAGACATTAGAATGCATGGGGGACAGAATGGAACCTCATGGCACTCTGTAGCAAAAGGTCTGCAGAGCAGTGATCCTCAAGGAAAACCATCAGGAGCTGAAGAAGAAGCTGAACCTCATGGAAGAAGCTGAACCATTACAAAGTCATACTTCCAACCCCCAATTCCCCAAGGCAGCTCAGGAGACTCTTCTACTCAACGGGATCAAAGCTGCCCAAGACCCAGAAGCATAAGCCAGAAAACACTGCCGCTGTCATGCTTCCTGAACAAAAATGTCCACCTGACCAATGCAGCCTCCATTCCATACCCAGGCCAGAAACCAGAAAAAAAATTGTTCCAGAAAATACATTTCATCCAGAAGTACCTGGAGCAGCACAGCTACCTCCTGTTGACCACCTTGGCCAAGAATGATAAATCTGAAACCACTTCATAATTGTCAAGAGGGGGTGGACCTGGTGACGATCTCTTCAACAGAGGGCACAGCACCATCCCTTGACTGAAGGAGGCATTAAAAGTCAGCCCCCCTGACCAATATCTACCTAAAGAAAGCTAGGTCTAAAGTTGGAGGCATAAACACTTCCAAGGACCCTGCCCAAGAGAAAATTAATTCAATAAAAGAGGACAAACAGGTGCACTGGCTTCCTGCTATTATCTTTTTTAATGGTGATATCAATCTGCTGGCAAATATGAATGCTTTAATCTGTGAAAAAATTAAAAGAAAAAAGGGCCATTTAAAAATAGGAATTATAAATTTGGGTAAGGATCTTAGGTAATTATATGGAAGATCTAAAATGCTATCTGCACATGGCAGCAGCTTATATTTAAATTCAGCTACCTGTATTCCCCAGTTATCACCAGCTGGTCTTATTAGGCATGCCAAAGGTTTTAACACCAAACTGAAAATTAAGGGAGATTAAGGGCATCCTTGACTCATTACATAATGCATTTTGATTACCAGTGAGATATGCTTGTTAGGAAATCCTCAAGCAGAGGGATTGGAATAGTAATTATTATCCAAGAAATAAATTCTACAGGAAATCTGAACTTCATCATCGCTTGATCCAAAAAGTTAATTGACACCACATGAAAGGCTTTTTCTGTTTTCAGTGATGATTCATGTTTAGCAGCATACAAAGGTATTATAAAACCCAGGAGTCTAATATTATCTGAGGCTTGATACCCTTTTATACAACCAGATTATGCTGGACAAATTATTCGGGTAATACTTTCTGGAATTTTCTTACCAAGGTAGCTGTTAACAATCCATTTCAAAATTAAAAGTATATGAGCTTCATAATATGAAGCTGGCAGGGCTTCAGTCTGAAAAGATACCTGATGTATCCCCAGCATTAGAGGAAATGTACTCTTCCCTTGAATTTTCTGCTCTACTCTGTACTTACTCCATCTGGCCCTGAGGCCCTTCTAGATTTCACCTTTTCAATAATGTTGTCATTTATGAGCACTCTCTTTAAGCAAATGTCTTCGGTGAAATATGTGTCCCATTAAATGTATTTGTGGATATATTAAAAATAATGGGTTTGTTTAGTAGAGAAAAGGTTAGGAATAAAATTACTTATATCTCTGGCAAAATAAGTTTCATGTTTTACAATTGGATCGTTCTTAACTCACCAGCCGACTGTCCCCCTCCCTTTTTCCAAGAAGGAAAGGAGACTTTATCTCTTAATTCTTCTCATTTATACTTGTATACCAGCAATATCTTCTTTAGGAGTAATAGTTGTTACTTGTGATATATCCATGCCATAACATCTGCTCTTCTTTGGATGGGTGTGTGAAAAATCAATATCTTCCTTTAGCTTCACTTTTTGCCATCTATACCCTACATCATGCATTTCACAGATGGTTCACAAAGGGATGTCACTTCATATGCTGAATGATGAACAAATGGAATAATGTATGAATTACAGTACTTCACCGAAAGACATGCATGACTTTATGATGCACAGTGAAATTAGAATCCTGTTGTGATGTTAAAACTGATGGCCATTCACATCTGAAATTTACCTTATAAGTTTTGCAGTGATAGTGTGATGAGTAAACATGTGGACACTACTCTATGCAGATCTTGCTTCCATTAAATAAAAGGCAGAGAACCCATGAGTTCACCATATGTGAAAAAAATAGCACCTATCACCAATTGAGGCAGCATATATGTATCTAACTGTGGTATATTTACTCTACTCAGTAACTGGAATTTTTTTTTTTTTAATGGATGAGAATAGTGCACAATAAAGCCAAGATGAGACCATAAAAAGAGCAAAAACAATGCAATAGATAAAATCAAACTAAAGCCATCATCAGAATGAAAATATTCAGTGTCGTGTGAGCCTTTCTCACTTGACCATACCTGGTGTACAGAGAAGGTACCTGCAATCTCTTTTATAGAACAAGGGAAATTCATTTGAGCAGTAGAGAGGACTGAAACTGTAACCAAAGAAGATACATTTTAAGCTGCTGAAGGACTTAATACATGGGTGAAAAAACCAACAGTTGACCTGTGTTTCTCCATCTCTTTCTCTGCTGGGTATAGCTTTTCTTCTGGGATTTCAAGAGTGCTACTCAGCAGAGTTGTTCTTAGGAACATTAACAGATCCAGAAGGTAAGGCCTGACTCTGGCTGTGGTTAGCATGGCCTCTATGTTGCAGGTTTGATATTAACATAAAGCAATGGCAGATTGGATTGACAGAAATAGTGTTAAAGTTATATTAATTTTAGGACAGTAAAGAAGAATCATTTCTGTATGCATTTGCTAATGCCCTCTCAGTGTGTTAGGACTGTTATCATGTTTTCACAGCAGCTACGCAGATGTTGGATACCCCTAGATTTATGTAATAATTTACATCCAAAAGGAGCAAAATAATATAAAACTCCAATCTGCCCAGCAGTATAGGGTTAATGTATTTAAATTCAAGTTGTTATAAAAAGGGCAATATAATGAAATATATTTTATTATTTCAATTTTCCCTGATTCATACAGGCAGGCTTTCTTATCCAGGGGAGTTTTAGAATATTTACCTTTTAACAACCCAGATGGAAAAACATTATACATAGAGCTCTTTTGACAACTGTGGAAAAGTAAGTGTGCTAAATAATTTTCTGGTTCCCAGGTGAATTTTTTAACTCAAGTCTTGGTGTTCTGTGATATTCTATTCACTTCATTTTGGTGTTCTATATTAGTATTGACTTTTTTCAGGAGTCTCTGATTAGACTGGTCATATCCTAAAGAGATAAGGAGCTCTGCAAAATTCATATGATAAATGAATCAGTTCTTATCAGTTTTGGCTTTCTACCTCAATAAATGTTTATTGGCCAGAATTAACCATGAATTAACATGAAGAAATAAATGTTAAGTCAATAACTAATAGTTTGTCTCCAAGCCCTCACTTCTATTTTAGGTATCCCAGTCTCTAGTCTAATTGCTGTGTTGGATATTTACCTGGGGCAGAAAGAAGTGCAGAAGTGAAGACTAAGTTCTTAAGAAGTTAGTCTGCACTGTCTTAATTTCACCTCTGTTCATATATAGTATGTGATATATCTATAATCCTTATCTATAATTATATCTACAGTATATCTACATCTACATCTATACACTCCATGAAGTATTTGGGATTTTGCCTCAGAACAGTTTAAAGCTGTTGGAATCGATTCTTCTCCTTTAGAGAAGAATCTTTTAACAGTTATTGAAAATTTTGATGTTCTTTGCTTGACGTATTCAATGTGGGCCTTCTTAGGACTTCAGCTCCTAGAATTCCTAGGTAGCATTGGTCATACCAGCTGGAGGAAGGATGCATTTGTTCATCTTTCCATCTATGCCAGTTGTTTGTTTAACTTGCTTACTTGTGTCCCTGGCTTCTCTTAACCTGCATTATTTAAGGCCCCTCCTTCAGCTGATTAGGATCAGCGACAGTTCTACATATCACCTCACTTTTAATGGTCCTGAACTGTTTTCTTCTGCAGTGAATATGAGAGTGCAAGTTTGTGTTCATGGTTCATCTTACATGTGATTGTTGGCATCTTTTATCTGGGGAGTCTGGGGAGTCCATTCTTCCAGCATAAGATTTTTCCAGTATTTAAATTAGTCCAAATTTTCTTGGCCTCGCGAATCTTTTCCAAGATTTTCAATTGCCAAAAGCTAAGAAACTACATTTAGTCTATTCACGGAACTTAAATCATACTCTTTTGGATTCATAATGTAACCTCTTCTGTGATAATGCTAAATCCAGGTTAGTCCAACATTTGCAAGTTGAGACTTGGAATAGTGAAGAACGACCTGTTCAAGATAACCTGTGCATCAAATGTGGAGGCCTTCTTCAGAATTATCACATAGGCATGCTCTAAGAAGCCCAATACCAGATGGCTGTTTCACCCATTATGCCAAGCCATAAGCAGTTGGAGAAGAGAAAGTGTCACTCAAGATTATCAACTAATAAAAGCGTTTGACATTATCCATACTTACCTAGAAAGGAAGAGCACAGGAAACTGATCTGTGGGTGCTGATGTGCGGACTCATTGCCCTTAAATTCTCAAAGTCCTTCACCTAGAAAGGCCTTCAATTCTTTTGGGAACGGCTGCTCTTATCTTGATTTATTTAATATTCACTAAGAAAGAAAGGATGGCCCAATTACTCAAAGATGAAAAACTGACTTAGGGTCATAGGGAAAGATTCCACACAAACTCTTCCAAGTTCTCAATTAGATCCTGGTCATACTTCCCATAATAAATTCCTCTGTAGGAAAATATCACACCAAATGACAAGCTGTTCTTCCATTAAAAACACTAGACTGATGTTATTTCCCAGATCCATTTTAAGGATCCACTGTTTACATTTCTCAGTGGTAGTTGAGAAGGAAAACTTCTGTAGACTGTGACTAACATCAGATTCTTTAGATTATTGAGAATAATCTCATTTATTTATACCTACCAGTAATAACAAGCCTTATTCCATGAGTAAATTCATAGCATTATGGTATGTCTATATACCAACAAAACTATGGCATCCATTTAAAATAATTAATTTAAAGATAAAGCTGAGCACTGGCATTCACATATGATTGCTGGCAATTGCAGGTAAATGTGGTGGGGTCAAAGGAACTTCATGAATCTTGAGGGCCACCTAGATTTAAATCTATCAGTGAGATCCAGCTAGTATGGAAATACACAGGTGAAAGAATACTATGATTTCCATAATCTGTCTGGGATTAACAGTCCCCCATGAATGTGGACAATTTTGATATTGCCATATTAACCTGATATAAAGATTTTTTTTCCTCCCAAATAATTACCTGTGAATTGGATTGGCATTACCTGATAAGAATAAATAAGCTATTTAAAACAAAGGATTGGGCTGTAAGTGTAAAGATGATGAAAAGCATAGATGCCTTTGAAGATTAGCTTGAAGATTAGCCCTTGCTTGGGAAGGGTTGCTTTCCTAGTGAATTTTAACCCTTTTTGTAGTCCCCAAAGAAAGGGCTTCTCTCTCTTGTCTTTCCTTTCCCATCTAGCTACCTTTTCCCCTTGCCTCATTTCCATCCAGTTTTGCTCCCCCCTTTCTCTTTATTTCCCTTCTCACTGCAGCTGCTCCTTCCCTCCCTCCATCTCCATCTCCATCCGGGTTCCCCCCCCCTTCTTCTTTTTTGCTGTTTCTCTTGGAAGAAGGGAATGCAGTGTGCATGGCTTGGTGTATTTCTGTATGTAAGAGTGGTTTGGGTTTGTGAGAGAGACTGATTGGTATATGATATGGGGATCAATTCATTTTTTCAGTTAGGTGCCTTATTTTAAAGTCAATTAATTTTAATCTTCCTTCCTTCCCTCCCTTCCTCTCTCCTTCTCCTTCTCCCTCTCCCTTTTGGACTGTGGCTTCTAATAAGTATCTAGATAGGCCCAATAGACACACGAGTGACATACATTTGCAAATACTTATTGGGGAAAGGAAAATCTTCATCTGAAGTTGGCCAGGCTAAGTTGGTAAAGTAGGGAAACTAGCCATTGCATTGAGTTTTTGCTTGCATTTATAATATGCTTTCTGCTAATCTTTCATTTGGAGAATCACCTTAAATGTAGGGTTACCTTCCTTTCAGATAAATAGTTGTATTTTGCATACAACTTTTAATTATTCATTTGCAATGTTTCATACAAAGTTGTATTTTACCAGATTTTTGTGGCTTCCCTCTAGATCTAGGATTTGTCAGTAAATGCTCACTACATGAAGGGTAATGCTATTAATATTTTTAAGCCATTATTCTCCCAAGGGTATGAGCAGCTTGAATAAATCTATGATTAAGGTGGTGTTTTTGTCAAAATTTGAATACATATTTATTCATGGTTTGAAACATGAAGCCTTTATTGACTCAAGAATCCAAGATATATTGCACATATTTTCCTTGACTTTTTGCTATTAAAATGCATATACTGCATTCCCCAGACTGAAACCAGCTACTTCAGAGATAGTGGAACCCATCAGGGGATATATATTTATGTTTTTAAAACATATTTTAATTTCCCCATTGATCATAACAACTCATGAATAAAATCAAGATATTCCCTGAGAATTATCACTTAAAAATTAAGAATTAAATATGATATGGAAAAGGAAAACACATCTTCAGCAACCTAGCCATAAAATGGGTAGTGAAGTTTCATTTTTAATCAGCAAGTGTTCATTACTGAATGTTTTTTGTTTTTGTTTTTAACAGAAAGAAAGGAGGGACTTCAAAATAGTTTTCTGGTAATAACTAATATCTCACTGTTTGTGCTGACAGTACAAACTAGGAACTCAGTTCTGTAATGTCAGTAGATCCACCTTAAACCAATTGTGTTGCTGACACCCTGGTGGACTCTGGTTGAATGGAGGCTGAATGATCAAAGCCTTAGAGCTTTAGAAATCTCAGTCTTGAAGGATTTAGCCAAGGCTTATATCAAATTCGAGTTCTTTGCATTGATATGAGATGGGGTCAAGATGTGGTCCCAAGCATGCCTTTGAGATTCTGTGCTATAAGGAAGGAAGGAATAGAAAATAAATGTCTGAAAATAAATTTTTAAGGAGATCAGGCACATCATTTGGAAGTAATTTTACATGACAGTTAAACTTGGACATGCCATCTGGTAAAACCAGGCTACATCTTACACACAAACAGAAATATTTGATGTCTAATTTCTTTTGCTATATGTATATTTTAAAGAGTACCTCTTGAGATGGCAACTGAAAATGCAGTTGCATTCTCCCTTCTTAGAGATGTTGCACATGTTTGCCTTGAATATAGTACAATATTTACATAGGAGAGAAAAATACATTTGCAGTGCTGGTAGAGATGGGGTTTCATAGATAGTCAAATGATATTAAGAAAGGCAAATGTCAAAGGATAACATACTCCTCTTTTCTGCGTTTCTTGTAATTAAAAAAAGAGGGGGGATACAAAATACTATTTTGCATGTATTACAATCCTGAGCTATAAACTGGAGTCAGCTACAGTTCCTAGCAAAATAATCAGCATTACAGTTTTACCAGCCTCCTATACAGATCTCTGCAAAACTGGAAAATAAAATATTTTACAGTACTGTTTGTATATACCAATTACTTTACCGCTTGAAGTGATCACTGGAAAAAACAGAATCAGTTTGAGACAATATTTTGGAAGACTTTATAATTTTAAGGGTGTGTGAATTGACTTCATTTTAGCCTGAACTGTTGCCTTGATTTGGATTGATTCAGAAATTAAGTCAATTTAAAGCAGTGATTTGATTTTCCAAATCGATTTTAACAAGGATCTTTTGCATAAACTCAAAGCCATTCTGAATCATTATATTGATTTGAGGGCATTCAATTTGATTAATTAAACTGATCTGGAGAGTCAATCTGATTCTAAGGTTCAACAGAACACCTTCAGATCTTAAAAACAAAGCAACATGCAACCCTAATAATTTCCATGTCTAGTATAGGTTTTGGAAATTTGTAGCTTTGTCATTGAAGTGGTGATAACATCCAGCTTTTTAATAAAGCTTGGCAGTTTATCTAAACATGTGCAATCCTAGAAGTATCAATAGCATATCCAGAGAACTATGTATTATTTACAAGGAGCATGTGTCAAAACATGTGTGCATGGGAATGTGGTCTTATAGCTCAGAATTAGAGTGAAGGAAATATTTAAAAATTTAGATGTATGCTAAATCATTAGATGTATGAAAATCAAAGAAAACTCCATGATTATTTGCAAGATGAGAATACCATTAGATTTCAGGCATCAAACTTACAGCAGTGATCATCATTTCAATCCATATTTCAACTAACCACAATTGCTTTCTCATGCGAACTGTCCAAGGTTTCCCACTGGAAAACAACAACAACAAAGCACTTGGAATCCAGGTGTTATTTTTGTCTACGTTCATTCCATGGAAATGTTGTGACACTTTCATCAAGAGTGAGTCATTGTGAATTATTCAGAGCAAATATAAACTTGCTCACAAGCTTGCTTATGTATTTGCAAGTATAAAATTTGGCTTAATGAACTGTGAGATAAGTGATGAAATCACATGCTTCTGTTAAGAAGAATATATATCTTGTCCCTGGTATAATCTCTTCATCTTCATCCACATCTGCTCTCACAATACAAAGCTCAAGTTCATACAATTTAAAATTGTCCTTATTTTCCTTTATTTATTTGATTCATATGCCACAATTCTACTCTAGCAACTACTCAAGGCAACTAACCAATATACATGTTCACACACACACACAAACTAAAATGAACACAAAACTGATAGCCAAATCATTTAAAAATAGAAAGCTTGAGAAAAGAATTGCAGCCCTTCTGATTTTCTAAGGACCAAGAGGGAGGGAGGAAGGGAAAGACAGAAGGAGAAAAAAGCATTTCCCAAGAGAATACATTGTTGCTATAATTATAATTTGGATCTCTATCCCACCTCTCAAGTCAACATCAAAACCTTAAACTGTGCCTGACAAATTGTTGATAACTAATGTATATCTTTCAGGACAGACATGAAGTCATTCCATGTGGAGACCATTGACCTTGCAGCAGTTAGCAGCCAAACTGCCATACAGAATTTCCCTCCAATTGCAACTTTCAGGCATTTTCCAAGAGAAGCCCCAGCCAGAGCCTGCTGCAGCAGTTAAGCTGTGGATAATTTAATTCCACAACCAACTTCCTCCAACCCCTTTGCTTTCTCCTGCTTTGTTGATTAGAGATGCTTAGGGAAAAACAACTTTACTTCTAATTCTCTAGTGCAAAACAAAAAATCAGTTTGCAAAAACCCCTGTTTTGTAATCTGCTCATTCTAGGACATCCTGCCTGCCTTCCAGACGTTGTCAAGCCACTTCATGTCTGGCAGAATACTTCCTGAAATGTGGAAAGTTGCCCCCTTTTATTGTCTTCAGGCAACACCAAACCTGGTTGAGGATTCTGGACAGGTAAATTGGCAGGAAGTTAGATAGAAGGAGGTCTGCTTGGTGTATTTGCCTTTTAGATCTTGCTCGTTGGAGGACGCCTGGGCCCTCTCCCTCCCACAAGGCCATTTCCCCCATTGGCCTTCTGCAAGAGCGGTTCCTTTATTGAACCTCATAGCCCTGCAGCACATGGCCTCTTGTTTATCAGCACAGCTCCGGCGGGGAACTGTCCATTCAGAACCAGACCACCACGTGGTGCTTGCCCGCGAAAAAACAAAAGCAGTGAAATATTAATTAAGAGAGCTAAAGAAAGAAGGAGCAATCTGTTCAATCCTACGCCGGAGGCAAGCTCTAACGGAAACCACATATGCTTCCCCTCTCCCCCCCAAGAAATCTTCATTTGGGCATTAAAATACTTAAAAGGATTAGTCATTAAATACTGGTACACTTAGTTTAATTTGCTCAAAACTCTGTGTCACAGGGTTTGATCAGAAAGCTAAGGGTTTTAATCTCATTTGCAGTATTTACCTAGATGTTTTATTTCTTCTGCTGCTCGTTGCAAGGATCATATTAATATCCCATCTATCCAGAGGGAAGAGGCTTTAAAAAAATAAGCCGGATGCTCACCGATGGCATAGAAATATCAAAGGGCCTTTTCAAGTAAAACAAAAGATGTTACTGGGAACCCTCTGTTCCCTACAGCAGACTGACTCTGACTGATTCTAGGGATCCGTAAGAGTTGCCCAGAGAGGCAGTGGAGCTCAGTGGCTAGAACTGGTTTTGGAACGTTAGGAGGTTTGGCTGGTGCTCCACCATCTTACCACTTCTGAATAAGTCTTTGCCTTCCCTTCCCAGATTTCAAATAAAGGACGTTCAGTTGTTTAATACATTGGACTTTAGCAAGGTATCAAGTATTAATGCAATCTCATCTATATTCACTTCTTAAACTGACATAGCCACTAGACATGATTTATCTCATGTTTGCAATAATTGTGTTTAATTAGAATCAGTAGGCCAGGATGCTGGATGCCCAATACTATTTAAGACAATTCTTGAAGTATAATCCAGTCATTAGGGATCTTTAATAGCAAGGAAGAACTGTGATGTAGTGGGAAAGCACGTGCCTTGCATAAAGTTCCTAGCTTCAGTTTTCTGTATCTTGAGGCAGAGCTTGGGAAATGTCAGCCCATTAATGTCGGCCAGGCCAGGAAACAGACCCTGCAAAGATATTGGAAGTCTGCTGTTGTAAGGTGTAATAATAGAAGTTGAAAAACCTGCTAGGGTGTCTCTCTGTTTTCTCTTACTATATACCATACGGCAGTGTTTCTCAACCTCAGCAAATTTAACATGTGTGGACTTCAACTCCCAGAAATCCCCAGCCAGTATTCTGAGGATTGAAGTCCATGTATCTTAAAGTTTTTGAGGTTGAAAAACACTGCCATACAGAATCAAGATGGGGTTGTTCTGAGTCTCTTTCTCACCCTAACTTTCTCCCAGGGTTGAGATTTTCAATCCCTGCTGTGCTTTTCTTTCCCTCTCAAAGAACCAGAAACTCTTCTCATATTCAGAGTGCTAAGCCTGTTGCCCATGGGAACACTTACAGACTAGATAAGAGAGTCACATTAGGACAGAAATGCAGGTCACATCATATCAAAATGAAACCATCAGTCCAACAATGAATTTGCTAATAAAATGTGTATATCTTAATTCTGCATGTTAAGACTTGCCTTGCAATGTGTAGGTAAACAAAAGTAAAGCACAAGGAATGGGCACAATTTTAAAAAGCATGTTTTAATTTCTGTGCCTTGGTTTAGAAACCTATCATTTTATTATTTTCAACTGTCTTCAGTACTCTGTAAAAGAATAGCCTGTCACTTTCTGATAGTAGCACATGAACATTCCATATAGTCATACATAGAAAGCTGGTTTGCAAAAGAGAAATAATCATCTAGAGCAAATCCATAATGAACCACATTGGTGGAGAGATGTTCTGTTGTCTGGAGGAACATTCCTTCATGTGGACTCTCAGGTACATTTCAAATGTTTATGAGGCAGTTAGGTCTCAACACAGCTGTGCTTCATCAGCTACCAAAGGAGGGACATGCAGGACTAAAAAAAGGAAAAAGGAAAACCCAAGGGTCTTGAAACATATCCTGAATGTACATTCCCCAACCTGATGTTTTCCGGGTATGTTGGGATGAAATTCTCAGCTAACGTGCCTAGGAACTTTAAGAACTGTTATTCCCACCATCTGGAAGATACCGATTTGGAGAAGGCTGTGATATATCATGAGTTATCAATCTCAGTATAGATACTTAGAAACGTATTAATGTTTTTCAGTTCTAGTTTTATGGAAATACATGAAGAGAGTCTGGTTATTTGACTCCAACATGCTGGGCGTCCCATCAAGAAAAGGAACGTAAAAAAAAAGTAACCAAACAGGAGGTGATCCAAAATGTCTAAAATGCTAATAGGACGATTTCCCACAATCTCTTCTAATTTGTCTAATCTGTGGCTATTCCAGATCTAATTTATTCCTAAAACCGTCCCAGGGAAGGAAAACGAAGCAGAAGAAATATTGTTAAGGACAATTCATCTGCATCTCTTCATCTGCAAGGACCTGTTGAGTGACATTTAAAGAGAATCAAAACTGATCTTGTACAAGCAGCTGAATAACCATATCTCTCAGCTAAAGTAGAATTTCAGATCATCTGCAAAACCTGACTGCAGTTAAATCATCGTTCAGTAACTTACATGTCATTTACAGGGACACACATTGTGCCTTTAGCACTGTAAATATGATCTGAACAGCTTTTGATCTTTTGCAGCATCTGCAGGAACACATTAGGGTTCCAGAAGAGGGGTGGAAGAAAAACAGAGTTCTAGGAAGGAGAGGAAAAATGCAGGAAGGGCAGTAATATTGTCAAAATAAACGTGTCAGCCAAATGATAATGTAAACGCAAGCTTCATTTATATGAGCTTAGTGGATATGAAGATGGTTTAATGATTGTCAAGAAAATACTTTAGTAAGAGAAGCAAGCTTATTGTTGAGCCACCAGTGTGATTGAACAGGCAGCATTGTAAACATCCTCTTGTGTTCCAAGAGCATTGAAAAACTCTTTTTAGGAAAATGGAAACAAGGAAGAAAATGCAGCCAGTGAAGGTGCAGCTTCCTATTTTTCAAAAGTTTTAAATGATTCTAATGTCTTTGATATGAGCCTGCCACTCATTAACTTCATCCTCTGGGATTCTTCTCTGATTTTTATCAGATTTGGAAGTTGGTTGATGGGTACCAGAGGAAGGGTTTTTTGTTGCGTTGTTTTCTTAAGGGAAGAGTTTTGTGATGATACCCCAGCCTTGGAAATCTTACTGGTCTTTTGGGCTGCTGCCTGAGTTCTTAAAAGCAAGTAAGTGCTATTAGTCTGACATGGCTTAATGGTTCATAAAACAGAAAATAGGTTCCGGCTCCTGGGTACGTGGAATTCAGATGTAACATGAAGGGGAGCAGGGAGAAGAAGTCTGATAGATGGGGCTCCGGTTCCGCATCTTCTCAGTTTTCAGTCTGTTTTCTTGGACATGTTGCTAGCATCACAGGCTGCCTTTGAATGGTTGTTACGGCAGCAAATGTGAGATAAAGACTAGTCTGGTGTTCCTTGCCAAGACCACAAACCACCTGCCTTCTAGATTCTAAGTTGACTTTTAATAGTGCACTATTTCTCATCTTGTCAAACTGAAGCTTTTGGAAAGCTTGTGTGCAAGGCAGGGAGCAACAAGCATTCAACATTGTTCCCAACAGTCAATATTCTTTCCACGAACATGTTCCAGATGGCTGTTTTGGCCAACAGGAGGTTGTTGCATGGGTGGAGTAGGGATAAACGGGCAGGAATGAATTAAGATATAATTGAAATGAGTTGGAAGAGTGAAGGACATTGTAGCATTCCCACTTTCTGTACACCACCTCTCTGTGGCTGCTTTGAAAGCACTCAGTGCCATAATATTCTAATAAGCTCGGTAGGATTTGCTTACTTCCCAGTTTCCATTAGATTGCAACCCAGTTCTATCACAATTATTTCCAGTTCTTTTAAGTTATAATCAAAATAACATAAATATGCATTTTGATGAGGGGCAGTGGGATTAGTAGAGAAAGCTATTGACTCCTACTGAAATCTCAGGCAGTAATGAACTAGTTAATTATTTTCCAGTTATTAGGCTATATAAATTAACAACTGAGTATCAGAGGAGGGTTGAGATTTTATATGTGTGTGTGTGTGTGTATACACACACACACACACACACACAAACTATAGTTGTTCAGTGTAATTGCTAAGGATCCCTGGAGATTTTGGCTTATTTTTTGTTTTATCAAGTTTAAATAGGTGCTTCCCTTATCATCAAAGAATTGTCTAGACTAATTTAATTTTAAATTATTAATTATACAGAACAATCCTAAGTGGAGATGAGTAAAGGGACAGATGATGTGTCCATGTTCAAAGCCCTGTCTTCAGTTCCTTATCACTGGAAAGGAAAATACCTACATACAATATCTCCCATATAGACTACTGCAATGCGCTCTACATGGGGCTACCCTTGAAGAGTATCCGGAAGCTTCAGCTGGTCCAGAATGTGGCTGGGCGGGCTATTTTTGGCGCCCCTAGAAGGGCGCACTTAACACCTTTGCTACATGAGCTGCATTGGATACCAGTTTGCTTCTGGGTCCAATTCAAGGTGTTGGTTATCACCTTTAAAGCCCTACATGGCATGGGACCGGGTTACCTGAGGGACTGCCTCTTCCCCGTATCATCAGCCCGTCCCACCCGATCATGCAGAGAGGGCATCCTGCGGACCCCATCGATAAGAGAATTCCATCTGGCCGGGTCCAGGAGGCGAGCCTTCTCTGCAGTAGTGCCCACCCTTTGGAACATCCTGCCCCCAGAGGTGAGATTAGCCCCATCGCTCCTAGCCTTCCAGAGGAAGTTGAAGACCTGGCTCTGCCACCGGGCTTGGGGCAGGGAGGAGAATCGACATACTTGGGGTTGACTAGTGCCTTAAAGTGCCCCCTCCTACATAATGATTGAAGGAGATCATAGCCATCTGGATTTTATGAGCTGGGGTAGTTAAGAAATTGTTTTAGTTTTAGTCTTAATGGGATTTTATTAGAATTTTATTGTATATTTATTCTGTATTGTAAACCGCCCAGAGTCCCTCCAGTTGGAGGAGATGGGTGGTGATAAATTTGATAAATAAATAAATACCTACCCCAGTTCCAGGCTGAGAAAAGTAACGGGCCTTATCCTGAAACTTCCTGGGCTTTGGGGCCAGTGTATCCAAGGTAAAGTCTTATGTGCCCCTAGAACAACCTGTTTCAAGGCATATAATCAGCAAAATAACTATTAGTAAGTGATATTATAAACAAACAAGCAAACAGGTGGCCAATGTCTCTGGAACTTTCTGTGGATACAAGAGAAGACCCTAACAGATTGCCTCTTGTTCAGGAGGGAGATTCCCAATCCCAGTCTATCCCAGTTATCAGAGATTAGGATTAGTATTCTGACTCCTAAAATCTGCTATCTGGGATAGATGAGCCTCATTTAATATCTTGAAAATCAATATATTGGAATAGAGTATTGAGCAAATATTTAATGTTCTGATGAAAACTATCAAGAAGTTCAGTCTAAAATTGATAGCACTGCCCAATATATGATAAGGATACTGAATCAAAAACAAAATATGATACCATATTTTACTTAAAATGATAGGAAGTTAATTAAATAATTGGTTAAAATGAAACTTTATGATTTGAGATTCATCAGAGTTTTGACATATTTATCATCAAAAACCTTAGGAAAGGTAGAGCTCTGGCTTCTTATTTCAGGACAGAAATATTCATTTCCAGGTGGGAACTTCTATTTGAATTAATTATTTGTGTGTGTTTTTTTTTAATTATGCATGCCCCAAAAGCAGAATGCATCTGTTTATAGTATACTCCTGGAAATGCCTGATGAATCTTTTAAATCAGGTTTCCTGATGCTTTAATTTTGTGTTTTAGGGATTGTATAGTATTAAATATTATTGGGCTTATTTTTAATGTTTGCATTTTGTTTTTGCACCCAGTGAATCATATCCCATCTCTCATCTATAAACAAATCCATAAAACATCTTTTTAGTCCTGGTGTCAGCAGAAAGTCCATAAAGGGTTGGCAGAAGTAACAACATATCTTGTTTTATCATTAATCAAATAAACCAACCATATGTTCCAGTCTTAATTTTTGGTTCATTCAAATATTGTCGTAGGATTTTATTTTTCTTCATTTCTTCTTTGTCCCATTGCACAGAGTTCTTCAAGGCTTTAATATGCCTTTTTTTGTAAATCCAATAGGAAAAAATTACCCAGTCACTCTCTTGGTCTGTCATTTGTATTTCCCTTTTACATTTCAAAACCTCAGCGAGTTTCTTTTGTAGATCCAGTGAAACATCATTTTCTAAGTCATTCTCTTGGTTTGGCAGTTGTAAATCCACTTTTGATACCATCTCTATCTTGTCAGATAATTTTTTTTCTATATCTGTCATTTCTTTAATAACATCTTTTGGACATAGTCTATCCATAGAAGCAGACATCATTACTGACATTGTTGATATCGTGGCTAATTTCTGACTCCATTCTTCAAAAGTCTCCTTCAGTATTTTTATTGTCATAATGTTTTGCACCATCCTACAGGTCTGTATATCTTTCCTCTACCTAAAATCTTTAGTCCCCTCTAGTGTCCAGTTTTTGAAATCATGAAATTGCTTATTTTTGTTATGTCCTGTACCAAAACAGAATCTATTTCCCATGAGAAGCTGTTTGTTCTTTATAATTAATTCCAAAATCTTATTGTAAAAGTTTCAATAGTCCAATTTTATCTGGACCCTAATCCATGTAGTGGCAATGCAGAATACCACTGTGGAGGAGTTTAAGTGACATATTTTGACTTTTCTCCTTCACACGAGGAAGCTTAGAGTTTACTTTGAATTATACTAATGTTTAGCTGGCTTGCTTTTTATTTCTGTTTGAAATGTGGGGGAGAAGAGAAAACCCCAAGATTGTTTTTGTTAAGTACTAGCTTATCTGTAGAGCTTCCCAGGCTCTTGGATTATGTCATAAACAGGTGCTCCAGACCCTGGGAACTCTCCAGTCTAGGTCAGGTCCTGCAGTCTCAGTACTATGGAAACAGGGTCACGGGGCTTTAGGGCCAGACTTTGATAAAAAACCTGAGGATTGCCTTTTGCGTTGGGGAGCTTCTGCTCCTACAGCCTATGGGAGATGGGGTTTCAACTTGCTTGGTATGTTATGATTTTTCTTTCTTTATGTTCTGTTTAATCTGCCTAAACTATGTTTCTGTTTAAATCTGTTTGCTTAAGTTTATAATAAAGCTTAAAATCTCTTTATCCTTATTGTCTCTAGATTTAAAAGAACTAATTGTCTGGGCACCTGATCACTGCTTGGACACTTGGCAGAACAGTCCATTTGTAACTTTCTAAGACCAAAATCTTATCAGCTTTTTCCTGTTTATTTCAGATAAACAGGAAAAAGCTGATAAGCTTTAAATTCTTAAACTACTGATGAGTTTTCTTTCATTCAGGATTGAAGGCAGATTCACACAGCAGTTTAAAATGTGTCATTCTGAAGGTCTCTGATAGCTTAGAAGTAGTAAATGAGCAACTTCTGAAAGTGATTAGAAAGTGATGTTTGCAAATTTAGTGTCCTTTAAAAGTCTCTGCTGCATTTGCAAGCAAGATGGCTAATCTTGTCTCCTGGTGCTGAAACCTGCAGAAACCCACTGTCCTGCAGTCTCCTTGCATGGAACAGCCATTTGGAACACATGTGGGTGACCTCCTGTCCTCTCCTTATCCAGAGAGGTTCCAAGGGACTGGTCTACTCACCGGTTCCTTGGTCTTTGCTGCTGCTGTTGGCTCCACTTTCACAGAGCCATCTTCAGTTTGCCATACCTCCCCTGGAGCATAATTTGACCCATAATTGATCTGATACAGTTGAAATTGATCCTCTCTTGCCCCAGTACTAATTGGGTGCATGCGTTTATGGAATACATGGGACCATCAACTGACCCAGGTTTGTTCTGTGAACCCAGACATGATATAAGAATTCTAGCCTGCACAAACATCAGGTCTGGGATATAGCATGAATCGTAGTTCCTCCTACTTCTCACATTCTTGTATTTTAACTCCTGTCTTTTCCCAACTGACTTATGCAACATAACAGATGGTTCCAGCCCACTCTCATTGGCACACTTAAGGGAAGAAGATGATCAGAAGTTAATGACTTGTGTGCAAGGAAGACACTCAAAGGATTAAAGAAACCAAATCCAGAAACTGGAGATTTGGTAACTTCCAATTTGAGATAAATAGTTAAGCAGAAAACTTTTTCTCAGCTTAAGTGAGAACATCACTGAAGGACATATGTTAAACCATTCCTGGCACTGAGACAAGAAGCCCCACTAAACTGCACCAAGGACAAGTTGGGATCAAAATGTGCATAAACAACCAGATGAACACAAAACAACAGAATGCTCATTTTGTACAAAATTATCTTCTGTCGGATTCCACCATAACGTTCTTTCATTCAGTGAGTGGCATTTGGAGAGACCTGCAAAGTGTTGGGCAATGTAATTAATTAGTGTTTGTTAGGAGTTAAGAAACCTTCAGCTAGAGAAAAATGCTACAACAGCACTTTAAAAAAAATTAAAAAGAGAAAACAGTCAAATGATAAATCTCAAGACAAGTACCTCTGACTGAAGCTGCCATGATTTCAGCAGTGATTAAAGGCTACAAGCAGTAAGCAACTGGAGTGATAAACTTCCTTTGTGGCAGATTGGTGCCAATCACTGATTGGTGATTCGCAGCGAGACCTTGGAGTTCATTAGCAATAGAGGCCTGTGTGTGTGTGTGTGTTTGTGTGAGAGAGAGAGCAACAGAGCAAGATAGGGTGGAAAACTGAATGCTTTTGACTGTCTATTCATACATTCTTTAAATAAGGAAAGTGGTTTTTACAGATGCTCCAAGAATCTTTTGTTATCTTTCATTTGGCATCCATTACTTTTCTTCTTTCTGTATCTCGAACTAATAAGTAAACCACAAACATAGTTACTCCTCAGCATTCTTCCCTTGCCTTCCCCGACTGGCATCCCATCCACCAGAATTTTCTTCCATTCCCATTAATTGGTCCTTAGAGAGTCTCCCTCTCCTACCTTTGCTGTGACAGTCAGTGAATGTTTCTTCGCCATCCTGAGTCAGAGGCCCTGTGATAGCTCACAAGTCATAGACTGAACTGCAGCTGTTCTACTCCCTGCCATAATGTTTAATGCATAAGGCTTTTAAAATGGCACCATTAAGGGGATCGCACATACTTTATTTTGAAAGGATAATGGATTCCTTTGGTTATCGTGTGACTGTGTTTATTAAAAAATATGAAATAGATTTTTCTGTGTCTTACACACACATACACACACACAGACACACACCCCTAATGGGAAATCCAACTAGGCAATTGTCTGTCATATGACTTCTTGGTAGCTGAACCTGAAAGGTGAGAAAGCTCTAAAGGAGATTTCTCTCCACCTCTATCTCCCAAGGTAATGTATGGCCTTGAAAGGAATGCTACCTTTTCTCCAAATAATTTACCTTTAAAATGGGAGGAACATTTTAGATTTTCCGAGAATGTGAAAATTGAGAGAGATAAGGCTTTGTCCCCCCTGTCTAAACTTCCTTTTGGCAAGCAGGGTTGTCTTAAATTCAAGGTCATCTTCCTTCCAGGTAAATACATTTTTTATTAGATGCTTGCAATTTGGGGGATTAAATTAATTCTTAGGCTAATATTACTTTCATCTTTACTGAAGGTCACTACTTATTTTTATGGTTTAAATTTTCTGAATTTATTGATGCTTTATTTAAAGAAAATCTTGTTTTACAATTAAATAATTATAGATATTGCAATTTTACATCCATAATCAGTCTAATAAGAACTATGATTTGTGGAGATTTCATGAAAATTCCATCCCCATGAGTTATAAAACTTTCTTAAGTATGGAACAGCAGCATATTATTGTTTAAGGATTTGAATTTTGATTGTTGGCTATGGTAAATTGATGATGTTGAAACCCATATTTTCTTTCATCTGAATCCCCACATTTGTGTTTGCTCTGATATTCGCCAGCATTTCAGAACTGGATATAGGTGAGTCAATTAAACTTGAACTAAGTTAAGACTGGACCTGTAACTAAGTACAAAAACAGAAGTATAAATAACATATCTAAATTCTCATTAGAGAGCCAGTTTGGTGTACTGGTTAGAAACCAGGTTAGAAACTAGGAGAACATGAGTTCTAGTCTTGCCTTAGGCACAAAGTCAGCTGAGTGACTTTGGGCCAGTCACTCTCTCTCTCTCAGCCCCAGGAAGCAGGCAAGGGCAAACCACTTCTGAAAACGTTGCCAGGAAAACTGCAGGGACTTGTCCAGGCAGTCACTAAGGGTCAAGACTGACTTGCAGGTACAGAATATATAAATTCTTATTGCTATCTCAAAATCTTAACTAAGCAACAAGCATATCTGGTTAAATATTTGATCAATAACATATATTTAGTTATATAAATGATTAATAATAAATAGTGGAAAGCAAAGACCTATAATCAAGACAAACTACAACTGTGTACTCAGTAGAGTTTGATGATGGTATAACCTCAGAGACCATATAAAAAACAAATTACTTGTTTAATAATGCCTGTCAAATCAGGCTATTGAGGATAGGGTGATAAAGAAACAGAATTCTTTCAACAGGTGATCAGCCAAGGAGGGAGGAAATAAAGTAGAGGAAGGTCAATCTGAAAACGTTTGTAAGCCACTGTAAATTGTTGGCAGTGTGTTAATCCCATTACAGGGAGAGCAGTGAGCCCTAAGCAAGCATAGACATTTTTCTGTGCTTCAATCCACTGTTTTCTTAAAATCCCTGCTCCTCTGCTATCCATAGCTGGCACTTGGACTAGTAGTGTTTCACTAGCATAAAGTTCAAGTAGGATCAATTGGATGTCTTTTCCTCCTACTGTGTATCGTGATACAGACTCTTTTCATGTGTGTGGGCAGGCCCGCAACTAGGGTCTGTGTCACCCGAGTCAAATATGGATTCTGTGCCCATTTTGGTGCCCCCCCAGCGCGGTGTCCAGGGCACATGCCCTGCTTCCCCCCTAGTTGCAGCCCTATGTGTGGGGTGCATGGGTGGGTGGGTATGAAGTAGTGTTTTAGTTGTGCTGGTCTTTTCAGAGCAATTCTTTCACAGATTCTCTCTCTCAGAGATGAACCCCCCCCCCATATGTTTACTAAAAGTCAGCCTATTATGAGTCCTCTTAATCCTTAAGATAAAATCAGAACAATGAGCCTGATGTTTGAATAATAAAGATTTACAATGAACTAAACTTGAATCCTATACAGAGCTGTGTTTTAAAACAAAACATCTGTCAAGCATTCATACGTATAACAAACATCTGATCCTGTCTGATCCTGCAAAATTCAGATTAAATTAGGAGGGAAGGCATAATCTCATAACGACTTTCTGTTATCTGTCTTCAATAATACTCTTTGGTATAAACACACCAGGAGACCCTTCTCTGTGACTCATGTTGTAGCAGCAATTCCTTAATCCCAGCTCCAAGTGCTGTAAAAAAAACTGTCAGACTGTAAATGGCATTTGTTACTGTGCAGAATTCTCTTACAGATGGTGTTCCACAGTGGCTCAGTCATTCACAGATCACTGTCCCATTTGGCTCCACACAGAAGTGTGAATATTTCAGTGTGGTGATGTGCAATCATTTTCACCTTTGTTTCAGAGTGTCTTCATGCTGGGAGAGGTGTCTTTAAAAATATCACAGCAAAATGAACAGTGGCTTTAATTTCCTGCATATTAAAATCAGGTACATGCATGCACACACAGGCAGACACACACAGTCTATGCTTTTACCTGTAGCTTTATTTGGAATCATTAGAACCAGTCCAGCTTTGAACATGATTCTATTTAGAATTTATCAAATCTTAGACATTGGTTTGTACTTGGGCGGTGCCTAAATTTATTTATTTATTTGTTTGTTTGTTTATTGCCTTTTTCTACCAGCCATCTCAACAATGACTCTAGGTGGTTCACAAGAGAATTTGAAACAGTAAAAAATTAAATATCAATTAAAAAAGATACATTACATAAAAATATTAAAAACTCTAAAATATAATATATAAAATATGAGATCTAAAACCTGAAGTGGTGAGATCACAGGCTTAATAAAATTCCCTGGGCCACATCAAGGTGCCAGCCATCCCCATGACAAACTACCCCCTCCCAGCCCAAGTGAGGTGGCACAGCTACATCTTGAGCCCCTTTTGGAAGGCCGGGAGAGTGGGGGCTTGCCTTATCTCTGAGGGTAGCTTATTCCAAAGAGTGGGGGCCACTGCAGAGAAGGTCCTCCTCCTGGACCTGCCAATTGACAATCTCTCAAGGACAGGGTCCGTAACATGCCCTCTCTGCCTGACTGGGTGGGATGGGTTGATTTGATGGGGTGAGGCAGTTCCTCAGGTAACCTGGACCCATGCCATGTAGGGCTTTAAAGGTGATAACCAATACCTTGAATTGGACCTGGAAGCAGATTGGCACCCAATGCAGCTCGCACAGCAAAGGTGTTATATGGGCCACCTTTGGGGCTCCTAAAACTGCTTGCGTGGCCACATTCTGCACCAGCTGTAGCTTCCAGATACTCTTCAAGAATAGCCCCATGTACAGCACATTGCAATAGTCTATATGGGAGATGACTAGGCATGAGTGACTGACTGGAGGGACTTCTGATCCAGGAAGGGATGTAGCTTGTGCACAACACCAAGTTGGACAATGGCTCCCCTGGCCATGGTTGCCACCTGCTCTTTGAGCAGGAGCCATGAGTCCAGGAGAACCCCCAGGTTACACACCGGGTCTGTCTGGGACAGTGCAACCCCATCCAGATCCAAAGATGTTAAATTCCTTGATGCTAAGGAATCCCCAACCCATAGCCACTCTGTCTTACCAGGGTTCAGCTGAAGCCTGTTGTTCCCCATCCAGACCCCTACAGCCTCCAGGCACTGAGAGTGGGAGGTCACAGCCTCACTTACATCACCCGGGATGGAGATGTATAACAGAGTATCATCAGCATACTGATGATACCTCATCCCATGGTGATGGATGATCTCACCCAGCAGTTTCATGTGGATGTTAAAGAGGAGCAGAGAGAGTATCGAACCCTGCAGCACCCCACAGAGAGGCCGTGGGCCGGATCTCTTGTTCTTTATCAAAACCGATTGGGACTGGCCCTGGAGGAAGGAGGTGAACCAGCACAAAACATGCCACCCACCCTGGCTCCCTGAGCCAACCCAAAAGGATACCATGGTCAATGGTATTGAAAGCCACTGAGAGGTCAAGACTATCAAGGATGGTTGCACTGCCCCCATCCCGCTCCCACCAAAGATTATCCATAAGTGCAACCAAAGCTGTTTCTGACCCATATCCAGGCCTGAAACCCAACTGAAAAGGGTCCAGATAATCTTAAATAAATAAATAAATAAATAAATATAGTGTTTTACATCTAATCATTTAGCATTGTACTCATCTATCAGAACAAAGACCATAGAACTAATGAAAGGATATTTTTTATCAAATACACTTGGTATTTACTTTTTGACACATATTTATTCTGTGGTGGTTTAGCCTATTTATTCTTATGTCAATCCTACTCATTTCCCTCAGGGACTGGTTTTCACATGCATATACATATATATCACTGAATTGCTATATGCTCAATGATTGCCAGCTTGGTATGTGGATTGATTCCACTGAAAAATTGGCTTCCTGAAAGGAAGATGATGCAGATATTCTGGACAACCAGTGCAGGCTGGAACTTCATTGAGTTGGTTGCATATAATTAGCTGCAAATAAAAATATTTATATTCAGGGAAAGATGCATATAAAATGCATTTATTAAGAAATGTTATATGAAGATTCAATTACCTTGCTTTAAAAAATCGAAGAATGATGTAAAAAAATAAGGATTGAATGGATTGGTGATTCAATGGATGCAAACAAAAGGACCAGATGTAGGTTGAGCTGTACGTCCATGTGAACATCGTACAACTCTGAAATGCTCATAGGACACAGCTGTAACACAAGTTTTAGTCTTCTAAGGTTTTTTGCTTCTCCCAAGAACATTGCAATCTGATTTTTCTGAGGATACTTCGAATTCTTAGTTTTTACAATATTACAAATCCCAGGTGCCTTTTAAGGGAAACAGTGGTACTTATGCTGGAAACTAAAGCCGAAGCTGGAATTTTGACCATTTACAAAATTTCTCACTCATAATTGGCTGACTTGTACTTTATTTTCTATTTGTCTTTATCCAAATTTCAAGGCAACACCTAGCCTTATAAATCCTTTACAAAGTGACACTGCATTCTTCATTCATTCTTAATAAACAAAATGTGCTCTCTCCCCCACCCCTAAACATTCCACTTCTAAAACTTTACAAGCTGTTAAATTTCACATCCCTTCTGCTCCATTTCCCTACCAAACTTCTAGCACATGCCATGTAAATTGTTAAGTCAAGCACCTGGCATGCAAGCAACCTTGTTAAAGTTGGAAAAGAAATGCAAAGACAAAGAAGTAGTGGAATATGTATTTATTTATTTATTTAATTTTGATCCCGCCTTTATTATTTTTATAAATAACTCAAGGCAGGGAACATACCTAATCCTCCTTCCTCCTCCTATTTTCCCCACAACAACAGCCCTGTGAGGTGGGTTAGGCTGAGAGAGAGAGCGACTGACCCGAGGTCATCCAGCCGGCTCTCATGCCTGAGGGGGGACTGGAACTCTCAACCTCCTGGTTTCTAGCCCATTGCCTTAACCACTAGACCAGACTGGCTACACACACACACACAGTATATACATACATACATACACATATACATATATACACACATACATATATACATTATATACATATACACATACACATACACATATACATATACATATATATAAATAAAAACTATATATACATAGATATTTAATTCATGATGAGTAAATTTCCCCAGAACTATGGAAGGAGTTCCATGCAGTTGTTGAGAATAGAGATCTTCCAGATTCTCACTGAAAATCTGATCATCATCATCATCTCATCATTTTAACACTTATGTAGCACCTTAGGCAATTAGAAGTACTATAGATACCTGACTTCAGAATTCCTTCCTAGGGTTTTTGCCTAGTTTCATTTAGACCAGTGGTAAGCAACCTTTTGGCCCTTACAGCCATGATCTGAATGTCTGTGAATCATGTAAATGCCATGATTAGGTACTTGCATCCCAACATCTGGCACAATTATGTATATCACAACATTGTGTGCTTCATTATTTGCCCCCTTCCCTCCCCAGATGCTCATACTCAAAGCCCTCTGCTACCCCAGTCTTACCCCTTTGTTAGGAGCTCCCATGCCAAAAGTGTAATGGGCTATAAGACTAAGCTTGGGAGACAGAAGGAAGAACCCCAGCCTAGACAAGGGTCTGATAAGAGAGATCTGAGTCCAAAGGAGGGATGGGGGTGGAGAAAGTATCTTAGAATCGACCCTCCCTAGTTCTCTGGAACATAAAGCCAGGGGAGGGGGAAGTGCTTTCAGACTTGCAAGAACCTGTTACACCTGTAACCTTACAATAAAGGTAGTATTCATACTCATGGTTTTGGTTTCCTGCCTGGACTACCTCAAGTGGCTGACAAAAAAGTGGCCATGATCAGGAGAGTGCATCAGTCTTTTTCCAACAGAACCTGTTGGAACCCTAACCTTTTCTTCCAGTGACTGGAAGGCCTTGACTATAAGAGATGCTGCTTAGCACTCTGAAGGGAATGGCTATGAATAGCACAGTTGCCAGGTTAAGTGGGATTCCTTGTGGTTCTGGGGGTAGTTAAGATTCCCCTACATTGAGGCTAGACTTTCCTATCAGCCTTCCCAAAGGTCCCCTTCAGTGCTGGTGTATATCCCTGGATGGATGCCATACATGGGCTGAAGCTTTAAAAATTAATTTTTAGAGGGAGTATATTGGCTCACTGCCCAGGAGATTACAGAGGACTTACCATGAGCTTCATTTCTATTTGTTGTTATGGGATTCTAGCCTTCAAGCCTGCTATTATGGGGAACGGCAGGATTAATTTTATCCCATTCAGGGAAATTTAGAGGATGGTAGTCCAAACATCCTTATCTTCCCATTTAGAATCCTCTTGGGTTTTCCAACCATTTTTTATCTCTTTTTTCTGTCTACAAACAAAAGTCCAGCTAGATAGAGAAATTGAGTGATGTACTTTGATTGAGGAGCCTTAAATGTGGAAGCACTCTGAGTGTTGTATTCTGATAAAGTGTGTGAGCGTCTATGGAGTTAGAGTATAGATGGAGTCATTAGCAGATCTAATTAGTCCCAACCAGTGAAACACATATATTTCTTCAGAATTGAAGTGGGGAGCTAAAGTAGATACTTTAAAGAACCAACATGGAAATGAAGAATCACAGCTATGATGCCTTTCCTCCTGAAAAAAAAGGTCTTGATTTATTCCTTTATAAGTGAATTAATCCCATGTATCCAGGTTGAGCAAGCTAGAATGTACCTAGAGAGAAGGACGACTCTCAACTGGCTTCTCTGCATAATTGAATTGGACAGCCATATTCAATTTTGTCAAGGCATTGCCTGATATATCTAGTGCTAACCCATTTAAGCTTTTTAGGGTAATGACCAACAATTTCAGCTGGGCCTGCAACTACTTCAGTTACTTTAATACATATGTCATTCTTATGGGTTGTTCTACCAGCTATCTAGCCATTGCATTATGTACCAGGTGCAATTTCCTGGTCATCTTGAAAGGCTGCCCCATGTACAGCACATTGCAATAGTCCAGTTGAGTGGTGATCAGGGTGTGATGTCAGGGCATCCTAGTCCAGGTAGGATTGCAAATAGCAACCAGTAGGTGCTGAGAGTCCAGGAGGACCCTCAAGTCATGAACTATTGCCTTTAAGGGGAGCACAATCCCATCTTAAATAAAGGTTGCTAAATGTTATTGGAGCTGTTAGTCTAGCAACTAGCAACTCCATCCTGGAGGAGAGCTTTCAGTCCTCTGGAACCCCACATTGTAGCTCCCATGAACTTGAGTGCTTCCCTCCCTTCCCTCCATGACCACTGACTAGAACCACCCACTTAGATAGGAATGAAGCATCCCACAAGACTAACAGATTTTTGAGAATGAAACATAAAACAAATAAACAAATTCAAAGAATTAGGTTCAAACCCAATGTTTGCTCCATTCTGGATTATTCCTCAAGGACTTTGCTTTGGCTTCAAACAACAAAAAGTGCTGTTTTCAAATTAATAGCTATTATGAATCAAATCCTGACTAATAACATTTCTGAATTGTGTATTTTTAAGGACTGCTTTTTTATTTCTTAATGCACAGATGTGTTTATCCTGCAGTGCTCAGCCTATACATGGCCCCTTGTAGCAGCTTTCAAAATCAAAATTCAACAAAGTAGGATCAAAATATACATGTTTTAGTTAACATGTGGGAAGAATCTCATAGCTCCTGTACTGTAATTGCAGAAACTAGCCTCAAAAGAAGTCTCACTTTCCTAATATCCTGGGCTAATATCAGAATCAGTCTTCTTTTTTAAAAAATAAGTTTTATTAAGTTTCAAGAGAAGAGTAAAAACTACAAAAAACCAAAAAATTACAAAGAAGGAAAAAAGAACTAAAAAGGTGCGAAAACACAAGAGAATTTTTTTTTCAATTTTACAAAAAGATGTGGCTTCCAACTTTAAACAGCAAGGATATACAAAAATTTCCATAATCAATCTCTTACTCTATATTTGTCCTGTTCAGACTATGAGACAGCCAGGCAGGATTACTTAAAACTCTTTTATTCAATCAACTGTTTACAGTAGTAAAGTCCTCAATAAGTAGCAACACAATCAATCAGGTCCACCCAGTTGCCCTCCAGGCAGAGGAGGAAAACTAGGCAAGACTGCAGAATCAGGATCCGATGAAGACTGAGGCAACACAGCTAGGCAGAACTTGGCTAGACTCCTCAATGAAGCAGCAAGACCTGGGGAGGCAAATGCATGTAGCAAGAAGAAGACTGGAAATGCTGGGCTCAATCTTGGCATGGAGGCTGGGCAAGGCTTGACTGGATCTGCAAGGCAGGACTTGGTTCTGGAGGCAGTACAGGTCTTGACCGAAGCAGCAAGGCAAAAGGTGGAACTCGGAGTGATACTAGGCTGGACTGGAGCAGCAACACAAGGCTTGGATCTGAAAACACGGCAGGACTTGAGTGGAATGGAAGAGTGAGTTGAGGAACTGGACTTGGAGCTAGGCTGGACTGAAATGGCAAGACTGGACTTGGAAGCAAAGTTAAGACTGGATGTGAAGGAGGCAGCGAGACTAGACTGGGAACTTGAAGCAAGCCTGGGCTGGAGTTGCAAGGCAAGACCTGGAGCTGGAACTCTGGCTGGACTTGACTGGGTCTCCACAATGAGGCTTGATGCCGAAGGCAGGATAGCACTTGGCTTGAACTGACACGGCGAGGCTGGGAGCTGAAAGCTAGGCTGAGATCTGATGGACCGGCGAGGCTGGACTCAATTGGAGCAACTTGTGAAGGAGGCAGTCCCACAACATTAGAAGAAGCTGGCTCTGATTCCACAATGGCTACAAACGAGGCTTCTGACTGGTAAGGACTCATCTGCTGAAACAAGCTGGAAGGATTGGTTGTCTCCGGCAGCTTGCTCAACACGCATGTCTTGACTTAAGCAAAGAATCACACTGAGACAAGAAATTAGTCTCTAGTGTTTATTAACTGCTAAAGTAGACAGAAAATCCTACCAAACTGAAGGAGCGTGGGAAACCCAGACAGATAAACCCCAAAACTCAAGGCGGGTCTGCTCTGAGTTTCTTTGAAGGACAATTAAAAGCCTCTAAACTATGCATCTTCAGCAAAGGATCGTTACCTTGTCGTGGTGCTGGAGCTTGAGCACCTCAATGATGCCATGAGCTAAACCGTGAAGGGCCACCCAAGACGGGAAGGTCATGACAGAGAGGTCAGACTAAATGCGATCCCTGGGGAAGGTAATGGCAACCCACCCCAGTATTCTTGCCATGAAAACTAAATGGATCAGTACAACCAGAGATATGTCGGTATACCATTGGAAGATGAGACCCCCAGGTCAGAAGATGGTCAAAATGCTACTGGGGAGGAACAGAGGATGAGTTCAACTAGCCCCAGACGTGATGACGCAGCTAGCTCAAAGCCAAAAGGATGGCTAGTGGCCGACGGTGCTGGTGGTGAACGGCGAATCCGATGTTCTAAGGATCAACACACCACTGGAACCTGGAATGTAAGATCTATGAGCCAGGGCAAATTGGATGTGGTGATTGGTGAGATGTCAAGATTAAAGTTAGACATTTTGGGCGTCAGTGAACTGAAATGGACTGGAATGGGCCACTTCACATCAAATGACCACCAGATCTACTACTGTGGACAAGAGGACCACAGAAGAAATGGAGTAGCCTTCATAATTAATAGTAAAGTGGCTAAAGCAGTGCTTGGATACAATCCAAAAAATGATAGAATGAGCTCAATATGAATTCAGGGCAAGCCATCTAACATCACAGTGATCCAAATATACGCCCCAACCACAGATGCTGAAGAAGCTGAAGTAGAGCAGTTCTATGAGGATCTGCAGCACCTACTGGACAACACGCCTAAAAGAGATGTTATTTTCATCACGGGAGACTGGAATGTTAAGGTGGGCAGTCAAATGACACCTGGAATTACAGGTAAGCATGGCCTGGGAGAACAAAACGAAGCAGGACATAGGCTGATAGAATTTTGCCAAGACAACTCACTCTGCATAACAAACATTCTCTTCCAGCAACCTAAGAGACGGCTTTATACGTGGACTTCCCCAGATGGACAACACCGAAATCAGATTGACTACATCCTTTGCAGCCAAAGGTGGCGCACATCTATACAGTCGGTAAAAACAAGACCTGGAGCTGACTGTAGTTCAGATCACGAACTTCTTCTTGCACAATTTAGGATCAGACTAACGAGATTAGGGAAGACCCACAGATCAGCTAGATATGAGCTCACTAATATTCTTAAGGAATATGCAGTGGAGGTGAAGAATCGATTTAAGGGACTGGACTTAGTACATAGGGTCCCGGAAGAACTATGGACAGAAGTCCACAACATTGTTCAAGAGGCGGCAACAAAATACATCCCAAAGAAAGAGAAAACCAAGAAGGCAAAATGGCTGTCTGCTGAGACACTAGAAGTAGCCCAAGAAAGAAGGAAAGCAAAAGGCAACAGTGATAGGGGGAGATATGCCCAATTAAATGCAAAATTCCAGAGGTTAGCCAGAAGAGATAAGGAATTATTTTTAAGCAAGCAATGCACGGAAGTGGAAGAAGACAATAGAATAGGAAGGACAAGAGACCTCTTCCAGAAAATTAGAAACATTGGAGGTAAATTCCAGGCAAAAATGGGTATGATCAAAAACAAAGATGGCAAGGACCTAACAGAAGAAGAAGAGATCAAGAAAAGGTGGCAAGAATATACAGAAGACCTGTATAGGAAGGATAACAATATCGGGGATAGCTTTGACGGTGTGGTCAGTGAGCTAGAGCCAGACATCCTGAAGAGTGAGGTTGAATGGGCCTTAAGAAGCATTGCTAATAACAAGGCAGCAGGAGACGACGGCATCCCAGCTGAAAGATGATGCTGTCAAGGTAATGCATGCTATATGCCAGCAAATTTGGAAAACACAAGAATGGCCATCAGATTGGAAAAAATCAACTTATATCCCCATACCAAAAAAGGGAAACACTAAAGAATGTTCAAACTATCGAACAGTGGCACTCATTTCACATGCCAGTAAGGTAATGCTCAAGATCCTGCAAGGTAGACTTCAGCAATTCATGGAGCGAGAATTGCCAGATGTACAAGCTGGGTTTAGAAAAGGCAGAGGAACTAGGGACCAAATTGCCAATATCCGCTGGATAATGGAAAAAGCCAGGAAGTTTCAGAAAAACATCTATTTCTGTTTTATTGACTATTCTAAAGCCTTTGACTGTGTGGACCATAACAAATTGTGGCAAGTTCTTAGCGGTATGGGGATACCAAGTCATCTTGTATGCCTCCTGAAGAATCTGTATAACGACCAAGTAGCAACAGTAAGAACAGACCACGGAACAACGGACTGGTTTAAGATTGGGAAAGGAGTACGGCAGGGCTGTATCCTCTCACCCTACCTATTCAACTTGTATGCAGAACACATCATGCGACAAGCTGGCCTTGAGGAATCCAAGGCTGGAGTTAAAATCTCTGGAAGAAACATTAACAATCTCAGATATGCAGATGATACCACTTTGATGGCTGAAAGTGAAGAGGAACTGAGGAGCCTTATGATGAAGGTGAAAGAAGAAAGTGCAAAAGCTGGCTTGCAGCTAAACCTCAAAAAAACCAAGATTATGGCAACCAGCTTGATTGATAACTGGCAAATAGAGGGAGAAAATGTAGAAGCAGTGAAAGACTTTGTATTCCTAGGTGCAAAGATTACTGCAGATGCTGACTGCAGTCAGGAAATCAGAAGACGCTTAATCCTTGGGAGAAGAGCAATGACCAATCTCGATAAAATAGTTAAGAGCAGAGACATCACACTGACAACAAAGGCCCGCATAGTTAAAGCAATGGTGCTCCCCGTAGTAACATATGGCTGCGAGAGCTGGACCATAAGGAAGGCTGAGCGAAGGAAGATCGATGCTTTTGAACTGTGGTGTTGGAGGAAAATTCTGAGAGTGCCTTGGACTGCAAGAAGATCAAACCAGTCCATCCTCCAGGAAATCAAGCCAGACTGCTCACTTGAGGGAATGATATTAAAGGCAAAACTGAAATACTTTGGCCACATAATGAGAAGACAGGACACCCTGGAGAAGATGCTGATGCTAGGGAGAGTGGAGGGCAAAAGGAAGAGGGGCCGACCAAGGGCAAGATGGATGGATGATATTCTAGAGGTGACGGACTCGTCCCTGGGGGAGCTGGGGGTGTTGACGACCGACAGGAAGCTCTGGCGTGGGCTGGTCCATGAAGTCACGAAGAGTCGGAAGCGACTAAACGAATAAACAACAACAGCTCTCCAGTCTCGTGCACTGATTGTAGGTTTCAAATCCTCCTCCAGATTTTGCCCAATCAGCACTTGCGCTTTCTCCTGCTCTGCTGAGACGTTTTGGGTATCTGTTTCCCCAATTCCTACCAGATAAGTTTCTGTTTCCTCAGACTGTTCAGGATAAGTTTTGTTTTCAGAGTCTGACTCAGATTCAAACCTCACAATATTAAACCAAAACCAAATTATTTCTATAAATCATTCCACTTTGGCACATAATAACAATCACTAAGTACAGTTACTCCTCCCCCTTATATTAAAACAAAAAAAATTATATAAACCTCCTAAACATCTTTCTCCCCTCCAAAAGATAGCATGTGTTTAATTATTCCCTTCCTACCACTATTTTATACATTTCTGCCTACTAAAATGAGAATCAAATTAAAAAGCACATAGATTATCTGCTATTATACTTGATAATAGAACAGTTTTAATAATCTTAATCTTAATAAACCCAAAAAGCAAAGATAACTCAAAATAGTAACCTTAAATCAAATCCTTAAAACCATCCAAATAAACACATTTTTAACTTTAATAATCTTAATCCAAATCTTTAAAAGCAAATGACATCAATCAAACCCTTAAAGCAAACCAGCTAGACTTTCTTTAACCCTTATCGCACTTCAAAATCAACCAGAGCGTTTACATATCCCCACAATGTGAAGAGTTTTTCTCTTAAAAGAATCAAACGGCCCAACTGCAAAGTCGAGGATATGAAAAAGTTATGAAATGTATTTACACAAGCAAAAGTGAGTTAAGTAGATAGTTCCCAAGGGAAAGTGAAAACAGAAAGCTGAAGGTTGAAATCAGTCAATTCAGCGTGTAGGAAAATGCAAATATTTTCAAATTTAATACAAAAATAATAACAGGAAGACAATTGTTTACTCTCAGTCCTCCTTTATATTAGAAAGGAGAACAAAATCCAAAACTTAACTTTAAAAAAAAATTTTTTTAAGAAGTAATCCCAAAAATAACAATAAGCTCCAAGAGAGCCAGCTTCTCCTTGCTGTAGAAAGCCTCTCTTGGGGTACATATAGTTAAAAAACAAAAAACAAATTTGGTAATCTAGAAATGGGGTGGCCAGTCTTAGTGTCCCTTTAAGGCTACAGCGCAGCTTGGAAAGTGATGAAGTCCCTGCCTCCCAGCTGGCTCTTACCAGTTGGACGTGAAAAGTTGTTTGTGATCTTCTGGCTGCAAACAGCTGTCTGGAGGACAGATGGGGTGATTCCAGGTGTTTTCCTTTATCCAGAAAATTTTTCTGGGCTTCAGGAGAACCCGCCTGAGTCTGAAAAAAGTTACCATGTTGTCAGCTCTGCCCGCTAAGCCCTCAGGCACAGCCGTTCAGTCTGCCATTCCCCACTGGAAGCCCAGAATCAGTCATCTTGAATAAACTTACCATTCCCATAGGATAACCACAGATGATTATTTATTGAAACAAAAATCAATACTCACTGTCTGATGGTGCAATTCTATATATGCCTTGTCAATGATGGCTCCAAATCATTGGATTTCCTTCTAATGCAACTTACACCTTGATTCTTCAATTCATAGTTCAAGGTGAGATTTGAAGCAACTCTTCTTGAAGACTGCTATTGATTGATTTCTTACATAGAAAAGTTTACTTAAAAGCAATTGCTGGTCAACTGTTCTGATGAGATCATCCTATAATTTCTGCCATATCTGCATTGCTTTGAAAGGATATAGTTTAGAAAAAAAGATTAAACATACTTAGATCAACAAATAATAGTTACAAAAGCCTCCCTTAGTTGTTCTTGCCTCCTTGGAAAATTAAAAGCAAAAACTCTCAATCCATAGTAATTTTTTTTTAAAAACCTGATCATTACTCAAATGTTAAATTCTTAGAATATTAATGAATTGACTTTAGCTTTTCCCTATTTGCATCTATTAGAAATTTAAATTTAACTGAAGTAATAGATAAGGCTATTTTTCCCAATACAAAACATAAAAATATCATCAGACTTGGGAATCAAATTCCAAGAGGATGGTTACCTCTCTGGGTTCCAATAAGAACAGAATAAATATTTCTAATCAAGAATGGAAAATAATTTGTTAAAAAACATAATGTTCTGTGAAAAACTTCTGACAAATACATTGGCAAGAAGGGCAATATTTTCAAATATATCATAGATATCTAAAATTGATAGGGATTCATATAAATTGAGAAAGTCTTTACCTATTAATTGAAAAATGTCACCTTAGTTTTTTCCTGAGGCAGGCTCCTAATAAAGAATAGGATATTTAATTGATTAAATAAATTGTTTAATTACTTTACTAGAAAAGTAACTCTGAACACATTGACTTTTTACTTCTTTGGTAGGCTTCACTGAAAAATTAGGTATATTAATTACCTAATTATCAAGCTATTAAATAACACTGTTACATATGGCAACAATTGGATAATAATCCACACTTAGACAGAAGGGGCTTTCAAATTAGATTTTTTTTACAAAGCAAAATCTGGAAATACAAAAGTTGCATTTAGTATAGAATGGAAAGGGAACAATATTTTGAGAACTGAAGAGTATTCCTTTTCTGTCACAATGATAACTGTAAAATCATTGTACTTTTTATTCCTTTTCTTCAGTCTTGTCTCTAAGTGTGGAAGGTTACCAAGCAACTTCTCTTTAGCATCTGGGGTTCCTGTGGTATCTTCACTCCAAGACAGCCATGTCATAGCACTATGTGTTAAGATACTGTACATCGAGGTAAATGACTTGCCACAATCCTTCTCAGTAACTTTTTAAAAAACTTCTTGACATCACAGACTAAAATAACATGATAACTGGGCATTAAACAAGAAGAAAAAAAAATGGCTGATAGCCTCATTTTAAGAGATGGATAGCACAGATATCGACAAAGTAGTCACAAGCTTCAAAAAATAATATGCTCAGTACTATTAGCTCTTGAGTTGAATCTATTCCTTGTGGTGAACTTTGATTCTGAAAGCTAATCTTTCAAAGGAATGGAAGCATAAATCATGGCAGTGATGTCTTCCAGAATCCAAAGAGGGCCAAATTTTTCCATAGGAAGTATAGTCTGTACATAATGTATACCAATAAAATGTTCTTGTGTTGTCTTTGTGGAGGCTAAGTGGGTTTTTTTTTTAGCTTGCAGTGTGTTTGATTTTAGGTATACACATATACACAATGCTATGAGCATTTTTCTATTATATACAAGTGAATGCCTGACAGATTTTTTTTTCCCTTCTTATTCCCAAAACAACTTTGATGGCCCATAAGCGTAGTAAATCCTGCAGCTGCCGTTCTGTTTTCAGGACAATTCCCCAGTAAACTATTCATTAACAAACTTCAACCAACCCAAGTCTATAAAGACTCTACCTCCACAAAGTTACTATGTCTATCTTTTCTCAATATAAAGACTGTAAAATGTAGGCACTCTGGATTATATACAGCCAGTTCCCTACAGTTAGGGAGTTAGTGAGCCTCTTATATACTAGCACTCATAAAGACAGAAATAAAGGTCACAAAGCATATTGAAAAAAGCAGTGCTGGAATGAAAAAAGATCGCCTTTGATTGTAGGAAAAGTTGTTGTTGTAGGAAAAATGGTTATTACAATGGCAGAGGTTCCATATATTTGCAGGAGTCTGGAATGTGATGATGATGGTGGTGGTGCTAGTAGTGAGAAAGACAAGAGTAATCTATGGGAGACCATTCAGAAACTTACACTCTAAACCAGTTCCATCAATGGAATCTCAGGACAGCCCTTGAAAAGCAAGTTTCAGTACCCACATGCTCATTCTAACTGTACACTTTTACAGTCTCACATTATAATTTGAATGAGAAAGCTGATTTTGTCTTCTTTTTAAAGGTCAAATGCAGTCATGGAGGCCTTGGCACTAAGAGAAGGGTGTTCGTTTCTCCCTCTGCACCATTTCTTTTACTCAAAATGTCATCCCATTAAACTAACTTCCTTCCTTCCCTCCCTTCCCCCTCTCTCCTACCAGTTAATGCCAGAATACCTCAAAAAATAGCAGATGTATTAAAAAACAAAGCATAATATAACCCAATCCCTCCACAGCTAGCAATGCCAAATCTCATGATAGCCAAGCTGAGAATTCTCCAACCTCTTTGAACCTAGATGTACGGCAGGATGGCCAGCAGAGAAGAGGTAGATGTGCTTTTCTGGGAGAAATTTCCAAAGCTTTAGAACAGGGGTGGGGAAATTCTAGTCGGTGAGTCTGATTCAACACACCAGCTGGGACTGCAGTTTGCAGAGTGTTGAATAAGGTCCCTTTTCTTCCCATGAGTCTCACTCCTGTCATTTCTTTAGTGTGAGTTCCTACAAGGGCAATTTGGTCTTGGCCACACTCCTCCTTTCCCAGTGGTTTGAGGCAGCAGAGATGAGAAGAGCTGTCCTTGCAGGTATTCCGCTTAGAACCTTTAAAGGGTAGCTGAAGTTGTCTGGACAGGTGGGGGTGATGCCTTCCAATTTAATCCTGAACAATCACTTTTTAAAATCAGATATGATAAGGACCAGCACCACTGCTTCCTTCTGCAGGGACAAAAGCACTCTGTGCAAGCCAATCAGTGGTCATTGGTTCTTCTCTTTATTGCTTGCAGGTAATGGAGGGTTTCAGGGTGTGAATCTTTTGCTGTGGGACGAGGCCTCAGCATCAGGGTTCCAGCCAGACTCAAGAAGCTCCAAAGAAGCCCATTGCTACAAGGGAGAGCAGCAGGTTCCTCCAAGCACTACCTTTTCAGGTCTGTCTGCAGTAGAAAGCAGTTCTGTCAATAAAAGTCTCCTATTCTAAATGCCATTCTGAATCTAAACTTTCATTCCAAAGGAGGTCTGGGTGACACCAGCTTCAGAAGGCTGACTCCCCTGCCCTCCCCTTTTCCTGCCTGGTTAGCTTTGGGTTCTAATACATATTCAGAATAGCTATTTTCACTTAGACTTGTGAATCGAATGATCCCTTGCATGAATTGAAGTGGGCCTTTCCTACTCCTTCTGCTGATACTCATGTGCTGAGCATGTGGCAATTTATGCACCTAGACCTCCAGATGGAGATGTTTTCCCAAAAGCTGGAGTCCAGATTGTACAGCATTATAGCTGCCTTTGAAGCTTACGTACACTCAATCCTGGGCAGGCTGACCTTGCTCAGGTGGCAATGCGCAAGCAGCAAGGAAATATTGAACACTGCTATTCTACTGCTTCCATGCTTGGACTACTTTCATGTATTTAGTATGTATAAGGGGCTCTGTTAATTGGCAAATGTGGTAGCAGTGTAGAAGAGAAAGGATTGTGTAATATTTTTTGTGATACAGAAAGAGAGAGACACTTATACTGCAGCTGAATAGAACAACTTTACTTTTATCTTACTCAGAAGCATGCAGCTGAGTATTTTTAATCTCTCTACTGGCAGTAGCTGGAATTGCACTCACTTTGCACATATTACAGATTTAGTATCTTTCTAAAAACAATTCCTGGGGTTCACTGAATCCCACTTTTTACCATCACTCCTTCCAAACAGGAAATAATACAGCCAAGTCTCATTCCAACCACATAGCTCAGACATGTACAATGGTAAAGAGTACCCAGACCTAGAGGAGGAACTGGGAGAACCTGCAAGGACACATCCCTTCTCCATGTTCTGGAAAAGAGCATGTGCTAGCCTAACCAAGAAAACCTCTACCATTACAACTAGCTACAAAACAATCTGTTTAATCCAAGAGAACTTCAAGCTAAGATTACTAATATAATCTTTTTTAAATACAGAAAATTGGAGTCTAGCCTAAAGGTGTTTAAATCAGCCAGGTACTACCCACTTGTTTTCCTCAAATTTCACCCAAGACCTCTGTCAAGGACCTGGGAACTCCTTCAAAGAATCACGTATTACCTCCATAGTCCAGCAAGCAAAGTTGTATCTTTCCCATGATGGTTTTTACTTTCTTGGGTAGCACCAACTGAAAAGCACCCCCAACAGACAAGCAGACAACTCAAAGAAGCAGAAGACTTTTGTCAACTCTGTGTTGTTTATCTGACCTCCATATGGTCAGACTTTGGCATAGGTGTAACTAAGGCTTGGGGAGGCAAGGAGTTCTGTGCAGAAGGCAAATGCAGCTTGAGTATAGTAGGACTTCTGGGGGTGGCATCTCTTCCTCCTACAGGCCAGAATGATATGCCACTAATTGCTTGGAATACTGGCTGCTGTTGCACCAACATGGTGGTGGTGGGCAAAATGCAATCACTCTTACAGAGTAGATATGAAGATGAGCTGCTATACATCCTTCATGGGGTTTGATGCGATTCTTCTACTATTATTGCTCAAGTTGTCATCCATGCCATTTTATCTCCCAAAGCTTCTCAGAAAATAGGCTTTTAACAGAAGACTGTGCTGTAAGTAATTATCTCAGTCAATTCCCAATATAAAAATGGGTAAGGGGTTTGACTAGGGTGCCATTCAATTGCTATTAGCTGGAGTGCAGAAAAGAAAGACATAACATCGGTACTTTTTAAAAAAAACAGTCATTTATTTATTTATTTTTATCTTGCCTTTATTATTTTTATAAATAACTCAAGGCGGGGAACATACCTAATACTCGTTCCTCCTATTTCCCCCACAACAGCAACCCTGTGAGGTGGGTTGGGCTGAGAGAGAGGAATCGGCCCAAGGTCACCCAGCCGGCTTTTATGCCTGAGGTGGGACTAGAACTCACAGCCTCCTGGTTTCTATCCCAGCACCTTAACCACTAGACCAAACCGGCTCTCCATTTTTGCACCATTACAGTTAATGGGAGTGTGTGGGCATGCAGGGGTAAAAAGTCAAATGTGATTCCCACACTTGTATAGTGTGATTCCTCTTTGTCCTAGTAAATGCTACTTAATAAGTAATACATGGTTTAGTCCTAAGTGTGCCTTTTGTACACATTTGTTAAATTAGGCATGTAAAATTAAATATAGCTTGGAGTGTGTATTTATGCTGGAAGTTGCATTGGCCCTTAGAACAAAATGTGTACTTTTGTTGAATTCTACTCATCTACTACTGATGAAATTGAATGTTATCTTCTGTTCTACACAGATATCCCATAGGAACCTTCTTCAAAGGCCAGTTAAGTTTTAGTATCTTACTAGCATTCACTAGACATGCATGCACTTACTGACATCAGAAATTGAAAAAATTGTGTAACTGTGGCTTCACAATCAAGAAGTGCTTATCTGAAGCTAATCAAGGAACAGGAACAGTCTTAGGCCTCTTCACAACAGGAAATCTTTAAAAGTCTACTAAGTTCTTTCAAATGGGCAGTCAAACATAAAAAAAAAAATACAGATGTGACAGATATTACTAACCTAGATTTGAATACATTTGGTACTTAGATTCTATGAGTGGCTGCAGCTCCTCTTAGATGTATTTTGAGTGGCAAATCTAGGTTTGTATCTGTGCAAATGGACAAAGAGTTAAGAGCCAAAAAGAAGAATAGGATTTTTAGTTCATTTTGTGAAAGACTATAATTTGAGATCTTGTCATAATTTAGATTTCCACAGGTGTTTAGATTCTGTTTCATGCCTTTAAACATTAAATGTATATAAATCTCTGCAGCATATTATCTTGTAGCACAGCATGCATTTCTATGTGCATCGTCCCATTTTTTAATCATAATGATATTATTTTGTGAATATACTGTGTGATTTAAGAAGCAGTAAGGCTTCCAAATGTGAATTTAGGATAGACAGACAGATAGCAAAAAATTGAGCAAGTTTAGTTTTCACATTTTCTAATAGATGTTTCAGTCCTTCTCACTGAAATGAATAAATGTACGAATGATATACTTAGACTAGCAGCACACCACTTATAACCTATAAACTTGAAAACTGTTATTTAAATAACTTTTTGGTACACTGTTATGTTTTTGAAATTAGCACAGTCTATAAAGTCCTCCTGTGTTCTCATCAGAACACAGTCTTAAGCATACTTGGGCTTATGTTCAAATGAAAACACTGGAATATTAAGGCTGCATAGCTCTCACTGGATTTAATTGGTCTTGAAAATGCTCGACTTTGCTTGGTGCAAACATATTTCCACCCTATCTTGATCACACTGTTTCTTAACTGCTGGTTCTTCCTTTAATCTGGACTGCTACTGTTTTCCAAAGAAAAAACTCCAACACAAAAAGCCATTTTCTGACTTTCCCCTCACCTATATACAGAATGCATAAAAAGGGCAGATTTCTTTCTGGGGAGGGCTTCTAAATGTGTATGCACAAAGAGACTCTTTTCAGACCTTCTGCTGAACACTTTTCCCCTTTTACACACTCAAGGACACATGAGAAGCTATTTTTAAAAACACAAGTATTTTCTAATTCCATCATCTAGTTCCATAACTGGAGGGGAAAACTTGTTTGTGAACATGTGCTGTCTTTAAAGCATTTGCTAAAGCTTCTTTCTATGATTTCTTAAGATTAGAGGATATTTTTGCTCCTTAGGTATACATATTATCAAAGATGCTGAAGAAGAAAACTTGGGAGAATCTCTATGGAATTCTTTCTTAGAGTTTATCTTTGCTGTTTCCCTAATCCCCTTTGCAAAGAAACAGTGGAATTTGCGTAGCAAGTTCAAGATATTGCATACATAAGATGTATAAATATGATTACTTTTCCTTCATTGGTGAACAAATGCTACATTTTTTTAAAAAGTGCAGATTAGCATAAATACACCCATAGAAATACCAAAGACATACCAGTTAAAAAGAAGACAAAGGTTAAGATCTTAAACACTCTTATTAAGGCATAATTCCATTGAAATAAATAGGCATCATTTCTGAGTAACCAAAATTAGGAGTTGAAAATAATATGTAAGAACAGTATTCCACCTGAAAAAGTTGACATTTTGTAAAGAGCATGATGCAACTACATGGAAGTATTTCTGGTAGCTAATGATTTAGTTTCATGATTAAATAATCCTATAAATAAGCAAATAAATGAATAAAATACACAGTCCAAGTATACTTTCAAAAGCAAGCAAATTAAGCAAACAAACATAAAACTCTGTTAAGGACAGTTTCTTTACATGATCACAGGAAAGGTTGGAATAATGTGATTTATAGCCCCTAAATTATTAACATTATGCCTGTTGTAAAGATGAGACAGAGAACCATGGAATGTAACAGAAAAGGATCAAATGGGAAAAAGAAAGAAAGAAATATTTTAAGAAACAAAATTTTTATTGTTTTACTTTTTCATGAGCCTTTGCATTCAATTGTTTTCTTTCCCATTGCTTGGTGACAACTTAATATGTTAATAGCATTTAGCATTAACCTAATACAAATACCAGTAGCAGTTCCACAGTTTTCTTTGCTAGTGACTTTCATATCAAATGTAACAACAGATTTTATTCTTTCTAATTGAGCAGAATTTGTACATTTTATTATGGAAGTGGTTAGCGTTTTGGGATGACATGGAAATTTTTATGTCCCTTTTTTAATTCCACTTCATCCTATAATATTATGTTACAAGGGAGCCGGAGAGGTGAAGAAGAAGAAGATGATGATAAAATAAAACAATTCAACTTTCAAAAACCTCACCTTATCCATTGTCAGAAGATCAGATTATCCAATTCAGTGGAAGTGAACTTATTGCTAACCCATTAGATTCCCAGGAGATGCCTTACATTAATTGTTTAGCAAAAACACCCTTAGGCTATAACTAGGGAAGAGCATTAAATGCATAAAAAGAGAAGTTGACAGAGATCCCTGTAGAACAAGCTCCATCTACTCAAATAAAACTTCTCTAAAAGGGTGGCGGGGTGGGGAGCTAGAATCCCGAACAGCTATTCTGGAGTTAGGTTCCCCCCCACCCTTCTATTCTCTGCAAGCACAAACACAATTAAGCCAAACAAAAGAGGGAAAGAAATCAATGAGGTGCCAGCACAGAACCCTTTTGGAAACAGTGTGGAAATGGTAAGTATGGAACAATATGTTAAAATTTAAAAGAAAAGATGTACTTCAGTTGTTTGTGTGGCTGGCAAGGACGGAGCATGAAGAAAAGTTGGAGGACACAGTAAAATCAACAGTACAGATTAGGGAAATGGATTAGAAGAGTGTTCAGGAAGAAAAGGCCATGAAACATTTCCAGCAGTAGAAATAAATTCTCTAGAAATCTTCTGTTGAGAATCTTCGGTTGAAAATCTTCTGTTGTGAGCAAATGTAAAATTTGCAAATAAAAAGTTATGAATTTAAGGTATGTTTCCCACCGGCCATTTTTGCCTTCACTTGTTCTATAACTCTGAGCACTACTTTGAATGGCTATTTTATCATTTTGAAAGTGGTGCTGCCTATTTTTCTTGATACCAAGTTCAGTGTGTTTTAAAGAAGAAAGTTTGCTATGCAAAATATTGTGAAGATTAGTATCAGAGGAAAACGTGTGTCAGAATTCAAGTTTGTTTTGTTTTTTAAAGTTCTTTTTTGCTGGTATTGCTGCTAAAATTCCACTAGAGGGACCACTGGTTAAACAAGACGGAAAAATGGAGCTTTTCATTCTATTTTTTAAAAAAGCAGTTTCCGTGGAAAAACCCATTTCCATCGAATAGCCCTATCCATAATTATAGTATGGTTTTATTACTGTTTGTTACTACAGTAAACTTTGAATTACTATTGCTACATTGAAGAGAAGGAAGGAAGGAGTGCTTTGATTATATAAAATTAAACAAAGGAAATAAGTATTCGCGTACACATTTAAAATATGGCCACATATTTTAAAATTTACTATTATCCGATAGTTGTCCTGAAATATTGTAGCTTTTCACATTCTTTCGAACATTTGTATTTTCATGTTATGCACCAAACAGTCATGTTTATCTTATAGTACAACTATTAACTGTAAAAGTAAGTTATTATTATTATTATTATTATTATTACTACTACTACTACTACTACTACTAACAAAAGTTTGGTCTAAAGGTGTTCTCATAGAACATCCTCATTTTTGCTACTCCAGGTCTATCTTACTCCATAAATATAATACAGGGATTTCAATGGACTTTAAAAAAGTGGTTTAGCCATCTCATTCATCAATTGAGCAGCCATACCTACATAATTTCGCATATTATTAAAGCCTCAGCAACAGAATATGTGCTTTTGTTCACACTCTTAAAGGAATGTGATATTCTAAAACATAATAAATATCAAAATAACTAAACTCAATGGAAAGAAAAACCACATTTAATATATTCTTCTTCTCATGACCTGTTAAAAAAGCACATCACAATAAATATTTCATTAGAAAATAAAGGGTGCCTCTAATTCACAGTCCCACTGATTAACTTGCTTTACTTGATAGAAGACTATTTAGAAATTCTCATAGTTATTTGGAAGATTACTTAGCAGCACCCAGCCAATGCAAAATCCATTGGAAACACTTCTAAGTACTTGAATCACTTAAATGTGCTGCCATATATATGGATATTGCCATATAAACTTCTCCTATAGGACTGGGAGAACATCTCAAAGGCACCTGAAGCTCTGAACCTAAGTAACTTCCATTCTACTGACTAGAAGGACAGAATACCTGAAAAATAAATTAAAGACATAAGAAATAAATTAAAGACATCAGGCCAAAGGCTCAGCTAGTTCAACACTGCATGTTATAGAAATGGCCAATTGGATATATTCTTGAGCAGACATGCCAGGCATGAGGGTGATAGTCCTTTCCCACTGTTAATTCTCTAACACGTGCTATCTAGGGAATCCTGCCTCAGATTCTAGTGTTGATACGAGTATCCTGCTGTTCCGGGTGATGGCTTAGTACATTGTGTTGTGTGTTTGCCAATCAGGAGAAGGTATGCTAATTTTTGGTGCAATAATGACTATATCTGCATAGATACAGATCATGCCCTTAAGTCATCCATATCAAAAAATGGTAAGTTGAATACAGACTTAGCAAAACATAGAATGGCCCAATTAATTCAGTGAGACTTAAGTTAGTTATGATTTATTTCTCCCATGGATTTCAATGGATCTCTTCATGTACAGTATGTCTGGATCCAACCCTGTGTATCCAACTCAGTGTACCAGCATATGGCCCCAGCAGTATTACCAAATTCAACAGTACAGTAATGCCTTTTATTAGGAACAACCAAATCTCAATGTTAGGAGCAAGTTTTCAAATTTGCCACGCCTGTTCATTTGGTAAGATATGAAATCAAAAACATGGAAAAAGGAATGGTAGGAAAGGAGAAAATCTACCTGCAGGGTAGGATGGAAAAGCCTGACAGTCCGCAGCTTCTAAGAGTCTTCTAGAGGAGAACACGAAACTTTAGCGAGATATACTTAGCATACAGATAACTGAAGGTGCAGCAGGAGCAACTAGGATGGAGACACATGGATACTGTCCCCTTGGAAATAAACAAGCAGACCTTCAGTTTTGCTTAGAAGCACACAGTTCACTGGTAAGGTGCAAAAAAAAAAAGTGTGGCAATTTGCATTACCAATTATTTAGTACAGTAGGAAGATAATTACTAGCTTTGCTAAGATAAGGACTAGTTTTTTCTTTCTTTCTGCTCTCAGCTTCATTAGGGACCAGATACTGTCAGAGGGTACAGCTTGGAAAAACAGCTGCCTGGAAAGTCATCACAGCCAACGCTCTAACCAGAGGTGCACAACCTGAGGTCTCAGCATCCATGCAGCCCCAGAAAGTCTTAGCCACAGCCCCTCAAGTGGGCCAACAAATTGTGAAGGAGAGATATTGTTAAATATACAAGAAGTAACCTGATTAATTATATTGGTTTCCCTTTTGATTCAATTTAACCGAAAACTAGATTAAATTGCATTCCATTTTTGTCCTGGCCCTGCCTATCTATCATCCTGGTTCGATCTATGTTGCTTCTCCTCTCTCTTGTTCCCATATTGATTAGGTAGGGCTGCCTTGGCACGCAGGGACACTTTTATTCTGCATTACTGGTGAGCTTAACAATTGCCTGTATTTTCATGAAGGGTCTATGGGCCAAATAGTAGTCCTTGCATTGCAACTGAAGAGCCAGATTCCCACCCATCACTTGCACTGCAACTAGACTTAGTCCAAGGCAATTAGCTGCTGGAGGCAAAAGACAAGAGGGCCAATGGACTGGCAGTGATCCTTACTTCAACACTGGTAATAGCACGCTGCCTGCCCACCCCAGGGGCCAGCAGATGAGTTGACAAGGCATGGGACAGGCTACATGGTACCTTCCACTTGGTTTCCCCAAATCGTATTTGTTTTAGTTGGGTTGATACTAGGGCTGTACAAGGACTGCCCAATTGTTTTGCACCAAAATTCCCAGCTAGAAAAGTAGCCCAACTCACTTGGTGTTGGTTCTGAGGGTATCAGTACCCTCATATTTCTGTTTGTCCCAGAATATGCCCTTTCATGTGTCTAGCAGGGGAAACAAATGGCTATATTTATGCATTTTTATCAGAATGGAATGAAATTTGCTGGGGAGTTAGAATATTACATGTGGAAGATGCATAGCAATTGGTGCAATCTCTTGAGCTACACACTTTCAAATATATATATTTCATTTTTGTTTTTCACTGTAAGAAATTTCCAGGAGAATGAGATTGCTACTAATGGATGAAGTAACCCCAGGGCTGTAGGCCTGATTAGAAAGCTACAAAAATTCCAAAAGAAGGCAACGATAAGCGATTTCTGTACTACTGCCAAGAAAACTACATGGACATGTCTATGAAATCACTGGGAGTTGAACTTGATTGAAGGGAGAATTCACATTACATGCCTAATTTAACTGAAATTGATACAAGGATTTTTCAAACTTTGCTCCTTTTAAATTCTGATTTTTATTTTTAATTTTACATGTCTGTAATATTTTTGTATGAAAATAGTATCTTTTTGAGACATTGCATTATCAAAAGTTCTGTTTGTATTATTTTGTAAGCCACTTAGAGCTTTGTTTGGATTAGGATGGCATACAAATTGTAATAATGAAGCAAATTTATAAATAGATAAAATCTGTTTTAAAGTCTAGTTCAGTATGGTTTGCATTCCAAAGCAGCTGGCAATACAATATATAATAGGCTTATATATACACATTTGTGTACATGAAGGACAGCTCCTGGGCTGAATATGGCCATGTGGAACGTACTGAAGGATGTAGCTAATTATCAATATTGTCCAAATAATTTGCCTGAACCTATCTCCATGTCAAAATGAAGAGAATGTTTTTTAAAATCAGTTAGAGGAATTGTATATGAAGGGGAGCTCATTCAAAAGCCGATTCCTCCTGCAGCTGTGGGCTTTGATAAAACTATGATCCACAGAATCACAGATCCTCTTTTTATCAGAGCTGGACTCGTAGAAAGGTAAGTTGGATTCTCATTTGATCTCACTCCCATGAACACACACAGTCTCCTACATGTCTTGCCACTGAGCACCAAGATCTCAAGATGATCAATCACAGGACTGGAAAGTGGGACCATATCCCAGTGCAACTTACATAAAAAGCTCACACAGTCAAGTTTTGCTGTCTTGGGTTATGTTTGAAACAAATCTCAGCTTGTGGAGGTGTATGTGTATTTGCCTGGAATAAGCTATTGAGATATAAATTATACTGGGACTTATTGCCCCTCTAAAAGTATATTTAATTTTCAAAACAGATCCTCCAAATGTGAGAGAGACTCTTTCTGGAAAGAAAACATTGTTTCCCTTCAGTATGCCCTATTTGACTCATGGAAATGTCTGTGAAAATAATTCATTCTCTCACACACCAGGTTTCTTCTCAACCCAGGAAGACTGACTATGGGCTTGGCCTATTCAGCACATCTTCTAAGCATACAACTACTGTATGCCTAGGTTGCGTTCATCCAATTTTCCCAACCCCAGGAAGGGGAGAAGACAGCATCAGGAGGCAGATCTTTCTGCTTCTTTAGGAGAGCTCTCTCAACTAAGAACAGCTCCCTCCCTCCATTGTATGCACCTAAGATTCTATCACTGAGGAGCAAATCAGCTTTCAGGCAGATTTCACACAGGTCATTGAACAGCCATCTTTCAGCTGCTACAGCCCTAGGACAGATACAAGCCAATCCAGGCTTTTTTGCACCAAAAGCCTGTGTCCTGTTACTAAGCCCCCAGGGTAGTCATCTAGCCTCAATCCCAAAGGATATACAGCCAAGACACAGAGTGGGATTCATACCAAATCACATCATCCCCGCCAATAAGCTATCCTCAATCTGAGATACCTCCAGGGCTTAACTATCTTTGAAAATGTTCACTGTAACTATCTTGGGAAAACAATCCATGAAGGTAATGCTGCACCACCATCAGTTTCAGTTTCATACATGTAGAGCATATATAGCTGCATGTAAAATCCTCTCTGAAAAAGGCTGGTGAGGAACATCTATATAAATACTGAAAAAGAAAGGTGCATCTACCCATGTCTTCCTTCCCTTAACATGACCTATCTGACAGATCCATATGAGGATCCATTACTGTTTCTAAAGTCCGCCTCAGTTCATTGAATTGTTCCTTTTAATATTTCCCCTCCACAGACCCAACAGCATATGAAGAAGCTAAGGCCTGGCAGTTGCTGCTTTGTGACATTGCTTCCCCTGCTTCCTGTAACTGCAAGCAAGAACTGCCAAGATTTCAGGATCCTCTTCATGCTATCACTTCACAGGCTGGAAGGTGACAGCTTCACCAGGGAATAATGCAGACCAACATAATTGAATGTGGCCTGCAGCAAAGCAGCAGCCTGGAGCCACTCGTGATTGTAGCTGTCATCAGGTGGAGCCTGCTGCAAGAAGACATGTTCCACTGGAATGCCAGCCTGCCATGCAGCTCCACACTGATAGCTTATTTACTTCTCATCAGACCACAACGGTTTGTAGCTAAGAGTTGTCAACCACGTCATCGCTATTAAATGAGTGTGGATATTCCAAAACACAAGGCGCTACATTCTCAGGACCAAATAAGATATTTGCACTTTTTATGCCCTTTTCCAATTGTTCCATGCCTTTCTCCCCAATTCCTGCCACCACCAACCCCTCCACTGTAAGTATGCTGGATGCATTTTTTTTTACCACCACATGGTAATGCTCAAAAATAATCAACTAAATTAGGCATGAAAAAGATACGTTCAAGAGAAGAACAAGACTAAACCTTTCTAATTTCTGCCCTAGTCATAAAGGATGTCACATTAATTGCAACTTCAGATGAAAGAGCAATCAATTTGTGCAGTTCATTTCTTCCAACTGACACCTCCTTGCTGTTTTCACTCTTATTCACTTACCATAGATTCAATAGAACCAATTTAAGAAAATAAATGTTTTTGTCAAATAGCAGATTGTATCTCCTGAAAAAAGCATAGTATGGTTCTTGACCATTCTGATTATATTTCTGATACAGGACAGTAGCAGCATTCTTACACTAATCAGCATTTGGCATCACATAGATTGACATGAGGGTGAAGGTTCTTCCAAAGCTGAATTTGAAGGTTCAAAGGGTGTTCCGTACATACAACCTGGATTTCACCATGGTTAGATGGGGGACTGTAAACACTTAAGTTGGAAGGAAATGAGAATAATAGACTGATCTTATTAGCAAAGAACATTCACAAAACTATTGTTCTGTGATAACACAGCAAGCTGATTAATGGGTTTCATGTAATTAAAAACCAAAACCAATGTTCCTGTTCTATAACTTCTATAACTATAGAAGACATTGCTGAATGATTGTGACTAATTCAAATCTCACAATGGAAACTCTCTTTGAGGTTCCTTTGTCCAAGATTATTCTTGAACATTTTCCCACTTGCTTTTGAATATTGTTATTTCTTATCCTGAATGTACATCTATTTCTTCTTTCCATAAAGATTGGCTTGTTAGTGCAACATAGAGTGGAATGCATCATGAATGATAAAATAATGGCAGTGGGGCACAGTCCAAACTTTACTTAGCCTCAGTAAACTTTAGTTGAGTTGCTAAAGAAAGTTTAGTCAGTAAGGAAGTTTCATTAAACACTTGAACCAATATGTTGATATCTTGTTTATATTATACATGAATATTATTTCCAATCTTTATTTCAGAGGAATCAAAACGTTTCATCTGAGTATTAGAATCTGCAAAATTGTAACAACTTTAAGAATACAGATTTTTTTTTTGTCACCTTAAAGAGCCAGTTCACACATGGCTATTCATATTTGACAACTTGTTAACTCATGCAAGTACTTGATGCTCCAGTTTTTTCAGTTATGTCCACCATAACTGGAATTTTGATTATCACCTTGAATTTTCTTGCACACAATTCTCTTCTATGGAATATTCAATTACAGCTGTCAGCCATCGATAAACAGGTCCAGCATAATTATTTATTTATTTATTTATTATTCAAATTTAGCCACCGCCCATCTCCCCCAAAAGAGGGACTCTAATTAAGTAAGGTACCTGTATATATGAGCTAATCCTAAATGTCAAAGTACTATATTTTTATCTACAATAGGAGGTGAAGTCCCTTAATGCTGACAAATATAAAGCTGTTCATAACTGAGTTAAAAACTAAGTAGTGTACTTAGAAGTAACAGCTTAAATATCAACATTTTACTTCTAATATTACTTACATTTTTATTTAAAAACTGCCTCCATATCAATACCGTTTAGACATCAATAGCTTATACATCAGTCAATAACCAGGCAGGGATAAAGCTACACACACATCAAAGAGCTCAAAATTGAATGATTAAAAAAATGTAAGGGATATTTCAAAGAAGAAATGCATCTTTTGAATATGTAACAAGAAACATTGTTCATTGTTGCCTACTGAAATGAGAATTTCAATGATTTTGCCTTGGCTGATTGGTTAACTGACATTATCTTTGGGGACTCTTTTAAGTTAAAAAATATTAAGCAAGCCAAAATGATTGGAGAGACTGACTTTTTTCTAATTCAGAAAAAAATATATAGGCAGGGTAGAAGTTGGTAAGAATTATTAATGCTTTGGAAGCTATGGAAAATTGTTTAGGCATGGGAGAATAATATAGCACATACTGATGCGTGGAGGTGGTATATTCCAGTAATTTTGGACCATAGTCCTTTATTATTGGCCATGCTAGTTCCAGCTGTTGGTTACCGAATTCTTATCTACAGTGCAGCCTAATACAACCTGGCACCTTTCAAAAGTGCTGGACTACTGATTCCAGAAATCCCTAAGTGGACTTCCAGAAGCTGTAGTCTGGCATATTTGGAGTATACCAGATCTGCATAGGCTGTCATCAGGGTCAACCTCAACATTATGTACTGATTTTGTAGACACAAATTTCTGATGATAATAAAAGCAGTAAGACCAAATTAGACTTCCTATATTTAATTAATTTAGCAGGAAGAAAGATTCACAGAAGCACTTATTTCTGAGTCTTTTAAAATTGCAATGATAAAAGGGTATGAGCTTCAGCCAGTGTCTTATGTCCTTGATACATGAATGGAGAAAAGGGGAAAGTTACAAGTTGCTAACTTCCTTTTGGGAGTAATTCAGGTGTTCCATAAATTCATGTAGATCTGAATCACACACATTGATAGATTTACTGGGAATTACTTTTATTGGAATAACTGTTCATTTAAAATAGGATGTTTCAAGAGAAAAACAGTCTCATATTATTTAGCCTTTAAGTGAAAAATGAAATCATTGCAAACTTTTAACAAATTTTAGTATGTCTGAAGAGCTGTTTGAATACATATTCCTCAACAGGAAGAACAGAACAGAACAGAACAGTATCTATTCCAGTAACCTTTTAGAACTTGTACTGTGTTCCTGTTTGTTATGTTCCCCCACAATAGTAATTGTTACTGCAATCTCAACCCAACTCACCTCACAGGGTTGTTGTTGTGGGGAAAATAGGAGGAGGAAGGAGTATTAGATATGTTCGCTGCCTTGAGTTATTTATAAAAAATAATAATAAAGGTGGGATAAAAATAAAATAAAAATAAATAAAATAAATTTTATATGCAATTACTTGTGACTAAATCTTACTGAATGCAATAGGTTTTATTTCTGAGCAGGCACCTACCTATTCATACTGTAATTCATTTAGTGAACAATATGTTTGCAATAGTGATACCCACCCCCCGGGATTCTGACCCCTGACCTCAAGAAATTCATACCGTGGCATGAGCATACATTTCATGCCTTGATATATATCTTTATATCTATTTACAGTTAATACTTCCTGACTTTTCCCTGCTGTTCTTGTAAATTATGTGACCCTACCCTCACTCATAAATGAGAATCTGTTGTTTCTGCACCTGATTTGAGAGTTTGATCTATATATTTACAAAACGCACAGACACAACATGGCCCGCCTGAGACTACACCGTAAACGCCCAAGAGAAATATCAAATTTGTGTATTCTCACGTAAATTTCCTCTCTCAATCTCACCTTACATATCAGAGAACGTTCAGGTTTTACCTCTGCGTACTATTTTATTTGCAAGTAGTGTTTCTTTGGACTTCTCATGATAAACAGACAGGATTACTAGATTACGGCCCAGTGAAAAGATAAATTCTAGCCACTATCAAAGAACCCCAAACAAAATTTTCCTGCTTATTGCTTTTTCTCTTTCTTCCAAGCTGCTATGACCCTCTTCTGTGCACACATGTGCCTGTGTTGTGTTTTTCCTCCCTCTCTTTTTTTCTTTCATGGTTTTAGACAGAAACAGAAACAGGCAACCATCAACTATATAAAACTTATGTTGGGACTGGCTTTTCAATAAACATAATCAAACATCTGGAGCCTGGGACTAATGTGCCAGAGGAAGCGAAGGGAAGGCATGGGGGGGCTGGAAATGGAAAGCAAGCACAGATGTCTCCCTGCTTTCTTCCAAACGCAGCCAACAATGTTTTCCTAAAATACCAAAAGTGTATCTTTAGAAGGAGATCCGGGATGTCTCTGCAGCTGTCTCAACGTGTTCGAGCAGGGAGTCGGGGGGGGGGGGGACGGGGACTGGGGAACCACTCGTTTTTCTCCTTCCTCTTCATTCTCGCTTTCCGCCCCCAACTTGTTACAGTCACAGAGTTGGCGCTGACCCTGGGGAATCCTCTGAAAAGCACCTGCCCTGGGCTACGCGAGATGCAGCCCTCACGAACTGATATGAAAGGGCCGTAATTAAGCTCTTAGCATTTCAAGGCGGTTCTCACGGCTGGCCCGCAGACCGAGCTGGCAGTCCGTCACCTCCGATAGCCCACCTTGCTCCTAACAGGAGTTGAGCAGAGTCTTTTGTACTGGAGGCGAGGCGCCCCGAGGCACAACCTGCTCCGCTGACCCTCCCGGAGACACTTCCTCTGCCGGAAGGGACGGATATCGGATGTGACAACACTGAGGACGGGGGAGAAGGAGATAACTCCTTTTTTTTTTTCCCCCAATAGCCTCCCCTCATTTCCCGTCTCCTGCGCACGCACGGAGGGGAGAGTTGGCGTAAGCGGGCGCTCAGCAATGTCCGCCTGGACGGGATCAAGCCGAGCGACGGAAGAAACGGGAAGGTGCTGGGCAATGTCGCTCCCTGGCCGGAAGGCTCGCGCGCTCTCCTCTTCGGCCGAAGCCTGCGCGCGAGGCGGAGGGGAGGACTGGGGTGGCAAAGAGAGAAAAAGTTAGTTGGAGAGAGAGAAACTTATCCTTGTTCTTCATCATCATAATCCTCTGGGCATAGGAGCATAAAACCTTGGGTGGCGGAGATGTTTATCTTTGCATTAAGGAGGCGGCAAGGCTCTGGCAATATTAAAATGGAAAGGGTTAATGGAATGAACTATAGATTAAATTGGAAAGCAATCAAAGGGGAGGGAGAGAAAAGGCGCGCGCATGCGCACACCAGACTGTTTATAGCAGACAACCATCTTCTGATGTTTGGGTCTATGTCAAGCCATGGATGTGGAAAATTAAAGCCATACTGAGGGAGGAAATGAACCATGTCTAATACATCCACAGCAATAAAATGTTTTCACTAGGACTGTAAAACTGTGGCTTACATTAGGAAGGAGAAAATCAAACTATATGTCAATTCCACATCATGGGACATGAAGTGTCCACAAAAATTTATATTACTATTTAGAAGTGTTTCATTCTGGTGTTTTATTGTGATTGGATGCGCCCTTCTCGGTATCTTTTGACTGGTATGAAAATGATTTGAACTACTTTTTTAGCATTTATTTTACATCTATTACCTGTTCTATTACTTTTTATTATTTTATTGTGCTTGTGTAGAGGGTTTTGCACAGTTTCCATTATAATGTAGCATTAAGTCAATTTATTTGTGTATTACACGCTGTATAATTGCACCTTTTTCTGGAACAATTTGGATTTCATTATGCAACAAATCAGCTGTGTTACATTTCATAAGGCTCCTGCTAGAAACCAAGTACATTTTTAAACTATGAAAGCAGAGGTTAAGTTTGCATTAAAAACAAAACAAACTGTGGAAAAGGAAATTTGCCAAACCAGTCATTCAGTTGTGGAAGGTCAGGCTGGAGACAACCAGAGACATCAAGAAGAGGAGGAGGAGGAGGAGGAGGAGGAAGGTTAGCCTTCATATCAATGGCTGGCCGCCTGTCTAGAAAAGGAATAATGGAAAAGTGCATTTGAGATGGAGCAGAAGAAAGTGCACAGAAAAAAACCCTCCAAACCAAATAAAATAAATATATCAAATATAATTGGGTTTATTATCCTGACTTGAAAAAATCATTTCGCTCTTTAATTTAGAATCAGCATAACATGCATAACTGACAACAGGCAGAACTAAAACTAAGCAACAATCCATCTGAGAGAGAGAGAGAGAGAGGAGAGAGAGAGAGAGAGAGAGACAGAGACAGAGACAGAGACAGAGACAGAGACAGAGACAGAGACAGAGACTGCTTTGCTATCAATTAACAGGTTTGAGCCTCTCCCAGGATTTGGCAGAATGACTTGTAAAGGTAAAACTGACAGCAATTTAAAATTAGTATGGAACATATTCTTTGATATATACCAAATTGTCTGTAGATGGCATGTTTTATGTGCTTTTGCTCCTTGAGTTGATGGCTATGAAACTTTACAGGAAAATGTTATTTCCAGTTGTTCTTTCAGTCCACTGCTAGTTCTTTGGAAGTCAGCCTCTTTATAGCATCAAGGACTACAAGGAACATCAAACTACAGCTGGGTTGTAATTACGTCTTCACCATAGGAACCTATATAGAATTATGTGGGCAAATTATCACAGAATGCCTGGAAAGCCATTGTTTTTCTAGAGCAGAGTTGGAAAACTAATTCTATAGGCTGGATGGATTCAGACATAAGGCTTTGGTGTAGGGAAGCACCTCCCCTTTCTCAAGTCCCATCCCACGTCATCCCCCAGTCACTCATTTGATTGCTCAGCCAGCATCTCCGAAATGTTGTTGGCATGGAAGAAATGGCAGCTAGCACTTGCAAACAGTCCCAAGTGGGAGTGCCTATAAGCCTTATTGTTCCACCACATTAAGCTAGCTTCCCCCAATCCCCATCTTTACTCCTTGCCAGAGATCGCTGCAGCTCAAGAGTGGCCTAAATGAAAGATTTAGGCCACAGTCCAAATGTGTGACAGGTATGCCTGGAGTAGAATCATACCATAGATATATGTTTGTGTGTGTGTGTGTGTGTAAGGCCAAAGTGGTAGGAGCACTCCGGACTGACTCCCAAGCTGGGAGAGTTCTCCAACAGATCCCAGGAACAACATCAAAGCTTTCTGCCCTGAAGAGTGCAGTGCTAAGAACAGCTAAGATACTATGTAGAACCCTCAAACTCCCAGGCCTCTGGTAGTGGACCCGAGGTTGAGGAAGACACAGGCTTGGGGTGAGAAGGGAATATTTTTTACACACACACACACACACACCTGTATATTCGTGTTTTTTTTTTTCTTTTTTCTTCAGTAGCAGAGAAACACCAAAGGCTCCTATTATCCAGCAGTATCCTGTTTCCCACAGTGAACCATGGGAACTGGGTCAGGGCAAACTAACAACATAGCTGGGGCAGTTGTCTATAGGGCACAAAACCAAGAATCTTTTTTGACTCTGTCCTTTGAACAGCTTGGGAAGGAGGATGTTTTTATTCCATTCACCTATTTACTTAAAACAGTTATATGCCATTTCTTTTTTTAAAACTCAGTTTAGAATAAGAATCCATAATTAAAACAATAAAGTATAACAACCAAATCATACATTAAAACATATAAAATATATGGAATAAAATAAGGAGCAAAATAGCAAAACAATATCCAAGAAAAACAACAACTGAAGGTTAAACATGGCTAGAGGAGTTCTATCAAATACTGTGCTCCCAAGCTTTATTTATTTATTTATTATTCACATTTCTATCACCGCCCATCTCCCCCTAAAACATTAAAGCCAGCACCTTGAATTCAAATCAGAACTGGAAGCTAGTGAAGATCTTAAAGAATTGAGATGCCAATTCCCATCAGTACTTTTGCTATTTTGTACTAAGTTTCCAAACTCTTCAAGAGCAGCTCCCCATATCATATATTGCAGTAACCTAAGGAAGATGTTATCGAGGTATGAATTACTGTTGTTCAGTCCAAGTAGGCCCATAACTGGCACATTAGCCTAAGCTGGGGAAAGATGCTTCATCCCATAGAGGCCATTTGTGCATCTCTCAAAAAGAGAGAAGTGGGGAGTTTAAAGACCAAAAGGCAATGAATGAAGCAGAATGTTGATGACACTTAACTCTTCTACCAGTCCTACCCATATACAGTTTTCATCCCATCCAGTTTGCACCACTGCACATCTATTGTGGCTCTTGGTTTCCAGAAGGGCTTTAAATGAGACTCCCAGCCACCAAATGGTTACCTATCGCTGCTACCGAATAAGCTGAAACACGGAATATTTCTTTCCAGGAGTAGGGGAAGACAAAACAGGTGGAAAAAATCCAATTATATGAGTGAAGAAGCAAAGGCAATTTATTGTCTTTGGAGTTCCATGTGCCTCAGTAGTGTATCATATAATAATAATAATAATAATAATAATAATAATAATAATAATAATAATAAATCTTCTGGCCTTGCATCCCATGATCTCTCATTAGTTGGTTTGGAGTGCCAGTGAAGGTTAAGAGCGAACTAAGCAAGCCACAGTCATGTGTAGCAGCATTAGTTTAACTAAGGCTCAGCTGTGCTATTGTGTGTGTGTGTTGGTATTCTGTTCTCTTTCTGCCAGGGAGGTTCAGAATCGAAGTTTCCAGCATTACTTGCACGTAGATGTTTCCTCTCTTGTGAGAAAGATGGAAGCTGACATATCAGTACAATTCCTTGTCAGAAATATACATCTGCATGAAGAGGGTAGAGTTAAAAATTTAATCTGCAAAGCTATTTGGAGAGTGGATAGGCCTTGACAGGCCTCCCAAATGTATTAAAAGAACAAGAACAGCAGAATTATGGGCGGAGGGGAAAGCTGTTGCAAGCAAACAGAATGAACCTAAGCTTTCTTGACAGAATCAGTTTGCCAAATGACTTTAAAATGTCTTGTAGGGGTTTCCTTCCCCACCCCCACTTAAACAGACTTTAATTTAAATTATATACCAAAAGAAAGTTCCTTAAACTTCAGAGGTCAATGTTCTGTCCAGAGGTGGAAAATGAAAGTGAGAGAGACAAATGACAGAGGCAAAGAGAAAGGGGCAGACAAGAGCTAATAGTTGAGTCAGAAGATACAGGAATGTGGGATTTAGGAGAGGTTGTTCAGAAGTTTTTTGTCTTTTAACAGATTTTCCAAATGATTATTTTTTTTTAAAAAAGTATGCATGTTGTCAAACCAAGAACATAGATATAATCTAAATGAGCTATTTGAATTCCTGTGCATCTTGTTTTTACTCAAGCTACGTACACAGAAAATGTAACAGACTTGAAGATCTCTGTCGGTCATTAGCAAACATCACTGTCCTCCTCCAAATAATTAAGTTGATCCACAAGGGTTATCAGTGGGGCTGCACAAAGCATTTGAAGAGGCACTTCATGCAACCCATTAATGCGAGTGGAGCATCTTTCTCAGACAGCTGTTTGAGAGGGCTGTTTCTGCCTGCATGTGGCTGCATAGGATAAATGTGAACAACCTGGAATAGCCCTTGAAGATGAATCACTAGGCCTTCTATAAGCACCCCTTCAACTGTTTTTGCAGAGGCCTGGTTAACAAAGGTGAGAGGGTAGACACAATTAGAACTCAACTGAATACTGTGAAGATTTGTTCTTTATATTTTCACCCATTTTTGTTTAATTCAATGGAAAGGAAACTGCTTTTTTGCACCAGTGAACATTTTGGTGAAATATTCATGGGCAGGGCAGATCTGAGGTGTCTGAGGTGTCTGGATGAATGCCTGTCTTTCATTGAATAATCGTCTCTTCAGTGTTCTACAGCCTCCCTGGCTTCCCACATTTTGGCCAGCCTGACAGAGATCTTTTGTTATACTGGATGTTAAAAGTTTTATCATATGATGTTTTCAATGCACCATATGCCATTTATTTAATTAAAGAAAATAATTTTTGAACTTCAGAATGTGATATGGAATTTTTACAAAACCAGCATTTTTAGATCCTTCCTTGCTCTGAAGAAGAAGAACAATTCTTATTCAACGAAGAGCAAACTTTTTTAAAACTAAGGTTTTAGGTAACTTACGTTCTGTTTCTCAAAGAATTACATGATGATCTGGTACTGGCTCCTATACTTTAGTTAAACAAGAAATTAGTCGATGAGAAACTAACTAAAATTACCTCTGAGATATGAAAGATCTTCCCTTTCTTGAAAAGGGAACATTAAGGCTACAATCTTACTCTTTTACTAAGAGTTAGATCCAATTGAATGAATTGGCTTTGAGAGTCTATCCATTAAACCTTTTTATCACTATAATGTCTGGCTTATTCACTTGACACATGACACACTTGCAGTCCAAACTCCTGATGTTATTTTCCATCAATATACAGATATTTTCCAAGACTGATTTTATGTTCTTTTGTGGAGCAACAGTAGCTTCTATGTACTATCAAGAAAAATGTACTTCAGTCTTGCAAGAACAATGAGATAGCTTTCAACAGGTAAATAAGAGAAGTTGCTTCATTCTTTAGGGATATTCAAAGAGCATCAATGGGTTAGACTGATTATATGTCATTTTGGAGTTTTTGTAACATCCATGCATGTAGAAAAGGGGCAGGCTTGAATCATAATGTTGTGTTTACTATCCTATTTACTTAGACACCCCCCTTTTCTCCCTGGCATACTGCTAGTAAAGGTAAAGTAAGGTAAAGGTTTCCCTTGACGTAAAGTCCAGTCGTGTCCGACTCTAGGGGGCGGTGCTCATCTCCGTTTCTAAGCCTTAGAGCCGGCGTTGTCCGTAGACACTTCCGGGTCATGTGGCCAGCATGACGACACGGAACGCCGTTACCTTCCTGCCGAAGCGGTACCTATTGATCTACTCACATTTGCATGTTTTCGAACTGCTAGGTGAGCAGGAGCTGGGACTAGCAACGGGAGCTCACCCCGCCACGCAGTTTCGAACCGCCGACCTTCCGATCAGCAGCTCAGCGGTTTAACCCGCAGCGCCACTGCGTCCCTATACTGCTAGTAGGTAAGAGGAAATGCAATTAGGGAGGAAAATAATTAGGGAAAGTAAGGGAAGAAGAAAAAGGGTAGTTATGGGGTATAAGTTACAGGAAAGCAGCCAATCCCTTGCAAACAGGCAGCTGAATTTTCAAATGAAGAGGTAAGTGAAAGCTGGAGATCAGAAGACAGATGGGTATGTCCTGCACATATATGGGACTGTGCATTCTATTAAGTGGAAAACAGAAGCAAGCAATGCATCAGAACCCATGGGTCAGGCATGAGGCACTGAATCAAGGCAAGGGGCTCAACCTTCACAAATTAGCAAATGTGTGGTCAGCTGCATTTGTTATCATGTGCCAATGGGGCAGCAGTAGCATTTGATACAAAGACTATCACAGTGGTGCCTCACAAATACAAATACAAGAGACTCCAGAGTAGATCCTACCTTAATAAAGATTCCTAGGATTTTTATTTTTATACGTTTATTAAAAATATTTTTATTTAACATGACTATTTTAAAAAATATTCATCTATTTAAAGTAAATATGTGTTTAAGATAGGTAAATATTTATCTACGTCTTGTCCATTATCCAAAGTAGTTCGCAATAATATAACAACAAGAACAAATACAGTAATACAAACATGAGAAAACTATGCACATCTATATATTAAATAAAATCCAGTCAGTATGAAACTATTTCTGGAACCACGACAATAAAAAGTGATAAAAAGAGAGATGGGCTCTTAAAATATTTTTGAACACTGGAATTAAGGGGGGATGTTTGGGGAGAAAGTTCTATAAAGGATGCTCCAGGAAGATCTTGCCCCTCATGTAGCCCCACTGACAGCAATCTTGTCCAGATGGTTAGGGACCATCCTTTGAACAACCTGGCCCCAAACCTTTGAGGACCTAAAGATGAAAGAAGCCAGAAACAGACATCGAAGTAACTGATACAGAACCAGTGTGTTGTGGGCATGTCCCAGCCCCTTTCTGTACTAGCTGTGTCTTCAGAAGCAATAGCACGGATAGTGAATGGCAATAGCCTAGTTCGGATGTAATCTGCATTTACGGACAAAGGAAACCTTGGCTACCTCTCACGCCCTGTTTCACTGGAAATCTCTCTTCAAAGTGTTGTGCGTTTTCTCCCTTCCCCAAAGTGTCATCTACCGTGGAGAGATTCTTTTGATGAGTGACTCTGAAACCGCACAGCCCTTGGTGCAGAAACTCCAGCCTCAGAGCCCACATCCCCCTTGGTTTGGGGCAGGAGACACCATGGTGGTACAAGACAGTTGCTAGATGGCTGGCAGCTCTAAACACACAGGAAAACATTCCCTCCTTTGGTGTCCTAATCTTCTGGCTCATGAGAACAAATATGGCTGTTCCTCCTTTCTTAATCTGGAGCCAGGCTTAATAAAAAGTTAAATTACTTTTCTGGCTTCCCAGGTAAACATGATTGCCCAGGTTTATTTCACCACTGTTCATTTGCACCAGGAGGCTGTTAATCATGCAAACTATCCCACCAGCTTCAGCAGGTTTTTTGTCCTCAAGGTCACTCTGTAGGTTGCTATTCATTGACCAACAAGTGTAATCAGGTTTAACAGCTGGATGAACCCTCATTCTGACCAAGAGCATGCTTCGAGCACATGCTTGCAATGCATCCATGTCTAAAGCAGCAGGTTTGCTAAGGTCTCTGTATGAAACCCTTTATCAACTGCAGATTCATGCCACAAATTTTGAAAGTTTATATTGTAATGTGCACCACAATAACTCTTTTAGCATTAAGAGGAGAAACAGTTTAGACAAAAAACCTGTCTCCTCATCTAAAGAACACAAAGCATCTCCCAAACATTTCTTTACTGATAACTTGTGAATGTTGTCTCTTTCTATTATTTCAAAATTAGAAGATTGATGAATATTATAGTTGTGGATTGTGTACATTTGCAAATATTAGATGAGTGCTTTCAGTTTCTTTGGAGATGTCAAAAATCACAGAATTGCCTGAAGCCTGAAAGACAAGGCAGAGCAGGATAACAGGGGAAGCACTGAATTCAGTGATCAACCAGCCTGCTCTCAAGTCAATGTGAGCCTTTCAATCAGGCCACCAACAGACAGCCAAATTGCAGTGTTTTTAAGAGGAGGAGGTTATGAGGAATGGTGCTGGTAGGCTGAGAGCTTTCTTCTTATCATGGGTTGCCCAGTCTTAACCTAAAACATTATGTGATTTTCTTTTCCAGTCCTGGCCTGGCAACTGAATTGTACGGGATAGGCCAGAGAATTCATCCCTGATAGTCCCACCACAACCAAACCTCAACATTAACTTCAGGGAGGGCCATAATCAGTCTTTCTTTTGGAAAGAACCCCCTCCCCCACACCAGTCTTTCTGTTTTGTAAATAACAGTTGTAGCTTCACAAAGCAACACAGCCTCCCTGTAGTGCTACTAAGAGGGAAGTGAGAGTTCTGTTTCATTTTGCATCGTGCCGAGTCTTCTAGCAGTTCCATTTCTGCTACTGGAATTGCCCAACGGAGTGACACAAGGTGCCCCAGTGAGTTGCAGTGCCTCCATGCCAAACTGAGGTGAACTCCTTCCTCCATGGCACAAAGCTTCTGAGATACAGCCCTTCCTATAACCCTGTGACTTGCACATGATGCATTTAGATACCGTGTTGTTCTTCTGTTCTTCGTAGCATCTGTTCTGATTAGTTGCAGGGTCCACTTGCTCTTACAATTCCTACAGTGAGGCTAGCATAATTTCAGTTAATGAGGAAACAACAGTAATGTATTTAAATGTATTATTGTATCTAAATGAATAGAGAGCCAGTGTGGCAGAGGGGTCGAGCTGCTGGACTAGGAGCAGGAAGACCCAGTGTGGGTTGCGACGGGCGTGTGTGTCTGTAGTATTTATTGGCTGGCCTGTCACAGAGCCTGACAATGATTTGAACTGAGAAGAAGTGGTGGACCCAGCGTCACCCAGCTGGCTCCCATGCCGAAGAAAAGACTAGAACCTGGGTCTTCCTGCTCCTAGTCCAGCAGCTCGACCCCTCTGCCACACTGGCTCTCTATTCATTTAGATACAATAATACATTTAAATACATTACTGTTGTTTCCTCATTAACTGAAATTATGCTAATTAGCAGAGTATTGGCAAAGGCACTTTGTTTTTCTTCCATGTAAATGATGGTGTGTGTGGGGGGGCACTTTCTGCTTTTTTAAATGTGTTGATCCTATGAATATAACTTGAATTAAAGACCTCTTTCTCTTTCTTTCTCTCTTTCTCTCTCTCTCTTTCTTTCTCTTTCTCTCTCTTTCTCTTTCTCTCTCTTTCTCTCTCTCTCTCTCTTTCTTTCTCTTTCCCTTTCTCTTTCCCTTTCTCCCTCTATACAAAGCGAAGCAAGCTCACAGGATCAGCTAGACAGCAAAAACACAATATGTTCCTCCTCTTCCAGCATTCATCCTGTCATTAGGCAGCTGCTGGGGTGATGAGAGAGCTGATCTATGATAGCAGTTTCACACATTTCAGGAATAAAGTAATAGCTGCAATTATCACAAAATAAACATAAGCAAGCTCATTTTAAACATCAGTAACAAGGGTCATCTCTGCAATTGCTCTTTGCTGCAGTGCAGATGCTAACTGATAAACTGCTTAAAATGTGGCATAATTGTTGGGCAAATTGTGATCACTAAAAAAGAAAAAGAAACAAAGCATAAATGCAAAGACAAAGATTCACTTTTCTCAAAATTGTATTTGTGTCAGGCTTGACTAACAAACTTAGGCCAGGTATATTTTGCTGCTGGGAGAATTGGGCTAGAGTTTTAGAGATCGTCATTGGCCTCTGATGAGGCGGCCACCCTGCATGGGTGTTGCCATGGAAACAGTTAAGGCACTGGAATGTTACTTGGAAGACTCAGGTTCTGTCCCTACTCAACTGTAGGGCTGAATGGGTCTCTTTGTGTCAGTTCACCCTTTCTCAGCCAACCTATCTCACAGAGTTGCCTGAGGATTAGGCCCAGCTCCATAGCAGGATGTTTTGTTCCTAGAGGGATAGAAAGCAGGATATAAGTTGAAAGGAAGGGAGGAAGGGAAATGTTAAAATCATTTCCCAGTAATGGTTGGAGAGGTATTTTGCAGGAGATGGAGCGTGGGAACTGGATCCTTCCTTTGGCTGCTGCTTTGTGAAGGAAGAAGGGCATGAGTTAGCCCCATTTGGCCTAGTGAAATTAGTCATAAAAATGTAGTAGTTTTGGCTGCAAAAATGTTTTTTGGGGTACAAAGAGCTACAAAAAACGCCAGTTATTTTTAATGGGCCGGTAAAAGTGATTCACTCAGGATTTATGTCATTGTAGGAGGTACTTTTTCTTTTATTTTTTCTCAGCTATGGGCCATATTCTAATATCATGAAATCATAGCAGGAGGACCGTGATAGCAAAATAAGGGGGAAAATTTGGATAAACTAAATAAATTAACAGTTTGAAAATGTAACAAAAGGATATCATTAAAAAAAACCCTCTTAATCATTTAAGGCACTTCCATTTTGGTTCTAAGGAAGTTTCAATCACTTTATGAAGTCTTTTAAGGGGGAAGGTGGCTTGATGGCTTTGCTGCTCCTCTCAAAGGAACTACTCAGATTTTATCTTATTCAACCTGAGAAGTGGACAAAGCATGAAATAAGAACATAGATGAAGCATTGAAACAAATTTAAATTTTCTCTTTTCCTTGAAATGGAGATGAAGGGAGTTTTGTTATTTCAGGTTCTGTGGCAGAGTAGTGATTAAATGATATTCTTGATTCCTTTTTTCAGTGTTTTGAGATTAGCAGAAGTGAAGATAACTACAAATAATCTGCAATTGCTTTTGAGGGACTGGGGAATAGTAGAAATGAAAGGGGGATTCTGCCATCAGAATCTCAACATTACAAAAAACATATACAACCTCAAGAGAGCAACAGATTGATTTCTTAGAATTTGGAGACAAATTTAAATTTGCAGTATTTTGTAACATGTAGAACTTTGTGCACATTTTCTCCTAATTTATGTAACTGTTAAATGTCCCAAAGCCTTAAAGTGATATCAGCTCTGAATATAAAATATCTTTTAAAACATAAATACCAATAGTTGCATGCAACTTTCAGAAAAAATCTTTGTTTTTTAGACTTGAGGGGGTGGGTTAATTGGAGAAAATGAATTCTAGTAGAATTTACATGCTACTAAAATAGAGTTTGTTCCACTGCAAGTGTGATAAGAGTAAAAAGCCCAGATTTACTTCCACTGGAAGTTGTGGCAAAATTCTTTTTACACTCTTAATGTTAATATCTCACTGCTTTAGACAAAGCTATGGTATGAACAGATTTAGCATGCAGTAAGTAGTTCTGGCTACCCAAATATCAAGAAGGATATCGTGAAGCTGGAAGAGGTGCAGAAAAGGATAATCAAAATTATCAATGGAGCTGAAACAATATCTCCAGAGAGAGTGATTGCAAGACTGTATTTGGAACTCTTTAACAAAGAAAAAGAAGTGAGTAAGAGCAGAGGGGTGTAACACAAAAAATACCAACATTTAGGATGTCCAGTGAAAGATATTCTAAATATTTGAAGTGATTCTAAACAAATTAAAAGTCTGTCTTCAGACAGCACTGGAATTTGAAGCAGTTATGTTCCCATTTGAAAGGTTTGAAGGGGGGATTAACAGATTCAGGACATGGAGTTAAAGAATGTTTGTCACATTGCCCCTATATTGTATTCAATATCAGAAGGAATGTGTTTTCCAATAACAGTTAATAGGGAACATGAATGAAAGGATAATGTTGAACTTTTATCCTGTTTGTTGGCTTCCACTGGGCATCTGATTGGCTACTGTGGGAACAATATATTGGCCTAGAAACATATTCTTATATAACATGATAGAAACTGGAGCTCAGCAATACCTAAGTTGTTCATAAGTGATGAAACTCTACCAGGATAAGCAAGGCAACAAGATAATGCAAAGAAAGAAGGGAGTTTTGGGCCTGGAATATGGTCTTGGCTACAGAGTGAAGACTAATGCCAGGAATGAATCAGAAGGAATAGGCAATTTGAAACCTGAATGGGGGCACAATAGATCAAGGCAATACAGTATATATGCACACTGGTTCCTGCTATCTTAACACAGGCAGAGAACCATAGCTGTAGATATCTTCATGTTATGTTTAAACAAAAGATACAGGAGTTGATTGGTTTTTGGACTGAACAGAGGTCCACGTTTCATGGTTAAATTACTTCTTTTGCAGTCTTTGTGAGGAGATGGATTAGAAGGTATTTCTTAACAGGGATTGAATAGAACAGTTCATACAATGTGCATGCTACTTGGAGTTTTTGGAAATAGAGTGGCTTATACACTAAACAAACAAACAAATACTGATTTATAGGCAGGTGCTCAAACACATATGGGGTTGTTGTGCTTTGCATTCTTGTTTGAGGTCAACTCCTATTGTTTGAGGACAAAGCCTGATTTCTCCTGTGTGTATGTCATGGACTTCAAATATATCTAATAACTTGCATCCCACTGTCTGGAATGGAATCCTGAGTCTTTTGCTTAAACACTCTTGCATTACTAGAGTGATACCCCAAAATAATGTGTAAATGCCATCATGGAAGGCTCTGGATTACTAGCAATGGCTAATAACTTGGGAGGCTTTAAAAGGAAGTTGGATAAATTCATGGGGGACAGATCTCTCAAGGTATCACTGATACCTCCAAATAACAATTGCAGGTAGAAGGGAGGGGACAAACCCACAGCATCTAGTTGGCTACGGTGAAGAGCAAAATATTGGACCAAAGTGTGCCTCCAGCTGGGCTATTCTTATATTCTTAGGAAGGAAACAATAAATAGTTGCTCAGACCACTTTTTCATGTCTTCCTGAAAGACTTCCTGAAAGAATAAATGCAGTCACCTAAATGTAAGCAGACAATTAACCTCATGGTTTTCAGGATGAAGATCAGTGGGACTGGAAGAATCAATATTTTACTACGGTCACAGACCAGAATTACAAATAAAATACGAATTTATACAAATATGGATAAAATGCATTAAAATAAAACAAAATACGATAATATTAATGGTGGGATCATCAGTGGGCAATCACAGTCTGCCTAATTTTACAGACAGTATAACAAAATTTAGCCATGTTCAAAGAAACTGAACCATACTGATCAGATAGCAACAAATGTACCTAAAAAAGAACAGAATTTCCTGGGTACTTTATCAAATAAGGAGTTATAAAATGAGTCCGTGAATCCTTATAGAAGGTACAGTATAGCAGTATTGTAGTTTCAATAGCCCCTTGTCCACAGGGTCACAATCTCAGCTCATATGGAACTTTTTTGATTCAGTTTCTTTGAACGTGGCTAAATTGTGTTATACTGTCTGTAAAATTAGGCAGATTTTGATTGCCCACTTATTTTATTTTAATGCATTTTTATCCATATTTGTATAAATTTGTATTTTATTTGTAATTCTGGTCTGTGACCGTAATAAAATATCGATTGATCAGTGGGACTGACCTCTCAGTGGAAGTAAGTTGCTTGTGCAGGTTTTCTGCACTGCGTGGATATCAGCCACTGGGCCTCTGTTTCTTGTGTTGGGGCATCTGCAGGGACAGTCACTGGCTTCAGGGTGGTGGTGGTGGTGGTGGGGTGAGACTAGGTGACTGAAACCTCACCCCTTTTTATTGGTGTGCAATGCACATGATGCATCTGAAAAAGAGCCCGGGCTTTCATCATTGGGTTGAACCCATCATTGTGTTGTCAGTGACAACTGCTGCATACACCCCTGTTTGCAGTGCTTTGCTCGCTTATCTGAAGGCAAGCCTTGCAGAACTGGCTTGCATCTTCCTTCTGCTTTCAAGAGCAAGACAGGGTATAAATAAGATAAATATTCATTTGCTTCAGAGGTAAGTGAAGGTTAGCAGTCTGGAGGAGAGTTTGCAACACTGAAAATATATTGAAAATGGCCAACTTAAAAGGAAGGACCACAAGAAATTCTAAACCATGGTGACAATAAGAGGGAGTTTAAAAATAATAATTATTCTCCATTTCAGTTTTTCACAGTACTTTATTCAATGGAAGGGAAATATATGTGTATGTGCGGAAAAGGGGGAACATTGTGTAACAAAATCAGATAAAAATCCTGATTTATTTTCTTAATGTTTACCATAAATGCTATTGATCTAGTGAAAAGTATTATTTTACTAAAGTGCTGGAGTTTTTCTTTTAGAACCTGGTCCAGCAGTCATAATTTACTGTATGTACAGCATGCCAATCTGATCAATAGGCCACTGAAGCATGTGTGTCTGCCTTTGCTCATCCCCACCATTTGCAACCTAATTAGCAGCTGCTCAGAGATGGGAAACAGGTGCAGATCCAGGCCCAGGATGGGGAAGCTTGCCTATAATTAACAAGAAAAAAGGGTCAAATATTGGGAAGAATATCAAATCTGGGTCCACTGGGGATGCCATGCCAGCCTCAAAGGCATAGTCACCTGAGATCTTAGGCATGCTAATGTATATTATGCAAGCTTTCAAACAATATGGCTGCATAATCAGCTGGCAAAGGCAATGGCTGATGGTTTCTCTCCTACCATCCAACTGTGGAAAATGAAGCTGCTTTCAGTATTCTCCCCAAGTTGCCCTTTGCTTGGTAAATATTGAAATCCAGCAATTGGGAGGTAGAGCTTAGAGGCAGCAGGAAGAAAGACAAGAAAATGGGGAAACATTACTAATATTTTTTTGTTTTCTTCCTCAAAGAACATGCGCCTCTCTGAGAGAGTTGTCCAGTGATAGTCTTTTTTAAACTATAATTTTCATGATAATTAGCCTTTCTGAAGATGTTCTGCAAGTTTAAAGTCTGAAGCACAAGGAAAATCATTCTAGTGGGCTGCAGGCATAGAAGAAATTTAATAATTTCTGTGTCCAAGGGAGAATAAGGAAGGAAAAGGGTTGGGGTGAGGTTCTTATACCATTCTCTTGATCATAAACCTTCCAGGTCTGTGTTTGCCCTTAGTGGAAAAGAAAATGAAAAGCATATGTATAAGATTATAGGTCTCCAAGAATTCAGCAAGATCTAGTCATAGATCTTGGTTGTAAGGGGTGCCACAGTGAAAAAAAGAAAAAGCTGATTTGGAACAACTTTGCCTATAACAAGGTTATGAGGCTTAGAGTTAATGCCATGGAAAATTAAGATTATCTTTTGTTTCCTTTTCTTTCACTTATAATACAGTTATATCCTGTTAGATTTGCAAGAGAGTAACAACCCTTTGTGGGATCCACATCATTCAATTTCTCTGGTTATCAGCTGCATAAAGGAACACTATTCCATATGTCCCCTACTCAAAGATGATGTAAGAATCTTTTTAAGTTTCTGCAATTTTGCCTTAACTACTTCCACTATTTCTGTTGACGTTTTCTATTTTCATAAATTCTGGCATGGTGGATTGGATGCTGATGAACATAGGTAAAGTTTCTTGGACTTTGTTTTGGCAGCCAAGAAAGAAGAACTCAGGTCAAAATGATAGCTCTTACTCCTTTCTCATAGAAAATACCTTTTAAGAAAATCTGTGAATTGTGAAAATGCCTTTAAACATATAGCTTTAAAAATAGAAAGCAGGGGCAAAGTACAAACGGGGAATTCCTATTTTTTACTTAGCTTCTTGTTTTTGTTTTAAATCTTCCATTTTAGCAATTGATTAGCAATTTTCTGGCTGTATGGCCACCTCAGCTTGGACTCATAATTCAAGACATATATTTAAACCAGTAAATTATTCCTGGACTATTTGCACCATCTGCTGTGTAAAGAGTTGTCTGATGGATGGATGGAAAGACACCTGCTGACAGCAAAGTGGATCTCTGACCATGAGAGAGATAAACAGATGATGGCTGGCAAAGGGACAGAGAAATAAAGATTTCAGACTTGTAAGGAGAAGAACTGAAAATCTAAGTAATATTCCTATGCATTAAACTTCCAACCAACCAATCAGCCATCTTAAATAATAATCACAAAGATAAATTCTCCTTTCAATTAAGCTCAGCTACTGGTATCTCCATGGGCACATCCATGAAATTTTCCTGACAATATCATGGAAGTGGTTTGCCATTGCCTTCTTCCAGGATGTTTTTCAACCTCCTAGTCTAGCCAAGAATCCTGGAATTCTCAGTCCCCATCCAAGTATTAAATGGGCTCTACCATGCTTAATTTTCAACCCCAGAAAAGGTTAACCAGTACCTCCTATGGAAAAGACTGATAGAGGGTATCATGTTAGGCTTCTAGAGGCATGTGTAGTACAGGTGAATTCATAAGCAACAGTGGGGAATTTATTGAAGAATTCCATGGTAGACAGTTTATAGGACAGTCCATACTCATCCCAAGATCCAGAAAACAGTTAAGGTAAGATCATGGATGGAGTCTGTTCAAATCCAGAAGTCAAAGAACAAGAAAATCAAGAAGGAGAGAGAGGAGAGAACAACAACAACAGCAATAGGTTATTATATGTGGGAATGCTGAAATGTCCACAGAGCAATGCAAGGGTGGAAGCTATGAGAATGGAGTATAGACAGAAACCAAGAGATGCGAACAGAAGTGGAGTCTCACAAAATTAACTTTGAATGTAGTCAATCAATGGGATTAAAGTTGGAGGCACGTTTAGAGGAAACACAAGAGAATCAAGAAAGAGATGAAATTTAACAAGAAAACTAATACTTTAATGCCCCCCCATCTAATATTGATTTCTCAATCCCTTCTCTCTCTATTTATTGACCTCCATATTATAGACTCAAGAATCTCATAAGTTCATACAAAAATATGTACAATAAAACTTGTTGGTATCACAGGAAGCAATGGCTGAAGTCTCTTCTGTCTGATGATGCCATTTGTCTAGAACGTTTCCTACTCCCTTCCTTCTGGGGTCAGACATTTTTAAAGGCACAAAACCCACATTATGACAATGTTCATCATACATTTCTGGCAGCAAATCAATACCCTAGATGGCACAACCAGATTTTCTTCCTCAATGCAGCTCAAGAAAATGGAATCCTAACTGGGAAGGAATTTCCAAAATACTAGTGGGGAACATAGACAACTTGGTACTAAAAAAATGAGGTGAGAAATATCAGGCTTTCTTAGATTGCACCAACAATAAAGCTAGCGTGAGAGCTCATGTAAAGATGGAGGTGGCTAAAGAATCATTTTCATGCTTGTAAAATGTTATGATGCTTAAAACTTTAAGCTTTAGGGTTCCATGTCCAAAAAAAGACAGATAATTTGTCCAAACCTGGCTGTCATAGAATAATACTTCAGCATCTGGGGTGGTTCTGTCATTTCAATGTTCTTCTGTGCTGACTCCTATTTGCCTTATTTTTGTAATAGAAGAATTTGCCTTAGGGTGTTCTTCTCTTAATTAATCATGTCCAAATATTAACTGAATCAGTTCTTGGGTGTGAATCAAATTTCCTGCCCCAGGGCATTCTTCTTTGGAAATTGGAAGCATTTCCATGTTGAAAGCCAATTTGTTGAAAGGCCAGGATGTTGCTATTGCAAACAAGAAACGGGTATTTTTGGCCACTGAAAGCAGAAAGAAAGAGAGGGAGAATTGCTCCCAGGAACATCTTGAATAGGATATTGGGTTTTGCCCATTGTGACAGCAATCAGTTCAAAGGCAGCTACTAGATACTTCTGGCCTAACACTTTTTTTTTCAGGGATTGCAAAGTAAAACTAATATGATTTGGAGAATATTGATAGTCACCTTGCATAATGTTCAAACTATTAGCATGCAGCCTAAGAATTACACCTTGCAAGATAGGAAAGAATTATTTAATCCTTACTAAAGTTAACTGTAGTATAAGGAAAGGATTTGGTCAAAGTCACATGGAAAGTATGTGGCCAATCTGCCCCCCCCCTTCTCTATGTTTTTCATTTGATAATAGTCTTGCAGAGAGCCAGTTCGGTGTAGTAGTTAAGGCATCAGCCTAGAAACCGGGAGACTGTGAGTTCTAGTCCTGCCTTAAGCACAAAGCCAGCTGGGTGATCCTGGGCCAGTCCCTTTCTCTCAGCCCTAGGAAGGAGCCAGTGGCAAACCATTTTTGAAATTTTGCCAAGAAAACTGCAGGGACTTGTCTGGGCAGTCTCCGAGAACTGGACACGATTGAACGGATAAAAAAAAAAAGTCTTGCAGTTGGAATTAACAGGGACTATGGCCTAGCTCTCTATTTCTGGAAAATAAGAGTCCATTGCACAATTTTTTCATGTTTTTGAAGAATTCCTCACAGGGCAGCTATACTGTGTATATTTCAGTTGTATTTTATACCAGATTTACAATAGGTGTTATTTTGTTACGATTTGAATAGAATGAAAATATTGTATCTACCCCCAAAGTGGCTGTTTAGGCACTGCTGTTGCTACAGTCAAGAACATCATGAAAGCTTCAATCACAGACACATCCTTTTTATGATACATCTTGGTTTGCTTGGCAGTAGCTCCATCCTCCTGCTCACAACTCAAATTATGTCTTAGGAAACTAATAGATACAGAGCAGGCATTCATAGGTCAGTATCTAGAAACCAATGCATGTTTTTATTTTCACCTTAACTTTGCTATTTCATGAGAATATTGGAGGTTTGCCACAAGTGGTGCTGCCAGTGAGTAACGATATGACAGGACTCATTTACTATATTTTGAAATCAGTAAAGCAATATATACTGGGGTAAAGAGGCTTAAAATAATTAAATCCAGAGTCTAAAATTATCTAAACCTGCCATTATTTAACTCTGAATTTAATAAGGGTTGTGGGTGATTATGATATCTCAACATAACTGCTTACCATGCAGGATTATATTTTATTATTTTGTACATATAACCTAATCAGTAAATTGGCTTGACTTGGGCTCTGGATAACAGCTTCCTGGAGGCCAGCTATGATCATAATTGTTGAAAATTTTGAGGCAGGAAATAAACATTGAGTGATTTGTATGCTCTAAAATTCTCTTATCATAATTCAAAAAATCCCAACCATACCACAACATTTGGCCCTGCACTTCTGAGTGACACAGCCATGTCCAGTTTGAAAAATAATGCCAACAATTGCCACCTTAGAATGCAGCCCCTGACCACCAAAGATTGCCCGCCCATGCTGTAGCCATTTATGTTCCTTTCACACTTACAATGAGAATTAGTTACACGTGGCAACTTTTCATGGTGCTCCAGGACAATTGTGCAATGAATGATCACATGGGTAAGGCATTCTGTGATCCCACCCCAACCAACTGTTGCCTTCCTTTCTGTTAGGACATTAGTCCTGAACACAGGAACCACATAATCGTTCCTTTCCATTTGCATTGCTAAATGTGCATATAATCTGGAGTAAAATTAATGTTAAGAGTCAGTTTGCAAATAGAGGAATGCACAATGGAGATAAGGAAGTGACTTTTGTGTACAATGTACCATATAATCAGATTTATTTATGCTGATAACTCCTGGTGGGTATACCACCTATGTAGAGAGTCTGCTGCACAAAGGGGAATAGAATGTATGATCAGAATATATGTAAGAAGAGACATTTGAATGTACAAACCCTGCCCATAAACAGAGAATAAAGAAAATAGACCCAAAATGGCTTTTATGTCCGACAGGCATACAGTCGATAATTGGGGTATTGTATGAACCTAACCCTCCTCCAGGACATTACATTCTACCTATAACAATATGCAAATAAAGATTTTGCCAACAGTGCTAGCATAAAAATGATGTTAACAATCAAATTCATATATATAATCAAGTAGCCAAACCCATAAGCTTCTATTGTGATTACAAACCATAATATATTAATTGCTTAGAACTTTGCATAACTTCAAGGAAACATACAAGGATCACATACACAACAGATGAATAAGAAATCCACATTTGTAATATAACATTTGAGCAGAAATTTAGTGTTCTGATCAGCTGAATTGTATTTTTTAAAATAGTTTAAGGGAAGGACTTCAATCCATCAGAGTGTCTCATGGGTAAGAGAGGATCTCCATGGGTTGTTACAAGACAGTGAGTCCATTATTAGTAGCATAATCTTTTTGGTGAAGCTTCTATGTGAGGTTCTTTCTCTCCCCAAAGCCATTGCTGGAGAAGCCAGGCAGCAAGTTCAGGCCCATTCAATGGTTTTATAACCACTGGTACTTGTCCTCCAAGTTCTTGGAGACTAACTTGATGTGGAATCAAGCTTGCTTGTAGGGCTTAAAGACATAATTGAGCTTTATATTCTGCTGGATCATCCTTTTGCTATCCTTTGGAATGCTGTTACACCCTAATAATCACTTTATTAATGTGGATTATTTTACTGATTCTATAACCCACCCACTCATTACTATGAAATTGCCTTTCTTTGCAAATTTCACTGTATTTTAACCAACTTGCTATAGATTTTCAGTCTGCAACAGAGCAGGAACCATCTCATTACCTCAAGTCAGGAACAAAAAGTGATGTGAATACATAAATGAACGTATGGGATGGAGGAAGAGGAGAAAGAGGAGAAGGAGAAGAAGGAGAGAAGAAATTATTATTAGTATAAAAGGTGAAATGTCATATTTGCATACACTTTCTGGAAATTACTGCAAAAGGCCAGAAGGGTTGGGACCAGTCTAATATCTGGGGAGATTATGTTCCAAAAGGCAGCCACTATGTCAGAAAAGGCTCTCTTCCTGGGTCCCACCAGATGACATTTCTTAATAGATGGCACCCATAACCTGCCCCTCCTGCCAGACTCCTGTCCTAGAACACCCAAGTTATTTCCATAATTTTCCTTGATATTTTTTGTACCTTCTCTTTACTCTCTAAACTCTTATTATTGCACCTTAAATTCTGAGAACAAATGCCATACAGTATTGCACAGTGGAATTGACTCAATTTCCCATTCTTGGTGAAGCTTTTTTAAAAAGTTGATACAATTCTGGCATGACTCACAGAAAGGCTACAAGATTTCATTAGCTTATATTTTAATGTTGCCATGAAAGCCACAATGGAGCTACAAAAATTTATTGTGTCTAGCAGCATCATTGTCCTATTCTTGAAATGAATCCTCCTAATAATTATCATTACAACCCAAGATATAAATTAATTGACACTTGTGACCATCCTGCATTTCAAAGGCTCCTAGAAGAAAATGAACTCATACCAATGATATCTATGAGACTGTTACTTTCTATTCACGTCCTGCCTGAATTCTTTAAAAGTGGTGAAACAAAATAATTTATTAGCTTGAGTTTATTTGCAAAGAAGTTTCAACTGCCCTCTATATTATTATTATATCTCAAGACAGTGTTTCTTTACTTATGAGCAGATGTCTGAAATCCTCCAGGAGATTTTTTTTTTTTCGGTATAAGACTATGGAAATGAACTTGGCATGGGTACTGGTCTCCCAGGTGGAGAGGGTGCACACAAGCCTCCTTAGAAGTCTCAGATCAAGGCTAGTCGGAAAGAGCAACAGAGCCCAGCCACCAAAAGCTAGTGCTTTGGTGACTGACAGGTACAGGCTCTTTCAGAAGCATAAAAAGGAATGCTAAATGATCTCACTGACAGAATAAATCTTCTATTTGTTTGGTCTGGACCAGATGTGCTACAGGCTGATGCAGAAATGTCTGCTGATGCCAACCTCAGTTTAAATCACTATTTGGCAGTGAGTTTAGGTTTATTACCACTACAACAGCTACTACAAATCATCATCACCATCATCAACTTGTAGGCCATTTAATGTTTTAAAAATAATATTAGTGATTGCAGTTTATTGGAAAAGATCAACTTGTTTTAACTAGAGATGCAATGAGACTTACAAGAGGAGATGTAGACTGGATGCCAGCAATATCTAGGTAGGCTTAGATGGAGAAACAGAACTCAGTCTGTAGGGAGGCTGTAGATCCAGCTCAGGGAGGCTTACCCAACTGTTACTTGACTAAGTCCATCTGCCCTTTTGAAGGTGGATACAGCCCAGATTTCAAAGGATCTGTTACATTCCCCAAATCTGGGCACTGAGGTACAATAACAGGAGGTACTGCTACACAGATCTAATTGCTGTCATATGGAATTCATCACTTCAAAAATACACAGTCTCTAACTTAAAGATAGCTTTTAGACAGGATGAGACAAACCCATGGAGGATGTATTTAACATAACAGCAAAATAACCATAATGGACTCACCAGTTATGTTTGAGGAGCTGCCACGACCACCCAATGGAACAATTCTCTCTCTTTTTCTCTCTCCCCCCAGCAATGCCCACAAACAGAGTTTGGGGCTAACATGCTAAAGGGTAGTTCTGAATAGCTATGTTTAGCCACCATTTCAATTTGCCATTTTCAGGAACTAGAGGCTATCATATGATTTTGATTCATTCTAAACATTAAGAATGGCTGAAATTTCCCAAGAATCCACTTTCTTGCTTGAATTTTTCACAACATTTTGGCACTGTCATCCAAAACATTGTTGTAAACCATCCAGAGTCCGCCTTTGGGGGGAGATGGGTGGTGACAGAAATTTGAAATATAAACAAACAAACAAACAAATAAACAAACAAACAAACCCAGCAGCATTTTCTGTGGGAACCTCACCTGATTTCAATCATTTATGTTTGTGGTCCCATAGAAACATTTTGATGGAGATATTGGTGAAGTGGCTCCTGAAGTTGCTGTGCTGCCAGCCTTTGCTTTAGGGATTATAGCTTTAGGAGAAACTTGAGGAGGCTCATCTGAAGGGAGAAGCTCCTCTCACCTTCAATATTTTTTAAAAAGCTTTCCACTACAATCACCACCCAGAACACAAACATGCATTCACTTTGCAGCAAATAAAATGTTGAAATAAGTAGGGCTCATTTGTTCTCATTGCTGTCAAGTAGGCAAATGCCATTCTGAGTGTCATGTTTTCCTTTTCTTGCATTTGTTCCTCATTCAATATACATTTGTTTTGTTTTTCCCTTGCAACCAGAACACATCAGATAGCTACTGGGGATGAGTAGGAAGGAGGAAGAGAAGTGAGTAGTTTAAAACTCTATCTGTAATCCAAGTTCAGGACACAAAGTACTGCTCACAAAGAAAAGAAGATAACCAATGGGGATTTTGAAGAAGCCTGCAGGGATGAGTGGACAAACTTGATTATACAGCGGAGGAAGCATAGGGAGAAAGCTGCTCTGTATGTATCCTCTGAACATGCCTTATCAAGCTCTGGGGAAGCTTCTTCAATCTGCCACAAATGATCTAGTAGAACATGTACATCTTGTAGCACTGTTTCTTTGACGTCTTTAACTCAGGATGAGATTTTTGAGACAAAGCATACAGACATCAAGCTACCTGGAATTAAATCTTTGTTGGTGTCTCTGTGTCTGTGTGTGTGTGTGTGTGTGTGAGGGAGAGGTTTTTATTAATAGTAACAAAATTAAAGGAATGATATGTTTTAAATTGCAAACCACCTGGCAGTAGTGATGATTGAAATCAGTCAGGCTTTAGTTTATGTTATGTATTCATGCATAGGTTTGCTGTGTCCACTTTCTAACTGAGTTTGCAAATAATGAAAAAAGCACAACTGTGTTTGTGTTCATATGCAACTTTTTGAAATAAATATACTTTCTATGCACAAAGTGTATGTCTCAAATGTATGCATTTTTTTCTGCCATATTACATTGATCTAATGCAGTGTTTCTCAACCTTGGCAACTTTAAGATGTGTGGACTTCCAACTCCTAGAGTTGCTACGGTTGAGAAACAGTGATCTAATGGTACATCTTTGAGATTTTATTTGCAAGGCAAACCTATATTGTAAGCAAGCTGAGCCCCCAATGATCTGCTGTGAGGTGTGAGTGTATACATGCACGGGTATGCCTAGCTTTACACCCTATCTTACCACACAGGGATTTCTTATTTATCTATTTCTTATTACATATATGACCTGTCTCTCCTTGAAGATTTGTGCTTGTGTTACCTTCACAAACTTCACAGATTGGGCTGAATGATAGTCTGTGGCCTGAAGTCACAAAGTGAGCTCAGGGCTGAGTGGAGACTTGGCATATATTTATTTCAGACATAGTTTTTATGAGATTTCTGATTATGTGGAAGTCCTGTTGCAAAACCTGGTAAAAATACCCAAATCTGCTCCCAATGGAATAATTTAAAACCCTCTGCAGGCACTAAAAACCCTTATTTTTTATTTGTTTGTTTTCCTAGGGAATTTGGCAAGTTCACTTTGAATTTTTTTCTCCTCCTGCCCAACATTTCAAAACTTCACCCCTTTAACTATACTGAGCATAAAATTTCATTTCTATTCTGATTCAACATTATATAATCCATACTCAAGAGATGTCCTAAGGAGCTTCAGTTGCAATCATGGATATGGACCGAGTGCTTGAGGCAAATCATGTATAGTTCAGTCACTGTCTGGTTTAAGATCTCTAGCAGTGGATAGATAATTTGGCCCAGGATGTGGTCAATGCTTCCTTTACTCAGGAAATCATAGCCACTTGCCTTGAACAAGCCAACTGTAAGGCTTCTCTTAGACCTACAGTAAATAACTACTTATTGATCATTATTCACTTCTGAACACTGCTGAATGAGAAAGAAAAAAAAATAGCTTGTTCCTGAGATTTTTATTCAACACTGTTGGCTTCCTCCTTCAATTCTCAGAGTGTTAAGGGAAAACTACCTTGATATCTACATCTTTGAAGTAGTATTAAAAATAATATCTAGAGCATAACTCAATATTCCCAGTTGCCTCCAGAGAGGAATGCCATAGGAGGAATTGAAGTTGGTTATGCTGAATCACTGGTTCATCTCTCTCAATGAACCAATGAAAAGCAGCAGATGCTGAAAGATTGGCATCTTCACTGCAGTTGTCAGAGACAGGTTCATGGATTTTTAAAAAGGATAATGCCCCTTACACCAGTGAAATTAGTGACAACTGTGCTTTTAACCACTGATATTTCTAAAGATTGCTACAAAGAATCATAGCAATTCTGCCTGCCCATTGAAAGAGATCTTTTTCCTGAGTTATTGTTACCTGTAGCAGTCAGTCAAGTTAATTTGTATTCCATTTAATCCATCCTTACTTATTTCAGTTTCATTCTGCTTTTTCTTTGATGAGTTGATCAAGGGTACATTGTGTCTCCCTTGCTCCCTCCAATTTCATCTTCATAATGACCTTGTGAGGTTAGTTAGAATATGAAATCAGAATTGGCCCAAGTTGCCCAGGGAGGTTCATGGCTAAATGGGTATTCAAACCCAAGTCTTTCAAAACCTAATACCTATACCTTTATTGCCATTCCACCTCCAACAGTGGTGAAAACCGCAAGACAATGATAAATCAAGCATTATAAAGGGAATTGTTTTGCATGTCTTGGCATTTTAACTCCATTGCTCAATAGGAAAATGAAACTTTCTCCCAATCTCTTCCCATTCCTGATCATTGCCAAATCAGCTAACTTTAACTTAAATAATAATGTTCTTTTTCTTTAAGTTATTCTCCCTCAGTTTGAATCTAGGACAGGAAGAGGAATAAAATAAATAAATCAATAAAGCTCAAAATCCCCAGGCTGAAAATGCCAGGAAAGCACACAGCACAGGTGGAGGTAGTATCTCTGATAAATTATGAAACTCCATAAACAAAAATGGATTTTTTTTTACAGACTTGTAACCAGGCGGATCAGCTCATCCTATATGATTTGCCTATGTGTTCCAGATCCCCAGGCAGCTGAAGAAAAAGTGTTTGAATTCATAGCAGAAGTATCTCCTCTTAGTGGGTGTCATAACAGCAGAAAAGTAAAAATGGGGCAGCTAATTTGAGGTTAAAGAACAATAACAGCAACATCATTGTGTCAACTCTGTAAAGAAGGCCAGCATTCTTATTTCCATATTATAGGTGTAAGGAGACAATGCTGAAAGAGGGGTGGTTAGCTAAGGTCACCTTGTAAGTGTATAACTCAATTTGGATTTGAGATGGAAATTTCCTATTTCCCACTAAGGGAAGTACTTAAGAAATCTTACTTCCTTATGTAAGTCAGTGCTCAACTTGAAATATGCTAGTTTCCTTAAAGAAATCCACGTCCCTCATTGAAAAGGGAAATGCAGGCACTAGAAGATCATGTTATGGTCCTCTGACCATGTTTCTTGAAGGGAGTCTTCAGGAATAGGTTGCCCAAGTCTTTCAGCTCTTTCAGCTTTCCCTTTACAGCCAACTGTATGCCAATTTCAAAAGAGATTGAGTAATTTTCTTTTTCTTTCCTAATATGAATATGCATCCATTACTTCTCACATTCCTCAGATAAAAATGTTCAGAGCAAATATATATAAAGTCTGGGCAGCATACAATTGTTATTAAACAAAGAATTTTCCAGACTATTTGGAGGCTTCCTAAAGCTTGTACTGTAATTCCACCTGTAATTCACTTGTTGACTTCCAGCTGTTACACAGACATGCCATTTGTCTTTTGTCTTCTGGACTTATCACAGGAGAAAAGCAGGAGCTATTGCTGCTAATGCAACACAGAGAATGGCATCAGACCCAAAGGCTCTGCAGCAGTGTTTGTCAACCTTGGCAACTCTAAGCTGTGTGGATGTCAACTCCCAGAATTCTGGCAGTTGACGGCCACACAGCTTAAAGTTGCCGAGGTTGACAAACACTGCTTTACAGAGCTGTTTCTGTGGTGAGTAAGGTTTTCAGCAGGATAATACCAAGCCCCATAGCAGGTCAATCTCTTCATTAAGTTCACACATCAGGGTTTGTTTGTTTTTTTAGCATAACTGACATTTTGCTACTGTGAAGTTACATAGGATAGAATAACTATGATGTAAGGTCTCACAGAACAATATGCTGTGCTGTGTCATATCTATAGATCAGTGGATTTCTGGTGAGGACATGGCAGACTGAACAGCTGTGTCCATGGACTCTGTGGGCAGAACTGACAATGCAGCAGTTTTTTTTGGCTCAGGCAGGTTTTTCCTGATGCCCTGGAGTGTTTTCCTGGACAAAGAAAATACTTGGAATCATCCTACCTGTCCTCCAGAAAGGTGCATTGCAGCCAGAGGATTGCAAACAGTGTTCGTGCTAATCTGGTAAGAGACGCCGGGAGGCTGGGATGTCACCATTTCCAAGCTGCGCTGTAGCCTTAAACAGACTTTGAGACCAGCCTCTCATTTCTAAATCACTCAATTTATATGTATATATATATATATTTGTACCCTGAGAGAGGCTTTCTACAGCAAGGAGAATCGATCTCTCTTGGCACTTATCGTTATTTTTAGGATTAATTTTTAAAAATCTTTTTAAGTTTTGACTTGTTTCCCATCCAAATATTGAGGATTGAGAGTAAATAATTGTCTCCCTGATATTATTTCTTTTACTGAATTTGAAGATTTTAATATTTTCCTACTTGATGAATCTGCTGTTTTTAACCTTCAGCTTTCTGCTGCTATTTTCCCTGGGGAACTGCTTGTTATCATACTTTCACTTGTGTAAACATCTTTCAGACATTTCCCATTAACTCCTACTTTCATTAGTTAAGTACCTAGGGGGGCACCATAATCTACTGCCTGAGACATGGAAGATTTCAAGCAGACTTTCTCAGATTTTCATCGTGACCTTAAACAGATTCTTTTTTATTTCTGTCAAGTCATTATGCGAGATATTCAGGACACTGTAGAGAACATCAACTCTAAAATGTGTCATCTGGCTGGGGATGTCGTGGAAGAAATTGAAGAGCTCAACGATAGAAATGTTTCTACTAACAGCGAGACTGAGGCTTTTGTTGAAATGCCAGGTGATGATTGGAGGGTCAAGTTAAAGAAATTAGGGACAGAACAAATTGCAAGCTATGAGTGAGACTGACTTTTTGATGGAATGTTATGGGAAGGAAGGGGTCATTATCTATGGGAGATTTTCTGCTGAGAAATCAGTGTTTTTAAGGGGGGCAGTTGGGCTGTCTGATTTCTTTATGAAAAATGTTTTGTGTGTACTGTGGAGATATGAAAATGCCTTGTTTCATTCTGAAGTGGGGTAAGGGTTTAAGAATGTTCAGCTGGATTGCTTTTAGGGCTTGTTTGACTTCATTCCTTCTTTATTGATTTGGATTAAGATTAATAAGGTATAAAATAAATGTTTGGTTTTAGGTTTAATATAATTAAGATTGCCATAATTGTAGTATTATTAACTATAAGAGCAGACAATTTATAATCTGGATTTTATGAGCTGGGGTAGTTAAGAAATTGCTTTAGTGGGATTTTATTAGAATTTTATTGTATATTTATTAGAATTTTATTGTATATTTATTGTTCTGTATTGTAAACCGCCCAGAGTCCCTCCGGTTGGAGGAGATGGGCGGTGACAAATTTGATAAATAAATAAATGTGCTTTTTAGTCTGATCGTTGTTATAGTGGACGGAAATGTATAGAATAGTGGTAGGAAGGAAATAACTAAATAAATGTTGTAATGTGGGGGGGAGTTGATTAAGAGGTTTATATATTTCTTTTTCTTTTAATATAAGGGGAGGGAGCAATTGTATTTAGTGATTTTTATAATGTGCTAATGGAATGATTTATAGAAATAAGGTGATTTGGGTATGATATTGAGTAAGGGATTGATTATAGAAATTGCTGTATATTCTTGCTATTAAAAGTCGGAAGTCACTTTTGTAATCTTAAAAAAAAAATTCTTCTTGGTTTTCACACCTTTTTAGTTTTCTTTTTTTCCTTTTTGTAGTTTTCCTTTTTTCCTTTTTGTAGTTTTTTTCCTGCTTTTTTGTAGTTTTTATCTTTGCTTTAGATCTAATAAAATTCTTATTAAAAAAAGACCAGTGGCCCACTATCTGCTTCTAGGAATGTCTCCATCAATAACATCTAAGCTAAACAAATCATACAGTAATAAGTGTTGGAAATGCCATGAAACAGAAGGAATGTTTTATCACATATGGTAGACATGTAAAAAAAACCCAAAGTACCAAAAGAATATGCATAGAACAATGCAGAAAGTTTAGGAATTTAAATTTGAAAAGAAACCACAACTTTTCTTATTCAATATAATCTCAGTTAAATGCTTACAGCAGCAAGAATAAATTTTGCTCAACACTGAAAGAAGATACAATTCCAACAATATCTCACTGGGAACTTAAACTTGGAGAATATGCAACAATTAAAAAAAAACTAACAGTACATATTCCCCACAGAAGTCTAATCAAATTTAAGCAAGAATGGTTCCTGTATCATGCAGCATGGCAAATATAATCATTTACAGTCTGGCTTCTAGGTGGGTTTCAGTGTCTATAATACAGCAAATTAGCAGATAATAGACACTTCAATATTAAGCAGTCAGCTTAAGACCAAAACCTACATTGTATAACAAACATTTTGAGGTAATCTGCGACAGTTTTTTCTTTCTAATGCTATACTCAATTTTGTAGGAAAAGGTCAAATAATTTTATGCTTGTAATATTGATATTCTGAATTGTAACTAATATTGATAAATGTATCTTTTTCCCCACTCTTGCCAATACTCCAATTTATATCAACAGTAGAATGTTAATAACTTTAATTAATACTGTACAAATATCATTGTATTGAAACAATATAATGTATCAAGATTTAAAACAATATAATAAAAAGGAAAAAAAAAGAATGCCTCTGAGAACATGAGGGGTCCAGAAGTATTATTGTAAATAAAGATGATGGTGCTAACAATGGGTACTTTGCTTTCTAATGTATCAGCTTTCCATTTTTAAAGTTAAAACAAAACATTTACAGTCAAGATGGGAGGAATCCTACTGGATGTCAAAGGAGTATCCATAGCTATACTGATGCCCAAAGACACTACTCTGGGCCAGGGCTGCAACTAGGGTCTGTGTCACCGGGGCAAACATGGATTCCACGCCCATTTTGGCACCCCCCAGCACTCATTTTGACACTCCCCAGCGCTCATTTTGACACCCCCCAGCGCTCATTTTGGCGCCCCACCAGCATGGCGCCCAGGGCACATGCCTCGGTTGCCCTCCCCCCTAGTTGTGGCCCTGCTCTGGACACACCCTGGGATACAAATATTCCAATTTTGACTTAGTTGAACAATCTTCCTGAAATGGTCATTTGGAAATTACTCCCTTGGTATGCATCACCTTTTGCTGCACTGGTTGGGAAAAAAGGGAGCCTACAAGATCATTCTGTGGGATTTTCATGGAGAGGCTCAAATTTTCTCTGCAGATTGAGGTATGTTCACATCTGACAAAGTGGAGTTGCCACCAATTCTTTTTTAAAACTCAAAGTGAATTTGGAGAGAAAACAGAGGAGCTAACCCTTATTTTATCTCTTTTTTTTACATCCAAAGGAAATAGTGATTTGAGTAGCACAGACTGGGAACCGCACAACAGAAGAGAGTGCAGTTAATAGGAATGTAGCAAAGGAACTTCTGACTAAAATGAATGCCTACGTTTCTTCAAACCCTGATGAAATACACCCTAGAATACTGAAGGAACTAACTGAAGAGCTGTCAGGAGCTCTCTCAATTATCTTTTTGCAGTCCTGGAGAACTGTGGAGGTATCAGAAGACTGGAGAAGAGCAAATGTGGTCTCCATCTTCAAGAAACAACAAGAACAACAAATACATCCTGGTGATTATTGACCATGATAGCTAGGTCAGCATGGTTTTGTCAAAAACAGGATCTTATGAGACAAATCTCATCTCCTTCTATGACAAGGTAACTACTTTAGTGGACAAGAAGAAAGCTGTGGATTCATTCTACCTCAGTTTGAGCGAAGTTTTTAACAAAGTTTACATGACATTCTCAGTGACAAACTGTAAAAGTGTGGTATGGATGGCACTACAGCAAATGTAGGTCCCCCCCAACTGACTGGCTAATACCCAGAGTATTTTTGGGCAGCCTCAAAATCCATTAAATTAAATTAAATATTAAATTAAATATTAAATTAAATATTAAATTAAATATTAAATTAAATATTAAATTAAATATTAAATTAAATTAAATTAAATTAAATTAAATTAAATTAAATTAAATTAAATTAAATTAAATTAAATTAAATTAATTCAGTCTATTGGGGGCTATATATTGAGTTAGCAGTGGGTTCCTGCAAGATCTGTCCTGAGGCTAGTATTATTCAACATTTTTATTAATGACCTGGATAGTAGGATGGCAGAATGGGATTATAGTCTAATGTGGACAGGTTGGAAGCCTGGGAAAAAAATGTCCTTCAACAGGAAGAAATGTAAAATACTACATTTAGAGAGGAAAAATATAGAGCACATATACAAGATGTACCAGATTGGATAGAGCGGTCACACTCCAGGTCCCTCCCCTGAAATATTGCCATCTAGTGGGATCTAGAAAGCATGCCTTTTCTGTGGTGGCCCCTACACTGTGGAACAACCTCCCCCTGCAATCCAACAGTCCCCACATTTTTAGTCCTCCAGAGGTTATAAAGACCTGGCTGTTCCCCCAGGCAGTGGGGCAGTGGGGCAGTGGGGCAGTGGGGCAGTGGGGCAGTGGGGCAGTGGGGCAGAGTGATGGGAGCCTGTAGATGGTTGCTGGGGCATCCCAGGATGTCTGAGGCACCAGGTTTTTAATCTTTGTTTTTATGACTTTTATGGTTTTGTAGTTTTATTGTTGTTATGAGCCACCCCGAGTTGTGCTCTAAGATGAGTCACCATACAAATATTTTAAATAAATAATTAAAAATAAAAGATGGGGCATTTATAGAAGCACTGTGTTTGAGAACTTGTGTGTGGTCATTGATAACAAGCTGAGCATGAGCCAGGGCTACTGCAGTTCTGGGCTGCATTATAAGTTCTAATTCCCCTCTTCTCTGTATTGCTGAGACCACACATGGAGTATTATGTTCAGTTCTGGGCATAACATTTACACAGAGACATTGACAGTTTATTATAGGTTCAGAGGGGACAACAAATATGATAAAGGGACTTGACAGTCATGTCCTATGAGGCTAGACTGGAGAATCTTGGAATGTTCAATCTGAAGAAGACTGAGGAGAGAGATTGATTGATTGATTTATCAAATTTATATGGCTGCCCATCTCACAAGAAGTGACTCTGGGAGGCATACACACATACACACACACACACAAACATCAAAAACAGTCAATTAAAAATTTTAAAAAGCATAAAACACATAAGAGATTAGATCAGCAAGATTTCATATCTCCCTGGAGACACCCAGGCCAGATGAGGGACTTCTGGAAAATGAGTAGGGATGGAGATGACCTCACTTCAGGGAGGATAATGTTCCATAAGTCGGGTGCCATGGCAGAGAAGGCCCACCTCCTCAGGCCCGCCAAGTGTAGTCCCCTGACTAACAGGACCCATAGCATGTCTCTCTTGCCAGATCTGATGGGACAGGTAGAAGTAATCAGGGAGAGGCAGTCACTCAAATAACCTGGCCCCATGCCATGAAGGGCTTTAAAGGTCAAAAACAGCACCTTGAATTGGACCTGGAAGCAGACTGGCAACCAGTGCAGCTCGCAGAACAGAGGTGCAACATGAGCTGTTCCGCGCCACTTCATTTTGCACCAGCTGAAGCTTCTGGATACTCTTCAAGGGCAGCCCCATATAGAGTGCATTACAGCAATCCAATCAGGAGGTGACTAGGGCATGAGTGACTGTGAGCAGAGCCCCTGATCCAGGAACAGGTGCAACTGGCGCACAACACGGAGCTGTGCAAAAGCCTTCTTAGCCATGACTGCTAAGATATTTATTTATTTATTTTATTTATCCAATTTGTCCCCGCCCATCTCCTCCCTTCAGGGGACCCTGGGTGGTTTACAGTAATCAATGAAAACAACAATCATACAATGAATAAAATATACAATATAAAATTACAGTAATAAATAATATAAATAAGAGTAAAAAAAAAGTCCAAGTGGCAAAAGAATCTAAAATGGTCCAAGTGTGGGAGGAGTGGTCTATAGCAGCCATCCCCATGTAGATCTATTCCCCTCTCCGCCCCAAACGAGGCGGCAGAACCAGGTCTTCAGACTCCTCCGAAAGGCCAGGAGCGATGGGGCCAATCTCACCTCCGGGGGCAGCATGTCCCACAGGATGGGAGCCGCTGCAGAGAACGCCCGCCTCCCGGACCCCGCCAGATGAAGTTGTCTTAGAGTCGGGGTCCTCAGCATGCCCTCTCTGCATGAGCGGGTGGGACGGGCTGATGTGATGGGGAAGAGGCGGTCCCTCAGGTAACCCGGCCCCATGCCATGTAGGGCTTTAAAGGTGATATAGATATGCTATTTGTGATCAGGTATATAAAGGAGTGCCATAGGGAAGATGATAATTGCCACAGAAACTAGGACTAGGAAGTATGAACACATGTTGCAGCTACCCAGATTTCATTTAGGTATAAGGAAAACTTTTCTGACAGTAAGATACATACAACAGTGGAACAGTCTACCTATGGAGGTTGTACGTTCTCCACCTCTGGAGGTTTTTAAGGAGAAGCTGGACAGCTACCTCTCCAGGTTGGTTTAATAGGATTTCCTGCGCATTGCAGTGGGTTGGACTCGATGATTCTTGTGCTTTCAATTCCACAATTCTATGATCCTATGAAACTGATTTTTTTTTCCTGGAGGAAAAAGTGATTTTAAAATGATAGGCAATATTTTCTCAGAAAAGATTATATATAGTAGTCTAGCTGCTTTGCTCTTTAACTTCAAATTATGCCCCATGATTCATTTCTTTAGCAAACTATTCTTTTCCCATTTTATCTGCTATTTTGTTCTTTCTCTGTACTAGCCACATGGGCCACTTACATCTTTACCCAACCTCTTTCTTTATCCCTGTCTTTTCCACTCTTGTAAAGCCCCCTTGAGGATGGATCTTTCATCTGCAACTTCTGGCCACAGCCTGATCTTCAAGTGTCTTCACTGATGGAGAAGTATGGTAGACATTACATCTGGTTTTCTGGATGGATGCTCAATTTTTGAGAGAGGGAGAGAGAGAGAGAGAGAGAGAGAGAGAGAGAGAGAGAGGGAGAGGGAGAGAGGGAGAGGGAGAGGGAGAGAGAGAGAGAGAGAGAGAGAGAGAGAGAGAGAGATCTCTCCAAGAGAACATATTTAAGGAAAACTCAACCTCAGGAGAATTAGCCAAAATCAAAGCGAGGTTTAAGACTTACACTTACACTACAAGGCATGCTTGCAGCTCTTAGGGAAGGCTGGCTGGGAATGAAATTTTTGTCAAGCAAAGCAAGGTGGGACCTACCTCAGGCTATTTGGCTGGCAACTGCCCTATGCCAAATGACTGCTGATTGTGTAAACAGAGGAACTTACTACCTGATATAATGCAATTGGGCTAGGCTGGAGTTTTTCCTTTCTGCAGCCTGGAAAAACCCCATTTATGGCAGACGATAATGGACTCAGTAATTTACAGAAGGGATTTCCAGCTAATACTGGAATGATGCCTATACCCAAAATCTTTGCAGAAAGCAGTATAATAATAGCAGAATTTTTAAAATCTGTTTTCAAATTTAGTTTTTTTTCACTTTTCCAGATGCTATTTTATTCTATAGCAAGATTACATAAGGTAGGCAAAATTGCAAAAGGTACAGAAGCAGCGGCATGATTTTTTAACCCTCATCAATGCAAATATATCACTGTGATATGTGTTAGAACATACCTGCATAAGAAAAGCAAGAAATCCTTGTTGAAAAATTGCTAATGCAATGTTTAGTTATGAACTTTTATGTGGCTCAGTTTTCTGGAATAGTAAAAAGGAGGATTATCACTGTGATGATAAAAAGGGGCAAAGAGACACAAGCAGTTTTATAGAGAATCTTAATAAGTCAATGGAGAATTCAGAAATGAGAATTGTGAGATGTTTAAAGAACCATACATTTAGGGTGTGTTTCTTAGATAACAGACTTCTGGAAAGTGACAGAATTATAAGGAGAATTTAGGATACAAGGACAATAAAACAAGGCCCAAAGAACTTACCAGTAGGAGTAACATGATTTGGCTTACATTAATCTGCCTTCAAATACATACATTAATTTTAAAAAAATTAATTTTAAAAAATTGCAAAATGGATAAATTATGATCCTATGAATGTTTGTAAAAAGATAGCTCACATCTTATTTTATTGTCCATGGATCATTAGATAACTAGCTAGGTTAGAAATCTGTTAAGTACCAGGAGTCTTTAGAGACATTTCACTCTTCAGTGGAGCAGCTCATTTCCTCTTCCTTTTTTTTTGCTCAGATAGTTCGATGTTCTTATAAGTTATTCTTATGAGAACATAGTGTAGAAATCTGCTAGATAGTTGATTAGTAGATGAATCTTACATTGTGCAAACCTTTTCCATTATTTTGATACAATTATAATCTGCTTTAGCTTGTAATAGAACTATGTTTTACTAAAAGGGGAAAATAGATTAATGTTAATAGAACCATTGTTTAAAAAAACATAGAGCAATAGCTAATATCATGAATTAATTGTTTTGTTTTGTTTTGTTTCATTTTATTTTACTGGTTGAGAAAGCCAAAAGGAGAAAGCAATTATCTGAAGATTAGATTCTTTGTTGATTCCAGGGATACATCTATTGTAGTGGTTAACTCTAGCCTTGTGTTGTTTCTCAGAAGTGGAGTTATAATGTTATTACAATTAATGCCTGCCAAAATAATACAGAGATGTCAGCTAGTCCAAAGCATTCAAGTACCATATTGTGAGATGCACTTTTGTATCTGAAGTTAATGACAACATAGAAATTTGAATGGCAAAACTGTAAAGGTATCAAACTGGATGCTGATTCCACATGTACTTAGAATTTAATGGAATTGTTCAGTCCATAAAACTCTGTCATGAAAATCCAGTGTGCTATACTCCACAGTACAATGATCTTAGTAGTTATTCCAAATGAGAGCTATGCAGGCCTCAATTTTGTAAAGAGATCAAACAGTAACTTTAGGTATCAGAATCCTAGCAGGGTTCTGGAGATCAGATCTTTTTTAAACTATTAAGCTATTTTTTAAAAATTTTAAGCAATTTTTTAAAAAATAGCTGCATTAGCTGTGAATAAGTTTCCATTCTCCATTCTTAGTGATGGCTTTGATTGTCAGAGCTTTAAATGGCTTGAAGCCAAAATAGCTTCAGAGCTGTTCCCTCCCATCTCAACCTGTCTAGGAGTTTGGCACTACTTTGGAGTACCTATTTGGTTTTTAACTTCCATCTGAAAGAAGTTGGGTGGGCATAACACAACGCAACAATTGACTGTCTCAATTGTTCCAGAAGGATACCATGATTGATGGTATCAAAAGTTGCTGAGAGGACAAGGAAAGCCAGGAAGGACCCACCGCCCCCATCCCAACTCTACCAGAGGTCATTAGCAAGTGCAATCAATGCTGTCTCTGCACCATGTTCCCCTCTGAAACCTAACCAGAACATTGTTCAGCCACTTTCTCCACAACTTTCCCTAAGAAGGGAAGATTGGAGAATGGATTAAAATTGCTAGGATTGTTGGGTCCAGCAAGGAGGGTACACCACCCCTTCCTTTAAGCCTGAGGGACTACCCACTCTCTCAGAGAAGCTGACTCTACCACATGGACCCCACCACATATCACCTCCCTGGCAGCCATAACAACCCAGGAGGGACATGGATCTAATATACACTCCAGACTCAAACTCATCCCAGGTAAACCCACAAGACCATGCCTCAATCAGATTTGCCCAGTCAGGTCCAATTCTGAGTGGATCTGTGTGACTTCATCCATCGGTTAGCTAGAATATCCTTCACAGAGACTTGAGGATGTTTCTGTGGTTCATCTCTCCCCAGCAAGGAATGAGTTACCCTAAACAGGGTTGCCAGAAGCTACTGGTGGGCACAGTAAAGGTAAAGGTAAAGGTTTCCCTTGACGTAAAGTCCAGTCGTGTCCGACTCTAGGGGGCGGTGCTCATCTCCGTTTCAAAGCCTTGGAGCCGGCGTTGTCCATAGGACACTTCCGGGTCATGTGGCCAGCATGACTCACGGAACGCCGTTACCTTCCCGCCGAAGCGGTACCAATTAATCTACTCACATTTGCATGTTTTCGAACTGCTTGGTGTGCAGAAGCTGGGATGAGCAATGGGAGCTCACCCCGCCGCGCGGTTTCGAACCGCCGACCTTCTGATCGACAGCTCAGCGGTTTAACCCGCAGCGCCACCGCGTCCCTTGGTGGGCACAGTAAAGGTGGAGAAATGACTATGTTTTTCTGCCCTTATGGCCATGATAATTTGTAATTCCCAAACATGGGCTCTTACTGTGTTTTGTCAGATTTGCTCTTTGTCTTCCTCCAGCAGTACTCCAGGCATCCCTTCTTGTGCTCCATCTCTTGGAGCTCCTTGGAGAATAAAGAAGTGCCCAGGATTACCATGCAGGGAGATGCCACATGGTGTAACACAGTCCAAGGCCTCAGCCACCTACCTATTCCAGGCTGCAACCAAGGCCTAACAAATCCTCAGGGAAAACCCCAAGCTTCTTCTGGAACCCAACAGGATTCATAAGCTGCCTGGGCTGGTTAATCTAATAGGCCCTAACTCCTTGTGGGATGGGCTGACACCAGCAAGCCAAACGACACCCAGAGAGTGATCCAACTGTGTCAGAGGACTAATGTAATGTCCTCCACTACCAGATAATGTCACAACTGCCCTGAGACAAAGACCCAACCTAAAGTAGAATCTCAGGTATGTATCAGGCCTTTGACAATTTGGGACAGATTCATGGTGGCCAAGGAAGCCATGAACAGGGATGTTGCTGCACAGCAATCCCAACTGTTCCTTAAAGCCCAACTTTAGCCACAGAGTCTCACACCCAATTATCTACAGCACAGATAATCCACAGATGAGAATAGCTACCCAACCCCCACTCCCCTAGGCTTGAAGCTAATGACAAACCTGAAACCTGGGTGGGCATACCTCCAAGAGAGGAGCTCCCCTGTCTGGGCCTACCCAGGTCTCAGTTATACAAGCCAGGTTGGCCACCTTATCCATGATCCGTGAATGAGGGCAACTTTATTACAGAATGACCAGTAGATAGACCTACAATCTTACGGGTTTTTTTTTCCAACCTACTGTTGTCTCTCTCCTCCCATAAATAAATTATTGATTTATATAACTCAACAGAATTTAGAATTCAATAATTCTAGAAGTGGGGAAGATGGAAGAAAAAGAAAGATGTGTGTGTGTGTGTGTGTGTGTGTGTATACACACACATATATACACACACATACATACTTACACAGTCACAATAAATACAAAGCATAATAAATTTATCAAATCAATATAACATAACAATTCACTCCAACGTATGTTAGCCATCCTGTTGACCAGATCTTAACCAAAAGCCCTTCTAAACCTTCTGACAGGTTTCTTGAATCATGGCTTTCCTGAAATCCAGTGCCATGTGATTTAGAGAGGAACATTGTACTGAAAGGCAGGTTGTACCACAGACAAATAGGTTTCCTTGTGTCCTCTGAATTTCTCATGGGGACAGAATACTTAACATGGCAACATGAAATGTGGACACTGGATGGGTATGAACCACTCAAAGCAGACAGTTCTGTATGGCCATATAGAGCTTTATGGATCAAAAGCAGCACTTTGAATTGTACCTGGAAGCCTACAGGTAACCAGTACAGCGCCCGTAGTGTTACTGGGGTGTGCAGGTAGCAGCTCTTTCTGCTAAAAAGGAAGTGGATGCATTGTAGACTAATTGTAGTTTCTGAATAGTCTTCAAAGGCAGCCCCATGTAGGCCAATCTATCTGGGGAGGTCACAAGTCTGAGTTTGATTTGCATTGTAGGTTAGGTGGCAAACTTAAACTAGATTCAGAGTGCTTCCCCAAAGAACCCTGGACCATAGATCTGTGATGGGAAGATTATTAATAACAGAGAATTGCTAATCTCTTACTCTTCACCATACTATTATTGCTGCCAGGATTCTTTGTGGAAGCCATGACAGTTAGACTTGTATAACTTCAAGATATGCCTGTAGCATGAATAAACCTCAAACGTTCTCTTTGTTGATTTAAGGGCTGAACTATGATGAAGCTTCTGTTGTGTTCCCTCTACTTTGCATTATCTCTGTTGTAATTTATTACAGTTGCTCAACCAATAGAGCTTCATTTGTTTAGTGTACAGAAAATCTGTCCAGCCATTAGTAAAAGTTTGGAATCTTTACCACAGGAAAAAAAAGAAGAAGAAGAGGAAGAAGAAGAAGAAGAAGACATCCTTCTGTGTACAAGAGGGATAGTTTAAGCTACCTTAAATCACTCAACCTGCAGTACATGTGAAATGTTAATTAAGCAACTTTTTTCCTTTCCTCACCTCTGCTCTCCTGGCTTTAGTGAAAGCTTGTCTGCCAGTGTAACTCTCTACAGGTACCTACAATTCTGTTTGAAGTCAGTGAGCTGGGCTTGGCTCATGACTTTCACAGTAGATTTACCTGGAAGATCAATAACAGCATGTTCAAAGCTAGATTGGCTTCATAGAGACCGAGATTTTATTAATTTATATAAACTTCCTAAAACTTTCACTATAAAGAAAAAAGGAGAGGGGAGGCCTATTCATGTGGTACAGTAGTATAACGACAATGGCAAAAAAGAAGAATTTAACAACATAAATGCACTGGTTGGTTTTGTTTTACTTGGTTTCATTTTATTTTACTTCTTGACCATTTTTCAGAATGAACTACTGACCAAACATGACCTGGATTGATTTGGAGTACAGAATAATTTTAGCTACAGTATAAAAATTTCTGCCCATTTGTCACCATGAGAAGACAGCTATTTTAAACCTTTATCTATATCATGGATTTATCATGTTGGACAGGATTCTTTCCATTTTACTACATCAGTCTGTGGTGGAAATGTCCATCCCTGCCTGTGATGATAGTGCTTCTTTCCCCTCTTTTGAAAAAAGTCAGATCTCAAAAAAGAAATGGAAGAAACATAGAATAAACAATAAGCAGTGTGTCTTGATGACATTATACAGATACACATAAAATGTGAGTGAATGAAGCTCGTCCTAAGTAACGGCTAATCCTCAGTAATGAATTCATTCAGAAGGACCACTAGGTTGATGATGTTCACCCAGTGATAGGTGAGTGCCAAGCTATTCATTTCACCACAAAGCTGAGAGTTTTATGATACTGTAACTAGGTTGTGGTGGGTGGGGATTTTGAAATTATTCACCAGCTTTACACAGCCTTTCAGCTTGCTCCTCTGTATAAATCTTAGGCAGCTTGTGAAAATTATCAGGGAATGTAATTTGATAGCTTTATACATTTAGTAGTAGAAACTCTTCAGTGTTAACCAAAGCACTATCTGATTTCAACTCCATGTTGTGGTAGAATGTGGCTGTATACAAGTCTTTCACAAACTGATCAATGTCCTTGTTCTCTAAAATGCTGGGATTGCCATTAATTAGAGGACAGTAGCTAAGTTAAAAGTGGAAACAGGTTTTAATTTAAATGCTTGTTCTCACTAATCCTACCAGCTTTTAAAATAGTTCCTACTCATGATGCAGGATGGGAATTTGGAATACATAATATTAAATTTATTAATAAGATTATTTTTCAGCATTTTCATGGCAAATCCAGGTAAGACTGAAAAAAAATTGGACAAAGACTTACTACCTCAAAAGAAATGTGGATGTTTACCTATCTGCCTAACTGTGAACCAGAAAGTCAGCTAGTAACTTCTTCAAAAAATCTATGCTGTAGGGTCACCTTTGACTTGACCTGAATTGTTGATTTAATTTGAAAATCAGTTTGGTTTGGCAACACATACTGATTCAAAAAAATCAGTCTGATGCCACTTTAGCCCAGAGTATTTTGTCAACTCATTTCCAGTCCAAAGGACAATTCAGTGAAAAAATAGAGCTCTGTATTTTCAGGGAGGATTCTTACTCAGGGTTGTTGTGTTTATTTCATCTGATTATTAATTAAGAAAGGGCCCAGCCATGCCATGCAACAGATCTCTTTTTATCTCTTCACTTTCAATCATTTCATCTGCCCAGAATTTCTTTAGAGGAACACTGTACAGACAAATTCAGTGAGAGACTACAAGCTATTTCTGCCTTATTCATTCATTCATTCATTCATTCATTCATTCATTCATTTATTTATAAAATTTATATGGCTACCCATCTTGCTCAAAGTGACTCTGGGTGGCATAAAAGAAAACTCTCAGCTGAATAGGTCTGCTAGCTCAAGTCTTTTGTGTAAGAAGGGAGACAAGGGTGACATTGCTGTCCCCAAATTGATAGTGATGCCCTCCTTGACACCTCTTCAGCCAATGCCTACTTCTCCTTATTCTGACACAACCCATTCTAAGCATCTAGTACTTTTCATTGGAGCAGTCTTTCCCTTAGACTATTTGTGCAGCCTTCCAAAATAATAATTAATTTCAAGTGCAATCCCCAATGGCATTTACAGCAAACCTCCATTATACCTCAACGACAATACCTGTACAATGACTTCATCATACAAATGCAACCATGCCTACTTGTGTCCCAACATCTAATACAAAGGTTTTTGCATGTTTCCTCATTTCCTATCCATGCACATCCCTGCAGATGTCCATGGATCCCCTTTCCTTAGTCTAATTGCCTATCTTGAGAGAATTCTGTTTCTTACTCTACAGAGAATGCCACAGCTGATGGTACTGTAATAAGAGGTATTCTTCTGATTCAAGAATTAACCTATTGATCCCTGAATCCTATGTTATCCCTTCCTTTTCTCCCCATCAAGGCATTTGCATATATATGCAGTACACACAGACACATATACATTACTCACACATACACCTGTTGTTTTGGAGATTTTTTAACCTGGACAGTGTGGGTTGGATTATCAGTTCCACTGGGGAGTTAAAACAGTTCTATATTACCCTGACATGTCCCAGATTCAGGTCATGCCATGGCTTGAGTACAGCCTTACTGATAGCCATTAAAAATGTGATTAATTTAATTAAGTATCAAAGTATGCATGGTGTAGAAACAGCAGACAGGCCAGTACTAAAGAATAGTGTGAAATTCAGGACAAACAAGAGGTACGTAATTAAAATATAGAATTCCATACTGAAAAAGACATCCAGCAACTTGATTGATGGATTGATTATGTGTCCTCAAGTTGGTGTTGACTCTTAGTGACCACATAGATAGATTCTTTCCATGATGCTCTGTCCCTAACCTGCTCCTTCATGTCCTCTATCAACTTAGAAATTCTTAAAAAGGGGTTAGACAAATTCATGGAGGCTAAGCTATATCAGTGTCTACTAGTCACAATAGCTGTATTTTTCTTCCAGAAAGATCCTTGAGTCGTGTGAATTTGGGCATGAAACTTCTAAGTAAGTCATTACCAAAGCAGTTTACTAGTTCCTGTGCTAATTTGTCCAGAAACAGCCAACAATAAGCCATAGAGAGGGCTCCATGTCTCAAGAGCTCTCCTCCTTACTACAATTTTGTTGTGGCATTCTGGCTAAATAGGGCATTGCAACAAACGTAATGGGCACAAGGCTGCATGAAATGGCCATATCCAACAACCACTTGTTTGCTTTCACTACTGTCTCAGTTCTGTTTTCCTGGTCTGAAGATCTGAAGGTGATTTCTGTGCATACCCATTTGAAAACAAATACAAGTGTTGCACAAGTGCAAACTTGTGTTCTTTCCTATGCAAATATGGCTTTTATCTTTTTTCTCAGAAAATGAAATTTCTATTATTTCAACAAGCTATAACGAAGTAGCATCAAGTTTTATTGCTTTTATTTTTTTGCTGTCCAATTATTTGCAGGAACTGTTCTAGATGATTAAAACATTTTTAAACAATTAACAAATATCAAACAGTTAGCTCAAGACTGTATCCTTAATAGATATTTAAAAAGAAATAATTCATTGAAACAATTTGCAATGTTGCTGTTTAGATCCTGCAACACAGGTATGACATATTTTTCTTAGAGCTTTCTGATTGTTTTGTCCCTTTTTCACCAGCACAACGTACCACCTTCTCAGCTGGCTATCCTTTGCCGAAGTGGTTTAGAACACTTTGTTGTGGAGGACTGTTCCAGATAACGAAAGATCTTCATGAAGAAGCAGTACACAACATGCAAATAGCATTCCATTTTTGCTTGATAGACAGCCCCGTTGCAGCATGTAAAGTGATGTGCTAAATGCTCTTAGTGGGTAACATCAAGAAATTATGAAAATGTGCTTCTTTTAAAGGCCTTGCTATTGCAAGGAAGAGACACTGAAAAGACCCAGTGCTGATTAGTGTGGGTGACCATATCTGTTGGAATTTTTTATTGTCCTTGACTTTTGCTTTAGGATCTCAGAAGCTCTTCAGACTAAGCACATTAAAATAGTTGATACGCTCTTGGCGTTCTGGGAAACTCAGTGACATTTAGAGACTGCTGGGGCCCGTTCTATTAATATCTACACTAATTAAAATCAAATCATAATTGTATAAACTCATTCATGGCATTCTAGTAAGCCTTGGAGTTACACATGCCGAATGTTGCTGTGTTACATATTGCAAGCAAATGTAAAACCATTTTCCCAGAGAAAGGTTTCTTCCTCTTCACACTCATTCCTGCCATGGTTCTTATAAAATGAATGTTTGGGATGAAAACAGAAACTTCTAGATGGCATGAAAGAAATATATTGGAGTTGCTTACTTCTTGTAATAAGATTTCTATGGATGGGGAAGCTTGTTTGGAAAGTCGGGGAAGATTATAATGGGATGTAGATAATAACTGTCTTGTGAGATTCCTTATTGGGAACTCTCAGTAAACATCTTTTGAAATAACCTCACAGATTATATGCAAAAGGCATGATAATGACTCCAAGAACAATTCTATAAATTTTCCACCAAGCCATAAATGAATAAACAGTAAACAAGGGGGAGGGAGTAGAAAGTAAAAAAGAGTTGCTATCACTGTAAGGCCTGACAATAGAAGATCTGTAGCTCAGGGTTGAATTGTTTTTGGATTTCTGGCATTCTCTGAGCCTGGCTGTTTTCTTGTAGACATTTCATTACCAGCCTCGGTAACACCATCAGTGTGAGGGTGTGACGATCCCAGTACCAAGATCCTAACTTAGAAATTCGCCAGACAGTCCATCAGAAAGCTTAAAGAATTCTTTACTAAGGATCCGATTAACACAGGACAGTAGCCAAAGCTCCAAGTGAGAATTTGGCGCCAAGACATTCAAAGTGATTCTTTCCCTCCTCTGATCTCATCCCTCCTCCCCATCTCGCAAACAAGCTGTTTCTCACTCCTGAGTTCCCCCTCCCATCTCAGCAGTTCGTTAGAGTGATTAACAACCCAGGTGTCTTATCAGCAGCAGAGCATCCTTGGCTGAAACGGCTGAGGCAAAGGAATGTGAAGCTAACACAGGTTGGTTCTCTGGGAATGCAGTGAATGTGTGAAGCCAGCTAACGCATGTAGAAACTTCTAATGGCAGGTGAACCAATAGAAGGGAGCCTGACATGCCGCCCTCCTAGAAAAAAGAAGTTGTCCCAGCAGGAAGGAACCAGGAATGTCGACTCTGGAACAGATAGAGTATAAACAATGTTATTTAGGCTTATCAGGGAAATGGGCATGAAAAGAACAAATTAAGTTGGGAGCTCAGACGTGGTGACTGTTCATCCATTCACTGTCACTTTTAGGGAAGTGTTTCCACTAAATGAGGTACTGAAGGTGACCTCTTGTTGTTGGGAGTCCAAGATTTCCCAAATTTCAAAAGAGGAGAATCCAGTGCTCTGGTGGATAGTTATTATAAGCGACCTCAGCAAAATGAAGTAGCTCCACCCAGTTGTCCTGTTGATGATTGAAATAACAGCGAAGATATTGTTCCAGCACAGCATTCAATCATTCCATCGATCCATCCATAACTTTTCATTTTTACCTCTTAATTTACAATCAATGATCTCTTTATCCCATGTCCCATCTCTTATCTATAAACAAATCCATAAAGCATCATCATTTCAGTCCTGGTGTCAGCAAAAGTCCATTAAGAGTTACCAGAAATAACAATATATCTATTTTAACCTTGATCAATAAAACCAGTTTTATATTCCTTCCTTTTACTTCTAACAATCTTAATCTTTAGTCTATTTCAGTAGAAAATGCTGTAGAATTTGATTTTTTTTTTCATTTCTTTTTTACTCCTTCTCACAAAATTCATCCAAGCTTTAACAACCGTCTTATGTAAATCCAATATAAAAGAATTATCCAGGTCACTCTATGGGTTTATAATTCCCTTTTGATTTTCAAAGTCTCAATCCATTTCTTTTGTCCAATGAAACATCATCCATGTCATTCTTGTAGCCTGTCATTTGTAGATCCACTTTCAATGTCAACTCTGTCTCTGTCTTGTCAGATAAAACTTCTTCCTCTTCTGCCATTTTTTTTCTAAAGCATCTTTTGGACACAGTCTGTCTACAGAAGCAAACATCACTATTGGCATTGTTGATATTAACTTCTGATTCCATTTTTCAAAAGTATCCTTCAGTATTTCCAATCTTAATTGGAAGATTAAGCTATCAATCTTAAAATATTTGTGTTGTTCTGTAACTGTTAATCAGTTTTATGTATTCTCCTCCTTTAATTAAAATCTTTAATTCCCTCTAGTGTCCAATTTTTAAAATTGTTTATCTCTTTTATGTCTTAGAAAAAATTCAAAAGAAGTCAACTTTCCCACAAGAAGGATTCTTTATGATTAATTCCAAAATCTTATTTTAAATTTATCTAGACCCTTAATCCATTAATAACTTTCTAAAATCAAGGTCTTAATTAGCTTTTTACTGTTTATCTCATTTATTGCAATTTTTTAAAGTTCTTAAGCTTGTAGTTCTCCGCAAAGGATCGTTACCTTGTCGTGGTGCTGGAGCTTGAGCACCTCAATGATGCCATGAGCTAAACCGTGAAGGGCCACCCAAGACGGGAAGGTCATGACAGAGAGGTCAGACTAAATGCGATCCCTGGGGAAGGTAATGGCAACCCACCCCAGTATTCTTGCCGTGAAAACTAAATGGATCAGTACAACCAGAGATATGTCGGTATACCATCGGAAGATGAGACCCCCAGGTCGGAAGATGGTCAAAATGCTACTGGGGAGGAACAGAGGATGAGCTCAACTAGCCCCAGTCGTGATGACGCAGCTAGCTCAAAGCCGAAAGGACGGTTAGCGGCCGACGGTGCTGGTGGTGAACGGCGAATCCGATGTTCTAAGGATCAACACACCATTGGAACCTGGAATGTAAGATCTATGAGCCAGGGCAAATTGGATGTAGTTATTGGTGAGATGTCAAGATTAAAGATAGACATTCTGGGCGTCAGTGAACTGAAATGGACTGGAATGGGCCACTTCACATCAAATGACCACCAGATCTACTACTGTGGACAAGAGGACCACAGAAGAAATGGAGTAGCCTTCATAATTAATAGTAAAGTGGCTAAAGCAGTGCTTGGATACAACCCAAAAAACGACAGAATGATCTCAATTCGAATTCAGGGCAAGCCATCTAACATCACAGTGATCCAAATATACGCCCCAACCACAAATGCTGAAGAAGCTGAAGTAGAGCAGTTCTATGAGGATCTGCAGCACCTACTGGACAACACGCCTAAAAGAGATGTTATTTTCATCACAGGAGACTGGAATGCTAAGGTGGGCAGTCAAATGACACCTCGAATTACAGGTAAGTATGGCCTGGGAGAACAAAACGAAGCAGGACATAGGCTGATAGAATTTTGCCAAGACAATTCACTCTGCATAACAAACACTCTCTTCCAACAACCTAAGAGATGGCTTTATACATGGACTTCCCCAGATGGACAACACCGAAATCAGATTGATTACATCCTTTGCAGCCAAAGGTGGCGGACATCTGTACAGTCGGTAAAAACTAGGCCTGGAGCTGACTGTAGTTCAGACCATGAACTTCTTCTTGCACAATTTAGGATCAGACTAAAGAGATTAGGGAAGACCCACAGATCAGCTAGATATGAGCTCACGAATATTCCTCAGGAATATGCAGTGGAGGTGAAGAATAGATTTAAGGGACTGGACTTAGTAGATAGGGTCCCGGAAGAACTCTGGACAGAAGTTGGCAGCATTGTTCAGGAGGCGGCAACAAAATACATCCCAAAGAAAGAGAAAACCAAGAAGGCAAAATGGCTGTCTGCTGAGACACTAGAAGTAGCCCAAGAAAGAAGGAAAGCAAAAGGCAACAGCGATAGGGGGAGATATGCCCAATTAAATGCAAAATTCCAGAGGTTAGCCAGAAGAGATAAGGAATTATTTTTAAACAAGCAATGCGCGGAAGTGGAAGAAGACAATAGAATAGGAAGGACAAGAGACCTCTTCCAAAAAATTAGAAACATTGGAGGTAAATTCCAGGCAAAAATGGGTATGATCAAAAACAAAGATGGCAAGGACCTAACAGAAGAAGAAGAGATCAAGAAAAGGTGGCAAGAATATACAGAAGACCTGTATAGGAAGGATAACAATATCGGGGATAGCTTTGACGGTGTGGTCAGTGAGCTAGAGCCAGACATCCTGAAGAGTGAGGTTGAATGGGCCTTAAGAAGCATTGCTAATAACAAGGCAGCAGGAGAAGACGGCATCCCAGCTGAACTGTTCAAAATCTTGCAAGATGATGCTGTCAAGGTAATGCATGCTATATGCCAGCAAATTTGGAAAACACAAGAATGGCCATCAGATTGGAAAAAATCAACTTATATCCCCATACCAAAAAAGGGAAACACTAAAGAATGTTCAAACTATCGAACAGTGGCACTCATTTCACATGCCAGTAAGGTAATGCTCAAGATCCTGCAAGGTAGACTTCAGCAGTTCATGGAGCGAGAATTGCCAGATGTACAGGCTGGGTTTAGAAAAGGCAGAGGAACTAGAGACCAAATTGCCAATATCCGCTGGATAATGGAAAAAGCCAGGGAGTTTCAGAAAAACATCTATTTCTGTTTTATTGACTATTCTAAAGCCTTTGACTGTGTGGACCATAACAAATTGTGGCAAGTTCTTAGTGGTATGGGGATACCAAGTCATCTTGTATGCCTCCTGAAGAATCTGTATAACGACCAAGTAGCAACAGTAAGAACAGACCACGGAACAACGGACTGGTTTAAGATTGGGAAAGGAGTACGGCAGGGCTGTATACTCTCACCCTACCTATTCAACTTGTATGCAGAACACATCATGCGACAAGCTGGTCTTGAGGAATCCAAGGCTGGAGTTAAAATCTCTGGAAGAAACATTAACAATCTCAGATATGCAGATGATACCACTTTGATGGCTAAAAGTGAAGAGGAACTGAGGAGCCTTATGATGAAGGTGAAAGAAGAAAGTGCAAAAGCTGGCTTGCAGCTAAACCTCAAAAAAACCAAGATTATGGCAACCAGCTTGATTGATAACTGGCAAATAGAGGGAGAAAATGTAGAAGCAGTGAAAGACTTTGTATTCCTAGGTGCAAAGATTACTGCAGATGCTGACTGCAGTCAGGAAATCAGAAGACGCTTAATCCTTGGGAGAAGAGCAATGACAAATCTCGATAAAATAGTTAAGAGCAGAGACATCACACTGACAACAAAGGCCCGCATAGTTAAAGCAATGGTGTTCCCTGTAGTAACATATGGCTGCGAGAGCTGGACCATAAGGAAGGCTGAGCGAAGGAAGATCGATGCTTTTGAACTGTGGTGTTGGAGGAAAATTCTGAGAGTGCCTTGGACTGCAAGAAGATCCAACCAGTCCATCCTCCAGGAAATAAAGCCAGACTGCTCACTTGAGGGAATGATATTAAAGGCAAAACTGAAATACTTTGGCCACATAATGAGAAGACAGGACACCCTGGAGAAGATGCTGATGCTAGGGAGAGTGGAAGGCAAAAGGAAGAGGGGCCGACCAAGGGCAAGATGGATGGATGATATTCTAGAGGTGACGGACTCGTCCCTGGGGGAGCTGGGGATGTTGACGACCGACAGGAAGCTCTGGCGTGGGCTGGTCCATGAAGTCACGAAGAGTCGGAAGCGACTAAACGAATAAACAACAACAACAAAGCTTGTAGTTAAAATTTTCTTTCATTAAAGACTGAAGGCAGACTCATGGTGTTTTCAAACTTGTCAATCCAAAGGTTTCTAATAGCGGAAAAGTAGTTAATAAGCAATTTCCAAATGTCATTAGAAAAGGAAGTATGTGAACTTAGCGTAAAGGCACTGACCACAATTGAGCAAGATGGCTATTCCCTCATCTCCCAGTGCTCAAAACCCACTGGAGACTGCTGCCTTGTGGTTCCCTTGCAAAGAGCAACTGTCTGGAGCACTTGTGGTCTATCCACCAGGTCTTCATTCTTTGCTGTGGTCATCAGCTCTGCTTCTTGCAGAGGCATCTTCAGTTCTCCATTTCTTCCTCTGGAAGTCATTCAGTAGTGGCTGACTCCTCTGATAGGAATGCTTTCCAAACATTATTCACAAACAATGGAAGAATGTGGAAGACTTCTAACAAAGCAAGAAGAATACAAATCATGAACCAATGAGAAGGAGAGACTGAATTCACCCTCGAAACAATCTCATGGAGCAGCTGAAGATAGGAAAAAGACCACTTATTTTGCTATTTACTGAAGGGAAGTTCTCTGCACCACATTTCTGTAATGCATCTTCTAGCAATCAATGGTCTGTTTGCAAAGTTGTGTCACATTCAGCCACCACTCCTGGATTGGTAATTCAACCCTTTGAATAAGTTTCATTCTGGGAATGTTGGATGGTACGTCAACACATAACGTTTTGCAACCAGAAATCTTATTTAAAGAACTGAAAGAGCCTCAGGAAAATTACATCTTCCCCTCAACATGCAGTTCTTGGCTCTTGACCTTATAGAGTTTCTAAGCAGAGCTAGGATTTTTTTACTTCTCTTCCTACTTTTTTCCTACTTCTATATACAACTCATAAATAACAGACAGCCTTATCAGTACCAAACAATCTAGCTACATTTTAAATTCTGCATCTACTCCTTTCAAAGAGGTTCCCTCTTCAGAACCTTCAAGATCTATAGAAAGAAAGGACACATTCAAAAATCCCCAAATTACTTCCAATATTTTATTGTAAACAGCAAGTATAGAAATGTATTACAAAGCAAAGCATTACAAAGAGCAAGAGAGAAATCGTTGTTATACAGTATTCCTGAACTCAAGAGATCTTTATCCAATGTTGTAGGTTCTAGCTAGACGGGTAGACTAACTAAGAACCTGAAGATCACTGAAGCAACATGGCAATGCGAGAGAAGAACCTGAGCTCTTCAGCTTTGTCGGTGTCGTCCCTCTAAATTTTAACTGCACCACTAGTGGTATTCTTACACCTGTTCAGGATTCCAGTGGTACAGCCCACTTATCTCCTGATTAGTCTGATGGCAAGGTTACCTAACCCATCATTCAAAATCAAGCTCCGTAGCTGGTCAATTGTCATCAACCTCCTTGAGCATCCCTTGGAATTTTCCAGGAGTGCTGCTTGTGTCAGGCCCAGGCCAAGAACAACAAAGAATCAGTCCAGTCAGACTTCAGTTCTTTATTTGCTCACACAGGATAGACAGAATCTTGCCAGACTAAAGCTACTCTACCTAACCTAAGGAGAAATAACCTGGGAGAACTCTAGGGCAGGGCTATTCTGAATCTCTTGGTTTCCACAACTGCCCCCTGGACTACATTTCCTCTGATCTCCTTCCCCTTCTTGGAATGTGCTCCCTCCTTCCTGAGAGCCAGAGGCACTGCCAAAATCCACCGCATCTTGGTCCATCCTGATAAGCCCATGGTTCTTCCTCCCAGGCATCCAAGTACTATTAATGGTCTTCATTAGTCTAATTCAGCTCCTCTGGCCCATCTGCTGGATTCACATGTTCATGTTACTCCCATATTTGTTCAATTTAAGCTATACCATTCATTGTAATAGCAAGAGGCCCACAAGCCTATATGTCTTAACTCAGTCTTGAACCAATGTTCAAATCCTCCTTTTCCTAATGCAAAATAATGATCAATACAGAGTGCTCAATAGTGTCCCTAAACAATGTGGTACAAATGAGTAATTATCATGTGCACTTCAGTGGGTCAGCTCTGAGACAGACAAAAATGGTTAAGGAATATGGGCTCTTGGCTACTGAGAAAAACTAGGGCTGTGGCACTCATTCTTTGGAATATTTACTTGTACAACCAGAGGAATATTGATCATTTCCTAAAATTAGGTCTCCTCCCCAAAAGAAAAATAGTATATTAAGAGTCCATCGTAGCTCCCAACAATTCCACTTCTTAAATATAAGTATGCCATTCACCTGACCAGTTTGACTACATTATCTCAGTGGTTTGGGATATCATGAGTGACTGACATGTGATTCATCCTTCTTTTCCAGACAGGCATGCATCTGTGGATAGAAGTGTTCTTGAAATAATATCACATTGTTAAGCATGTTTGATTTTATTCTTATTAGCCTGTATTTGAATTCTATCTAGTACATGCTCATTAAATCAACTGTTTGCTCCCTTGGGCACTTTTGAATGACCTTTCCTTTATTCAATGATGGTTAAAGCAATGGAAATGAAAGTATCATTGGATGTTTACACAGAATCTATGCAACTCATATTTTCCTCTTGTACTTGAACTATAGGCATTTGTGAGCATACAGCTTTTGCTGTACATTTTCCTGAATAAAATGAATAAATATTCTTGTGAGAAATTAAATAACACATATCCAACATATATCCATTTTTATTTTGAGCTAACTGTCCTTTTTTAAAAAAAAAACTTCCTTCCTTCCTTCCTTCCTTCCTTCCTTCCCTCCCTCCCTCCCTGGAAATTGCCCAAGTAAGGAGCACAACCCTGAGGAGAACCATGTTTATTGCACTGATCGTTGTGTGCCTGCTTTACAAGAAAGAGGAACCCTGAGCAATGCAAAAGCAAAGATTTTTATAGAAGTTGAGGGCTACAAGGTGGGAAATCCTAGGGATCTGATTGGCTGGCCAGTTTGGGGAAGCTAGGCAGGTCCTTGTCTGTGTACCTGGGGTGAGTTCTGTTGTTAGGCAAAATGAGCCTTTCGGGAGGGCAGCAGAACTCAGGGGGCTCATTGTGAAGGAGGTGGAAGGTTGAGGTCATCTGCTGATGGAGGAGGGAAGGTTGGGGTTTCTCTAGGTTGCAGTTTCCTTGTAAGGGCTGCCCTTGGGCTGTGCTGTGAGCTGGTGAGGAGCTTCTGTTCTTTGGTTTACTGACCAACTTCAGGTTTTAAATGGAAAAAAAGTCTTGTATTCAGAACTAGACATTTCTAATGGAGGTAGTCAAGAGCTCTGTTTGGAAAACTGGAGCTGTTACCGTAGAACCAAAGTTCAGCTATTCTGCATACTCTACAGAATCAGAGGTGCTACGGTTGGAGGCAATTTTATTTCTCTGAACTGATCATTGCTCTCCTAAACATGAAGGATTCAGGGTATGGTCAACATGACAAGCCAAATGCTAGGGTTGATACCATAGCTCAAGGTGAATGTGCCACAGCCCCAAACCTCAGTTGTCTCAATTAGATTTTAATTAGTTCCTATGATGCCTTCTTATTATGTAGGCATAACCTCTACATCATAACACAGCTGTTAACATGAAGTAAAAGTCTCACAGATTTATTTTCTTCCAACTTTTCATTAAAAAGACAGACAGAGATAGAAATACTGATTATTCTGAAACCTTTTTGATCATATTCCAAAACCCAAGTGAGGCAGAAGAACAATCTTTAAGATATTTTTAATATTAAAAAAGTAATTAGATCTTTCTAGTCCTACATGAGCTTCTCCCATGTGCTAGCTGGCAGAACTAAGTAAATAACTCAGTCTGGCATTTGCATTTTAATTTTCATTAATATAGATGTTCATTCGGGGAACACACTTTCCTTATACTTGTATAAATAAATGTCACTCAAGCTGTCATTTCAAAGATCCATGGTGACTTGAGTCCTCAAAATCTAGGAAAAAGAATTCAAAAAGAGAAGCAAATAAGGGCTATTGTTTGAACTGCTTTCAAGCAGTAAGGAAACCAATCATCAATAAGAATTACAAACATAGGCATAAAATCTAAGCTTATTTTAATATATTCTGGATTCTAGTCTCATTTGATAAAGAATATACAGATTTAATATATGTAAAATATATTTTTGGCAGGTTCTTCAACAATGAATAAAGCTGGGTACATTCCTGGTATGTGAACTGCAACTCCCAGAATTCCCTGGCCAGCATAGCCATTGCAGATATTTTTGAGAATTGCAGTCTCCACACATCTGAGAGGTGCCCAGCTGGGGAAGGCTGCTCTATAGCTTGCAAATAATTATAATCAAGTCTCTCCTGTTTGGGGGGGGGGTGTTGAAGAAATGAAAAGAGCTTTTGAAGATGCAGTTCTGAAGAGTGGAAAGGGAGGAGAGCCAAAACAGGTGACCCTTCCCTTGCTTCATACTTTCTGCTCAACATCACCCCTCAGCTGCTTTTCCCTCTGCAGAATTCCAGATGCGTAATTCATCTTGTGAACTTGAAGCAAGAACACAGTAGTGTGTGTGTGTGGGGGGGGGTATAATAAACCAGTTGGAGTGTGATTTTGAACAGAAACCAGGGGTGTGGAAAGATTGAACACTTCAATACTCTTTAGCTCAAAAGAGCAGCCCTCTGAAACTATCTGGCGTTTTTTTTAAAATATATATACTTTGGCTTTATATACTCTAGTGTGGAAACTTGGTTTTCAGTCATAATTGTGTGTATGCATATGTACTAAACCATTTTAAAGTAGCATTTATATGTTTGCACATACTCTCGCTCTGTGCATATACTTCCTCCTCAAAAGAATTACAGCTATTGAAAAAACAGTAAAAGTCTGCTCCAGAAATGGATGTTGATCATGTTTTGGCTACTAGTCAGTAGGCATATCCCAAGGCTAGGTTCTCCTCAGATGACAAAAATAGTGAGCAGAACCTGTTTTTTTTTTTTTCCCTCCCAGAGTTTCTTCTGCATTTACATCATTTATTTATTTAATGCTTATATCATCCAATGACAGAAATTCTGTGTTAAAGTGTGCATAGTTCTGTCATAAATTTCCATGGAAAAAAAGAATGGTTAAAAAAAAAACTTAACGGGAGCCCACATCTTGTCAGAGATCAGTTTTTACTATAAATTATACGAAGGATCAATATAGGTGGGGGAGAGCCACAAACAAATTGTTCTGTGAATGATATCTGCACTTGCATTGGGACAGTATGGACCCAAATACATATCTTATGCCCTTAAAAAAAATGGAAGTGACCTGTGCCATATATTCTGGTGCACAGAAACAAGATCCATTGAACATTTACATATCGTACTCAAATTAGTGGTGAGTTACAGTAGCTGAATTTTCTATGAATTAAACAGAAACTTCCCTGTTTTTTCCTCCCCCTTCCCTTACCTCAGCTGCAGCTCTTTCTGTAGTGGGAAAAGACTTCAACTAAAGACTTTCCTCATAGACCTGCCAAGGTGCATTTTTCTCTCACAGACCTGACTTGCAGTCACAACTGATGTGAGGGTTTGTCATGGCTGTTTTGACATTCTGGTCAACCTAATCCAGGGATCCAGTCCCTGTGGTTTGTCAATTATCCTACTAACCCTACAGCGAGAAGAACACTCCAGGCACAGAAATGTCAGCCAAGAATGGGGGAAAAGAATAATGTCAGCAACTTATAAGCAGGGAATTGGTGGTGGGAGAACACAGATAGATTCCAGCAGCATGGCAATTTTAGAGTTTTATTTTATTTGCAATCACTTGGAACTCTTCTAAATTGATGCCTACACCCACGCACGTGGTGAAGAGAGATTCAAATGTGCAGAATAAGATATAAACAGATTTGTGTTAAGGGTAATTAGCATGTGGAAATTGCAGGTTGTGGGTTTTGATTTTTCAAGGCCGTTTCTCTTATCAACCATTGACCTAGGAAGATACATTGAATAAATAACCTTTCATCTGTGTTTTTCTCCAATATTTCACAGATGAAGATGGTATTGAACATTTATGGGTAGAATTAGAAGGACAACATCATCATCTGGAAATCATAATGGACCAGCACACTTCAGATTCAAATGTGTCACAACTAAGAAAAGGAAATGGAAAATACATGCAAATGGTTCCAGGTGACGAAAGCATGGAGGAAATACAGGTTTATTCACCTGCAGTACACACCTGTGCACTATTCATACCATTTAGAAGAAGAGTTTTCCAGTCTGAGTTGGAATGCTCTGGTTTCTCTTCAGACTGTGTAAACCCTTCGTCTTTTACTGTGTTGGATGAAGCCTTTCTTTCCTTCTGGTAATTGACCAGCTCCCTAATCTAGGATTCATCTAGAAACCATAGTTTTGATTTAGATGGTAGTGCTGATGGGAAGCATTTATTAAAATTATATACATGCTTTGATTTGTTCTGCAACAACAAAAATAATTAAACGTTGGGCTGAAACCTCCAGCAGTCTTCAAATGGTACCTGGAAAAAAAAAGTTTGGGAACTTCTGATTCTGTGAATGCTAGTCCCATGCTATAGCTGATGAAAACCAAGCCATGCTAATAAGTGATAAGGGAAAAATCAGATAATTGATGGCAGAGATGTTTTAAAATGTATAGACAGAATGCTTTCTGCTTGCCACTGGGCAATTAATATTTCCTTTCCCATACATTAAGAAGCTGGGTTTATAGAGTGATGGTATAAAACATAGGTTCAGGTGCTAACACTTCTCTATATACAGTAGGCACTAAATGTTTAGAAGTCCATTTCAGGTTTTGAGGTGTTTGTAACTGAGCAGGATTTGGAATTAATCCAGCCTGGGTTTGGTAAGCAGCAGGAGGGTTTTAGATAAGAAAGCAGGAGAGGAGACTACAAGAAGAATAACAATGATGATGATCTTTCATTCTGTATCAATCTTTAATTTGGATTTAACTCAATCCCACAATCATTTTTCTTGAAAACAAAAGTGCAGCTAAGAAGCTGATACATTTTATTGTTCACTGAACAAAAACTAAAATTGGTTTTTTTTTTATCTTTAGCAAGTTTTCTTTCAAGAGACTTTTTTTTCTTTTTACAACATTTCCACCATTTCCCTTTATTATTATTGGCATGTAATTTGCTTGTTGGATCTCATCACTGAATTTCCATCAAAACTTTATCACAATTCAAAAGTTTCCTTTTGTATCAGGATTATGCTCTTCAGTAAACAAAGAGTACCTCTGAATAAGGGCATAATGCCTAATTGTTAATGTAGCATTATATTTTATGTTTAGTTGAATGCCAAGTTAGGTTTCTCTTTGCTCTGCCCTTATCTGTCTTTCCTCTCCTCCCACTTTCCATTCAAAGTATTGCCTTCATTCCCAAAAATGAAATGCACGATTACTCCCCAGGTATTCCATTATTTATATACAAGTACAATTTGGCAACAGCTTTTGGATGGGCTCTGGATACTGTACTTAAGAGGGGTCAGGGGAGTATCTCCTTGGACAGTATTGTTATTAACTGCTTCATATGCACTATTTATTTATTTATTTATTTGATCTCTATAGCCGCCCATCTCAGCAAGTGACTGGGTGACTATCATTACTAAATAGATATAGATATGTTTAATGTATTCTTTTCTCTTCTGAATGTCTTTTCTTCATGCAGATACATGATTATGTGAAGAAAAGCTTTCAATGATAACTCCTATCATCCCTTGCCATTGACCAGTCTGGCTGGAGTTACGAAGAAGTAATATCCAAGACATTCAAAATATTAGATAGCTAACTTAACTCATCTAAGCATACTGATTTCAGTGTATCTATTGTAATCCAGACCAATCAAATATCAGTTTATGTGACTGTATGCTATAGCTGTATAAGTTATACAAGCATTTTCTATTATAAAGACTGGAATGCCTTCACCTAAGATTCCTTGTTAGGCATTAAATACTGTTTCTAGAGGGGACTTTTTAATGACATTACTGTGCCTTATTCATAGACTGTTTAATGGGGGAGAGTTTAAGATGACTTTGCAGTCAATTTATGAATACTTCCATCTTTTTTTCATACTAAAAGTATCTGTCAGTAGTTGTGTTAGGATCCTGCCTAAGGCAGGTTGGGCCACATTCCTGGGATGTGCTAGTAGGTCTACAAATATTTCTGGCACTCAAATATTTCACAATAGCTATGCCATTGATTTCCTGAAATCAGCAAAGCTGGGTTGGAGGGAAGCAAAGCAGGAATGGATACTGTTTGATGAGTCAATGAGGTCAGTTTATTTCATGTACTAAGAATTGTAAAAATTCTGGTGAAATTGCCAAGAAAAACTCCACACTGCCTGCTGTTCACCCAATAATGATGTACAGTAAGTTTGATGTTAGATATAATGGGGCATATTCAGTACTGGAGACTTTTGAGTACCAACTCCTGTTAGGCAGATATCCACCCTGCCATAATGAAACAGATGGAACTCTTTCAGGTTTTGATTCCAGTTTATAACAGAGACACCACTAAGCATCTCTTCCCTTCCAAATAATTTATTACAATTGATTAGGATAATGACACAAATTACAGTTTAGTGAACAGCTTTTGGCAATGTTCCTCCTCATTCAGGGATCTCTTCCCGGCATTGTTCCTTTGCTGTAGTTAGCAGAGCTCTATATTTCCCATCTGCATCCTGTCTCTGTTCCAAATCACCCTTAGCACGCCTTGGCTAAACGTCAACAACAAAACATGGAGCTCAAAAACCTAGCACCAAATCAGGATGAGAATTTTGGATGTGCATTTCATAGGCACAAACACCGGGACACAGAGATAAGATTCTAAAGGCCAATGTGTTGTATATTGTGGCATGTCCGGGTAATTTTAAAAAATGAGAACTACGAGATAGTTGTTGGAAGGAATCCCAGGCTGGAATTCATTCAGTGTTTTCCTCTGCCAATGTAGAAGCTCCTTGAAGTACTTGAAGGAGGCCTGAATGAATCTTGCTATGCAGTCTCTAATTCCAAGGGTTGAGAAGCTCCAGACCGCCCCATGCTCGGTACTTTGGCAAGAAATGATACACAAACTGATAAAATACTCTTGGGACTGTTAGAAATGACAGAATAAGTCTCTAACTTGAGTTTGCCTGACTCCCTCACACACCATGATCTTTGTGTAGCTGTGTACATGACTGGGTACATGAGCATGCTAATTTCAGTGTAGTCTGTCTCCAGATATGGCCCTCGTGACACAATTTGCAGGAAAGTTAGATTATCAGCAAGAAAACTTTAAACCTCCAAAAACTGCTCCTTGACAATTTGTCACTCAGCTTCAGCAAAACTATAGAGGCTGAAGCACAATGAATTAATGAATAGCAACAAATCCCCATGGCAACAAGTTACTTCATTAAAATTTTATCAGCATTCTTCCTAAGGAAAGCACTGCCTTCTGTTCTGCACTGAGTTTCTTCTACAGTGTTTTCACAGGCAATCCGCTGCATTCTGGTGTTTCAAAATTAGTTCCTGTGGAGAGCAAGCTCACTCAGATTCTCGGTTGTGTCACACATGACTCTCCTGGGTTCTGTGATGAAATTTTGCCTACATTTTGTGATGTGTGTGTGCGTGTCGTGAGCCTGAAACATTAATGACTCATTCCCCAGATGCTTTCTTTGAGAATAGGTTAATTAGCTGTAAATACATCTCTATGTTCATTTTCAGCAATTGCTTTTAAGCACATTTCATAAACAATGTCTCACTATCCAAGAGACACCACTGAAGGCAAAAATAAGAAAAACTACAATATTCAGTTGTGACTGCAAACCATTTTAGCTCTTGACTGGAGAATTGGATAACCACAGATATCAGTATCTATTTTTGTTGTTGATGCTGCTGCTGCTGCTGCTACTACTATTGATCCTACTATTATTCTGGATTCTTCCCTACCATAATGCTCCCTGATACCACCATATCTTTGCCCTGTGTTGTCTTCATGATCCCTAATTTCCAAATGTCCCAGTAGGATGGCATGCTCTCTCCCAACAGAACTGCACTCAGCTGGAATATTGTAGAGTCTACCAGACCCTAGAGAAGGGAGAGCCCCTGCTACACTGAAGTCGCCCCCCTTTTTCCACTCTATGAGCTAGGGGGATTGGTGTACGGCAGGCAAACACACATAAATGCACTGCTAGCTCATTATGAATTGCACCAGACTTGAAACTGTATTCTTCAGGGTTTTCAGGGAACGGATCTTGTGAGCCAAGTGAAATATCAGAGCCATGTCTGGTAGGCAGCATTTGGTATTGCAAAGGTTGCAAATGGTACTGCATTTGATGCTCAGTAGACCACATTATTACCTTCTGCAAATAACTACGCTTTCAGTATAAGTCTCAAAGTGATAAGGTGCAGTCTATTTTTTTATTTATTCTACAAATAATTTTAAAATGTTTTTGAACCCCCCCCCCCCGCAACAAAAGGTAACTTAAGTGTCTTTATATAAGAAATGGTTCAAGGAACCATTTTAATTATGACGATTGTACAGATGAATAATGTCTATATTTATCTAGGTATATTTTTCTTATTTCTTTCAATTCCTTATTGTGGTGGTGGCGGTGGTGGTGTTTGAAGGTGTACATTTCAGGAAGAAATATACAGTATGTGAAGAAAAATAGTAATGATACTGATGAGGCTTATCCCAGCATAGGAAATTATTAGGCAGTCCAAGAAATAACTTCTCTGTATTGATTTTTTTATACAGTGGCAGAGATCCAAAGGGTTTCATGCAGTGTGTGTTGTGTGCACAGAAGCCTTTTTCACTCCTCCACCTGAAAAGTTTTGTCACAAAGTCTGGAGATACTTTGGAATGGCATTCAAACCTGTGTGAAGGGATATAATGGATGTGAAAATGTATACACATGCACATCAACCCACACACATCGCCTACACACGTAAAGTATTTGCTTATGCATACCCCTGACCGATGTCTTGGCCCATTCCTAAGATTCAAGAGATGATCATGGCACATGTCTTTTTATATATTTTATGGAGCAACTTCTATTCATTCCCCCCAGCCCCCAAAATGTTAATGCCTTATCCCCAGCTAATCCCTATAGTATCTGAGATACTTGGGTTTCTAGTATAATTAATCTGGGGCAGATAATCTGATCTGATACACAAAACAAAACCCCTGACACTCTTTTCATTTTAAATGATGCTTTTGTTTAAAAGAGTTTTAAAAGGGCTTTCGGGATAGTGAGAAATACCCTTAACTTCATAAAATATCCTTGTACATGTATATCAGGTGAAACATGTAAACCCAATCCACAAATATTATGTCATGACCCCGTTGCAAGGCACACAAGAGCCTCACAACGGGATCATGATCATCAGGAAAGAGAGGAAGGATCACAATCAAATCAATGCTCAGATAATCACCCAAGCGTCCACACCCATGAATTGATCTACAGCTTAATAGAAGGATATCACTAGGTAATCCAGATAAGCATCGATGACACAGAAGAACTCAAGCCTTGTGCCCCGGAGGACGCACCTGCAACCAGAAGACAAAGACGGCAGCCGGGAAAACGCCCAGACACCCATCACAAATCACATCAACACCTAAATCGCCCGTCCGGTCAGAGGAATGGGGACAATGGAGGAGCACGGGGTCTGGCAAGAGGGTATAAACAGGGCACCATGCCACCATGCCTCCATTCCCGTTTTTCTTTCTGTTAGCACCGTTTCAATAAACCGGAAATCCTTAATCCCTATTAAGTGAGTCCGTGTCTTATTCGGAGCGAGGCTGGCCCTGACATATTAGCAATCTATTTTTTTGTACTGTGCCTGTTGTCTTACAGATGCTAAAGATCACACATTTTTCTCATGTGTTACTTCTCCAGTGCACTTTGGATCATAGCAGAATGCAGTAACTTAAGAAGAGGGTGCTTTCTCATGTCATCTTTCATAACTTTAACTAGCTAATATGAAACAAGTAATTGGTGAGGAAACCATACACTTCCCCATCTAAATTGTTCTTGTTCTTTTACCTTTTGCTTCTGCAGTTTTTGAAGGTACCAGTAGCTTATGAATTAGAAGCTGATGAGAGAGGCAGATGGGGCTCACCGCCTGCCTTCTGAACTCTGTCTCTGTCCTGTTGACTTGTAAGGTGGTGGTGTTCAAGGGCAGGTCTGCCAATCAAGCTTTATACTTCCAGGGGTTGACCACAGTTACTTAAATTAGGTCTTCCATATTCTGTGCTACAACTGACAGGTACTGGAAACAGCAGTCATTTATGGAAAGCTACCTGGTCCCTTGATTGGGACCACCCCTGCTTCCTTTAATAACTTTTTAAAAGAAGGGAGCATCTGGCAACACTGGCTGCAAAGAACTAATATTCAGTTGAATATTTCATAATGCTTTCTTGAAACATCTCACAGGTTTACAAACACTAGATATTTACTGTAGAGAGCTTGGTAAAGATAGGTACCAAAACCTGGCATAATATAGCCATGTTGAGACAGATGAGGAGAGAGAGAGATTTACTGACTCCAAGTCCTATCATCCTAGGAATATACCCATTGTCTGTTATTCACAGATCTCTGGATGTTTGCAATGCTCACACATATCTCTAGCTGCAATATATTATAAACCTTTAAATACTTAATAATAATAATATGTTAAATTTATATGCTGCCTGATTTCCAGCAACTCTGGACAGATAATATTGTACTTTCTTGGCACCCTTTGAAAAGGAGGTCTTCTCTGTCTCCCTCTTGCTTCCACGAAAGATGAATACACATTCCTCCAGTTCTGATTAGTGTCAGGGCCAGCTAGGAGGAGGAGGAGGCTTCAGATCACCCTGTGGAACATCAGCTTGCCTCAGAGAGCAGGAGACACTGGGGATAGATTTTGCTGCAGGTCATTCTGAGTGGCTGAAGGCAACAGAGGATGAAGGGCCTGATCTGGGGCTTCCTCCCAAACCTAAGTCACATAGAGTTGAGCAAAGGACAGAAAAGAATAGGTCGGCGCAGCTCCTCATGAGGCAAGGACATTCCCACCAGCAGTTGCTTGCACCCAATGGGGGCTGTACCTCAGAGATACCACTAGCAAGCAATTATTCATTGGGAACAACCACTTCACTATTTGGAACCCTGTCTGTCCACCTTGTGGAAACCTGTGCCTCTTGGAATCCTATTCTTTGACTTCAGACTGGACTACAACCTATGCTTAGATCTTGAACCTCTGGACTGCCTTCTGACAATGACTCTGCCCACTACTGTGGACTCATTTGCATGGACTTCTTCTCAGGCAAGCTGTTCAAGGATGTTGTGACCTGTAAATGATTACATGTCCTATTTGTGCTGCCTGTATTTCACATCCCAGTAAACTATTACAGTTTTACCTGTGTGGGCATGTGAATGTGTTGGCCAGGACCAGGACAATTAGACAGATTCCCTACCCCACCCTACCTTCCAGCTCATGTTTCTGGAGATACCTCTCAATTGGTGTTAAGCTACCAGGCATCATCTACAAGACTTGTAACAAATATGCATTTCATCAGCAATGCTGATGTTCTTACAATAAATAGTGGCTATCTATAACTTCTCAGCAGACAGCCAGTTTGGTCTAGTGGTTAAGGTGCTGGGCTAGAAACCAGGAGTCTGTGAGTTCTAGTCCCACCTTAGGCATGAAAGCTGGCTGGGTGACCTTGGGCCAGTCACTTTCTCTCAGCCCAGCTTGGTACAATGTAGACTAGCCTCCTTGTGGTGCACCCCAGGCAACGTGACTTGTCACGGCTAAATAGTCTACACATCTGGCTGCTGGACCTCACAAGGATTTCCCAGCAAGAAAAAGCAGCATGAACACCAAACTGCTATGCCATACATTTAAAAAAAACAACAACTTCTCAGCATTTTCTACAGCTGACAAAAACAATTTGCCCATTACACCTGTCCATGCAGCAGACTATCTCAGGTAATGTTTTTAAAACTAACATATTAACATCACAAATACATGGGAACAAATTCATGAATTCTGGAGAGGAGACTGTTTGCCTCTCTTAAACCATTGTTTCTCCTTTTGATGTTTAGCAATTCACTGAGTGCGGGAAGTAGGGAAAGAGCCGTAACCTTGGAAAGTGGCATATTTGAGGCAGAGAGGATGAGGATTGATTGCTTGAAGTTCTCAAGTAGGCAAGGCTGCCATTTTCAGCATTCAGCTACAAGCTGGCTCAAGCTGAGCTATGATTGGCTGAAGGTGCCCTGAATTTGATGACTGAATATTAAGTGTGCTTTGGGATTGCAAAATTAGAACAACAAAGGGCAGAGGCAACGTGACAAAGAAGCACATGGGGATGCTTTGTACATGGGACAGATGACAATGTATGAAGGCTTTCTGTGAAGACCTCCTATATATGAATGTATGAGTGTCACATGTTCTATCTCTCCAAGTTTCCACCAACCAAAGAAAAGTCTTTCCAAATCCTGAGGATTAGGATTTGGAAATACCAAGCTCTGAAACTGAAATCTTGATTTGATATCAAGTACTGTGCAAACCTTCAGATTTTCTCCATGTTTTATTATCATGCACCTACATGATTAGCTCTTGCAATTATTCCATACCCACCTATATGCATGTCAAGTTGTATACTCAAAATTGATTGGAGAAAAGTTATGTTTTAGTGGCTGTAGTGCCAAGGATCCAAAGCATGTCTTCACAACACTCCATGTGACTGGATTCCTATATTGGGGATTGCAATGTTTTGCGGGGCTAAACACCACAAATGCCTTTGGGTATCATGCCATGCATTACACTACAAAAAGTGAATGGAGCCAGAATAAGGAAGTGGGCAGGACCAGGACAACACTAAATTTGATTTACTGTAAATTACATTAAGTATAATTAAATGCAAATGATATAATTACTCCCCAAGTACGTAACAATTTTAATAGTCTGTTTCAATAATTACTAAAATTTGGGGAGAAATTTGGAGGGAAGCCAGGGTTTGCACAAAGGCTTTTTAGAGATGTTGCCCTGAAAGTTCAGGGTTTCTAAAGATACCTTTAAAAAATCTGGCTTAACTTCTCTCTGTCTCTTCTCTGCCAATATTTTCTTATAATCTTTATTTGTTTCTTATTCTTGCTTCAGGAAGAACACAGTACATAACTCATAACCTTAAACTTCCTTCCCATGTTCTTCCCATGTCCTTCCCATGTCCTTCCCAGATGTTAGTTTCAAAGCGTTTTGAGAAATAGTCTTATTTTCCAGCTTTCTAAACTATTCTAGAACAGTCCCACTGGATGAGGCAAGGGAGTCATTGCTTAAGACTCCATATCTAAGTATAGCAACTGATTTTAACAGAGGTGTCTGTTTATACAAAGTTAGAAATTTTAATATAGAATATCAAAGGTTAAGCAAAGAAAGCAGCATGCAGCAAGGTGAACAGCTATTATAATTTCTCTTTTCTTGACAGATACCCCTACAGCATTTTGAATGTAGACAATGTAGACACTCTTTCATCATTGTAACACTCCTGAGAGCATTACTTTTCTCATTTTATATGTGAGGAAGTAAAACTAGATTCTGGCTTGCTCATTGACTTACTTAAGTATTGAATGGGTGAAATGTTACACCCCCATCTAAGGCTCTTAGCTACTAGACCTATAATACATATCCCATAGACAAGAGGAATATCCTTTCATCTGAAAATATTTTTACCCTGTTTTCCTGTGAAAAACCACTCAAAGTGGCTGGCAAAATATAATTCAGAGCACGATTAAGGATTCAATTTCCATTTAAAACTCAAGGTTAAAATGTAAAACACATAGATTGAATTCAACCGTTCAGAAGGATGGGGACCAACAAACAACCATGAAAAAAACCCAAGGCTTCATGTTATGCCTCAAAATGTAGAGAGCTTGTTCCAGATGGTAGAGGCTGGAATCCTCTATGAACACCTTCTGAACTTATTTCACAGGGATATAACTTTCCTATTTACAAAGTCTAGTCCCAGAATCCCATTTATCAGGGATACAGAAAATCCAAGGAATCTTCTGTTAGAACACAACAAAAGAGTACTTGCAGCTGGTGGAGATGAATTCATTTGAAGGACAAAGTAGAGGCAATAAGGTCCTGAGACCGAGATTCTTTAGGAAACTCTCCAAAAGGTTCTGGGGAAATATATAGTTTAAAATTGGGTCAGGTTCCATAGCTTTCCACACCTTTGTTGACATTTGGCTGAGAGAAGGAGAATGGCTAAGCCTACTGGGATCATAAATCTAACCAAAACTGTTGTTAGATTGTCCTGTCATAGTGATAGCACTTACATAGATTTTTAAAGAATATTGCCATTTAATTTTTTTCCTCAAAAAAGCTCATGGGTATTATGCTTCCAGCAATTTTCTTTTCATTAATGTAATGCCTCCATGCTGACAGCTTAGAGAGGAACAAAAGACATTGAAATAAGGGGCAATAGGCAAACAATGAAAAGCTCTCTAAAATGAAATGAAGGGGAAAAAACCCTGTTTTGACTTTTTGCATTTTAGTCTTAAAGAGAGGTCTTTTATCGACTTTGGCTCGGCACCTTGGAGAGAAAGATGACATCTTTAAAGAGGTTTTCAGACCCTGAGGTTGGCTGGGGCTTTTTTCTACCTTCCCCAGACATTGTAAATATTTTTTTTCCCCTACCTGTGAGCAACACACATGATTGTGGGAACTTCCTATCATTTTGTGAGAAACACCATCTATCATTTTCAGAAGGAAGAACATTTTTTAAAAATGATGGAAAGTACGAATAAGGAATAAATGATAAGCACAAAAATGTCAATTTTTTCTATAAAGGATACATTTCTTTGACAATAAGGTCACTTTAAAAGGTTTCTATTGTGCATGTAGTCACAGGGGAAAAGAAAAAATGATCAATTTCTGTTTCAGGTTTATCCTTTAGGATTTTTCCTGGAGTTCTATTTTATGCTCTTATCAATCTGAAGACTTTAAGCAGGGCTGTTTAAGAGAGGAAAGGGGGTAGAATGGAGAGAAGCACCCAGTGTTCAATCCATAAACCCATCCAGATCTCCATGGCTTTGTATGGACATGCTGTAGCACTATTAGGGACGTACAAGCTTGGTTCTGGTTTGCAGTGAAAGAGCACGATGTGTAGATATTTGCAAAGAATAAATCTTCACACACTTGACAAAGGGGTATCTTCTCTACCATTATTGAAGGGTGATAAGAACTGGAGTGATATATTATGCAATGGGGTTTCATCAATTCCTACCCTGTCATAATCCCCAAAAGTCAGAATTTGGGGGGTAGGCCAGGCTCTGTGTCCTGTTAGATGATATTCTTTAATGGACAGAACCCAGAGCATGCTCCTCCTGTTGCACATAATGGGATGGGTTGAAACTATCAGAGAAAGACCATCCCACAAATAACCCAGCCTCATGCCATGAGAAGGGCTTTACCAGAACATGTCAATCAGAACATTGAATTGCACCCAAAAACATACTGGGAGCCAATACAGCTGGAGGAGTGGAGCTAGGTTTACTCATTACTGCTTGTGCTGCTGCATTCTGGACCAGTTGCAGCTTCCAGATGTTCTTCAAGGGTAGCTCCACTGACAGCACATTGCAATAAGCCACTTGGGGGGCCACCAAGGTATGAGTGACCATCAGCAGTGCCTCCCAATCCAGAAAAGTGTGCAATTGGCACACAAGATGTTGTCCTGCTACTTGAACAGAAGCTGTGAGTCCAAGAGAACCCCCAAATTGTGAACTGGTTCTGTGTCAGGCAGTGCCATCCCATCCAGAACTAAACATGGTAAATCACCAGATCCAGGATGCCCTAAAACCCAAAGCTAAATAATGCATATGAACTTATCTAAATCCAATGATTTTGCATTAAAGGAAAGAAAATAATACTCTAGCACATGGAGAAATTAATCTCCATTCCACAAACAGGGACATCACCTGGTTTTTCAGCCTTCTTAAGGCAGAGGAGGTTAGACAAGTGCTGAAATAGTAGTTAGACTGAGACTGACAGTTTATAGTTCTCTGTGCTGAGCTCTCCAAGGTTCTAATAGTGCTTCGTTTCCCCGGACAAAATACATGCAGTGCTTATTCATTGTGAGTACCTTGCTGGCTTTCTTGAGGTCTGCAGCCAGGCCAGGTGAAAGTGATGTTGAAACTATGAGTGTAGGCGATGCTTGAAGGAAGACTGCTAACCTTTACCACTTCAGGTGAGAGATGGGGAAGGCTGGGAGGAAGTTCATCCTAGGAGGACTGATATGGTTGCCACCAAGTATTTATAGATTATTATTGATATATTCTGACAGCAGGTTTTATCAGGCTACAAGATAGCAGGTTGTAGAAAATATGGGTTCTTTTAACACCATGAAAGATTATACATACATACATACATATGAATGTGCCTTGAGTGTGTCTGTCTGTCTTTCTACTGTATCTATCAATCTATCTTCTATCTATCTGTCCCACAGGGGTATTTTCACACTCTTAAATCCATGTTTCTGGATGGTGGGGCAACTTCATGGGCTTCCAGTTGTTGCAGAGTAGAAATGAGAGTGTTTCTTAGAAGTTTTCATTGTTTCATCTTTGAAAGCTAGCCAGCATTTTATCCTCCCTTAGCCAGAGCAGAGTAATAATATAATTGCAACATTAAATGTGTTGCCATCCCTGGCAGAGCATCTTAACTGCTGTGTGTAGCAAGCATGAATGATCACATCAGAAAATATGGGAACATAAACTCTTTTGAGTCAACACTGTAGTTACTGTTATTACCCTCTTTCCCCTTTCCTTTGCGGTCAGATGGTTAAGTGGCTTTTCACTCAGAATCCCAGTCAGGAGAGACACATTCAGTGAAGGAAATTACCATTGAAGGCAAAGCACTTTTACAATGAATAAACTGAGAGGATGACAGTTTCCCCAAGAGAAAAGGTCCCTGTTCTTTTTTCAGAACCACTGAAGAGAGAAGGCATACTTTAGAGAATAAGGGAAGTCTCTGCAAACCCATATCACCTCCTCATCTTCTCTTTGTTATGGTTTCCTGGGACTAGGGTGCCTGTGAATCTGTAGATACTGCTAAACTAAAACTACCAAGAATCCCAGCCAGCATAGGCAATGATCAGAGATGCCAAAGTTGTTGTTCTGCAACATCTGGAGGGCCACAGATTCTCCAGCTCTGGATTCAGTGATTCATTTGAAGCAGACCAAGCAGCAATGTCTTTGAAAATAAATTCTGTTCAACTTTAAAATCCATCCATTAATTGAAGTCTTACATGTAACTAAGAGCTGGGTGAAAGGAATTATAAATGAGATTTAATTTTGGAATGATGTGAAGAAAAAGATTCAGAAGAAGAGATAATAGATATGTGTTGAATGATCTCTTCTATGTTTAAGGAGGAAAAAGTGTTGCTATTTTTTACATAATGTGAATACTGATGCCATTATAGTGTAAAAAGGAACATCAATGCAAATGTAGAATATCTGCTGCCTTGTATAAATCCTTTGTATAAGCAGGTGATTTTGGACCTTGCCTGAAGCTATTGCTTTTGATTATTTAGGGGGCTACTGATGTACCCTAGGTAATGTATGAGAAAGAGTTATTTGTAGTTATTTAATGGTATACATTTTACAGTTATAACAGGCTCACAGTATGTGAATGTTTGAATGTTTTGTACTTTTTTCTCATAATTTTATAAGAGCAGATCTCTTAAGTTCTGATGGCAATACAGATACAATGGTGTGCTTATTCAGAGGTGGCCTTACTATTAATTGGCTTTGCAATTAACTATTTCAATACCATGCTTTATTAGTGTACCCCAGTGAATATCTATGAAACACATTCCTCTGTGTCATCTGAGTTCAGTGGGCCTCACACATAATGTCAAACCAATAATTTGGCAATAGAAATGTGAATAATAAATTAATAAATAAATAAATAAATAAATAAATAAAATAATTATGGTGGAGAAGCAGTAATCTATACAGGTTTCTCCTAGAGTCTTCAGTGGCTAGAAAACAGTGGAAGAACATATTAAAGGCAGATCCTTCCTAATTGCAGGGCGGAAGGGAGTCATTGCCCTGAAATCTTGCCTGGGGACTTTCCACTGTCATCTGAATGGCTACTTTGGGGTAGATTCTTGGACAAGAAGGGCCTTTTGTCTGACCTAGTCTGACTCTTCCTATGTATCCATCTGAATTAAATCTGTTCTGTCTATATGGAAAGCTTGGACATCAAGCAAGGGGGTAAATGATAACACATGCATGATGCTATAATTTATGCACATACTGTGAATATGTACAGATGCTTATACATAATCACAGCAGATGCATGTTATGCCATTGTGAGTGTGGTCATTTTAGCATCAACCCAGTTTGCTGTAGATGCCTCTGCTGGAAGAAAGCATAACTTTCTTATAGTTATTCAATAAGGTAGAAAGGTCTTAGTAACAAGCCCTTAGTAGGGATGGATGAATCTGTCTATTTCAAGCCCTCCCAGTTTCTCATTTTTGCAGACAGGTCAACCTTGGTTAATTGAACTTGATTAAAAAAAATGTTTGCACTGAACATTGGTAACATTTTTTCCAAACGTGCATGCTTTTATTTACCATTTTGCAAACAATTCTGAATTTTTGGGACTCAGAGGTGTTCTCACGAAAGGAGTGCTGGGAAGGGGTAGTTTGCCCACTTACAAAAGGATTGCAATGGAAAATAAACTCAATTGCTAAGCACCGTTGACCAGAATGCTCTTTGCTACTCTACTAGCATCAGTTCCTGCAGAAACCTCCCTACCAGGTTTGTTCTCCTTTGACCTTTTTCTGAACAGGTGAGCACAGATCCAAACCAAGCACAGCTGCCATTCTTCTCATTTCCTAAGAAAGAGAAAGCTCATGGAGGCCATTTGGATTCCAAAAAGTATTCTTAGAACTAAAGATGATGCTGGAGGCTGGTGCTGCCTTGCAACACGCTAGCTTCCCATTTTAATAAACTTTTTCTTTACATGTTAAATATCATGTGGGACAGGGAGCTGGGTGGGTAAAAAGTGACCTGTCCATGAATATCACATGGGGAATGCCATCTTAATCAGGTACTCCAATTGGTCACTACCCTCTATACAAAAAGCATAAAAATCAATACCAAAATCCTATTCAAATGTAAAAGAGCATTTTATGAATTTATAGAAACATCAGTTCAGTGTTTTTTTTAGTCACTGAAGAATACGATTAGAAGTAAATATGCACCACAGCTCCATTTTATTAACACTCTTAATTGCTTCCAGAAGGATTGTGATTTTTTTTTTCAAACTAGGCATGAAAGGCAATTAGAATATTAGTTCCCATACTGACAGCAGTTGTTCTGTGCTTATCATTTGTTGATAGCATCCACATACAAGCTGAAAACCACATCTATTCTTTTAGGGTACAAAGCAATCCAAATGTTCAAACAAAATCTATATTATAGATTGGAAATAAAGAAGCAAACAACACATACTACCAGACCATCTCCTTATGCCTCAGCATCTTCTGAACTTTATAAACACATTATTCTCAGTATATTTTGTATTTTAAGTGGGGTGGGTTGCATCCTCTTCTTGTGCTTTCATTTCCATCTCTCTGAGCACTATCATAAAGTAGCATTGGAAGAATTCTGCACGGACCATGGAAAATTGGACAGCCAGTTTGGTCTAGTGGTTAAGGCACCAGGCTAGAATCCAGGAGGCTGTGAGTTCTCGTCCTGCCTTAGGCATGAAAGCTGGCTGGGTGACCTTGGGCCAGTCCCTCTCTCAGCCCAGCTCACCTCACAGGGTTGCTGTTGTGGGGAAAATAGGAGGAGGAAGGAGTATTAAGTATGTTCACCGCCTTGAGTTATTTATAAAAAAAATAAAAATAAAGGCTGGACAAAACAAATCTAAAAAAAATTGTAAGGGAGAAGTCCAACAAGATTCCATCTTATTTCTCATGTTATTTAATTTCTAAATGAAGTCACTGGGAAGATTCATGCATAGGCTTGGAGCTACCTGCCACCACTATGCTGATGATACATAGCTCTACTTTTTTCCTGAGAATGCAGAACTGGATGTATCAATTCAGGTGGGGGAGCTAAACAGCAGAATTTGGAAAAGGCAGAATTGTGGCTGATTATGGGGGCTGGATTTCAAGGACTGGGACATATGGCTGATCTGGATGAGGTTGCTCTTCTGCTTAAAGGTATTCATACCTTGGGTGCCTTCCTTGATCCAGCATGGTAAATAAAGCTTTGCATGGCTTGGGCACAAATTATTTATAGGACCACCTATGCCCATGTGGGCCTGCCTGCACCTTTAGATCTTCAGTGGGAACCTTTAGTAGGTCCAGCCACACAAGTACCCAACAGCTTTTTTCAGCTTTTCCTATAGCAAAAAAGACAATTTGCTACTAATGCTAAACCTGCCCTAGTCCTTGTTACAGTTAAGGAAAATTCTTAAAACACTGTTTTAGATTTTTATTTTTGTTTAATTTGTAAAAGCATTTTAGCCAGATTTTATTTTTGTTCTATGAGGATAGTTGTAACCCACCTAGAACCAGAAAAGGGAGAGGGCAGCATATATAAAATTCTCAAAGATGTTAATATATGTATGCATATGAGAGCCAGTTTGGTGCAGTGGTTCAGGCACCAGGCTAGAAACTGGGAGACAGTGAGTTCTAGTCCCACCTTAAGCACAGAGCCAGCTGGGTGACCTTGGGCCAGTCCCTCTCCCTCAGCTCTTGGAAGGAGGCAATGGCAAACCGCTTCCAAAATCTTGCCAAGAAAACTGCAGTGACTAGTCCAGGCAGTTACTGAGAATCGAACGCGGTTGAACGGATTAAAGAAAAAGTGTATATACTGTGTGCGTATATATGTAATTGCAATATTACAATTTGTTGTTAAATATAGATCTTATGCATCACATTCAATTCCACAACAAATTTTAAATAACACATTGATTTTAAGGACTAATTTTAAGAACATATATAAAGAACCAATTTTAAGAACATAAATTAATAGTTTTGCCTCCAAAAACAGTGGATGTGTGTGTGAAAGAGAGAGAAAGTGAAAGCATAAGAAGACCACTACTTGATCGGAACAAGGGCTTATTAATCTAGCATTTTCTCCCGCAGTGGCTCTTCAGAAGGTTCATTCCTTCCCCCACCTTACCCCCAGGTGAGTCATTAAGAACTGGCAGAAGGAGAAAGACCAAGCCTTTACATGTTTTTAAAATCTGAGGTTTTAATTATAAATACGTTTACATTATTTTGCTTGAGATTTTAATGCCTCTTTTTTTTTTTTTACTCTGTACACTGCCTGACGTTCTCCTCAACATGGGAAGTGGGATGTAAATTGATTTAATAACAATAAAAAATAATCTGCTGCTGTCCAGGCCGTGCCTAGCACAACAACCTGATCTCTGCACCTGATGGGCAGTCTGAGGACATCATATGCGGAGTCTTCACATGGATGTGAAGTACAGTACAGGCTCCAATCCCTTCCAGTAATCTGTCCAGAAACAAAACATTTAATATGAATAGTAAAAACAAACTGGTAAGCTGTCTCTATTTTTCAGCCCCTTCCCATAATTTCAGTCCTTCCATCTGCAATCCTAAACATAAAGCAGTAGAAACTGTCCCAATCTTGAGACTCAGCTTCCTGAAGGCCCACTTGGAGGTTAATCAAAACTAGTGTTTAATTACTTGGTTCCCATCCTGAAAAGAAAGTGGCTCTTCCTCAAAGCCTCAAGTGGGTGGAGATCTTACAGTGGGGCTGATGATCGTGGAACTGAGTTTCTGCTTCGGAGAAATGGAGGTTCTGAGGCTACAAGGCCTAGTGGGAAGGACTCCACAACCAATTCCTCTATTCAAATACTCCTGAAGAAGGCTCCATAGCACTGCCATCTGGGATAATAAGGTCCTAAAGCAAGAAATGCATTATCTGTTATTTCACTAAATATTAAATATAATATTTATGAGTAGAAGCATTCTATAGTAGTGGAAGCATTCTATAGAAAGGAAAATCATCATCAGCAGCAGCATGTACCTCTTTCTCTTATACCACATTCTCTCTGGTGCCTTTAGAATTCAATAATAATAATAATAATAATAATAATAATAGAGACCAATTTTATCCAAAGAGGTCAGGAGAGGACAGAAACCTTCTGGGACACACACAACGAGGTTATAGAGCTTAGTAAGGGTATAAACTTACCTCATGAATTCTAATTACCTCCTTATCTGACTCCTTTAAATAGCCTGGGAATGTATTTAACACCCAGTGAACTAAACACATGGAGAGAGACCTTAGTATGAAAGCTATTATCATATTCATTTCTTTTACACTTCTGAGAACATTGCTTATGGCACCTTACAAATTCCTGTGAATTTCCCTTTTAGTACCTTCAATAGAGGGTGTGAAAGAGAACATGATCAAAATTGATGCTGAAACATCTCCATAGGCAAAAAAAAAAAAAAAAGTCTAAAGGAGAAGAAATAGAGTTTTAGCCTTTGCTTGGCAGCAGTGCCTTTCCCTAACCTGGTTCCCTACACATCTTTTGAACCATAAGTCCTGTCCCCAAATCTTAACCTAGCCACCCTGATAGTGCGGATGATGGAGCTTATCATGTAAATATTTAGAAGGCACACAACTGAGAAAAAGTAAAGAATATGACCATTATTTGTTTTATGAAACAGTGAAGGAGAACTCTATCTAATTATCCTCTTGATACATAAAAGTAAAGAGGGGGGAAGACATCCTGGAAGAAAACAACAGCAAACTGTTCCATATTATTGCCAAGAGAAGGTATGTCTGTAGCTCATAGCAGCCAAGCTCAAGTCAAGGAAGATTTTACATTTATTAGTTGCACAAATAACTTAGTGTTTAACATTAAGAGCTTCTGTTAGCTTATGCTTATAACTCCCCCAGATGAAAAATAAAAAAAACCTCAAGGACATATATGCCATTGAAATTTATGTGGTTTGGCTCTGTAGCCCAAACCAGGCCCCAAACAATTCTAGAATTTTACTTGGATGTTTTTAAGTGATCCAGATCAATTAATCCATTCTCATTGTCAATATATACCACTGAAAGGGAAAGGGCTTGGGCTATTTCAACAGCATAGTGCTACTGTGGAGTAAATTCACACATATATCTGTTGTTTTATTGTCCCATTACTCCTGAAATGCACAACTGCATTTGGCATATGGAAATTAGTTGCAAATATTTAAACTAAACATGATAGAAACTTAGCTTATTCTGTTTTGTTCCATTCCCTGTATTCTATCCCACTGATCGTCATTAAATTCTCAGGAGAATGAAGGCCAATATGTGCCAAGTCACCTCAAACACATGGAGTGCCAATCTCTTATTCTAATAAAAAGCAGCTTCTATTTGATGGCCAGGCAGCAAATGGTTTTTTGATTGAGGTTTCCAACCTTCCATCTTCTACAAGGTGTTGAGGGCTAATACCAGGGTCTCAGGTCTCACTTTGAGTTAAACAGTAAAATAACGCCAGAACAGGTTTTGTTTCAGAGCAAACATCCATCCAGCTTCCTGACTGACAATGGTGCTCTGAGGTTTCAGTGAAGGGGTTCAGCCCTCCTTGAAGGTGTCAGGGACTGATCAGTGGCAACCATCTGCACCTCACCTGTCTTTCTTACCCACCTTGTAACTCATTCACTCCAGGTTTCAGAATTAACAAATCCACATCCTTTTACAAAAAGGGGACAACAGATAACAATGCAAGCTTGGTTTTGAAACATATTCACTTCATTTTCAAGAACTTAATTTCCTAAAGAGAGTAATTTTTATGTGTAAAACAACTTATTGAACCCATTATTTGCAAGTGTTGACAATATCTACTTATTTACCAATCTAATTACCTTGGTCCTAGTGCTGCTGGTTACAATATATTTTTTAAAAGATGACAGAAAATGTCTGCAGAATTTTTTTTTCCAATGCTTTGATATCTCTAATACTACATCAACTGCCTTGTTGAAAATACACATCTTCTGTTCTCTAAGCAATACCTTGAGTGCTTTATTGTGTATCTAGAAAAATACTGTGATCCTTAAAAATATAATCATACTTATTAGACAAGACAATAAATAATTGATGGTGCTCAAGAATTCTTTAATTCATCTCAGATGCCATACTTAGCAGTGTGCTTATTATTTTATTAATCATTCATTAATATATGTAATCTTTACACTGCGGTGAAAAAAGATCTACAGGCCAGCTAATAGCAATTAAATCATTCACTAAAGTATCAACCAGTAAATAGTTAAACTGCAAGAAACAAGAACCCAGAAGCAAAAGGAGGAGGAGGAGGAGGAGGAGGAGGAGGAGGAGGAGGACACAAAGAAGCCATCTAAGCCAGAAAATAACAAGGTTTTCTTGCTGATGGCTTTCGGCTTTCGGCTGATCACTGTAGATACATACAATTCAGATTCTTTAACATGGTGAATGTTCATATCTGGACTTATTGGGGTCCGGAAATATAGTAGAATCCCATTAAGTTGTTTTAAGACAACTTAAAACAACTTAAGTTTGTTACCAACAGAGCTATGCAATGCTTTGGACTTGCTTCCCAAAATACATTTCAGAGTGTGACTGTAGCAGTTGTTTTAAAGTTACCCAGAGGTGCTATATTTCCACTACCACATGTTCTGAAATTCCTTTCTGGAATCAAATCCAAAGCACTGCACAACACTAACTCCCACTAGTGTGCACCACTGTGGCTGTATTTTGGATTGGCTCAAATTTCTATGATCAAAGAAATATCCACATAGTGCATGGCTGTATTGTAATCCAAATATTATTAATCCATGACTGATTATTGGCACAGTATATTATTCCTCTCCAGGAAGCAGTAGAACTGGCAGGTCAGCTTAAGTTGGTAGTCTTCTTGACTACCACCTAGGCCTATAACAGCACCCAAAGGCTTGTAGTAATAACTTGCTTGTGTGAAAAAATATTTCACATAAAGCATTATTATTGTCTAAACAGTCACATGTCAGATCAGTGCCTTAGAATGGGAATACTTCATACCTTTGACTATGGATAGAACAACGCATGAAAGTTTAGAGGGCGGTTACTGTTGTAGTTGATGTTCTCCATTTGATGCTGTTCTTCAATCCAGAAGGGTGAACAACAGTGTGTTTTAGGGAAAGGGACACAGGAAAATTGGATATACAAGAACATGCCCAAAGTATTATATGAGACATTGGGAGACATGTGCAAAACAATTCATGCTAAAAGCAAAACAAAAATCTTCAAACCAATCTACCAATTGTCAGGCTTGCTTTGCATGCCTGCCATGAAGTCACCCCATTTGGGTTATGGGGTGGCCCTGGGGTCTTCATGCACTTAATAAATGAAGTTCTGCACAATTTTCTATATAAAGGCGTGCTCGTGTACCTCATCATTGACAACATGGCGGACCATGTAAAATTGGTTGGGGAGGTCTTAAAAGCTAAAAAGCTCAGCTGTACACTAAACTTTCTAAATGTGAATTCCATACAAAACAGTTAGACTACTTGGGGTATAGAATTTCCAATAAAGACATAGAAATGGACCCAGCCAAGGTACAGGATGTCTTATCCTGGGAAGTGCCCAAAACAAGAAAAGGCAGTTACAACGTTTCCTCAGGTTTGCAAATTTTTATTGAGAGTTTATTGCAAATTTTGTCCAAGTCGCTCTGCCCCTAACTGATTTGTTGAAAACGAAAGGAAAGGGGAACAACAACAACAAAAAGCTAAGAAGCCTGGGGCAGTGCTAAACTGGACAGCCAAATGCCAACAAGCTTTCAACTGCCTCAAAGCCCTGTTCATGGCAGACCCTATTTTAAAACATCCTGACCCTTCCTTGCCTCTCATTATCAAAGCTGACGCTTCTGACGCTTTGATTATGTGCTATCAAGTTGGTGTTAACTCTTAGCGGCCACATAGGTGGAAGTTCTCCAGGATGATCTTTCCCCAGCTTAGCCTTTCAGACCTTCTAATGCTGCCCCCATCATTGCTTAATGGAATCTATCCATCTAGCTGCTGGTTGCCCTCTTCTTTTTCCTTTCCTTTTTCCAGCATTATGGACTTCTCAAGGGAGCTGGTTCTTTGTATGATGTGAAAGAATGTAGATCTGACCTTGAGAAGGGGGAAGAGACCAAGGAACATCAAGAAAGGAGAAACAGCAACTCAGTCCTGAGAAAGAAGCTCCAATAAACCTACCTTACTTTTGTTTGATATCAGATGGGGCAGAGTGGAACTCTGATGGACATGGAATGCATGAACGTCACCCCTGAAGATGCCTTGGATTGAGTCAAATGGAGATGGATATGCCAACAAGCGGACCCTGCCATAGCCGGGAATAACAGTAGGAAGAAGAAGAAGAGAGGAACTCTGACAGGCTTTCACAATTGTTATCCTACCTTACAACAATAAAGACTTCTCCTGAGCCCTGCTGCTTCTGTTTCCTGCCCTTGCCTACCTCAAAGGGCTGACATATAAGTTGTCTAAAATATGATAATTTGAGCCTGGTTATTTGTGCCTTGATGAGAATTTTGGATTGAATTGTTCTATGATCCATTTCTTTTCTCAGCTATCCATGGTATCCTCAAAGGTCTTTTCCAGTACCAAAGTTCACAAGCATTCATGCTCTTTCTATCCTGTTTCTCCAAATCCAAGTTTTGCTTCCATAGAATGTCAAAGGGGAAACCATTGCCTGTATGATTCTAATCTTTGTAAGTATAGATCCTATATATCATGGCATTTGAATATATTTTCCTTTTATTTAAAAGCCTTTGTTTATTTCATCATATGATAAAAACAAAATACAAAAACAAACATACAAAATTACAAACTTATAACACATACATCCAACACTAATGGACCAAAGAATTAGACATCACAAATATGTGGCTTCTGACTATTGCGAATGTGACTATATTATTAGCTATGATATCTTAACCTCTTGTCTTTGATTTTTCTATCTACCCCTATTTCTATTTGATTAATCATTCAATCTATAAAACCTATAATCATTACATTGGTTTTTTTTTTCCATTTTGATAATATAATCAAGAAATGGTTGCCATGTTTTCTTAAATTCAGCCAAACTTTTATCCTTCATCAAACCTGTCAGCTTTGCCATTTGGGCTAAGTCCATTATTTTAATTGTCCACTCTTCTATCATCGGTATATATTCTTCTTTCCACCATTGGGCATATAGGATTCTCGCAGCTGTAATCATGTATAGTAAAAGCTTTCCATGGCTCTTTTCTAGGTCTTCTTCCATTAGTCCCAATAAATATAATTCCAGTTTTTTTATTATGTTAACTTTCAAAATTTATTGAATAACCTTATGGACCATGTTCCAAAATTTCTTGGCCTTCTTGCAAGTCCACCATAAGTGATAGAATGTTCCTTTCACTTGCAAATATTTCCAGCAATTATTTGAAATATTTTTATATATTCTCGATAATTTATCTGGCATCATGTACCAGCCATACATCATTTTGTAAAAGTTTTCTTTTAAGTTATAATTCAGTGTAAATTTTAATCCCCTAGTCCACATTCTTTCCCATTGATCCAACATAATATTGTAACTAAAGTTTTTAGCCCATTTGATCATATAGTCTTTGACTTGTTCATCTTCCAATTTAACTGTAATAATATTTTTTATAATTTCGCAATACTATGATCTTCTTTCCAATTTGCTAGGTTTCCCATCCATGTTATTTCCTTTACAGATTTATACCTCTTTTTATATAATTTAAACTGCTCCACTAGTTGTATATATGTAAACCAGTGGGAAGTATACCCTTCTGCTTCTAATTCATCCCTTGTCTTAATTACAAAGTTATCTTCTTCATATTTTAATATGTCCTCATATCTTAGCCATCTTATTCTTTCAACACTTTCAACACTTTCTTACAAAAGCTTCTTGTGGTGATATCCATAATGGCATATTTGGTATTAATCTAGATTTGTATCTGTCCCAGGTCTTTAATAGAGCTATCCTAATGTAATGGTTATTGAATTCTCTGTTTGCTTTAACTTTATTATACCATAGGTATGCATGCCATCTGAATTTTAATTCATGATCTTCCAATTGTAGCAATTTGTAATTTTCTAATGTTATCCAGACTTTTATCCACATAAGACAGCATGCCTCATAATATACTTTTAAATCTGGTAGTCCTAACCCTCTCCTTTCTTTAGCATCTTGTAATAATTTGTACTTTATTCTCAGTTTTTTCCCTTGCCAAATAAATTTTGAGATATCTTTTTGCCATTGTTTAAAATTAGGTTCTGAAATTAGTATTGGTATCATTTGGAATAGAAATAGCACTCTGGGTAATACATTCATTTTTATTATGGAAATTCGCCCCATTAGAGATAGGTATAATTTTTCCCATCTTACCATATCTTGTTTTATTTCATACCATATTTTACTATAATTATTTTGGAACAGATCCCTGTTCTTAGTTGATATAAGATAGATATTCCTGTAGATATTCCATCAGTTCCTATAGCCTTCCAACTTCAAGGCTACCCTTGAAGAATATCCAGAAGCTACAGCTGGTCCAAAATGCAGCCATGTGGCAATCTTAGGTGCCCCAAGGGAGGCACATGTAACACTTCTGCTGCGTGAGCTGCACTGGGTGCCAGTGCTTTGCTTCTGGGTCCAATTCAAGGTGTTGGTTATGACCTTTAAAGCTCTACATGTCATGAGACCAGGTTACCTAAGGACTGTCTCATCCCCATCACATCGACCCATCCCACCCGGGCATACAGAGAGGGCATGCTGCAGACCCCTTCTGTTAAAGAGTTTCATCTGGTAGGGTCATGGAAGTGTGCCTTCTCCGCAGTAGATCCTGCCCTTTGAAACATTCTCCCCCCAGAGGTGAGACAGACCCCTTCGCTCCTGGACTTCCACAAATAATTAAAGACCTGGTTTTGTCACCACGACTGGGGCGGGAGGGAGAATAGTCACTCCTGGGTATGGCTAGCTCCCTAGAATGGCCCTTTTTTACTTGTGGATTTATAGAGAACTTTTAGCCATCTGGTCTCCACCATATTTATATTTTATTATGTACTATATTTATTGTATAGCTTTATATTGCATTGTTCTAACTGTGTTTTATTGTAAACCACGCAGAGTCCCTCCTCGGGGGGAGATGGGTGGTGATAAATTTGATTAATAAATAAAATAAATAAATAAAATTATTTTAACTTTACCTGTAATCTTTTGTAACATGACAATTGAAGAGGCCTTGTTACCAGACAATTCTGATTTATATACAGCTACTTCTTTCAGACCAGCATGATTTTGTTTCCTTTAATGTGGCTAAATTTTGTTATACTGTCTGAAAAACCAGAGACACTCTGACTGCCTCAATGACTTAGCTACAATTTTATGTTGTCTCATTTTATTTGAAATAGAAACTAATTCATTGTTTAGTGGTAGAATTCTGGGCATTGACCGTAATAAAGATTATATACATACTGCAGCAGGCCCTGCATAAACCTGCATTTCTTGCATGGATCCAGGCCTCCAGTGAGGGAATAATGTATACATTTCCACTGTTAGGTCAAGTTGGTTCCCCTCTTCAGTAACCAAATGTCCATATCAATCTGGCTGCGGAGCAAGTGATGGATCTCTGGGTGATTAAATGGCCTCCAAGCTTTTTTTTTGGAGCTTGGATTGGCATCTCATTGTCTTCCACTGGGTCTCTATAATCCATGGACATCCCAAAATGTAGCTGTGTTCAGATACCTCTCTTTATAGGTTGTGTCTGTGTAAGACAGTTTTATTTCTTGCTGAGGGACAAAAATAAGTGCCTTTCCAAACTGACTCTGTTTTGTATTTGAAAGCCAGTTCATTGGTTATTTTTGTGGCTATTTTTTTTCCCTTGCCTACACTTATCTTCAGGTATACATACTGTATATTTGCAATCATGTGAAGAAAGTAACTGAGCCACTGGTACACAGGTTATGACATCAGTGCTGTTTTTGCAGCCAAAGAACCCCAGATGCAATTAAACTGTGGGCTGTGATGTCCATGCGGCTACTGGCATATACATCACCGAGGACAATTACTGTACATAAAAGCAGATTTGGTGCTATAAAAAATGACAGACCTGATTTAGTTCTCTAATTTGTTTTGTACAAGAGAAAGCAATGAATTATCTGTCTGTTGACAAAATTATTTTGAAACCAAATGACTAGACTTGCGAAAAAGGTAGCCTCTGGGCAGTTTACAATGCATCTACAACCATTTGGGAAGACACTCATTGTGGACGGAAAAAGAAAGTGGCTGTTAGGTCCTGGACCACAGCAACATGCTTGCCCAAGTCAGACTTTGGCCCCAAATAATCCTTAGAACTGGTTGACACTCTAAACCCCTTCTTTTCTTTACCAACTAAAGAGCTAGTTTCTTCTCCCTCCAGGCTTAGCCCAACCAGAAGTCTTTCATTCTTCTTGAATGAATGATGTTCCCAAATAAAAGTAGCTCACCAGAGTAACAAGCAGCAGGTTTACAGGATGCCAAGCACTTGCTCCCTCCCTCCCTGTTTTCCTATGGCGGTGTAAGCAAGTGCAGAGCTTTTAATCCCTTATTGCTTGATAGGCTTCAGCAGGCTTAGCCTGACTTTTCAAGCTGTGCTGAATAGCAGTTCAAGTTCATTTCAGCAAGGATTGTAACATCCACCTGTTTCCTTATTTTCCCAAATTGGCATTGGGCATATAAATAGTCATGGCAACAATTTGTTGTTGTTGTTGTATTACTACCATTTGCCTTCTTAAGGCAACTGTATGGTGGGGAGTGGGGAGGCTGCATCACAACTCCAAAAGCATCCTGTGGGCCAGTGCATGAAAAGTCTAGGCGAAGGTTTTGTCAGTAATGAGATCAAAAGTTCACACAGCCCTTTGTACAACACAGGAGAATTCTGTTTTGTCTGGAGCTGTCTAATGTTAATTTTCTTAGTGGAAAGATAGTGCAAGGCATTTCAAATAAAACATCAGCTCAGCAAAGAGCCATATTCACTGCTCAAGTGGAATAGGTGGTTACTGATGTGGCTGGCTTGATTAGGACATTGTCAGCACCAACAAAAATCTTTGGGGAGCAAAGTTAATTACACTTCTTTTCATTTAAAATTTTTTTTCTCACCAAATTTGGCTTTTGATCTTTTAGCTATCTGGGATTGGGATTGATTTATCCTGTCAACCCTATATTAGGAAGATGGAAATGGGGCAGAAGTGAGTACAATATCGAGAAAAGAGCTATTGTATTCATTAAAGCATGGCAAATGTTTATGAGTGCACTTAAGAGATCAAAAGTTTACAATCTCATATCCAGGAAGGGTCTAGAGAACCGACACCTCATTTGTGTCAAAGAAGGTCAGAAATTATTTCTGGCAATTTAATTGGGTTCAGATTTGGCTCCTTGTCTACTCCTAAGGAAGGTCTATAAAGCATAGAACCCCTTCCAACCAACTTGTGAATGTTCATATAGAGCTGGAGGCAAGTGGTGTGACCAACAGAATACAGACAGTCTGCCAGAAGCCCCTTTTTGTTTATTGTTTTTATTTTGAGGATGGTTAAGGGGCATCCTGGAAACCTCAAGCCATTTCACTTCTTAACATCCCCGCCCAAAATCAGCCCTTCTGGACTCTGGTTTGGTGTAGTTCTTGGGTAGATTGAAATTGCTAGTTTCTGTTTTACAGCCATGCGTACAAACTACCCTATCACATGTGCAAATGAGCCAGGTGGGTTTAATCATGGGGGAAAGGTCCCTGCTTGCTGCAGACAAGATTTGCCAAGCTCTTATATGTGCAAATGCACATAATTAGTTTGGTCTCAAGAAAATCAGAGAGGATCTCTCCAAATGAAGCAAGCTAAATATTCTTCTGTAAGATATTTCAATCTACCTCTTTCTGCTGAACAAATTACTGTACCTCTTGCAATTTTGCTGCCACACAAATGGCACAGCACAAAATATTGTGTTCTGTTTTTTAAATACAACTTGGCTCCTTGTTAAAATAAATCCAGAAGGGTATACCTGGGTGCAGATGGAAGATTAAGCTATAATTAAAGTCAGCATGAACAGCCCATCCCTGCTTTGCCAAGTAATATATATTTCAGTCAGAACACTTTGGGGATTTCTCTCCATGAGGCCGACTCCTGGCCCAATCAGCGTGTCTTTCCCTTTGATATTCCCACAGTGTTCACAGATACCCTCAAACACGCACAGCTCAGGGTAATATGTCTCTAATGCAAGGAAATCAATGGGAACGCCGCCTTTTTCGCCTGACAGTATTGTCAGGCTGTATTATCTGGTTGAGGCTGTGGCTTCAGTTCATAGCAGTCGTCAGTTAAATTTCCCTTTCTGAAGCTGAGCAAAGTGTGGTAATGTCACAGCCACAGGCGACTGCTGCTCATACGATGGTTTACTGGTAAGAGTTTAGCCTCCTGGCTTGTCATAGTGTATATATCTCAGGGTCTTCTTTTCCTTCATAGTCAGAGATTTCCAAGAATGTTGCCTGGAGCAGTCATGGGATGCAAAAAAAGAGAGATTTTTGTTCTGCACTTAGCAACATTACCACACTTCACACACCCTTTCAGATGAGGGGAAATTTAACTGACTGCTCTGAACTAGAGATACCAGATAATGTACTCTGACAGTGCTGTAGAGGAAGGCTGGCAAACCTACTAATTTATATTTTAGTATCCCTGCACTCAACTTCATGGGTTATCTTTTGCTAAACAGTAGATTACAACAGGCTTAAACCCAAGGAAAAGAACATAGGACCACAGCTTTCACCTCAGAGATGAAAAAACCAGAAGGTGCCATTTAGATCCTGGCCTTATGAACAAATACGTTGGCAAAAGTTTACGGGGCAGAACACACTGTTCTGCGTTAAGCTGAAGTCTGCTCTTGGAACAACATCCTTACAGAATCAATGTGGAATCTTGTGTACTTTTTTGTTGTTGTTGCAAGTTTACACCCTACCTGGAATGAGAGGACCTTCCCATGATAACTCATGCCTTCATCGTCATGTGTCCGGACTAATGCAGTGCACCCTGGATGGGCCTTTGAAACCATTCAGAAATGGCAACTGGTCCAGAATGTAGCAGCCTGTGCAATGTCAGGGGCTTAACACTATAACCATGTAATGCCTATTCTGCAGGTCCTGCACTCATTGCCGCTAGGTTCCTGGGTGCAATTCAAAATCCTGGCTTTAAACCAGTAAGCTCTATATGGCTTGGCACCTGGGTACTTTTGGGACCTCTTCCTGCAACCAGATTTGACCCATTCAAGTTATCTCTCTTAGAAGAAACTGTTAATAGTGCCCATTTCTGAGATGTAGGGGTGCTGAGGTCCAGAGGTATTGCTTCTCCACGATAGTCCTGGTTCTCTGGAATGGCCTCCCCCCAGATGGATTTGGTCCATCTTCAAGAACCTCCTGGAAGCTGGTGAAAATTGAATGATTCGAAAGGGTTTTGAAGTGAACTGTCACATTGTCAGGGTTGTGTTATATGATTTTAATTTCAATTTACCTTCATTTTAACTTTAATTCTCCATGAATATTTTATTGTTGTGTTTTACGATTCTTGAGAACTGTCAAGAATCATGAGGTGGTGTGTGGGTATGTATGTGTATACACACACAGTGAAACAAAATTTATATTAGCTTACATCATTCTGAATGATTTCCATTTTATTCAGCTCCAGCATGGCTTACATGAGATTCCAAAAATGGTGTTCATCCCAAGGAAGCTTTTAAACAGAAAACCGACAAAACTACCTTGTCTGGACTGCCAAAATCACAATAGCCGCTAGATGTCAAAACAGGGGGGAAACATAGCTCTTCGTTACCATTTTGTGGTTATAAAGATTTCTGCAGCCCAGATATAGCTGCCCCAGAGGATAATCCTTTAAATAAATACAAAGCATACTGCCATGAAGGTTGGGAAAATAAACTTTACCAACAACCTTCAGGAGATGGTGACAGCCATGTGCAGTTGTTGAGCAGGTAGCAGTCTCAGCTTTTAGCAGGCCTGCTTGCTATGCAAGTGGTACATGAGTAGAACAGATAGCAAATAGCCTCATTATGTCCCCTTCCTGTTCCAGGAAGTTTCTTGTCCAGGCATTAAACAGACTTCTGCTCCACCCCTGCTTCTATAACAGCATTATGTACAGTAGCGTCAGGTCATTATTAGATTAAAAATGACATCATCTGTGGTTTAGAAGATAGATCTTGGAAAGTATGAACAAATGTAACTAAATCAGATTGAAATGTGAATCTCAAAGTAACTAACGAATAGGAGTTAGTTGGCTGCAACTATTGGATTAAGGTCTAGTGGAGCACCATAGTGAAAAACAGTTGGGGCAATAGGCAGGGAACAAAAATGTGTCTCTGCCTAGGCTCCTTTATCCTACTGATGAGGACACATAAATGGATATACCACCTTACATACCTAAGAAGCAAAGTAGGGAAAAGAATTAGTTACAACATTGGAAGAGATGCAGCCATGATTGTGGAAGGCACACACTAATAATTATCCAAATAATAGCCTTCTCCTGAATCTACAGAGAAATAGCCTGTTATTTTAATACCTAGCCCCAGTCGATGTCATCATCACCACTCACTCAGACAACTGCAATGTGTTCTACATGGGGCAGCCTTTAAAGATACCTGGAATCTTCAGTGAGCGCAAGATGCGGTGGCTGTTGGTGGTAGGATCATATTACACTTGTATTGCGGGCCCTGCATTGTTTCCCTTTTAGCCTCCAAGTGCAATTTAAAGTGCCGGTTTTAACCTATAAAACTTCAGCCCCAAGTTACTGGCAGGACCGCATCTCTCTATGGAAGTTGGCCTGACCAATTCAGTCATGCCAGGAGGAGCAGCTGGTTATTTCCCCTTTTCGGGAGGTCAAGGGGGCTGAAGTCCAGAAAAGTGTTTCTGGTGTAGGGCCAGCACTCTGGAATGGTCTCCCACTGGAGGTTCATTTAGCTCCCACATTATTGTGATGGTATGTGGGAATGACCTTGAGGGATGAGGGGAAGAGATGCTGCCTAGGGAACAATCAGATAAAAGTGGGAGGGGTCTGCAGCTGCATAATGGGAAAAGAAAGAAAGAACTTAGAAAGGATCCACCCTAATGTATCAGGCTGTTAAAAAAGACAGCAGGAGATTTGTATTTTCAGACTTGCAAGATTCTGTTAATGTAGCCTTACAATAAAGTAGAATTAGCTCATCTGATCACATTTCCTGTCTGGTTTACCTGGGAGGGCTGACGATTATTCACCTTCTGGAAAAAGCTGAAGGCAGAACTCTTCCAAAGGATATTTGGAGATGTTAGGCCTTTGAGGTAATCCAGACAAAAAGCACAACTATGAGTACCAACTCTATCTTTATTGTAAGGTTACGTTAACAGAAATTTGCAAGACTGAAAGTATTTCTTCCCTCCTCTCCTTTTACTCTCTGGAAAACTAGGGAGGGTCCTTTCTGAAACCCTTCCCATGCCTCCTCTCCTTCTGTGGACTGAGATATCTTTTACATGCCAGTTATCCTCTCTGCAGTTCTTCCTCCTGTCCCCCAAGATTATTCCCACATACTATTACAGGAGTACAGCACCAGGTAATTGATGTTAGTGGTTTTAGGTATTTTAGGCATTTGTTTTTATCTTATATATTTTGTCTTTTATTCCGTTACAAGCAGTGACTGTTATGATATGGTGGGGAAGACATTTGATAAATAAATCATAAATAATAACACCAAATATACCTAAGATAACACCACTTTTGTCACTTCTCAAAAACTCTTCCTGAGTTTGTGGGAAACATCTGTAGTAGTATCTGCCATTTTGACCTCCAGGACATGACCACTGTTCTTAAGTCATTAAGTAATTAACTTCTCCTTTTTTTCTTTACTTACCTTGATTTCCAATTTATTTATATGGACGGACTCTCATGGAGCTCTCATCGGCTCTATTTTTTGAAAAAGATCAAAATATGATTGACTGCAATTGCCTGAGCTTCAGATCAGATTAAGGCCTCGTTGGCTTAGGTTTTGAGTGATTTTATTGACAGCTTGGTTTGTTTCCAAGGTTGTGAGATTGCTTAGCTGAATCCCCCTCTTTAAAACAAATAATGCTCTCACTATGAGAAAGTCCAATGTCTCCTTCCTCTACAATAGTCAAGCTCTCCCATGCAGTCACAGGCTGCAATTTTTGATAACACCAGAACTGACAGAATATAACTAGAGGCACCATTGGAGAGGTTTTGAACATTTATATTAATCAATCAACTACAAGAACAGTAAGTGTGTTTAGACAGACAAGTAGTTTTCATATTCTGCAGAGTGATTTGCTGCTTTTATAATTTGTAATGCATCTACAAATGTGGAGCCTTTCATTTACACAAGGGCAATTGATTGCTGGCCAGGATCCTAGCTAGAAACTCAACTGAACTCTTATGCATGTTATTCAAGGATACTGTTTTCAAATAACTGTGTGCAAAACCTGTTCTGGTCTTCTCTGGAATGTACCTTTTTCCTCCCAGAATGTTCTGCTGGAAAATTACAAACCACTCCTGGAAAAGTCAGATCCACATATTCTGGGAGAAAAAAAATTGAATGTTCTGGAGAATCCCAGTTTTGCAGCTTCCTGCTGTCAGAGGGCTTCTCCATCACCCAAATGGCTGGAGGCAAGGCAGAATAAAAGCCTTGCAACATTCACATCCTTTCTTTGTTTCTGTTACTGTGTTGCTGCTGCAACAGGCATAGTCTTATTCTAAATATTATTTAATGACACCTGGCTGCTATCACTTTGCATGCCAGTCACTACCTAGACTTATCTTTCAAATACTCTCACGAATGATTCCATGTTTGCTCTTGTTTAGCCACCCAACATTCTTTCAGGTCTTTCCATTATGTTAAAATGTTTCCCTATTTCACAGGAGGAGAGCCAGTTTGGTGTAGTGGTGAAGGCATCAGGCTAGAAACTGGGAGACCATGCATTCTAGTCCTGCCTTAGGCACAAAGCCAGCTGGGTGACCTTGGGCCAGTCATCTCTCAGCCCTAGGAAGGAGGCAAGGGCAAACCACTTCTGAAATCTTGCCAAGAAAACTGCAGGGATTTGTCCAGGGGGTCACCAGGGGTTAAGACTGACTCAAAGCCACATGATGATGATGATGATGATGATGATATCTTATGGGCTGCTTGACAAGGATGGTGACTATCTCTAGGAAGTTACCTGCGGATATCCAGAGTCTCCATGGTCTACATATTCACTAAAGGACTACCTGTTACTTGAGGTACCACAGAGATTATCCAAAAGGAATGTATCCATCACAGAAGAAAATATTCCCTACCTCCCCAAATCTGAGACCATTCCATGAACCTTCTTGGAATACTTGCAAACCAGCTTCTCCCATCATTCTGTTACATCCTCAAATTCTGATTTGCTGTAATTTATGCATATGCATTGTTAATAGTTCATCAGACTGCCTACTTTTCTTGGGAGGAGAAAATGCTGTAAAAAGGAAAGGCCTTTTGGATCAGGCATATTGGGATGAGGCTAGAAGGAAGCTTATTCTCAAGAGGGATGGGCTAAAAAGTAATCAGCCCCCTAAAACATGCACCACTTTCTCTGCATAAAAGCATGGGTTTTCCCCCCCTACTTTTAATGCAGAGAAGAAAAAAGAACACATCATTCACATGAAAATGGAACAGATCCCTGTGGTGATTAAAAAAAAAAACTTGTAGAATGATACATATTTAATGACCACATAAAGGGGAAAGATGCATTTACACAGGAAATGAGTTAAATAACAGATTATATTTAGGATTTATAGATAGGGAAAGAGTAGTGGTATTTAAAAAAAGAGGGTTCTTAAATTGCCTTATCCAAAGACAGGAATGTTGATAGTATTAGAGGCACATGCACATGAAAAAAATCTTCCAGTGTTTTAGACATTAGAGTTTTCCACACTTTGAAAATGATTTGGAAAAAGTCCTTTGGACCTCAAGCAAATCTAACACCTCCCTGCTATTCACTAAAGCAGCCTGACATTTTTCTGGCTTCTACACTGGCCTGAAAAACTTGTGATAGCTTTAAGGGTCACTGTCCTGTGCCAGCAATTCCAAGTGCAGGAAGTCAGATGTAAATCAGAGTTCTTTACAGCATATGTACAGAAATAAGTAAAACCTGCCTGGAATATTAGATTATTATTATTATTACTACTACTACTACTACTACTATTGGAATATACATGACTAAAAGGAATAGTTTAAAATGGGGATGCAAATAAATAAATACATAAATGGTCACAGAGGTATCTCCATATAGAGTTTATTAATTTTAGATTTGGAAGTCATTAACCTTCTATCTGCTGCAACACTAGATTTGAAATATTTGAAAAAAGAGCCATATCCAACTACAGTGTACTTCGCAGTCAAACATTTTGTAAAAGAGGGAGCTATTTCTCAGGACTGCAGCATGATATGCCTGAAAGTGAGGACACAGGCTGCGTGTGGAGCTACTAAGTTGAGATGGAGTGGAGGGTGTCATCGTTCCTAGTAGCAGCTCAGATTCCAACCCCCCCCCAAATCCTGAACCCCAAACAGTGCCCCTGAATAAAAGCTGCACCTAAATTGGAGCCCAAGATTAAAGGGGCAAGCAGCTTTGGAGAGACAGATGCCTGTATTTTAACAAGCATTAGTTGGGTTAAGGGAGACCAGCTTCGGGGGCCTTGAAAGGGAAGCCAAAACAATACTTACTTTAAGCCCTTTTTTTTACTCTCTACAAGTGGCTGTCTCTGTAGGCAGCTTTTGTTTTGCCCTATGGATTCTTGTATTGTAAGTTCTGGTTTTGACTTATGGACTGGATAATATTCTTCTTCTGACTATTGTCTGTTAACTTGTTGATTACAGAACATAACACTAGCATGTCCTATTTAATAGGATAACATTAAGATTACAGTGGTGTTTCATATTATTTGTGCATGAGCCAGCTTGCTGGAAATAGGCTATTAAAATATATACAGCTCCCAACTGCTATTTCCAGAAAATGGAATATAAATGAAATATTCTCCAGTAATGTGCTGATACTGGGATATGGTCTAGCAAGGAAAGACTTACAGGTGTTGGTTATTTACCAGCAGGGCTTTGTATCTAAACTGGTATTTAGCATTCCCTGCTTCTGCCTTCCTCTCTCAGCTTTTACTGCAAGGATGAATCTCATTTTAAAAAAATGTTTAGGCAATAGCAGATATTGAGAAATTACATCTGGAAAATATCAGCACACATGTCACCTAATCACAGGATAGCTGTATGACACAAGAGATAAAGAATATTCATCCTTGAAAAGACAAATCAAGCTTCACTGTGTCATTAAGGCACAAGACACAAACTCCAGAGAGGGAGCTACTCCATGACAGCAAAAAAGTGCCAAGTCTGGTGGTTTTATCTTTAAAGATAAAGCAATGTATTATGGCATCAGTTGCCCAGAAACAAACCATTCACATTTCTTAACCCTTTGTCAGATAATTCCCTTAGACTCATAGGACAAATATGGCTGCTACATTAGACATAACAAATTGCTCGGTGTTGTCACTGTTTTTTCAGTGGGCAGTCTCGGGCTAAGTGACGTCTTGCCTGTGTGACAAATCAGTTGCCAAGTAGGATACTAAAGGTTTTGCTGTCACTCCTCTTGCTCCTGACAAAAACAAACAGCTGAGCATAAACTGCATTGCTTACATGCCAAATTGCTGATTCTGATTAATGACTTCGCTGGGCTAAGGATCATGAAAAACTGCATGATGGGTTATAGCTTTTGTGGGGGAGAAAGGCAAAGGAAAGCCTCCAAGAATGGAAGCTGTAGGTACAAGCCAGAAAAGGCCTGACTCAAATTTTACAGTTAGGATGAACTCACTCAGTAAGCCTAGGACACCTCACCTACTCTCTCTGCCATTGGAAATACGATGACATGGCTCATCTCACATGAACAACTATACGTTATTATTACTACCACAGCTATGTCTATTGCTTTTTTGCTCCCCTAGAAGACACTGTTAATTTATATTGATTGTGTTAGGAGTATTATTTTATTTTTAGAGTTTACCTTGTTTCTCACAACAGCCCTGGAAGATTTGCTTAAGAAAGGGATGTGTATCTTGAATTTCTTTCTTCTCATCCCCTCCTCTCTTTCAAGGCTAAGCTGATGTATATGTAATCCCCTTTGCATTCTTTCTTCAGAGAAGAAAGACCTATTGACTAGACCAACTTTTTTTCAAGAAAATACATTCACACGAATGTATCTACTCTAGAAAGGGCTGGCTATTAATGGTAAACGGCCATGAATTTAAGACATATTATCATACTCCTATCATGACTCACTCATCCATCCATCTATCCATCCATTTAATTTTATATACCACAGACTAACGAAGTCTCTAAATGATCCATGGCACAGAGAAGGTCATAAGGAATGTGGTCTTGCTTTATGGGCTTTATGCTGTCGCCAGCTTGGATTGCTTCCTTATTCCCTGCATGTCTTGACTTGATAAAGAACAGAAAACTGAAGAGGGGTTAAAGTAAATCCATCCATATGTTCCACCCAGTGAAATGCAAACAGAATTAGAAACTCCAGACTCAAACTTTATAACTGCCAAATTACACAAGTGTAAATAGCTGGCCTCTGAAAAAACTTGTTTGTATTTATTTTTACTGTCTAGTTTTCTGTGTATGTCTGCATGTCTGTAACCCCTTTCTTAGATTTAATCCCCTCAGAAAGTCTTTTTACAATGAGTAGGAAACATGAAATTAAAATCCAAGGAAGTTGTTTCTAAATAATAAATGGGATTACATTTGGGGATGGCTTTAGGTTTATTATAAAACTCCACAAAACAATGAAAGTAAAACCAGAGGCTGGAATTACCCAGCTTTAATTAGCCCCTATGGCTTTTTAGCCAGAAACTTCCTGCTCCAGGGGGTCAGTGTAAGAGAAATGAGTAGGGAATATCAGAGAAAATACATGAAATAATTTTTAAAGCAAACTGATTTATTAAACACCGTAGCAAGATTTGCTGAACTGCAGAACTAGAAACTTACTGATTTCAAGTAGCAGATTCTGAGTTATACTCCAGTGAGTTGAGGAACGTTTTCCCTCATTTACTCTACACCAGATGTATCTTTAAAATCAGGGGCACTTAAAAACAAACAAAAGGTATGTCATAGGCTTGCTCGGCATATTAAAACAAAGACAACATTTAACTGTGTTTTGGTGTTATATATTTTCCATTATTGTTTTAGGGTGTTATATATATTCCATTACATCTAAAGAATTGAAGAACAGGTTGGGTAATAACATGTCTCTCTCCCGTGTGGTTCTCCCTCATCTATATATAATTTTAAAATGTATTGCTTTGACTGTTTGCCTTTGATGCATTGATAAACAAAGCATATATAGCATATTGATAAACTATGGGATGGAAGTGAATTCCCTGTGGTTATTTAATCATGGTATGCATATGACAGTAACTTGTACCTACTTCCAATCTGACCTATTATGGTGGAATGAAGCTCTGCAGAGGGTTGCCAAAAGTGGGAACGACTGTATGATTTACTGTTAGTGAATGCATAAAATGCCATTAGAACCCAAGTCTCTTTGCAACTGTTGAAACTGTGAGGAGCTGATTCTTTCCTGACCTTCACTGCCTCTTGTTGTCAAGGAACATGATGCTCTAGCACACCACTGAGACATTCTTGGAGACCTTCTAGTGACTGATGGTGGCATCAAGGAGAGATAATTAAAAAGAGTTATCTGGGGACATGTTCAGGTTTTGCAAATCATTCCTACAGTCTCTACCGTTAAAATTGGATACATGTTTTCACTCCCACATTCTATGGCAGTGACCAGAAGCATGAAAAGTGGAAGACTAACAAAGTTCAGAAATTTCCCTCTCCCCACCAAGCTTCCTACAATTTTCATCACATTCACTCCAAGGCTAAGACAAGTAGTGGGAGATAAACTTGCCCTTACTTAGGAATGCTCTGTTTACTTAGGGAGTGGTCCCAAAAACTACAGAGAGCATTGGTTCCTATAAACCCACTGAAAATTAGGTTTATAGCCCAACATTTAATTCTCATTAACTTTGATTGTAGAACCTAAGAAGCTATCTCCAAATTCACTTCTAAACTCACTTAAAGTCCGGGGACAATATTGGGTTGTGCATGAGTGCATGACTAACCTCTCCAGTACTGTACTATTTCTCATGGCCTCCTTCAAAATTTTACAACTGTCTTAAAAAGAACCCCCAAGGTTGCTTCAAATTTCATTTACACACCTGCGTTGTGAATCTTTAAAAATTACCCTACTTCTGACACATGATGTGAAGACCAAGCTCTCTAGAGAAGGCTATAAGGCTGGGAAAGGTATAAGGACAAAGAAGAAAGGACAACCACAGCAAGGTGGATGGATTCAGTTACAGTGGCAACGAGTGCACCCTTGGAAACCTGAAAGACCAGGTTAGGTCTTTTTCTCATCATGGAGAAAATCTATCTATGTGGTTGCCAAGAATTGATACCAACTTGATGACACAATCAATCATTGTGAATCTTAAAAAACTGTAACATCATTAATGGAGAAGCATCAAGAGATGCCTCCATTTCAGGGGCCCCACATGGGTTTAAAAGGAAGACCAGGACCTGCATTATCATCTCAGAAACTCTTTGCAGAGCACAGATATCAGACATTGTAGTCATACTGTCTCACAGTGAGTTGGACAACTATATGTATTTTTAATTGCTCTTTTTAAGGTTATCATGGTTTTATTTATTTTGTGTTGCTGTTTAACATATGCCACCCTTCCAACCCATTTTTTCCCCAAAGCCATGTATACAATATATAACATGTGAGAAAAGTATGTTTCCTTGGTATTTTCTGTTGTTTTTCCCATATCATTTACACTCATAAAAAACAGGTCAATCTGCTGCCAACTACAAAACATATTGCAACTGAGTGCTAAACACCGTATGCCAAACCAACCAATCCCTCACCCTCAAAATCATTTCTTTTGACTTATCCAAATGTGCCAAAAATTGTGTTTGTTTTGAACACAAGTAAAGGTAATGATCAGTATAGCTTACTCATATTTGGCTAAAAATCAGGATTCTAGTACTACTAGTCTTTTGTGCTACCATAGAATATTCTCCTCCTACAATGTCTATGGTGAGAAGCCCTCATATTTGGCTGCACATTACGTTTTCCCAGCCAAGTGATTGTGGCAATTCCTTGTCAATTCAGGGTATGTTGCTCTTCATGATGCCAGTGAAAATGATTGTCCATAATTTCCTGTCCCTATCCTGGATAGCATGGTGTTAAAAAACCATCCACTCTTCCCTCAGTACATTAATATTGCTTTCCTTTGGCATCACTTCTTTCAGAGCTTCAGTACTTTGGGGAAGCCATGAACTCTCAAATGCCTTTCCCTGTGGCTTGTTCGTAAAGATTTTTTAAATAAATAAATACAGTGTGGGTTGGGCATCCACTATTTGAAGGGCTAATGGTTATTGACTATCTTCTAGCAGAGATCAGGGAGCCTAGCCTGAGGCCCTTCCAACTCAGCCCCAAACACGCTGAATGTTAACAAACATTTCCAGCGTCTGGATGGGACTGGACACAAAACAAGGCAATCAAAATGCACCGTTTAGTGTACAAATGTAGATGACAAAGCTCTGTTTAATATAAAGAAGGCAACAGTTTTGCATCTTACTGAAAAAGGCAAAAGAGCCCCGGGTGCTTTTGCTTCATGATTCCACAGCAAAAAGGTCCTTGTGTCAATACAAGTCTCTCTTCCCAGTTCCCAGCTGCCACACTGAATTGACCCTGTTAGCTACAGACAGAAAAGGCTTCCATTGCCAACATTTTCTCTCAAACTCAACTGAGAGGCAAGGCAACTAAGGGAAACAAGTGCTCAGGAAGGGAACAGCAGGGTTGATAGAGAACCGTCTTCACATCCTTAGATATTTTGCCAGCTTTTCCTCTTGCCAGAAGGGAAAAAGCAATCCCCATTGTCTGAACTTATCTTAGAGGCTGTTTTCACTAAAAAAATTCTTGCAATTCCATTCAAAAGTCTCCCAATCTGTGTTAGCAAGAGCCACATGGCATTAAATATTCTCTTAGTTCTCATCAAAGCTTAATTATTTGGAGTGAAACCTCCTTCCTTCCTTCCTTCCTTCCTTCCTTCCTTCCTTCCTTCCTTCCTTCCTTCCTTCCTTCCTTCCTTCCTTCCTTCCTTCCTTCCTGTTGTACACATGATGTCACTTGCCTTCCCCTTCCCCTCCATGGATGTCCATGGAGAGAGGCTGTCCCTCAGAGAATGTAAAGCATCTAGAGACGGTTTCTAACTCCTCACCAAAAATCTGACCAATGATAAATGTACTGAACAATTTATTCTCCACAGAAGTCCTACAGAAGATGCAAAGGGTGATATAAAATGCCCATATACCAAAATATTAAGAACTTTCAATGAAACTTAAAACCAACACAGCATAAATGTCTGCTTGCTGAATAAGAAATTCAGTACAAGTAGACCTTGTAACAAGATAAACCTCTCATGTACAATTACACTTATTTAAATTTTAAATCCATAAGTAGATTTAATTACAAAAATGATATTTTTGTAATTTACTAATGAAGAGTCAATAGTGTCTCCCACTCCTCTAGTATTAAGTGTAGCACCATTCTTAAGCCTATGCATATATGCACATTTACAGTTCTGGTGCAATTCTGAAGCCTTCAGTTTTCTACTGTTTACCTTAATTTAGTCTTTAATGAACAGTAGTTATCAAATTGAAATCTCTGCAGAACCAAGTACCACCTAGAAATGATATGCAAGGGGAAGGATAGCGACATAGCAAGCCCTCAGGGAATATGATAGGTTTCCTCATGTGCACCCAACTGCACTAGCTGTGCCCTAAACATGACCAAGACGTGTTGCTGCTGTCATCAGGGTCGCAGCAATGCTTTCAAACAAGCACAAAGGTAAGGACTGGATTCTGGTGGGTAGAGGCAGTGGAGTTTATTGGAAGAATATTGACATCATGGAATACCTTCCACAAGTTCAGTATTTCTACTGAAGCCAAAAGAATACCATTACAATACATTTGAAATACCCATATTTATTTATGACTTCCTAGCTAATGTATTGTTTATAGTATATAGACTACCAGTTGAAAGAATGTATCTGACAAGATACAAGTTAGTTAAGTGCCAGTAAATTGGGCTTGATTCTGGTAACCGAAAGGGCAAATGCTCACCATCGCAACCATCCTCCAATAGCAATCCATAGCTCTTCCAAAAACATTAACATCATTCAGCCGCCTTATTCACTGTGTTCCTCTTCTAGTTTTCTCAACCTTGTGAAGCTTGGTTTTTCTAGACCCACATCCATTCATATCACAGACCCTAAGTGAAGAGCTAACATTTGCTTATTGTTACTTCAAGGGCTAGTCAGCATTTACTTGATTTGGGATTGATTGACTGGTTCTTCTTTCAGTCCATAACAATGTAGGAAGACAGCCACTTTAGTCTGTGGTGGCAAAATATCTGAAGGAGTCTGATTAAGTGAGCTGCAGCTCATGAAAGCTTATGCCTTTTTATAAAATTTGTTAGTCAGGTGCTACCACCCTCTTTCTGACTTTCGGTCCATGATATTCTTCGTAACAAGGGATGTGCAAATTTCAATGAGTCAGGGATGAAACATTCCAGACAATTCTGCAACTTTCTGTTCTTCAGGCTATGTCCAACCACCTTAAGATCAAACTACTCCAGAAATAGTTCAGTAATTTCAAGAAGTAAGTTTTCAGAAAAAAACTTTGTCTGGGACACCTTGAACTGATTCCAGAAACCACCAACTTTCCCCCAGAATGGTATGGTCCTAAGAAGGTTCAACATGTTCTGGAGGGAAAATGGAATATTCATGTATTTTCTAGAATGTTGTTCCTGAATCAATGATTTTTGTAAATTTCTATTAGTAACCATCACCAAATACATACTTTAAAGGGATTTACTTTATTTTTTGCTGTTTCTTAGTGTCCAGCTTTCACAGCCATACATTGCTACACAGAAGACCATTGTATTATGGAAAAAATATCTTCAGATCTTCATCCTTGCCTTATATGTTTGAAAGAGGAGTATTTTTAATACTCACATAACGTCATCCAATCTCACAAATTCAGTAAAACCTCAATTTAATGGACCCTCATTTAGTGGACTTTGAATGCCATGGAACAAAGTTCTGTCTGAACATCCCCTAGAATAACAGACAAGCCCATTGCAGCTGAAGTAGTCCAAACAAGGTGGTTAAATTTAAATTACTTGTATGTTTTCTGCAGTGTTTAAGTCATTACAAAATGATGCAAATTACATCATTTGCATCTGTTTGTATTGTATCTTTATGTGATGGCCATAAATCACCACAAATGATGTAATTTGAGATTCAACACAAATTTGGGAGTACAAGCCTCCCCTATTGTTCCATTAAGTCAAACTTTCATGGTATAAGATTTCATGGGTGACTGATGATCTGAAGCAAAGCACAAGTTATATAGAAACTTAAACAAAACAAGAAGGGGATATTCTCCATCTAGAGGTAAGAGTACTGGTGATGAACAGAGGATTGTAATAAGAGTCAGTCCTAATGGGCTTATGAAACTGATTGTTGGCCGATATGTCTGTCTGGCTTTGGTAGAGTTTTTATCTATTACTACCCAGGGCTGGACCTGGAGCCTGCTGGCATTACACACCCCATAGTTATTTCCCTTTAAACATTCAGCTATGCTGGCAATTACACCAGCATTATGAAGGAAGGAAAGGAAACAGATGATTTTAACTTTGGCCATGTATTGAGAAACATATGTTAGCATTTAACTATTCATTCTTTTGGAGAAAACTGGTTAACCCCTTAAGTGTTTTGCCTTGAAGGCAGACATTAAAGGTTAATTATGACCACATGGGACAAGCCCCAGGAGAACCGTGACAGCATTAAACTGCTACCAGCCAAGCATGCAGGATGCACAGCTCTCCCAGGGAACCCCACATACAAGAAGGATGCTTGTCTCCTTGAATGAGTCCTGAGAACTTAAAAACATGCACTGTGAAAAGGCACATTTCAAGTGTTCCATCCAGAGTGGGAAAAGCTTCTGGCTGAAGGAAAATTAGAGCAAATGAAAGCAACTGAGCACTGCGATGGATGTGGCAGAGGGAAAGAGGTCCCTCAACAGTTTAGATACATTTTGTAATTGAAAAGCACATTTCAAAGAGGTTGTACATACTAGCAGATCGGGATATAATGTTTACTTTTTTTTTTAATGACAATAAAATGGTACCTCATTCCCCAGGCACAAAAACAGCTTGCCTGGGTATTGGATACAAATGAAAATTTCAACTAATAATGTCAAAATAGTAAGCAAGTTTTTAAATTTACCAGATCTCTTTCCCATGTTAGATGAGAAGCTGAAAGAGCTTTACCAATCTGCAGACTGTACCAGCCTTAAGATGTAATGCCAGGCATGTTATACAAATTGAGTTCTTTTTTTGAGAAAGCTATTGAAGGCATCTTGAAATCTGTTTGAAACTTATTAAGGCTAGCTTAATAGGCCTGCATAAGTTCCCTGACTGCATGTGATTGGTTTAATGAGGGCCCTATGAGATAGGTGAGAGAAGAGGGAATAGGACAGTAGAGAAAAGAGAACAGTGTTCCTCCTACTGAGCTATATTCTAGGAAGCCAATGGGCAGCTGTATCGAAAAATGGCTTCCTGTGTCCCATAGGCTACCAGATCTGGACTCAAAAACCTAGACAACCTCTAGAGGGCAGAAAACAATTACAGTGTCTTAGATATAATAGGCTGCCCTCTAGCGGTCATCTGCATTCTTGCAGCCCAGGTCTGATTGCCTGTCCTTGCTTCAGTAAGCTGCTTTTGGAAGTTGGGGGTTACACTTTTGGTTGTTTATATTTTTGGTTGTGGTGATGACACTTAGGTTATTGGGGATATGTCTGCCCTGGCTTACGGAAGATGGAAAGCTTGCAATGTCCTTGTTTGTTCCTAAACTGCAAAAAAAAAAAAGTTCTACTGAATATGATGGTTTGGACATTGCAATCTAGGGTTGATCTGAGGACTACAAAACTGGGGTTAAGAAGCCAAATAAAGCTTGTAAGTCAAGTGTTTATTTATTTATTTATTTTTCAAATTTAATTACCACCCATCTCCCCCAAAAGAGGGACTCTGGGTAGTTTACAATAAAATCAATCTCCAATCATAAACGTTAAAGTCTCATAAAAATCAAACACATTACTATTATTATAAAGTGCAATAAATAAATATAAAATCCAAGAGGCTATAAAATTCCAAGCTGGTGGGAGGGACTCTAGGGTGCAAGCCACCCCCAAGAATGGTTACCCACTTTCCCGCCCCAGGCAAGACGGCAGAACCAAGTCTTCAGGGCCTTCCGGAAGGTCAGGAGTGAAGGGGCCTGCCTCACCTCCTGGGGCAAGATGTTCCAAAGGGCAGGGGCCACTGCAGGGAAGGCCCGTTTCCTGGACCCCGCCAGATGAAAGTGTTGCCTCTCCTTTACCCAAAGTTAGAGGAGAAGAGGGGATTGGTAGTATCTCTATTCATGGCCTAACTCCCTGCTTCTTGCTATAAGGTGGCAACCTATTATATTTCCTGTCTGCACAGAAAGCTAGCCCAAGACTTTGCCAGATACAAAGCGGAACTTCATAAGGCCATCAAGCGGTTAATCATTATTGTGCTTAGACATTATTATTGCTGCAGTACCAGGAAAAGAAGCCCATATCTGTAGAAGCCATTAACGGAGTGTCCACATGCCCAAATTTATAATTTACAGGAAGCAGATTTCCATCTGAAGGATTTTTTTTTGTTTGATGGTGTTCATTCTTCAATCTGCCTGAAAGATAAAAGACTTGGAGAGCAGACTCAGTCAGCCCATAGATTCTGAGTAACAATCATTTCCATATAACTTGCATTATATTTCTATCTAAATAAAAAGAATTATTTTTCCATCTGTATGCATGCATCCAAAGTGGCTTTTGCAGATCTCTGTCTTGTTTTATCCTCTGTTGTGGGGCTATGTATATTCTTCTCTTATACTCCCCCTGTTCCAGCAGCACATTATTTTAAGGACACATATATACACCCACATATACTTAATCAATCCAGTCATTGCTTTTTTTGGTCTTGACCTATTCCCTTTTCCTCCATATATTTGTTTTGTAATTTAGCCCTCATTCATTCTCTCAAAGCCACCCCAATGTACTCCTTTGGTACTGGCTACTCGATTTTGGACACAGTCCACATTCATTCAGGTTTCCTTCATTCTTATCCTACATACTTTTTACCACACATATTTCTTCAATACAACATTCTCACTGCATTCAACTTATTGATATATCCAACTCTGACCTCTGTATAACAAAGCTAGCAGAAGCACCTTCTCAGACACAGCTCTTTTAGTTTTCTTCAACCATTCCTACTTCACAATAAACCATATATGTCACTTAACAACCATTCATTTAGTGACAGTTCGGACTTACAACAGTGTTGAAAAAAACAACTTATGACTGTTGCAGCATCCCCATGGTCACATGTTCACAAGTTGGGCACTTGGCAACTGGTTCGCATTTATGACTGTCGCAGTGTCCCATGGTCTTGTGATCACCATTTTCAATCTTTCCAGCTGGCTTCTGGCAAGCAAAATCAATGGGGAACTGCATGGCATGCTTAATGACCACATGGTTCGCTTAATATTCATGTTGATTCACTTAACGACCACTACAAAAAAGTTAATAAAATCAGGTCAGATTCACTTAATGACCCCTTCGCTTAGCAACCAAAATTCCAGTCCCAGTTGTGGTTGTTAAGAGAGGACTACCTGTACTATCTACTATTTTATTACCAGTATGTGAACGTCTTAAATTTTCTGTACCCATTTTCTCATCTTTATTAAATATTCTTCCAAAGTATACAGATTCACATACTTCTCTAGATTTAAGCTGGTTATGTATAATTTATAAAATAAAATAAATGAAGTTTTTTACTCAGTTTCCCTGTGAAACATAATAACCTTGGTCTTTGATATATTAATTTTCAGATCCATATTCCTTGTTGAGTTAGATATCTAACTTTCACTTCCATTCATTTGCGTTCTTGGCCACCAATATGGTGTCATATGCACACAAAAATACACATTAATATGTGTAACCAACACACCTCTAATGTCATCATCAGCATTCCTTATACATTTATCCATAAATATGTTAAACAACCAAGGGGATGTCACACATTATCCTCTCTGCTCAGTGGTGAATATTTGCTAAGCATTTCATTTATTCTCATGCATGCTTTATCATGCTTTACCATTCCTATCATATTCAGCAACCAGCCTTCATATTTGGGCAAAATGTAGTAATTCAAAGCAATTCATTTTATTATAAGCTTTCTCTAAATCAACAATCTATTTTATAGAGTCCCATGGAAAAACATCAGTAAGATAAATTATAAATCTGAAGTGGAAACAGTACTAGTTCTTTCCAGGCAGTGAAGAAAATAAAGCAATTAAGAAGTAAAAATAATTAGTTCCACTGAGATATTGTATCTTCCAGATAATCTATTCCTTTACTACTCTAGATATAGTAATTTGCTTGGCTGTTTTTGGAATGCATACAAAGATTAATTTCTGTCACTTCTGCAAGGATGAGTCTTGTCTCAGTAATCTTGTTGACTTTGTGACATTTATCAGACAAGCGTGGAGATACAGTGATCTAACAGATATTTTATACTTAGATTTTCATAAAGCCTTTGATAAAATCCCTCATCAGAGACTGTTTAGCAAATGTAAGAGCAATGGGCTAAGATGACAAATGCTCTCATGGACTGAAAAGTGGTTAAAATATCTTAAAAAGACAAACATCAGTTAAAAGGACATTTTTTTTAAACTGGAGAAATATTCAGAGTGGGGTCAGTCAGCAACTGCTGTTGGGTATGTCATTTTTAAGTTGTTTATAAATCCTCTAGAGTTAGAGTTGAGGAGTTGGCTTATAATGCTAAGCTGTTCAGGGTAGTAAAATTTTTAAAAGGATTGTGAAACTTTACAGCAAATGTAGTTCAACTTATTCAAGTACTTACTATACATTGGCACCCTAAAAATTCAAACTTCACATATACTGTATATCAATAGAGTCTGAGCTGGCAGTGACTGATCTACAAAAGGATCTTGATCAATCTCTCAGTGAAAATGTCAACACCACGTGCTTAAAATATTTAGGAAGGCAATTGAAAATAGGCCGCACAAGGTGGGACCTTGTTTCAATGAAGCCATTTACCTATGGAAACAATGTGATTCTTATGAAAGTGAAGAAATGATGTGCTTCTCCATAAAAGGTCCTTACATTGCCTTGAAACTTTGAGCAGCAGTTCTGTGAGGAGAGGACTGCCAGTATTATGAGAAGGTGCTGCACATCTGCCATGCATTGGTCAAAAAGCCTTGTTCAGCTGTCAGATGTTTCAGAGACAGACTCAGAAGACAGATGAAGCAAAGCAGCACAACCATTTTGCTTCTCTCTTACCGGGGAGAAGGCCATTTTGCTTTGTGAAAGAGCTTGGGGGGGGGGGTTGCTTCAGATCTGCACAGCCCTACTTGACAAGAGCCAGAAAAGCAAAGCCTTGATATAAGTCTATGGTGAAATTGCATGTCTATTGTTCTGGTCACCACACCTTAAAAAAAATATTGCAGAACTGGAAAAAGAGCCAGAAGGGGAAAGGATGATAACCAGGGAACCAGAGCAGTTTTCCTCCATATAAAAACTATAGCATTTAGAGATCATTAGTTTGGAGTGGAGGAAAGTAAGGGGATAGGCCAAGATTCATCTATTTCTTTCACAATGTTAGAACGCAGGATCAATGTGGGGAGGTTCAGGACTCATGAAAGAAAGGTCAGAATTTGGAAGCTGCTGGGAGTATGTGTCAAGGTCAGCCCAAGTACAATGAAGAATCAACCCAGACAAACTTCAGTTCTTTATTTGCTCACACCATTGTGGAGACAGAATTTTATCAGCATCCTTCTTATAAGGAATGTATGTGTTCAGCTAACTGTGTAAGCTGTAATTGTCAAGGAAAATAATCAGCTTCCTTGCCTCAAGAGCTCCAAGGCTCTCCTGGGGGATAAGGATGCCTAAGAATAAGTTGGAATATGAGGGAGGCTGACAAGTTCATGATAGGTATAAGTTGGGAGATGGCATGAATGGAAGATAAGGGAAGGAAATACAAACCAGAACCAGCAGAAACCAGTAGACGATAATACAAGAATCTTGTCTGAAAGTAACCGGACAGGTAATTGTAATGTTAAATTCTCCTCCCATTATTAGATCATTCCGCTCCCAAAGGAGGGGCCAAGATGGAATTTTACACCTGAAGGAAGGCAGAATCCCTAAATGGTGATGGGTGTAGATGTAGTGTATAGTTAACATAGATAACACAAATATATGCGTGCCTATGTACCCTGTGACAGAAATTGTCCAATAATCATCTTATATTTGTAACTGTATCTTATAGATAATAGTATAAAAAATGCTGTCTACTAACACAAAGGGCCCTCCTTTTCAGAGGAGAGACCCCCCTTGTTACTTAAGCGCTCAAATAAAAGGGTTTGACATGAGTAAGGATGGCGAGCAGGAAGGGGCTCCCATCCAGGCTGTAAAGCGCATGTGTAGTACTGAGGAATTAGGTAGCCATTCAAAGAGACACAGATTGGGCCCGCCTTAGCCTTTGGGGTTTATATGTCTGGGTTTTTCCCACGCTTCTTCAGTTTGTTAGGATTTTCTGTTTATGTAGCAGTAATAAAACACTATTCTTGTCTCAGCGTGGTTCCTGGCTGTTAGGACAGGGTTATCCTATTTCTCACTTGGTGTGTTTATTGGGACCCATACCAGGTTTAAAGGACTCCGGTCCTAAGCCGTAATTTGTGGCCCTTCACCATATAGTAGAATCTTGTCAGACTAAAGCTACTCCTCCTAACCTGAGGGGAAATAACCTGGGAAGGCTCTAGGGAGGAGTTATTCTGAACCTCTTAGTCTTCCCACATTCCATCTCTGGACTGTGTTTTCTCTTATCTTGCTCCCCTCCTTGGAATGTGCTCCCTCCTTCCTGAGAACCAGCAGCATAACTGAAGTCCATCACAGTAAAAAACAGTGGTAATTGTTTCCCCTAATTTGAAAATAGAAAATCTAGCAGAACTTCCTTTTCCTAATTCTTTTTATTTAGGAGTTAAAACAATTCTACATATGCTACTGCAATAATGCTTAGGCCCATTGGGTAAATTAGGCTAGTGGTATGAACAACCCCTTATTAGATAAATTAGACAAATTAGATAAATAAATAAAATAAATAAATTATAAGTGAGAAGCTGGGGGTGAGAGATTGTTCTCTCTAAAAGTAGCACACTTGGTCATGTGGCACTATTAAAATGTTTACAGATGGACAACTGTTGTATTTGAAGTAGTAGTTGCTAGTATTAATCTATCTTTATACTGTTAATATTGCGACTTTGAAGCTGGTATGAGAATGGCAGTCTCCCATTTCGAACTCAACTGGTATAAGGATCATTTGCCATGTCTTTCAGAAGGGCCTGGATCCTAACAGCTGTTGTTTTTCTTCCTGCATCTGGCAGACGATATGGGGATGATTAACTCTGTTGTTGGCTCAGCTAGTGGTTCCCACCAGGCAACCTTTATCCAATTCTCCAAAGTCAAATTTCCTCTATCCTTACTAATAAGTGAAAATGTCCTTTTGACACACAGTTTAACTATGTACTGAGAAAATACTGTAATCACAATTAAGCCACCACCCTTATTCAGACTTTTGCCTTGACCTTTTTCATTCTTTCAAAAAGTCAGATAAACCAAATTCACCTAGACTGATACATAAACCAGTATCAATAGCCTTTTTCAGAACAATAATTTTCATGGTCTTTCTCTTTAGCATCGAATTGCAGTATCTGTATCTGTATCTATAACATCTCTTTTTGGTCAATATTCAATCGCTGATTTTGGGGGAGGTTATTTTTGTCTGAAGTATCAAAAGTAACAGTACAAGACTCAGGAGTGGAATAAACGCTTGGTTTATAAACACACTGCTAGTCTTACAGTAGGAAAACTAGAGCATCCCAGTTTTGAAACTGCAACCACTTATGTACCATCCAGGCTATATGCGTGTTTTGAGTAGGAACGTCAGGCCAAACTGAACTCCCAGAAGGAGAACAATGCTTTTTAACTGGTTTCAAATCCCAAGAAGAGGAAGTAGTGATTATTAGTATTACTGTTAATTATTATTTAATAAAAATAAAATGGTTATTTAATTATTATCATTATTAATTACCTGCATCACAGTGAGATTTTGTCTGCGTTACAGCCTAATATGAGCGTATCTAATTCTCACTGCCTGAGCCAATCCCTCAACTGAAATACAATTACACATCAATATTTTGACTTTTCTTAATTTTGACATGCAGTTTACCAGCCAAAACTGCCCATACCCATGTGTACTTTAGGGAAAAGTTAACAGAAAAATTAACTTATGGTTTTTAAATCATAAGAAGCATGTTTTACATTTCTTATCACCTTGACTCGTTGATTTTCCAAAGTTGGATATTCCAATTTTTCATTCCACAATTCAGATATATGACTAATATTAACTTTCATTTTAGTTTAACTTCTTATAAAACTGAATTGTTGGTTTCTGTTCAAACACTGCATCTCTTAAGGATCATAAAATTGTACCTATCTTGGAGGTTGCTAGAGCATCTGGGCCATACTGTTTAATTAATACATGTTTCATTTGCATATATTGCTGAGTGAATATTGTAGGCAAGTCAAACTCAGCATGCAATCTCTCAAAAACTTTAAAACAATCATTCAAAATCCACTGATTTAAGGTCTGATATGCTGTTTAGCCCAGACATTGAATAAAGCATCTTCCCCGCTATTTTTCAGATTTGGGTTTTCCTACCATGTCAATTTCTCATGAGATTTGGGATCAAAACATAATCACTTACCTATCAATGACCATATGTCCTCACAGTGCTCAAGGAAATAAAGATCCCTGTTGAATATACCTAGACCCTCCAAAAGTCTATTTATTAGGCGTACTATATATACCTAATAAAGCCCTTATGGCCCAACTCTTTGTATGTATGAGGCCGCCTACCTCAGATTGTCTCTGCCTACCCAGTCTGATTGCACAAAAAATGGCGATTGAAAGTCCCCTTCCCACTTACCAAGAAAATACAGCAGGAGGGACCCCAAAAACAGGCATTCTGTGCAGAAACTCCCTTGTTCCTCTGAAACAGCGTGCCCCCTAAGGGGAGTTTGGCTCTCTCTCATGCAGGCTTCCAGAAGTTTGTAAAAACTTTGCTGTTCCAGAAGGTCTTTGGAACCTGATTGATGAGGTTCCAGATGTGCCATTGTCAATGATAACACAACAACATACCTTCAGATCCTTTGTTTTTTCTATATGTTTACTCTTTGCATTGGCTGGCTGCTGTTGTTCCTTGTACTCTGCCTAGAGTCTCTTAAGACTGAGGCAGTTCACAAATTTTACAATTAAAAGTAAAATAAATCTGGGGATGAATGGAATTGTATTATTTTCCATTATACAGTACCCAGAGTTTAGAGTTTAATCTCTTAGTTGTTTTAACACCAAAATTAGTTTATGGTTCTCAGATAAATGAGTTTGGATTCCTAAGAAAGAGCTCTTATAAACTTGACTTTTCTTATTGTTCTAGGCAAAAGTGACATGATAATTATTGAAATTATACTTTTCATTATCATGGGAAAGGGGAAGAGAAAAACTAAACACAAATTAAGGTTGAATATTCAGAAACATAGCTCAGGTACATGCATATATTTCTAGAAATTTTGTGGAAAAGGATGCCACGTTCTCCTCCTTGATTAAAGCAGGTGACATCCACTCTGTGACTTGAAGAGTTTTCTTTTTCTTTTTTCCCTCCACTATTTTTTAAACTTTATTTTGACTTTATCTTCATTAATTTTTAAGTTTAAACTTAGGGAAGCAACACTGAATGCATAACTGAAAAAAATCAAGGTTATCCTTTCCAGGTCACAAACTGCCTGTCTAATTTTATATTCAGTATAGTGAATGTTGGCAAAACAAGTGAATTCTGGCTCTCTATGTGTAGAGCCCTCTGGTAAACCAAATGGACAGAACACAAGGACGTTTGTGGCAAATCAAATACTTTCAGTTTACTGTAAATAGAACAGGGTATTAATGTTACATCAGTTGGTATAATACAGTTATCCATAAATTAATATCAGTATTATTATATTGTATGATATAGTACAGGCTATTTACTACAGAATTCTATATACCTTTGCTAAGGAAGAAACTCCACTATCATTAATTGGGTTTTTTGTGCACAATGTGTATGAATGTAATCGTATGTATAATTTTTTTCTATACATTCTTTTTAATGAAATTCTCTTAGTAACATTGTTTAATGCAACATTCAATTCTACATTACATCATAGCCATGGGATTTGCATTTCTCCAACAAATCAATTGGCAATAGCTGATATAGTACATTAAAATGAAAAGTAAAAACTGGATGCCATGATTGGGTTATTTTATGTTAATTGAACAAATTCGCATATTATTTGCAAAATTTATCCTGCCAGTGTTGGTCTTCGAGGAGGAACAAAGACCTGTGAAGACTACTGAAGCTCTTTTTTCACCCCAAATCTATAAAATCTCGTTCTGAGACTTCCCATAGATTTCCATAGCTATTTTCTCAGGCTTGAAGGCCAGAGGAAAAGTGTTCTCTTTTCCTCTTTCATGAATGCTAACTTTCTTTGGATACTAAATTATGAATCTAGGACTAGATCTTAAATTATAAAAATGAAACCGCATCCAAAATTACAATGGATGGTATATCTGATTTAAGAAGATATACTAAGAAAAATATTGGTTTTGCTCAGTACTTCCTTCAGTGTTTGCTATAATTCCTCCGTTAATCTGTGAACTGATATTTTTTTCCTCTCAGAGTAAATACTGTACAGTATTATGCAGTACTTTTATTGACATGCAAGCAAATGGAGGGGGAAATAGAGCCAGATCTACATACAAGAGAACGTTAAACTATTTTTCTTAAAAAGAGAGAATCCAGGGATGTGGACCCACCATTCAGTGACCTGCAGCAGCATCCACCTGGCCTGTGGAACCTCAAGCAAGGCCCTCACGTTTCTTAAACCCAACCCCTGTCCTCTCAACTACAATTTCTTCTTTGCCATAAGAAAAGGTGGAGGATGGATAAAGGTGACTCCTTTGGGCTGCTTCCTGCCTGGAGCCCTGGATCTATAGGACTTTGCTTAACTTTCCCCTTTCCTGCTGTTGGCAATGACTTTAGCTTACAACAGTGCCATGAAAGTGCTACGTTGTAGATACAGCTGTCTGTAGAACTGCTCTCCTGTTTGGGACATCACTGTTCATGGGAATGGTATAGGGAAAGCTGTTGCACTTGGCAGCTACTGTTCCAATGCATTACGGTCACCTAAAGTGATTCTTCTCATGGAGGATTCACAAATCCATTATGAAGAGGACTCAAAGAGGAGTGGCTTCAGACAAGATGATGTCATATGCTCCTTGGGGACAATCTGATGATCAGGACAGATCTTGTCATAAACAATTGAACATAAAGAACGTATGAATGAAAAAGTTAGGCAAAGATTGGGACGAATCATGTTGCTTTTTTAACTGGGGGATTTATGTCCCTTTCAAGTCCTGGAAAGACCTGTTCTGTTCAGACTATGAGGCAGCCAGACGGAATTATTATCAAAACTCTTTATTTAAAACAACTATTTACAGTAGTAAAGTCCTGGTGAATAAAAGCAAGGCAATTCCAATCAAGACCACCCAGGCAATGATGGATGAACAGGCACGGCTGCAGGGTCAGACTGTGGCAGAACAGCAAGGCAGAATTCAGCTAACTCTCTGATCGAAGCTGTCAGGCTCGGTGAAGCTAGGGTGGTGGCAAGGCAGAAGCTGGAGGCAAGGTTCTGTGAGCTGGCACGCAGACAGGACCGGGCTGACACGTGGAGGCTAGGCAAGACTGGACTGGAACCTCTAGGCAAGGCTTGGCTCTGGAGGCTAAGCTGGGCTGGACTGGACTGGAGAGTCTAGGCGAGGCTTCAGACTGGAAGCAAGACTGGACTGGGCTGGAGAGCCTAGGCAAGGCTGAGAGCTGGGAACAAAACTGGACTGGACTGGAGAGTCTAGGCAAGGCTTGAATCTGGAAGCACACCTGAATCACGCTGGAGTGAAGCGATGAGGCTTGGAGCTGGATGCAAGGCTGTGCTTAGCAGGGACGGCAAGGAGAGGCTCGACTGGAGCAGCTTGTGCAGAAGGTGGTTCTGTGGCAGTAGAAGACACTGGTGCTGGTTCCACGCTGGCTACAGGCAAGGCTTCCAATGCAGGTAACGGCTCTTCTGCAAACGCTGTGAGCTTGAAGGATCAGTTGTCTCTGGCAGCTTGCTCCTCGCATGCCTGCCTTTTAAAGTGATCCCTTCTGTGCCTTTTCTCTCCTGTAGCCAAACGAGCTGCCTTCTGATTTGCGTGCTTCTCAGGTCTCCTGTCTCGAGCGCTGATTGGAGAATTCAAATCCCCCTCTGGAATTTGTCCAGTCAATGTTTGCAAATTCTTCTGCTCTGCTGAGTCACTTCCTGGTTCAGCTTCTCCGAATCTCTCCCTGTTTCGTTTTCCCCTTCTGACTCCGTATAAGTTTTGTTTTTGGAGTCAGACGCGGGTTCAAACCTCACAAGACCACCTATTTAGTATTAAATCAACCATAATACAAAGAGACAGCATGACCAAGATACTAAGGCTGGAAAAATCTCTTGGTTGCATGGATTTTCTGCCATATTTCAGAGCAAGTTGAAGAAGATTCTGGACTTCAGACACTTCATAGATATCCTGTTCACAGTATATTACAGTACCATAGAGCATTATTTGTATGCATCATTAAGAAATGTACCCGAAGGAAGGGAGAAAGGAGAAGAAAGAGAAGGAGGAGGAGAAGGAGAAGGAGAAGGAAGATCTAGCAGCAATTATTCACTTGCATTTAGTGATATTTTCTTTGAACAGCAAACTACACAAGGAGTGCAAAGGTAAGAGAGGAATATATCTGTCAGCGATAGCCATTCACGGTGGTCTGCTCTGATCCTGTATTAGACTGAAGCTCCAGTACCCACCATAAGCTTCTTCTAACTGACATGCCACTGAAAACCATGACAACAGCAATAGTAACAACAAGGACAAACACCCCAATCCTTTCCAAATTTTCCTTAGCAGCCACATTGCTCTGTGTAAATATTTGGCACATTCCCATGTACTGAGTAGAAATGGCTCAACTCTCCAGCAGTCCTTCCATTTTACAGTTGTCTGATTTCTGACCCAGTTCCTGTGGTATCAAATACAGCAGCACATCAGTGGATCAGGCCCCAAGGTAAACAGCTGCCATTTGCAGTCAGGACACTGCCCAGGCATGACCTTGCTGCTACCCATGTCAATTACAGCCTTCTCGTTAAGTTAAACAGGAGCAGCCCTGGAATGGAGCCTACTGTTGTATACCCCCAAGATACCAAAGAGAGAGTGCTGCCAGCAAGCTAATCAGCCTGAAAACAGGGACCTGCAGAGACGTGCATGTGTGTTGTACTGACTTTGCAACTTGAGCAAAGGTTGCTCTATGGTAAGCCCAGGTGACTTTTGGAAGACAGCTGACTCAATCATGTTTTGATGGATTGCAGTGACAGCTCACTGTGCTGTTTTAATCCTGGGAGCACCAAAAACACTTCTTCCGGTCTTCCTGCCTGACAGTCCTTTCCTTGCAATTACTCTTTGGTGGTTTCCTTATCTAAAAGACACATGAAAAATGATTATTAAAATTTTTATTTCTCTGCCTTCCCTCCCCCCCCCCCAAAAAGAAGAAGAATGTAGTAACCTCTTGTGTGCAGGATATTTACTGCTTTAGGGCACAATCTGTTGCTGCAGTTGTAGCTGTTGCCGATGCACTTATTGTCATTATCTGGGCCGCAGCAACGAGGCATTCTGTCTTGTTTTTCCTCTGTGAAGGTGGTGATTTATTGATAATACTAATCTTGTTTGAGAATTGCAGAGCTAGCAAGTCACATGAGTTTACGTAGAGGAGAGAGAGGACACAAAATCCTCTCCAACTTGTCTTAAGTATCAGTGATAGCCTATGAGAAGCACAAGCCTCCTCCCCTCCTCCGATTGCATATGGTGCCTAAGACTAGATGGTTCAAGCTCTTCTTCATCCATATCAGTATTGCAGGTGCTTTTCATAACCCGGCTGTCCCTGTTCCTACTTTATTGGGGTCCCTGATCTTGCAGAAAGTTCTACTTCAAGAACTTGATTGCACAACATTGATTTCATTCCTTTTCTCTCCATTCCTTGTTACTCCGTCCAGGGTGATCCAGAACAGAGAAGGTGATGCTGGAGATGTTGGGAGAAGCTCTAGTCCATGCCATCTGGATCTCCTCATGCATGTTCACATACGTAGCTGGGGCTTAAGCCTTAAACTGGGCTATTGTTAAATTATGGAACACTTGGTTTTCATATTGTCACTAGAAAGATATTAGAAGACTTAAATGTTGAGCATCACTATGAACTTTTCCCTTTTTCCCACTGAAGCTAACAATAGGTCTTATTGCAGCATAGCTCAGAGAAGAGATTGCAACGCTCAAGGTCAAACTAGCTCCAAACATGCCTTTTGGTTAGGGTCTTTGACAGAAATCAAGAACGCTGCATGATACAGGGAATCAGTCTGCAAACTAAGCCATGTTATTATACGTAATACATTGAATTCAGTGTGTGTGTGTGTGTGTGAGAGAGAGAGAGAGAGAGAGAGGGAGAGGGAGAGAGAGAGAAAAACTGAGATGTTATAGTCATAACCAGACTCCTGCCATGCACCAGAATGAAGAAATCCATTGAGGGGGCACCATGATATGAGGATAGACCCCTGACTAAGCAATCAGTCACAACAAGAAGCCCAAGTCATGTCCTTGAAGAAGACATGATGCTTATAATACAAATTGATGCCACTGCTGCTATTACGTTGCTGTGTGTTTTTTTTAAGTGGGCAGTGTGCAGGCATCAATTTGCAGAGCATGAGCAAGCAATAGTGAAAAGTTGGCAAACAGAGTGGTGTGTTCCATGCAGGCTGCTCCTAAATTAGCCTCCTTCTGTTAAGAGCACTGACAAACAGCATTACATCCTCAGAGCTAAGGTACATTTCAACTATCAGACTGCTGATATGGGTATAGGGAGGAATATGAGAGCTCCTCCATCCTACCTTCCCAGTGGTTCTCAGACAGCAGTAATAATGGAGCCCTGATGTAGCAACTGCTGCTTCAGAAAGCAGTAATGGTTTGATCCAGGGTGCGCTGAGTCCTAATTTCAATATGGAAACACCTTCAGAGGCTGAGGAACACAGTCACTAATTACAGTGCCTGTGTGTGACCCTGAACCTGCACAAACACAATTTTGCCACCCTGCATGCCCACTAAGCTCCACAAAAGTGTGGGGTTTTAGTTGTGATGTCATAACACCTACTTCATCATGTCTGCACCTTCATCACCATCACTTTATACCAGACACGGAAGGCACCCCATCCTGTCTACTCTCTGCTAAGCCAAAATCTTTATTTCCTGGTTTTTCAAATCTTCTTCAGACTAGCGGAGAAACTTGTTTCCTGGCATGTTTCTTAAGGCCTCTTTCTTTTCTACCCATCAGAGCAAATCGTTCAGACTTTTAAAACCGTACATTATTCATGAGATGCGGTTCAACGTGATGGTTAGTTTTAAAATCCACGGTGCACAAAATAAGCATTTCATTGCCTAATATTACTTCCTGACTATTTTTTTCTCCAAAACTAATTAGCTGTCATAAATATCTGGGTGCAGAAGTCGCTGGGAAGTAGCAACAATTCTTAATTGCTACTAATGTTTTCAAGCGAAGGCTGGATTTGTTGTGAGAAGCTATCAGGACCTTCTCGGTCACTTAACCGTGCCATAAATTACCGTCTAGATACGTGTGCTTAAATCTGAATGTGCAAATGGGGCAAGTACTAAGTCTTTGTCAAAGTCAGTAGAATATCACCTCATCACACCTGTTATTTCTAAGCATTTTATCTGCCCAGGCAAATCGTGTGGATTGGCACATTGCACAGCAGGGCAAAACAAAATGTAAAATGCAATTTGTCTGGAGATAAATGTTTATTTCCTAGCACAACAAGATTTTGAATCTGAATAGGAAACACATTATGTTTTAACTTGGAGGAAAACAAATCAGAGCTGTGTATAGACATAGTATAAACACTGGAATCAGGTGTCCTATATGGATGGAGGGTAAATTCATTCAATTCAAAGTTTAATGCATCTAATTTGCACTTCCTGAATGAATATGTGAGCAGAATAATTGTTATCCTGCAGTATGCATGCTTCTCCTCATTTTACTGTGCAGTTCTACAATAAAAATGTGGAGAAAAATTCAGGAGAAAAAAATGAGGGGAAAATTGAAACACTCTCAGATCTTCCTACCCATAGTTCCATTTCATTTTATACAAAGTAGGTTTGTCGTCTTCATAGCTGCAAGGACAAGAAATGTGGAGTTGATATTCGTTAGCACCAGAAACATTGATGCGGTGTTTCTCAACCTTAGCGACTTGAAGATGTGTGGACTTCAACTCCCAGAATTCCCCAGCCAGCATGCTGGGAGTTGAAGTCCACATGTCTCCAAGTTGCTAAGGCTGAGAAACACTGCATCAATGAATGCATGAATGATTAGAAGTTTCTTTACCACTCCATTGACATCCACAGGGGCAGGGTGAGAGCAAAAGGGGGCAAATCATGACACAATGCAAACCAAAGTTATTACGTATTTGAATCCAGTGTTGGTGCAAGTATGAAAAGCCAGACTTTGCATTGTGTTATAACTCAGGTTTGTCATTTTTTCATTATTAGAGTTTGCACTGGACATCTAAGAAGCACTCCTCTAATATCTGCTTTAGATTCATACATTCTTCATCTTTCTCACACAAATACTAAATTTCTGCCTTATGTATGGTCACTTGAATCATATAAAAGGAAAGGCTGTCGAATACAGATATTCTGACTTTCTGTTGCCACATTTTTCAACTTCAGAACAAAGTTCAGAGCAGCAATCCTCTTAGGTAGGACAAATGCATACAATACACCGGCCTTTCTCAACCTGTTGACCCTGGAGGAACCCTTGAAGTATTTCTCAGGCCTCGGGGACCCCCTGCACATTCAGGCTCAAATATAGGCCAGAAGTTACAAAACTATTATATTCGTTTCATGGGTGGGCCTGTATATGTGCACTAACAGTGTTCTTGAACCAAACGTAAAGAATGAAACTTACCTCTTTAATGTGAAGTTGCCCGAATTTGAAATAATTTTTTAAATCAGTCGTGATCTCCCAGGGATCCCCTAGGGACCTCTTGTGGAACTCTAGGGTTCCACGGAACCCTGGCTGAGAAGCCCTGCAATGCATAAAGAGCTTTGTACAATAGATTTTTCATGGACTGGAGCCATGACTTGGGAGATGCTCAGCAAAAATCATTTATTTTTTCATTCACAGAACAGCCATTAATATATGGTTATTAAATGAACAATAAATGTGTGCTTGTTCTTTTGTTGCTTTGTCAGTTTCTAACCAAAGTGTTTTATCTGAAGCAATTCAAATATAGCTATTTCCATTACACAAGCAGTTCAACTCAGCCAACTGTACATTACCAGATATTTTGTTCCCGTTATGTTTGGTTTCATATTCATTTCATTCTTTTGCAACCTGCATAAAAATACTGTTTTTACTGGGATTAAGAATTTTCTAGAGTCGATTAAAATCTCAATTCTGTACCAAGTGACTTTTGAGTAGGAATGTAAATAGTACCCACTAAGGACAGATTTTTAAATTAGTTTGCTCATACAATTAGGGACAAGAAGATTTTATTTACTTCTGACAAGATATGAGGGGTATTATTGACTATGCCATCATTTTCAAAGAAAAGATGGTCCACAGATCACTGCAGAAGTTTCTGGCTCTTTGTGGAACTTTCCAGAAAGCACATGTAACCGAGACTCTTGCCATCATGCGATCCTTATCCCCTAGATCAGTATTTCTCAACCTCAGCAACATTAAGATGAGTGGACTTCAACTCCCAGGATTCCCCAGCCAGCATACTGGGAGCTGAAATTCACACATTTTAGAGTTGTTGAGCTTGAGAAACACTGCCCTAGATAAGTATGCATCACAGAAGTAGCACTGGATGAATACAATCGTTTTATAAGTAATCTATGCCAGCTTTTACTACAAAGCAAAAAATAAGGGCAGCAACAAGACAATTCCAACTTTCTCTCCTGTTACATGCGCACACGCACACACACACGCACACTGCCAACGATGTCTGACGTCAGATAAACCCACACTTCCTTGAAGTCCATTTCTGTCCCCAAACAAATATCTCTTGCTCTATGCTACTCATGTTTACTTTTTCTGCTTCTCAGAGATATTTTCTGAATTTCTTATTTCAATTAAAACTTTTTTTTAATCTGCCATTCTGGTAAGGCAGACAGTTATCTTGCACAGCATGCCCTGTTTATCATTTTCATTATTTTCAACTGAACTCAAACTGACAACTTATCTTCCGTGATTAATTTTATTCTTCCAGGGTTGCAAAGTGTATATCACAGTGTACAGCCAATGTAGCACAGCTGGTTCAAAATCATTGATTTTTATGTTGCTTGGTTTTTAAAAAAACATCAACACACTGGAAAATCATACTGTCTTTCATTTGGGATATATGTATGTGTACAGTGTGGTTTTACATATAGAATATAAATTATATCCATAAATACAGTCAGAGTGTTGAGCTGTCATACTGCCTTCTGTCAGCTTTTGCTCTGATGTCTCATTTTTTTGCTAGGATGCTATGATTTTTTTTACTTTGATTGCTATAAAACATCAAGACACTGCAGAGCTTTTAAATATATTTCTTTCAGCCTTTGTTCTTAAAAGAGACCAGTTATTTATTTCCATCTTCTGAAGAACATTGCTCATAATCCAAGCAGTGAGTCAAATGTCAGGAGTGCTGGTAAAAGAAACAAAGAATTCCTATCCCAGCAAAAGAGAGAAAATCAGCATGTAGTTTGAACCTGAGTGATTTTTATACATGCTAACCTGTACACAAGAACATGGGAACTTAAATTACTTTTGACTGTAGCTTATTGCTCTGAATGAACTGGTATTTCACTGACACAGTTGAGAACCATCTAGTGTGGGTGAATTTCCCCTAGTTAGGCCAATTCACATGTCATGATGTCCCTCACTGCATTGCCCCAAGAGAGAATAGAGCTGTGACCACTCCATCCCCCGGACTGCGTTAACATGAAGGGCCCATTACAGCTGCACCACAACAGCAATGGGCTTGTCTTTTTTTTAAAGTGTTAACATATAGTAGAAGAAACAATTAAAGAAGGATTGCATGATATAAAATACCCCAAGTTGTGGAAAGTTTGAAAAACTGATGAAAGCTCACATTTCTCAGTTTCTATCTGCAAGTCAGTGATATCTTAGAAAACTCCCACAATTTTTCAAAGAGAAATCACTACTGTAAATGTAATGAAAGTCGCTTACATCATAGTGTTCAAAGAACTGGCCATTTGAAGAAAAAAAAAAACTACTACAGTTTGATACCCCCACTGAATTCACAAAAAGCACTGGAAGTTATATATGGAGGAATTGAAAAAAAAACATTGAATTGCCATGGATGTATTGCCCAGGAGTTAAATTTTAAGGATATTCTTACTGCATCAGTCACCAAATCACACTGATTATTAAACACTGAAGGATGACTGCTGTATTCAACAATGACTTGTATAACGATTATGTGTATTGCACAATCAAAATATGAAGAATGTTCTGCTATATGACAATCAAGCACAGAATGACTAAGTGATATTAGGGTATGTGTGGGTCAGATTGGCCTGATTACGTTTTATCATATAAATCATTCCTATTCAGTGTCACAGTTGTTGACATATGGCACCTGCAGTCAACTCTATGTCCCGCAATAAACTACGGGCTATAGAGATGAGACTACAGGTAAAATGTCTTTCTTGGCATTATTTGAGGGAAGTAAAAATGCCCTAAACATTGCAGTGAACCCTAAAGTAAGGTCTCATAATCATTTCGAGAAGATATGCCTTTAAATTTGCTTTTTCATCATTATTGTTTTCGACAAAATATAAAAAAGATTAAACCTTGGAAATCTGATGGCAGTAAAGCAACAGACCGAATTTACTGATCCAAATTCCAATTTACACACCACTGCAATGGATTATTGCTTTCAATGTGAGAATTATAAAGATGGACTATCTGTTCCCAAGCAATGAAACCTGTGTTCTTTTGCAGTTACCTGACTAATACTAATCTAATTTCTTCCTCTTTCTTTCCATCTTGTCTATAAACTTAGATATGTAATTTTGAAGGAAAATGTATGAGTCTTCACTGATCCAGTCTGAAAAATTTTGCATAAAATCTATATCTACCTCCAGTGAGAATCCCTCAAATAATTGGCATTAATTCTTATATTTGCTGAAAGAGTTTCCTTTTTTGCTGTGCTACTTGCATCCAATTATGGGAAAGGGGAAATGCTTTAAAATACCATATTCTGGCATGACATGCCTGAAAATCTTTGGGGGATATTAGTTTGTCTTTAATAACTAGTCCCAAATTGTCCCTGGTGGGGCTCTTCTCCAAAAAACAAAGCTTTTCAAACTGCTGTGGAAAAAAGTGTTATTATCATATAGTTACTATCTGTCAAGCAGAGAGAATGAAATAGAGACTATAGAAAGGAATACAGCTACCTTTGAAAAAAAGAAACACATTACAAATATTTACACTTTCATTTATAGATCTTAATTTTTAAAAAAATAGAAATATGAACATTTAAAACAAAGAAATTGTTGACCTGCCAGAATTTTGTTGAAATGGCTTTTTCTTCTGCCATGTGTTATATTTTACATTTAGAGAGTTATCACTGAGGACTTTTCAGCCACCCTCAATGTCTCACTTTGGGCTGCAGGGGTATTTTTGAATTTTTTTTTCCTCCTCCTACAGAGGCTGACACTACTGACACTTGGAGAATTTTGTTTCATTTTCTATCTGAAAGAGGCTTGCTTCTGGGGGTATGAAAATTGCAAATTAACATCTAGACATCACAGCAAAAGAGGGAGAGAGAAAACATAGGAAATCTCTGATGAATAGAATTGTCTTGAAGCTGAAAACAGGGATCATCATCACAGAACAGCAACAGAGGAAAACACATCACAAGGAACGCTCACGTGCAGTGATGTTGCGACAAGAATGAATATAGGCCCCTTTAAGAAAACTTGTTTATGCATGTGTGTTTTAATTTTGTTTTATTAATATTCCCTATAGTGGGTCAGATGTAATCCAAATCCACTTTGGGCATCTCCTCATTGTGGGTGGTTTTAACAAATTCATTCATATTCTCAGACCCACTTTTCTACCTGTGAAATAGGAGTATTTTGATTTTCTCCTAAAACTTGTTGAAGGGAAACATAATTTTATTTATTTATTGAAATATTTCTGAGTTATCTTTAAGGCAGAAAACCCTACCAAGATGACACTTATTTATTTATTAAATGTATATCCTGCCCATCTCCCTATCCAACATTGAAGCTGCTTACAGTAATTAAACATACAAATTATAAAAGATATGGGGATGTACAGTATATATGTACACCTCTCTTTCAGACTGATTTATATGATATGCAACATAAATAAAGCCAACTTTAAAATTAATATTAAGACAAATATCCTATTAAGATTAAAAATGCTCTTCCGTAATAGTAAAACAACTGCAGTTCTCACTGGGGGTCACAGGAAAAACCATAAGAAATATAGCAGAAATGGAGATTGACAAACTGCAGATTTCAAGTATTCTGTAAAAGTAGAACTGCTACAGAATGATGCTCTTTTGACCAATTTAGCAGCCCTAAATGGTCAGGAAAAAAAGGACTTCTGTTGCAGAATTAAGTGTTGACAGATTTATACGGGTGAACATTATTTTTGAAGTAACCTGATTCCAAAGCATTTAAGGCTGTAAAAGTAAGACCTGATACATTGTGCAGAAATTCACCATTAACCAGTGCTTCCAGTATAGTATGAGGGACATTTGTTCCAATTCTCTTGCCCCCTTCAATACTTATGCAGTTACATTCTGTATCAGTCGAAATGTTCAAACAGTCTTGAACGGCAGCTCCACAGATGATATATTTGAGCAGGGCATCAGCCGAACATGAGTGAAGTGCAAGGCAATGGATTCTCTTCAGATGTAGCCGCAACAGCCATAAATGATAAAAGAAAACCTTTCTGGCCACTGGTGTGTTTCAGGTACCAGAGAATCCAGAGAGACCCCCAAGCTCCACACTAATCTTTTAGGAGAATGCCTGTCATGTTCCCGTTCCGATGTTTATGGTTCCTCGTAACGTTTCACATGTCATATCTGCAGTTGCGTGCCTGCCTGGCCACGCTGGTAAATTTCCTTTGTGCTGACTTGTGATCTTCTGGAATGTATGTTTGGGTTATCTATGCTGTTCAAGGTTACTTTCTCAGGCCGATTCTAATGGTTGCTAGCATCTGGGGGGGTGGTTGCTATGCTAGCCTGAGGGGAGGGTTTGCAACGGGAGCAAGGCTTTTTAAGTTTGCATTTGGCGCGCTTTTGCTCATTCTCAGCTTTCTTCGTACTTTGCATACTATTCATTCAATAAATTAGTTTTCTCTAGTAACTACTGATGAGACTCCTTTTATTGGAATAGGCAATCATTACAATGCCATTCCTTCTCATTTTAAACCTCCATCTAGAGTTCTTGGTTTCTTTATCCTCAGTGCTTATATCTTCTCTAGATTAAATTTCAGTTTGTTTATCCTAATCAATCAAGAGTTCCAATGCCTTTTGGGAATGAATAGATATAAATCATAACTGCAGTGAAGTATCATCACCATATAGACTTCCTCTCACAAGAGCTCATAGGCCAACAATTGTGGGCTGAAGCAAAGTCCTAAACCTTCCGAGAGTATTCATTCAGGAAGGTTTAGAAGCACTAAACTTCATCCCTCCTTGGCTTAATTCAACCAAGTAATTAGAATAATATAGTTGATGATAGTGACGGCTGTTGAAAAATCTAACACACTTACATTCCTTCCACACCTCTTCCCAGCTGGAAATCACCCACCAAACCAACCAAGGTATATTTTATCCTCTAGTCAGGTCCAAAGAATGTATTTACATCAGCAGTGTCAGCCAGCCCTGCCAGGAGTTGATAGGCCCCAACACATTATTCAGAGCCACATGATGTAAATTTGGTTTAATCAGCCGAGGATTTCTGAATCTTTAGGAGGCATTAATCACTTCAGATGCCCATCTCCATTATGACCAATTTTCATTTCTCTGAAAAGCCTGCCAACGTCCTCAGATTACAAAAGTGGAAAGCTATTCATAACTATAGAACAAAACAATGCATTGGTCCCATCCTTCTTTGTCTCTGATAGAAGGATGGCATTCAAATCAGCATCAATACCTGCTGAAAATATCTAACAAATTGGTCATAACTATCCAGCAGTTATATCCTAGAATGACCTTGGAGGTCTTTAAGCTTCTTACAAAACACTGAACTGAGCAAATCTAATATGGACTTGTTGAGAACAGCTTCTAGATCAAATTTTACAGGAAGCAGTTGGTTTTTAAGTGTAATGAATTCAGGCATGGTTTGGGGGGATTAAAACAAATTTGAAGATGTTAGGTGTACATAATTTTTTTTAAAGTTGTTTTCTATTCTATACATGAAAGTTATTACTAAACTGCTGAGGAATTTAAGACAGTATCATTAAATACAATTTTTAGATGCAAACAGTATTCAAATTGTTTGAAATTAACTGGGCTTTTTTTTTTTTTTACTGCTGCTGTTCCTTGATCAAAAGTATTTGACCTGTCCTAATTAGATCAAAAGTAATCAATCCTTTCCAAGCAAATGAAACTCATTCTTCGCTCTTTAAAATAATCCAAATGACTATTTAAAGATGATTTGTATAATCCACCAAAAATTAATATATTTTTAAAATACATCTTTATCTTATAGTTCAGGACTATTTCTAAAACTACATTACATTATATTATATTACACAGTCTCATGGCAAGATGAAAAGTCTAGGTGGCTATCTGGATTTTGCATTTCAGAAAATATAAAGCTGCCAAGATCTCTTATGGCTCAGCACTAAGAAACCATCCCAGTAACGGTACTGTTGCCCTGTACCGTTTGACCCAATGTGTGTTTTGGCCTTTCAAAGGTGTTCCAGAATTCTGGTATAATTGTAGAAATCACTTCAAAAACAGTCAGTTCTTGTTGAGAAAACAACAGGTATTTTTCTTATACTGGCTGTTATCAAGAAATCTTTTGCCATTTATCTCAAGCAAATGGATGATAAAATGTGAGGAGTCAGAGGATAAAAAGAATAATCTTACAAACTGGTGCTGAGGAAATAGTCCTGTGAAGCTAATACGTGGCAACTGCTTCTTTTCCTCCTTAGAAAAGTTCCTTCTATTCACCTCTTCTCAGAATTTCCTCAGTCTCTTTCCTGCTCTACTCAGACCCAACCCAATTAGTTCCCTATCACAGCTACTGTAGACCCAAAAGACTGCTCCTAGTGCGGAGACGTTATATTTATTTATTTATTTATTTAATTATTTATTTAATTAAATTTTCTCCCTCCTTTATTATTTTTATAAATAACTCAAGGTGGGGAACATACCTAGTATTCCTGCCTCCTCCTCTTTCCCCCACAACAGCAACCACCCTGTGAGGTGAGTTGGGCTGAGAGGGAGGGCCTGGCCCAAGGTCACCCATGCCTTAGGCACTTTCATGCCTAAGGTGGGACTAGAACTCAGACTCCTGGTTTCAGCCCAATGCCTTGAGTACCTTTGGATTCCTGGCCTCTTTTACAAAAGCTACAGTATGAGGAGGAACCAAAAGAGAAGGGGAATATTGGACCAACAGTTTATGTTTCTCAAGACCTAACAGATCAGGGGCAATCCTATGCATACTTTCCTAGGAGACAATCCCACTGACCTCCAAGAAGTGCTCTCTCATCTCATCTTCAGTAAATTAATCTAAAAAGACCAAAATAAGTAACACTGGAGCAAAGCTTTATTGTAGACTTATTTTTCATTTAATTTCTTGGAACAGCTGAGGTAGATAATGCTGTCTGCTGAATGTACTGCCACAGAATGGTAGTATCATTATTTTAACACTGTAAGCTTTGGATGCCTTGGGCAGTTCCCTCTTGTGCCAATGTGAGCAGGGCATAAGTAGCTATCTTAGCCCAAGTAGTGATTAACATTTGTAATGTTTTTGGAAGATCAGACAGATCACTTAATGCCATGGCAATGCCAAAAGTTTGCCCATTTTAGGTTGTCATCCAGACTCTTGTAAAATTCATTCCAGTTAGCGGCATAACCCAAGAGACCTTCTCTTGCTCATATCATAGCTTGATTGAGAAACTCCTTGCTTCTCGTCACTCAACCACCCACCTACACATCTGGGTATTTTAGAGACCGCCTAGCTCAAGTAAATGCTGCCTGCCCAATCCAGATGAATTGACAGCCCCTGTTGAAAGTCCAGTCCTATCAGAAGGTAGGACACAAAGTGACACAGAGAGGGGGACCTTTTCAAGGGCTGCTTTACAACACGTTATCCCCTCAAGCAAGAGCAGCCCTCACTTCAGTGGCCTTCCAGAGAATAATTCACAGTTGGCTTTTCTGCAAGGCCTTTGGTGATTAAACAGGTAGAGGAAGATTTGCACCACTGTTATTGCTTACAGTGTGTGTGTGTGTGTGTGTGTGTGTATAATCACACATACCAGGGGTTTGCAGTGTTTGTGGTGGAAGGAATTGCTCCAGTCCACTGAGGAACCTTTAAATAATTGAGGGACCACCTCTTCCTGATTACATCTGCTCATCCCATCAGATCCAGCAGAAGAGGTATACTGCAGGTCCCATCTACTAAAAAGTTACATTTGGCAGGACCCAGGGAATGGCCCTTTTCTGCCGTGGCACCTGCCCTGTGGGGCATCGTTCCCCCAAGGTGAGATTGGTCCCTTCCCTGCCATCCTTCTGGAAATCCCCCACTTGGCCTGAGGGTCTCAAGGAACAGTGAACCGCTGAGGTGGCTCCACTGTTCATAATATCCAGTGCTCTTGCCTAGCCTTTTTTAAATAACATCAATATTTTTAATGGAATTCTGTTTAATACTGTTATTTTAGGGTTTTATTGTATGCTACCCAGAGTCATGTTTTGTGGTGGCCATATAAATATGATTTATGGATAAATAAATAAGTAAGTTATGGCAACATTTGAATAGCGCTAGAAAATATTCTTTGTCAAGAACTTGACAAAAGAGATGTGGACATAGGATGCTACAGAAGCTGTATGCCCCATGATGCTTTCGACAATGAGAACTTGTAATTTTCAGTGTCCCTGATATTCATGTAAATGATGTAGAATATCTTGGTAACTAGTAGATTACTATAGCAGGTGTCAGGGAATAAGGAAGTAATTCAGCAAGGCCATGGGGTTGCTGTTAAGACTATCAATATTGTGGTAATATCTTCTGGAACAAGCATCTGAATTTATTTATTTATTTATTTGATTTTTATCCTGCCTTATTATTTTTATAAATAACTCAAGGCAGCAAACATACCTAATCCTCCTCCCTCCTCCTATTTTCCCCACAACAGCAACCCTGTGAGGTGAGTTGGGCTGAGAGAGAGGGCCTGGCCCAAGGTTACCCAGCCGGCTTTTGTGCCTGAGGCGGGACTAGAACTCTCAGTCTCCTGGTTTCTAGCCTGTTGCCTTAACCACTAGACCAAACTGGCTAATTTAGATAGGATACAAAATAATATAGTTTGCCAAGCCCTATCAGAATCGAATCAAAGCATTGGATGCTTCACTCATTATCTGGCTTTTCAATGTATGCTCACTGCCATAATTCTGTCAGGTCAATCTGTCTTTGATTTCTCAGAGATTCTTTCTCCTTTCTAAATAATTCCAAGTAATTAAGGATCACAGAATTAGAGAGATGTTGTCATGATGCAGCACATCAGATTTAGATAAGAACTGGTGTTGGGCAAACAATGTTCTTGTAAATTAAATAGAAGCCTATTTTATTTATGTTACGTTATATGGCTTGCTCAGCCCACCCACCCTGAACAAACCTGAGATACTTTTAAAAGAAAAGACAAACACAATATCAAACATACAATGTACAAATGCAGCATAAAATTTTCCTTTCAACAGAGACGGGATATAACAATTTCAGATTTTGCTGATTGACTACATATGGAAGCCTAGGGAAGAAGAAAGGAAAAATAGGTGAAAGCTATTTGCAAATTTGTTCCATGTATTTTATACACACATATATTTTCCACAGATACTATACAGTTACAGAATGGGAAAAATGTAACTTTTTTACATTACTTCAAGCTTATTGGTCAAATTTGATTTTACATGGCATTAATTATTTAATGCAGAAATCCAAATTTTGTTAAGTGAAGCATACAATATTGTTTTGCATTTACTCTCAGAATATATAATTGAGGCTGCAATCCAGCATCCATTTATCTGGGAGTAAACACTATTGAATTCAGCAAAATTGATTCAGAGTAGTGTACATCAAATCATACTGTAAGATACTTGGATAGGATGCAGGTGAGAGATCTTTAGGCATTCAGTGTCTAGAAAAGGGCCACCTTTCAGCCAATTTTCCCCTTTCTCTCTGTCTTTTAAATTATAATTTTATACATTACTGTAATTCCACAGTTCTAGGGAAAAGGGGTGTCAGAAACCAGAATGCTTTGCTTTATTTGTACCCAAGCTAATGTCAATCAATAGCAGAGTTATTCCCATTTCCCAGTGCCCTGTCAATGCACTTCAACCCTAGCTTGTTGAGAGTCTTTCTTAATTGACTCCACCGAAGCAAATCCAATTTCCTTGTACACATATGCTAAGACAGCTAAATTGAAACCTATTTCTGTTCCATTCTGTGGGGTCTACTCTGACACACATGACAGAATGAGATCACCTGAGTGTGCTTTATGTCTCATCTTAAAGAACCTTTAATTGGAATGATTTCCTGCCATTGTTTCTGAATGATATTAAAGTGATATCCTAGAGGTGAAAACAAATATGTTATTAGACCCACATCATCCACAACCTTGAAAAAACACCACTTTTACTTTTACTGCCAGGTTTGATTTATGCTCAAGACGTAAGTGTCAATAACTTGTTTTTGATGGGCAAAATACTGCCAGAAAAAAATGGATCTAGTTGAATGTTAGGCTATAAAGTAGGTATGAAACATAATTCAGATGGGCTTCACGACACTTGTCTCTCATATGATACACATCCTTTCCATTTCCAATTTCATTGGAACAAGGCGAAAAAATGGTTTCCAATCTATCCCACCTCATAAAAATAGACCTGTGTTTAATTCTTCAAGACCTGAAATTATCTTTTAGATATTGTCATCCAGTCACCCAAGGCAAACATCTGTGGACAAAGTAATAAAGAAATCTTGTAGGTATAGCAATTTCCAAAGCATTGCTATACTTTCTGTTTTAATGGCAGCATTCAAGGTATTAAGGAGAAGCTAAACTTACTAATAATAACAAGCTATTGGTATGAAGGTATGTGCATTTGTGCAGTTTACTTCCTATATTGCTGCAATACATTATAACTATGGCCACTTTTGCAAAACAAATAGATGATTATTTTCTCTATGGAGGAATCAAGTTCTAGGAAAGCTAATATCTTTGCGTTCTTTGGGGTCACAATAATAAAACAAAAACAAAAAAATCAAGAGGACTGCTCACTCACTGAATAGGATTTTTCACACATAGCAGGAACATATGCAGACAACGCCTTTATTAAGATATGTTAATAACATTGTCTTACCCTTTTCTAGTCATTTACAATAAGCTCCAGTTCAACATGATAGCAGCCTATGAACTGCATTCAGCTCAAAAGGCTATTTTATAGGATAAATCCTACTTACTCACATGCCAATGTCTAATTATTTACCAGAGGGATTTATGAGAACAGTTCAACAATTGCTGGATTCTGTACATGTTTCTTTGATGCAGGACAGAACAATGGATCAAGACTATCAAATCTGTGCTACTCCTAAGAGCTCTCAAAATCGTTTGCTTGCTGCTTTGGAAGATTCTCCTTCCTTCTTTCTCCCTCCTATGCCCTTCAGAGTGGGGAATCTTTCTCCCTGATTACTAAATTGCATTGAAGGAAATGTAGACAGGTGCTATAAACCAGCAAAAGAAAAAACTATTCTAAAGAGGACAGAGCGAAACCAAGCATGGATCATTCAACACATCATACTCTATACATACTGCAACCTCCCTATCCATCCACAGATTCTTCACACAAACATGTGATGATCCACTCTAAAATGCTGCAATCTGTCCATAGAAAAAGACAGCAATCCTTTCTCTGTGTGTAAATGGCTTTGCTTCAGTTCTACCTGGGGAGGAAAATTCTGCCCTCCGCAATATTCTGCATGGGGGTTTCACAGTTTGCCCCACCAGTACCTCTCCTGAGAGACATGGTTATCATGAAATGACTGATAAACCAAAATAGACTCTTCATTCGACGTTCATTCATTCATTCATTCATTCATTCATTCATTCATTCATTCATGTGTTTAAGTTGTTTAGTTTACATCCCACATGTTGAATGTTTAAAATTGCAAAGTAAGGAGGACAGTGGGAATTACTGGAAGGGGCAAGGCAGCCATTAGCATTAAGTGGGTCACAAAATTAGATACTAGCCAATTGTTTTCTGTTTAAACATATTCCAGTTCCACCCAGTGTCCATTGGAGTTGGGCGGCTATAATAAATGCAAATAATAATAATAATAATAATAATAATAATAATAATAATAATATATTATTTCTTCTATCTCCCTTCCTCCTTTCTCTTTCTCCCTTTTTGTGGAGCTTGCTTTATGGTTCATTTGTTTTTTATTTCTAGAGGTCTTATAAAGCTTGCAGTGGCATGGCCTTTTCTGGATTTCTGAGAGGCCCTGGAAGGCAGTAATGCTATGGCTGATTTTTTTCAAACCATTAGCACAAAATACTATATACTTAGAAAATATACCCCAGCTCCCATTATTTTAGAAGGCTGCATGTACAAAACAGTATGTAAGAGGAAAACATGCTTTCAAAAGTGTGTACTACAAAAATGTCTGTACAGGAAAAGCATGATTAAGGGTATTAGTAGCTGAAAGTGTTGATTATCACCTCTAAAGCCCTATATAACATTGGGTCTAGCTGCTTGAGGGACTGCCTGTCTCCTGTAGTATCTGCCCATCCTGGGTGCACCGGTGGACTTGGTTTGCTTGAGGTCCTGGCAATTAAGTCTTCTCTGTTGCTGCATTTGTCCTTTAGAATGGCATCCCTCCAGAAATTTGTACATCCCCTACCTTGCCCACCTTCAAGCAGTCTTTAAAAACTCTGGCCTTGGATTGGGATGGTTGGGTGGGTCCCTTTAAGTTGGGGGAATACGTGGAAGAATCCTATATTATTCCCTTGGATAGTTGTTTTAATATATGTTGTTTTAACTTTGTGAAGCTGCCCAGAATTGTATTGAAATTAGGAGAGAGAGAGAGAGATGTTAGAGGGTATTTACATGGATCTGCATTTCTTGTGAGAAACTGTGTATAACATGCACAGATTTCAGTCAGTATATGAGACTCTAATGTGGAACAATGTGCAATGATTTGCAAATCCATCAAGCAGAAAAATATGATATTTCCAGCTCCATCTTAAGCTCTCACTTGAGAAAAGTCATAACTGAAGCAACTGCTGCCTTAGAAGTCCCAGCCTTTTCAAGGTGGGGAAACTCAATGCTTTGGTCAGCCTGTGGAGAAAGAGAGGATTTGTTGGGTGTTGGTGGCACATAATCAGGCTGCCCACTTTCACTGTACAACCCAAGAAGAGAATGATCTCTTTTCCCTTCAGTCAGCTGAATGGTAACTGTAAAGGTACAAGAGATTTTAATACATGGTTATACACTCCCACATTGCCCAAATGGAGGAAGATGCTTATTGCTCAGCACCAGGAAAAGGTAGCTAAAAGTCTGAGTGGTGGATCCCTGGGCCACATCCATGAGAGGCACCAGAGGTCCTCAACTTCTGATTTAGTTCCTTCTCACCTTCCTTTTTGCCCACTACTGGAGATATTCAGGGAGATTTCAGGGAGAAGGACATCAGGGGAAGGTCATTGGGAAACTATGGGTGGGGGGAGAATTGATGGTTCCATTCGCAGCTGATCTCTGACTCTGTCATGTTCCAAATGGCATCTGTGAGAGAAAATGATGAATGTGAAGTAATTACAAAACTCTGGACTCACTACTCCAAAATGCATATTATTTTCTTCTATTCTTAACGTAATCTGACTGGCAATATAGGAAGGTGGTTTAAGATGAAGATATTGGCATTCTTTCTTCCCTGCAGTGAATATCTTTGGAGTACAGAAATTGAGCATGATGATGGTTTTGGATTAATTAATATGAAGTACAAATTTACATTCTTGTAGCTTTGTGAAAGTGAGTACTGCAAAGTGCCCTTTTTGCAAGATGCCATTTTTGAGTTTTCATGAGGGAGAAGTAAAAACTGCTGACAGAAAATTATAAAGAAATTCAGGGTTAGAGCATTGCTGTTTTTCTACCTAGCCAGCAAATAAAAAGTAGCAGCAAGGGCTGCAAGATCTTTCTTCCCCAACTCGGTGTTTTCCTGTGAAAAAGTGTATTATGCTTTGTCACATTTTTTAACCAGAAATGAACCATTTCTGTAGACAGTTCAGCAGAGGAAAAAGTTCTAGAAGAAAAATGTGTTATGAGGGGCTCCTGACTCCAAGAAAGTGATTTCACTATACTTGCCTTTGCTAATGAGCATGGAGGCGAAGGTAATAATAATAGCTCTCAAGCCAACTGAAAGAAAACCACCTTTCTCTGTCATTCCTCCAGTTTGCTATTTTTTTCTTCATATAAGAAACTTCTTGGAAAAGGGTCAGAGACTCATGGAAAACAAACTTATTTTGAGTTTTGCCATCTGCTCTGCCTCTGTCAGCCTCTGGCTTGGTTAGTCTTCCAATTAGTGAGCCTCAATCTAGAAAGAGCTGGAAGAGACTATAATCCCAGGTAAATCCTAGAGACTCATTTATTTCATTGTAGCATTCCTTGTTATACCCCACTATATATAGCAATATGCAGATAGTTCATGTAAATATACCTTTTGAAAAATGGGTTTTGAACATAAGCAGATGTCCATATATTACATATTATACTATAATCAATGAATATTAATGCACATACATATAGGTTCATAGCACAGACACACACAGGACACAAAATAAAACATACAAAACAAAACAACCATACCAGGTAGTTTAAAACCTACTGAAAAACAGAACCCCAAAGCAAAATAAACAGCTTTTCACATGACACCAGAAAGGAATACAGCCAGCACCTCAAACTTCTTTGTGGAGAAACTTCCAAAAATCTGGTGCACGACAGAAAAGGCCCTACCTCAAGACACAACCTGATTTACTTTGGGGGGCGGGTAAGTGCAGGGGGAGTACAAAACAGGGCTTCTTAGGACAATTTTAATGGCAGGCTCAGTGAAGCACAAGCTGTAGATACCAACGTCAGGCCTGGGAGCAGAGTGGTTATTGGGGAGATACGTTATTCATAATTCCTACTAGCACTGCTTTCATCCAGAATGGATCTAGTTTGGATTTTATCTAGTTAAGCTTCGTTCAAACCAGAACCCTGACATTCAATTATTAGTCAAATAATCCCATCCTCTGTAATGTGCACAGAATGTAGTGGTCAATGAGCAGCTGACTGCACAGCCAGAACTCATGGATATTGGGATCAACCAAATAACAAACATAAAATTAATTTTGTCCAACCACAATCAAAATTAACTAGTAAAAACTAGCAACAAAATTACATGAATTCATTAAAATCAATAGACACCATGATATATTTACATTCAATCTTTTGTTTTTGATTTATAAATATCTGCCTATAGATATGGTCTGACCACATGAAATGGGAGAAAACACAGGTACCATATCTCTGCCTTACTTAAGCTGCACAGAATCTGCCATATATAAAGCATGATCTGCCATATTTACTGAATAACCTAGGGTGTAACATAAGGAATTGCAGTACAACTGGTGAAAAGGCAGATTGTCACCCTGAACCACAATTACTTCAGGACATCAAAATACTAACTACATATCAAAGAATCATCCTACATTTTGGGTGGGGAAGATGTTTAAGTGTTAGGTAATTGTAATTACCAAAAAAAATGCAAAAAACAAAAACAAAAGACACATCTACAATATACTATAGAAACTATAGTAGCTACACATTATAAATTCTATCAGTCATTTTAGTTGCCACACATTTCTTTAGACCTTGAAGAAGTGCAGACAAGGAAATTGTCAATTAAACGATAACAATATGACAGGTGAGTCCTGCTTTAATATCACAAACATTTCATAAAGTGTCTCTTGGTTCTCAGGTGCCAACAGATAGTATTTAACTTGCTTTAGAATGTCTTCCTTGGTTCTAAATTTAAAACTACAGTTTCGGGGCATAGTCTGTACTTTCTCTGGGGGTGTAATTGCCATGTACATATTAATATATGCAAATAAAACCAGGTTTCAGTAGTGACTATTCCTCAAATGGTTAGATTCTCTAATTAAACCCAAGCAATTAGCTCAGAAAAGTTTTATTCTCTTTTTCTGCCTCAAAAAGGCCTTCTCTTTTCTGTTTAAAACAGAAATTATATTTCAATTATTGCTTTTTTAAAAAAAAATAACTTCAAGATAAAAGATAAGCAAAATTTACCATCACTATCCTGCCCATTATTTGCTTCCCTCTTATCACATATTATTTTAGATGGTAGCAGTTTGAGATTTTATAAGTACATAAGCATAGTTACATTGTTAACAGAATTGAATCATCTTCCACCATTTTAACACCTTAAATCCCTTTACTGACTGATATGACTAAGGGATGAGCAATAACTGGTCTTTGCCTTTCTAAAAAGTTAATAAACAAAATAAACTGTTTTGATGTAGAAATTGTTGCATCTGCAGAGTATGCTGTAATTTAGATAGGCTTTGTAGTGATGATGGACAGGGAAAGATATGGCAGGAGACAGGGGTGGGCTGCACTCCGGGAACACAGTCTCAGTGCCTTGTACTGATTCCGTGTTCCAGTCCCTTGGGTTCTGCACCAATGCCTCATCACTGGATCTTCAAGGACGTAGCCTTTGGCGGCAGTGGCTGCTGACAGGTCAGCCTGTAGTAAAGCCTCCCTCATCCAGGATCTAATTATAGATAAGAGGGCTGACCCGGCCTGCATCCCCCAGGCCTGGATGGGCATGGAGGAGAAGTTTCCCTCTTGGAAATATGTCATCTAATTTTGGGTGTGACATCAGCCGAGACTCCAGAGCAGGGGCAAAGGGATAGCAACAATCACCCAGGCTTTCTGAGGTGCTGCCCCACAGATGTGAGACCCTGTTTGTAGAGTTGAGCTCTAGACATTGGTTAGGATTTTTGCTCCCATACTAGTCTTCAATCTTCCTTTTGGGGAAAGTTATTGAGAGGATGGTTGGTACTCAGCTTCAAAGGATGCTGGATGAAGTGGATTATCTGGACCCTTTTCAGTCTGGGTTCAGGCCAGGATACAGTGCTGAAACAGCATTGGTTGCACTTCCTTATGACCTTTGGATTGCTCAGGACAGGGGTGGTGCAACCATCCTGGCTCTCCTGCATCTCTCAGCAGCTTTTAATACCATCAACCATGGTATCCTTCTGGACCAGTTTCGGGGGTTGGGAATGTGAGGCACTGTTTTCTTCTTTCTCCCCAGCCAGGATTGGATAGGGCCTATGTAGTCTTACCTCTGTTCATGGAGCCTAGATTCCCCTTGGTTTACAGAGGAGCTCCAGAAGATTGAAACAACAGAAGAGATCCCTAGAGTGCCACTGGAGGACAACAAGGAGTGCATCTGACCGACGTTTACTACCTTATGGCAGTAAGTGTGGCAAAACATTCTTATATTTCTGCCTTTATTGAATCTGCAGATAGCTATCCAGCAGCCCTGTTTAGGATGATCTGGTCCCTCCTTGGAAGGGAGGAGTTGGAGACACATTTGCAGGGCCACCATGAATACTCTAGAGATCTGTCAAATAAAATAACTCTTTATGGCATATTGTATGCAGTTTACCAAGGCATGGTCTGGCTGTATTATCTGAGATGATGAGTTTGAGCCTGTTGGTCCTAAGGAAGTGGACAGGGTCCTTGGGGCTTTGAGCTCAGCCATGTGTGTATTAGATCCATGTCCCTCTTGGTTACCTAAAGCTTCCCAGGAGATAAGTGGCTAGTCCAGGTGATGGCGAATTCATCCCTGAAAGAGGTAGTGGTCTCACTGACTCTTAAGGAGGTGATAGTCTGCTGTTTCTTCAAAAGAACTTTTCTAGACCCAACTGTATTGGACAATTTTTTTGTAATATAGAGTAGGAAGATTATCTTTACAGAGATATGCAGGATACCCACTTAGTCTGTCTTTTTTCTGGGGGATGAGAAGAACATGATGAGGGGGAAAAAATCACTAGCTGGGATAGCCATCTTTTATCTGCAACAGTATGATAAAACATAGCACCTTTCTATCTGCAATATTTTGAGGGAAAACTGACAGTTCATTTATGGGCTCATTCAAACTTCTGCTTTTGTCATACAGAATGTCTCCAATTCAACAGTCTGTCCAGAAGTTACAATAAACAACTGAGGCCTTGTTTTGAATACCCTTTAAGAAAACCCACATGGACTTCATTTGAAAAAAATATCCATTTCCATTTTAGCACTAATATTTTGGAATACTACTTCCCCAAAGGTTTGTATGGCTCCTTTTCCATGGCCCACTTAATCAACTAGCTGATTATTTTTATTGTAGCTATTTTTTTGTATCTAAAATGTCTTAAATCTTTTAAACCATGTCCAGTAGATTAAAAAAGATGTTTTTATTATGCAAATTGAAAAATAATGCAAAACACTATTACTGATCCAAGCATAGGACCAGGTAACTCAACAGCTGCATTGCGGTATTACCGTAATTTGATGCTCTAGGTCCAAATAGCCTGGAAAGTGGATGGTTCATGTTCTACCCACACACACACACACACACACGTCCTGCTTGATCAGCAATCTCCTGTATCAAAATTCTAGTATGCTTCCATGGAACCTCATCTCAAATGATGCAATGTAGCATACCAGCCTAAGCTAAAGGAACATGTCATGCGCTGCCTACTACTGAGTAAAACACAGACACTAATTTAGGGAAGATCAGGTTCTGGTTTATTTCAACATAGTGCATAGCTAGAAAAAGCTGAGAGTGAAGGGAGCGCGCCGGTACGGGGTTTAAATAGCCTGCGCCGGTCAGCGCCCCCCCCCCACCTTGGGTTGTGTCATCCCCCCAAGTCCTGTATGCTTCGTTGCCGGTAGGTGAGGGGTCGCGGGGCCCCTGCTGGTGCCCCGGGCTTCTCTCATAATCATCTTCTTCCTCCGGCCGGTGATTGCTTTCAGCTGGGCGATATCCTTTGCGTTCCTGCTGACAGCTCCAGGCGTGCCTCATGATCCGCCCTGTCTTTGTCGCTCTTTCTTCCCCCTTTGTGTTCTTTTGACTGGATTTTCCAACCAGGGTCATTCCCTTCTCCTCGGGGTCTGTGTCTGTTGTTGTGCGTCGCTTTGCTTATCTTTTAATCCCTTGCTCTTGTTTCCGTGGTATTGTTATGTGTGCCGTTGTGCTGATGCATTCAGCTCAACGGTACTCATGACATACTGCCCCCCTTTCGAATGGTAGCCCCCCCCCCCCCGGCATTCCGGTTTTTCCGGGAGAGCTGTCAATTTTTATTTTTTTTTTGTATTTCCCGCCGGAGTGCTTTCACCCCTCCCCTTGCTCCGCCCTCTACCGCGTGTCCATCTTTTGGGTGTGTTCCGAGTGCACATGCCTCGACCACACCCTGCGAGTGTGCATGCCTCGACCACACCCTGCTCGTTCTTGCTCAGTTCGTCGTGAGAGGAGGCGTGGCTGGTCTGGTGCTGTTTCAACTCCAGGTAGGGTCCTTATCTTTTTGTTTTGTTTTGCCGTGTTGTCATGTGTGCATCCTGGCCATTTGCCCTCTGGCGATGCACCTGTGACCAATCTTCCCTCCCCAATGGGCCCGGAGAGGGTGAGGGGAGGGTGAGTCTCAGGGGGGAGGAGGTCTACTCAAGTCGCGGGCTTGGGGGGTCCCTTCCCCTGGGGGTGACGCGGGTGGGGGGGGAGGCCCGAGGGGGGAAGTGTGTCCTAAGGGGCCAGTTCGGCTGGGCACCCCTTTGGTTTGTCGGGGTACGTCGTGTGGAATGCTTGGGTCAGGTCCGGTGCCTTAACGTGTTGAGCTGCCATCCATTCTGGGTGGGGGAAGTGTTTCCATTTTACTAAATAGTATAGTGTGCCCCGTTGACGGCGGGAATCGAGTATTTCTTTTACCTCGAAATGTTGTTGGCCATCGATCATCACTGGGGAGGGCAGAGGCATGCTTGGGTGCCATCGGGAGGTGGTTGCTGGTTTCAGGAGGCTGCTGTGGAATACCGGGTGGAGTCTCCTTAGATTGTGCGGCAGATCCAGGCGTACTGCCACCGGGTTCACTATTTGTGTTACTTGAAGCGGCCCAATATACTTAGGCCCCAGTTTCTTCGAGGGTTGAGGTGATTTCATGAATTTGGTAGAAAGGTAGACCATATCCCCTACCTGGAATGTCGGTTGCTGGCGCCGGTGCTTGTCGGCCTGTTCTTTGTAGGCGGACTGTGCTTCCTTCAGCGCTGCCGTGATTACTGGCCACGATTCCGCTATCTTCCGTCCCCAGTCGCCTGCGCCCACTTGGGGTCCCGGGGGTTGCGGTAGCTCCAGTATGGGTATGAACTCGCGCCCGGAGACTACTTCGAACAGGGTTTTCCCTGTACTCGTGTGAATGGCGTTATTGTAGGCGACTTCTGCAAACGGAAGCAGGTTGACCCAGTCGTCTTGGTGGTAATTGGTATATGAGCGTAGGAATTGTTCTAGTGTGGCATTGAGGATCTCCAAGGCTCCGTCCGTCTGGGGATGCCAGGCTGTGGATAGGGCTTGTTGGGTCCCAATCAGTTTTAGAAAAGCCCGCCAGAATTTCGAGGTGAATTGTGTGCCCCTGTCGGTCACCACGCGTACGGGACATCCGTGTAACCTGTACATGTGTACGAGGAAAAGTTTAGCCAGCTGCTGGGCGGACGGGACTGATGAGCAGGGGATGAAGTGTGCCTGTTTAGAAAAGTAGTCTTTCACCACCCAAATGGTTCTTTTCTTCTGGCTGGGTGGTAGATCTACTATAAAATCCATGGAGATTTCCTCCCATGGTCGGGAGGGCTCCGCCACCGTTTGTAGTAGTCCCGGGGGCTTTCCCGGTGCCTGTTTGGCCATTGCACATATCGGGCAGGATGCTACGTAGGCCTTAATGTCCTGTTTCAATGCGGGCCACCAGAACTGTCGTCGTGTTAGGTGCAGGGTCTTTAGAAACCCGAAGTGTCCCGCTTGTTTGCTGTCGTGTGATCTGCGCAGGATTGCCTGGTGCTGCGAATCCAGGACATATATTCTGCCTTCCCCCCATGCTAAGTCCTGTTCCATTGTCACCTTGTCGGGGTTTGCTAGTAGCCAGGGGTCGGTTTTGAGGGTGGCGGTGAGGTCCGCGTGTATCCCTCCTGGCAGTCGCGGGTGGCACCGTCTGGTCGCTGGTTGGCTTGCTGTCGGTTGAGACGTGGGGTTGAGCTGTTTCTGAGCGCTGCTTCGTGGGGTGGTCACTGCCATTCCCAGCTGGGAGGCGGATAGGACCGTCCCAATCATATCTGGGATGGGCTCTTCGTCTTGGGGCAGTCGGGAGAGGGCGTCAGCCAGGAAGTTCTTTTTGCCCGGTATGAACTTCAGTTGAAAGTTAAAGCGGCTGAAGAATTGGGCCCATCTGACCTGTTTCGGGCTGAGGCGTCTGGGCATCCAGAGGGCCTCGAGGTTCCGGTGGTCTGTCCAGACCTCGAATGGTTAGGTGGCTCCTTCCAGTAGATGCCTCCATGTTTCTAGCGCCGATTTTACCACGAACGCCTCCTTCTCCCATACATTCCAGCGCCTTTCCGTCTCCGAGAATTTCCTTGACAGGTAGGCGCATGGTTTCAGGATTCCTGCAGGGTCCTTTTGGGGCAGTATGGCCCCCAGGGAGAAGTCTGAGGCGTCAGCTTGGACCACGAACGGCTGTTCTGGGTCCGGATGTGCGAGGATTGGCTCCGTTGTGAACAGCGCTTTCAGTCTGTTGAACGCTGTCTGACACGCGGGAGTCCAATTTAGTACTGTCCCTGGGTTCTTGGCTCGCCGTGTGTCCCCAACTCCTTTAGTTTTGAGGAGGTCTGTTAGGGGGAGGGCTATCTCCACGAACCCCCATGCGAATGACCTGTAGAAGTTCGCGAAGCCAAGGAAGCTTTGAAGTTGGCGCCTGTTACGTGGGCGTTCCCAATTCACCACTGCCTCGACTTTTGCAGGGTCCATTTCTATGCCCTCGCCGGAGATTCAGTACCCCAGGTAGTCTAGGCGTGCTTTATGGAATTCGCACTTAGATGGTTTGGCATAGAGCTTCGCCCTTCTTAGCTTTTCGAGGACTTGCCTGACTAGGGTTACGTGTTCTTTGTGCGTCTGGGTGTAGATGAGGACGTCATCTATGTAAACTAGTACCCCTTTGAACAGGTGTTCATGCAGTACCTCATTGATGAGCTGCATGAACACTCCCGGGGCCCCCGCTAATCCGAATGGCAGTACCTTGTACTGAAAGGCACCTAGGGGGCAGTTGAACACTGTTTTCCATTCGTCCCCCTCCCTGATTCGGATCCTGTAATATGCCTCGCGGAGGTCCAGTTTGGAGAATACTCTTCCCGTGGACAGGTGGGTGAGCATGTCTTTCACGAGGGGTAGGGGGTATTTATTGGATAGGGACGCCGCATTGAGGCCCCGGTAGTCGGTGCAGAGCCGTAAGGTGCCGTCTTTTTTCTCTCGGAAGAGGATGGGTGCTCCGACCGGTGAGCATGCTGGCTCTATGAAACCCCTAGCCAGTTTTTATCGATGAACTCCCGGAGGGTTGTCATCTCCTTCGGGGTCATCGAGTAAATCTTCAGCCTGGGTAAGGGGACATCGAGAAGCAGCTCAATTCTACAGTCCGTCTTGCGGTGGGGGGGTAGTTAGTCCGCCTCCTCTTCCCCGAAGACCTCTGAGAAATCAGCATATTGTTCAGGTAGTTCTTCTGGGGTTGCTGTGTTGTCCTGGGCTACTGCCTCTGCCCGTCCCACTGTGGGGTTGATCCTGCCCGCCGGAACTGGCGCCCGGTACGCGCCGTCGTCGAATTGGAAGGTGCGGGTCTTCCAGTTAATGCACGGGTTGTTGGTCGCGAGCCATGGTATTCCTAGTACTATGATGGGTCGCCCTATGTGGGTTACCACAAAAGATGTTCACTCGGTGTGGGTGCCCATTTGCAGGGTGACCGGCTCGGTCTGCGTCGTGACTGGTTTCCCTCCCGCTGTTGAGCCGTCCAGTTGGTGGAAAGCCAGCGGTGTGGGGAGGGGGAGGCAAGGCAGGTCAAGCTTGGCGACGATGTCGGGGTGAATCAGGTTCTTGGAGCACCCCGAGTCCACTAGCGCCGCAGCCGTGGTGGCTCTGTTGCCGAAGGAAAGCCTGATTGTCCCCATTATTACGGAGCTTTCGTCGCTCTGTCTATGTGTTTCACACCCCTGTCCCACCGCCTGCCTCGCGGCGCATTTTAAGGCAGGCGGGGAGCGTTTCCCGCCAGCCGGTCTGGGACTTCGACGTCCTCCCCTGCCAAGTAAGCGTCCAAGTCTTCGTCTGGTGTCGCTGTGGCTCCAGTCATCCGGTGGGGGGGGGGCGGCGGTGGGTTAGTTGGTTTGAAAGTAGTTTTCAGTGTGGGTTTGGGAGTGCTAGTTGGCGTTCTGTTGGAGAAGCAGTCTGTCGCTTTGTGCCCCATTTTCCCGCACTTCGCGCAGGGTCCGCGTGCAAACTTCTTTTGGTACGTGGGGCCGGCCGGCCCCAAGTGTGGCACGGGTACCTTTGGGCTGTTGCTTGTTTTGTCCTCTGCCATTGTCATTAAGAAAGTGTGATGAGCGTGTTCTGCTCTCCCCGCTAGGTAGATCCAGCCTTGCAGTGTCTCCAGGTCATCCCGGTAGAGTGCCCATTGGAGTACCTTGCGGCTGAGGCCCCTTTTGAACATCTCTATCAGGGTAGTCTCGGACCAGTCATTAACCTTCCCTGCGAGGGCTTTAAATTCGAGGGCGTAGTCCGTGACAGTTCGTGCGCCCTGTTTGAGGTCTTGAAGCGCACTTTTAACCCTCTCCTTGGCTAGCGGGTCCTCAAAATAGTGCTTCATCTCTGTGATGAAGGCGTGGAAGTCAGAGAGGGCTGGGGAATTGGACTCGTACATTTGGACGTACCAGTCCGCTGCCCTGTCTTGCAACTTGATCGCCACGGCTGCGATTTTGTCCGCTTCGGAGTCAAAGGAGTGTCCATGCCGCCCCATGAACTCCCTGGCGTTCGTGACGAAAAACGACAGCTTCGTGGGGTTCCCGTCGAAGGAAATGGGGAAGTCCTTTGGGGCCCTGGTGTTCGGTGGATCCCCCCTCCTCGCATCCCGTCCCATGGCTTCTTCCACCGGGGAAGCTTGCCTGTTAGCATTTGGCCTATGGGGGTGCCAAGACCCGCTTGGGGTTTGAATAGGGGTGTGTACCTGCGCGGGTATGGTCATGTGAGGCATGGAGGACATCAACAACTGCAGCATGGTCCCGAGGTCCCTTAGTTGGGCTTTCATGGCCGTGAGTCTGGCTTGCGTTTCTCGGTCCAAGGTCCGCGCCGCAGCTGTGATCGGACCGGTCGGCGTCTCTGCGTAGTTGAGCCACCGGTGGGGGTCAGGCGTTTCTGTCCGCTGGTCCGCTCCCTCGACTTGGGAGCGAAATGGCTGGTTCATCCCTCCGTCCTCCACCGCGTTTCTTGCAGTTGGGCTGAAGCTCCACGCCTGTGGCTGGGGTGCGATGTGGGGCGGGGAGGTCTCTGCGGGTCTCAGGATGTATGTTGCTCCCTCCCGTGGTCGGGTCGCCTCCGCCTCCCTCCGGGGGTGAGGCTGAGGCTCGGGATGGGCCGGGAGGGTGTCCGTGGCTCCTGGGGTTTGCGTTGCCTCTGGCCGCTGTCGGTTCTCCTCCGCCTCTCGCCGTATGACTCGCCCGTCCTGGCTGCGACGCGTCGGCTCCATCACTCTCCGCTCGTGTTCTTCTCGCCATCTGTTCCTCCCGCGGCTCGTTTTTGTCCGGTGGGGCTTGGCGAGGCCGAGTTTAGGACTCTCAGCTTTATGTCATGCACTGCCTACTACTGAGTAAAACACAGACACTAATTTAGGGAAGATCAGGTTCTGGTTTATTTCAGCATAGTGCATAGCTAGAAAAAGCTGAGAGTGAAGGGAGCGCGCTGGTACGGGGTTTAAATAGCCTGCGCCAGTCAGCGCCCCCCCCCCCACCTTGGGTTGTGTCATCCCCCCAAGTCCTGTATGCTTCGTTGCCGGTAGGTGAGGGGTCGCGGGGCCCCTGCTGGTGCCCCGGGCTTCTCTCGTAATCATCTTCCTCCGGCCGGTGACTGCTTTCAGCTGGGCGATATCCTTTGCGTTCCTGCTGACAGCTCCAGGCGTGCCTCGTGATCCACCCTGTCTTTGTCACTCTTTCTTCCCCCTTTGTGTTCTTTTGACTGGATTTTCTGGCCGGGGTCGTTCCCTTCTCCTCGGGGTCTGTGTCTGTTGTTGTGCGTAGCTTTGCTTATCTTTTAATCCCTTGCTCTTGTTTCCGTGGTATTGTTATGTGTGCCGTTGTGCTGATGCATTCAGCTCAACGGTGCTCATGACAGAACAGGAATCTTCCAGGAAGCCTATCAAGGATTCTGTTATCTGTTTGTTTTTACTGTTTTCTTAGAAGATAAAAAAAGAAAATCTGATGGGCATCTTCTGGTTTGGAGGAACAAGAATTACACATGCATGTCAAAAATTTGAAACCTCTATATCCTTCTACTCTAAGATGTTTGTTTCATTAAGAGTAAAAGTGTTTCTCACATAAAATTATTTTATAAACAGGATCTGATCCAAATGTCATCCATGGGCTCTCTCTTTCCTGGGGAATATCAAACAACCCCAAAATCAACAATGCCAAGAAAATTAGTCCATCTGGTTGAGCTCAATGCACCATATGGATATGCCTGAGGTGAGCATCAGTACTGGAAGACTCCAATACCTACTATTGCTGCAGAACAGAGGGAAGTTGTTTAGATATTATGTCTCTCCTCACCATACTTTTTGGGTTATTTTAGCAAACATTAGTTGAACATCACAACTACATTAGGTATGAAATTGCTTGTATAACTCACAATAGGACTCCAGCCACTGAAAGTTCATAGTTCAGTACAAGTCTCATCAATAATACTCCCAAAATAATACTGAGAAAGTTACAGGAAGCAATGCAGCGTCAGACCCTACAGCTCACAAGATTTATTTACATTAAGAATAAAACTTCATATTTAAGTAATCTTTTTGAGACTTAAGAAGTGTAGCTTTTGAATAGTCCTTGACAATAAATAGTACAAAAAATTGCTGCGTAGTTACATCTCAAGTTCACAGATTTATGAGTTATGATTGCCTGATCCAAATTCAATGTCAGGGTCTCCATACAAGATGGTTCTGGTAAAAAGTCTTCCTGACTATTGAAAGCAGGTAATGTTCCAGATACCATAACATATACAGAAGTACCACAAGCCTAATAAATAATGCCTCTTCTGTATTTGTTCATGTGAGATGGTCTTCATAACATCATGACTTGCCAGACAGCTCATCCACTTCCTCCTCCATCCCAACAAGCCAAAAATACTGGGAAGGTCCTGACAAACAAAGACAAGCTACCTGTACTCCATGATTGGTGAATCAATAGCTACTCAGAATTCTAACAGGGTTATTAAAGTACAGTGTCTCCTAATGGTATTCAGAGTAAAAGTTTCCCAAAGCCACAATTGCAGTTTCTATTTTCAGGTTTCTCTTGAGTCATCATAAAAATTTGTTATATTTTTGCAGGAACATGTTTTTTTCTCATTGCAAAAAGCAACCCAAGGCAAATGGCTGATCAATAAAGTAAAGTTAATGTCTGCCTTTCACCAAAACATTTAAAGGTCCTCGGTTTAAATGTATTGTCCTATGTCTATTAGCTCTACTCATTTAAATGATGCAACCCCTTTGAAGCCAATAAGAATTGCTACTAAACATAATATAGAGAGCCAGTCTGGGGTAGTGGCTAAGGTTCTGGGCTATGAATTCTAGTCTTCCTTTAGGCATGAAAGCCGCCTGGGTGACTTTGGGCCAGCCATTCTCTCTCAGCCCAACCCACTTCACAGAATTGTTATTGCAGGGAAAGTAGGAGAGAGGAGTATTAGGTATGTACAGCAATTCAAGTTGACCCAAAACAAAGATGGGATAAGAATCTAATAATAAATAATGCTGCAGAAATTCAGAAGCATTAATGCCAGCATACATGAATGCTCACAGTGGAAGCAAGTGAAGGAAGTGCCCCACAACCAAGTTTAAAAGCAATTGTTTTCTGCCCCCTCCCAGAAAACTTTTCAGAAAAAATGCTCCTTACCTCACAATCACTACCCATTTTTTAAGTCTTTCTAGAAAACTAAAAAGAGAATAAGGGAGCAATCCTCCTTCAATCCATTGCTGGTATTCCAAACAAAACCAGTAACACACACATCTGTTACATATAAGGTTTGGATAAATGGTGGTAGAGAGCAGGGATGTCAAATCCACCATGAATTTCTCTGCAAGCAAAATTATTCTATCTGCCAAGTCATGGTATGTTTGAGCATCAACTATTTCTGGTGTGAAAAAAACTAATGCAATCATATACCTATTTGAGGACCATACATACAAAAATGGATACATTTGAGAAAAGGGCATATAAAATTACTACAATAGATAAATTGTAGATAGAATGGCTTCAGCAAAGGATCATTACCTTGTCGTGGTGCTGGAGCTTGAGCGCCTCAATGATGCCATGAGCTAAACCGTGAAGGGCCACCCAAGATGGGAAGGTCATGACAGAGAGGTCAGACTAAATGCGATCCCTGGGGAAGGTAATGGCAACCCACCCCAGTATTCTTGCCGTGAAAACTAAATGGATCAGTACAACCAGAGATATGTTGGTATACCATCGGAAGATGAGACCCCCAGGTCGGAAGATGGTCAAAATGCTACTGGGGAGGAACAGAGGATGAGCTCAACTAGCCCCAGACGTGATGACACAGCTAGCTCAAAGCCGAAAGGACGGTTAGCGGCCGACGGTGCTGGTGGTGAACGGCGAATCCGATGTTCTAAGGATCAACACGCCATTGGAACCTGGAATGTAAGATCTATGAGCCAGGGCAAATTGGATGTGGTGATTGGTGAGATGGCAAGATTAAAGATAGACATTCTGGGCGTCAGTGAACTGAAATGGACTGGAATGGGCCACTTCACATCAAATGACCACGAGATCTACTACTGTGGACAAGAGGACAACAGAAGAAATGGAGTAGCCTTCATAATTAATAGTAAAGTGGCTAAAGCAGTGCTTGGATACAATCCAAAAAATGACAGAATGATCTCAATTCGAATTCAGGGCAAGCCATCTAACATCACAGTGATCCAAATATACGCCCCAACCACAGATGCTGAAGAAGCTGAAGTAGAGCAGTTCTATGAGGATCTGCAGCATCTACTGGACAACACGCCTAAAAGAGATGTTATTTTCATCACGGGAGACTGGAATGCTAAGGTGGGCAGTCAAATGACACCTGGAATTACAGGTAAGCATGGCCTGGGTGAACAAAACGAAGCAGGACATAGGCTGATAGAATTTTGCCAAGACAACTCACTCTGCATAACAAACACTCTCTTCCAGCAACCTAAGACACAGCTTTATACATGGACTTCACCAGATCGACAACACCGAAACCAGATTGACTACATCTTTTGCAGCCAAAGGTGGCGGACATCTATACAGTTGGTAAAAACAAGACCTGGAGCTGACTGTAGTTCAGATCACAAACTTCTTCTTGCACAATTTAGGATCAGACTAAAGAGATTAGGGAAGACCCACAGATCAGCTAGATATGAGCTCACTAATATTCCTAAGGAATATGCAGTGGAGGTGAAGAATCGATTTAAGGGACTGGACTTAGTAGATAGGGTCCCAGAAGAACTATGGACAGAAGTCCGCAACATTGTTCAAGAGGCGGCAACAAAATACATCCCAAAGAAAGAGAAAACCAAGAAGGCAAAATGGCTGTCTGCTGAGACACTAGAAGTAGCCCAAGAAAGAAGGAAAGCAATAGGCAACAGTGATAGGGGGAGATATGCCCAATTAAATGCAAAATTCCAGAGGTTAGCCAGAAGAGATAAGGAATTATTTTTAAACAAGCAATGTGCGGAAGTGGAAGTGGAAGAAGACAATAGAATAGGAAGGACAAGAGACCTCTTCCAGAAAATTAGAAACATTGGAGGTAAATTCCAGGCAAAAAATGGGTATGATCAAAAACAAAGATGGCAAGGACCTAACAGAAGAAGAAGAGATCAGGAAAAGGTGGCAAGAATATATGGAAGACCTGTATAGGAAGGATAACAATATCGGGGATAGCTTTGATGGTGTGGTCAGTGAGCTAGAGCCAGACATCCTGAAGAGTGAGGTTGAATGGGCCTTGAGAAGCATTGCTAATAACAAGGCAGTAGTAGACAACGGCATCCCAGCTGAATTGTTCAAAATCTTGCAAGATGATGCTGTCAAGGTAATGCATGCTATATGCCAGCAAATTTGGAAAACACAAGAATGGCCATCAGATTGGAAAAAATCAACTTATATCCCCATACCAAAAAAGGGAAACACTAAAGAATGTTCAAACTATTGAACAGTGGCACTCATTTCACATGCCAGTAAGGTAATGCTCAAGATCCTGCAAGGTAGACTTCAGCAATTCATGGAGCAAGAATTGCCAGATGTACAAGCTGGGTTTAGAAAAGGCAGAGGAACTAGGGACCAAATTGCCAATATCCAAAGGATAATGGAAAAAGCCAGGGAGTTTCAGAAAAACATCTATTTCTGTTTTATCGACTATCCTAAAGCCTTTGACTGTGTGGACCATAACAAATTGTGGCAAGTTCTTAGTGGTATAGGGATACCAAGTCATCTTGTCTGCCTCCTGAAGAATCTGTATAATGACCAAGTAGCAACAGTAAGAACAGACCACGGAACAACGGACAGGTTTAAGATTGGGAAAGGAGTACGGCAGGGCTGTATACTCTCACCCTAGCTATTCAACTTGTATGCAGAACACATCATGCGACATGCTGGGCTTGAGGAATCCAAGGCTGGAGTTAAAATAGCTGGAAGAAACATTAACAATCTCAGATATGCAGATGTTACCACTTTGATGGCTGAAAGCAAAGAGGAACTGAGGAGCCTTATGATGAAGGTGAAAGAAGAAAGTGCAAAAGCAGGCTTGCAGCTAAACCTCAAAAAAACCAAGATTATGGCAACCAGCTTGATTGATAACTGGCAAATAGAGGGAGAAAATGTAGAAGCAGTGAAAGACTTTGTATTTCTAGGTGCGAAGATTACTGCAGATGCTGACTGCAGTCAGGAAATCAGAAGACGCTTAATCCTTGGGAGAAGAGCAATGACAAATCTCAATAAAATAGTTAAGAGCAGAGACATCACACTGACAACAAAGATCCGCATAGTTAAAGCAATGGTGTTCCCCATAGTAACATATGGCTGCGAGAGCTGGACCATAAGGAAGGCTGAGAGAAGGAAGAGAGATGCTTTTGAACTGTGGTGTTGGAGGAAAATTCTGAGAGTGCCTTGGACTGCAAGAAGATCAAACCAGTCCATCCTCCAGGAAATAAAGCCAGACTGCTCACTTGAGGGAATGGTATTAAAGGCAAAACTGAAATACTTTGGCCACATAATGAGAAGACAGGACACCCTGGAGAAGATGCTGATGCTAGGGAGAGTGGAAGGCAAAAGGAAGAGGGGCCGACCAAGGGCAAGATGGATGGATGATATTCTAGAGGTGACGGACTTGTCCCTGGGGGAGCTGGGGGTGTTGACGACTGACAGGAAGCTCTGGCGTGAGCTGGTCCATGAAGTCACGAAGAGTCGGAAGCGACTAAATGAATAAACAACAACAACAACAACAACAAAAGATAGAATGGATATACAGTAGAGAACTTGGTGTGTGAGATCTGTAAAAATGTTTGCGTCAGGGAAAGATATATATGCAGATTTCTCACATTTTTCGTTACAAAATAAGGCAGGACTTTGACAGAATGAGATTAGAATTGAACACAAATGATCTACATCAGAGGCTCCTAACCTTTTTGCCATTCCAGCTCCCTTTAATGTAGTCTTAATGTACCCACTTCCCCTAAAAATCTAAACACAAAATGAACACAAACAAATAATGAAAACAATACAATGAAACTTCAGGAAAGGTGGATTTGTCAACTACAGCAAAAGGTTCTTCACACCTCCCTTGGACGCTGTCTGCACCTCCCCAACGGGGGTACCTCAGTTTGGGAAACCCTGATCTACATGGACCAGATCTAGATTTAGGAAGCAAGGGATTTCTAGCTTTTTCTGCTTCTTGGATTGTAAAATGACTTAAGATGCTC